>NC_141702.1:56427966-57027966 GCF_971803275.1 Cyanistes caeruleus | reverse complement strand
AGCAGACACTTCCCTTGATCTGCTGGCTGTGCTTCTGCTCACACAGCCCAGGGAGCTGCTGGCCTTCTCAGCTGCCTTTGGACAGAAAGGACAGGAGAACAGTCCTGATTTTGCTCATGCTTAAACTAGTCATTAATTTTATTCTGGCAGGCCTGAGAGCAGAATTTGGATCAGAGTAAACAGCTTTCAGCCTCAGTACTTGGGCTTTGTCTCCCATCATGAGCTAAGGAGAAGAGAAACAGGGGGATGCAGAAACCAATTTTAAAAAAAAGAGCTAAAATACTTTGAACCACAAAACCCAATGAATCTGTAAACTGCTAACTACTAAAACTTTGAGGGATGAATGTAGAGGAAACTGCTGTTTATCTGATTCACACAGCTAAATTCACGTCCCACCCCTACACCAAAACCTTTCTGGGCAGGCACCTCCTCCCTGTCTAGCACAAGACCAAGGTCCATGGCGCTGTCAGCCTGAATCTTTAACTGCTCACCCATTTTCCTACACATCCATGTGACTGGTGCACAAAACACTAGCCATGAGTTTTCTGGAACTTAAGAGACCTACACCACCCCGCTATGTTTCCCTCAAAGCTCTGTCTTGTGAGGCCCCCATGCTCTCTTGCAAGTGTGTCATATACTGAGCTGCATGATTGTACTGAGTTCCTGCTTATAGAGGAGCTGTATCCAGCATTGCAAGACAAGAAATTGATACAGAAATTCAGAGAGATTCAGAAATTCTTCACATTTGCACTTATGGTCATGGTGCTGCTTGGGAGCACTTGCATGGGCTTGAGGTCAGCTGCCTACAGGATCCTGGGGGCCTGGGAGGACTGCTGCCACCAGCCAGCAGGACAGTGGCATTACTCTGATCAGAAGCCTGGAGCGGTGACCTGCTGCATTTCAGAAAACAAGAAGACTGAAGTTACAAATCTGCTGAAGGGTTGATGGCAATGAACCTGGAAAGGTTGGCCATTTCTGGTAATGCATCATATTCTTTCCATCTGCAACTACAGACTGCAATTTCAGCAAAGTTTGGTTAATTTATTTTCCAATGTTTTTTTTCTTCTTCATGATTCTCTTTGCTCTTCAGGGGTCTGACTAATAGCAGAAATGTTACAATTCTTTCCACTTTCTTATTGCTTGTATTTGCAGCCAAGCATTGTCAATCCACAAGGTTTATGCAAATACAGCCAGCATTTTGCTGACCATTGCTGAAAATAACCTTTTAGGTAAATAAATCATCTGAAACACTTACACACAAGAGCAATTTCCACAGGTGATTTCTGAGTGGTCTTGGGAATCTGGAGAGGTTCCAGCTGACTGGAAGTTGGTGAACATTGTCTCGGTTTTCAAGAAGGGAAAGAAGGAGGAAGCCTTATGAGGAGGGGCTGAGGTCACTTGGTTTGTTCAGCTTGGAGAAGAGGAGACTGAGGACAGACCCCATTGTGGTCTTCAACATCCTCAGGAGGGGAAGCAGAAGGGCAGGTACCGATCTCTTCACTCTTGTGGCCAGTGAGAGGACTTGAGGAAGCAGCATGAAGCTGAGCCAGAGGAGGTTTATTACAGGTGTCAGGAAGAAGCTTCTCACTCACAGGGTGGCTGGGCACTGGAACAGGCTCCCCAGGGCAGTGGTGACAGCACCAAGCCTGACAGAGTTCAAGAAGTGTTTGGACAATGCTCTCAGGCACATGGTGTGACTCCTGGGGTGTCCTGTGCAGGGCCAGGAGTTGGACTCGGTGATCCTGATGGGTCCCTTCCAACTCAGCATATCCCGTGATTCTATGATTTATTTACTTATGGGCATTTGCAGGATCAGAACATTAAACATTTGTATTTAACAAATTTCCAACTTAAATGAAGGAGCTATATCTTTATGGGACCTGGAAAATGTTTCAGGTTATTCCAGATAAAGATTCTGAACTCTTTTCAGGGATGAGAATCCATTCTTGGACAAGGAGACCACAAGCACATATGAAGTACTGACTTAATTTAGAAGAGAGATTAGAAAGAGAGAAGAGCTTAGCTAGCCCTTAGCCTTAGAGTGTGCTATTTAAATATTGCAGCTCACACAAAATCACCAAGTGTTAGTCTACTTCTCACCCCAAAGATAGTTGTGTAAATTAAACATTTTTTTAAACAACAGATTTAGAGTTCTCTTCATTTACATTCTTGAACTGGAGCATTTCGCTCTCACAGTTTTTCCCATGAGATTGCAAAAGCTAGGCTCAAGAAATAGAATACCTCTGATACACTTCTGCTACTTTGATTTCAGAAATTAGAGGGCAAGCAGAACACCAAGCACTGCAAGAATTGTCCTCAAAGATGGCAAACTTGTCCCTAAGAGCTGACAGTTCTGCA
This sequence comes from Cyanistes caeruleus, assembly GCF_971803275.1. Taxonomy (NCBI): domain Eukaryota; kingdom Metazoa; phylum Chordata; class Aves; order Passeriformes; family Paridae; genus Cyanistes; species Cyanistes caeruleus. The sequence goes on along the minus strand of NC_141702.1, from coordinate 57,025,608 downwards.
TTTGGGCAGCACTGTGCCCTTGCATGACAGCTCCATCTTCCACTGAACTAACTGCATCTGTCATCCCTGTAGGGGTAGAGATGGGTCAGTGATCACAGAAAGGACAGGGCTGGCTGCAGTGGTTCCCTCTTTGGTGCCTGATCCTCCAAGCAGGAATAGTCATATAAATCACAATTAAAACGAGCCTGAACTACTGACTCCCTTCGAGCTCAGTCCAGAGATTAGGTGATTTATATTTTTACAGGCTGGATGAACTGCAAGCATCCTGGCAGGTGTTACTCACATCCCACCAGGTAGCTCTCAACACCTGAGTGCAAGCTGAGCTGTTGCTGTTTTAGCTCAGCTTGTTAGCACTGAGCTGCAAGAGGTTTCCAGAAACGAGTTCTCTCCCTTTCTTCACAATGACAGCTTAATGTTTAACTAATTGTTAACCACTTCCTAATTTTTGTACTCACAGATGTTTTGCATGGTTTGCTGTGGCTTGTGGAAAAAATAGTTGGAGCAGAATATAGTTAGCATCCTAATAGCGGCCATGTCCAGCCCTGCAGGCTCATTTCACTTCTGGTGCCACTGACACTTCCTGAGCAGTGTGGCTGTGCCTAGGAGCACTGTGGAAATGCCTGCTGTAATGGGGGCAAAGAGGGAAGTTACTCTGCTGCCCCTGCATTACAGAAACCTGGGGCTGTGCTGGCACCAGCACCCAGCTGCAGCAGAGTGTGTTTTTGAGGAATCTGCCTTCCCCAGGCGCAACCTGCAAAGATTTGTACTGCAGACTGGCCTCAGGGAACTCAGACTGGCAGGTGAAATGAGGCTGAGAAGGGTCCCTGGGAGTCCTTGTAGGATGTGCCACATATTCATGGGCATCTGAGCCAGGAGAGCTGAGTGATGTGAGGTGGGTCCTTAGCACTGACCCACTCCCAGACCTATTCCAACTGTGCTACATGGTGGTGTGCATGGTGGTGCACACAAAGTCATGGCCACCTCAAAAATCCACCTTGGTCAGTAAGAACAGAGTTTTGAAGATGGCTGAGCATTCCTCAGAGCAAATTACATACAGCAGCAGGAAAGCTAGGAAATAATAACTGAAAAATAATCCTGCACACAGAGAGTGAATCTGGGAAATCTGTTTTGGATAGAGGCAGCACAGCCCTGAACTTTCACCGAGTTTCAAGCTGCAGTCTCACGCAGTTCAGAGAAATGTCTTCACCTTGCCCTCCTCTGACCTCCTCCAGAACCACTTCTACTCCTGAGAGCCTCCTGCAGCTTTTTATTGCTCTACTGCTTTAAAATCTCCTTGTAGCATCCCTGTGCAAGCACATGATCTTTGAGGGTATTTCTGCCCCACTTTAAGATTCAGATCAACTTGTCTGAATTTTCGCTGTGGTGCCTGATCTAGTCCAGCTAACAATCATACACTGGAGAATTAGAGTCCATGGAAATATTTTGACCACAAAAATTAGAGGTAAAATCTTGCCCTTACTGATGTTCATAGGAGACTTTTCATCATTTTTTGGCTGGATGAGGTTTCAGCCTGCAGCACTGCTTGCCTTTAACCTCACTGTGAGGAATGAAAGTGCAGTCACAAAGTTTTTAGCAGACTTCCTAACTAAAATGGGAAAGAAATGCATGCTAGTCAGTGTTAAAGAAATTTGTCAACCTGATATTTATTTTAGAACAAACAAAATCATTTTGGTCTGTTCTCCCCACCTTAAATGGCTAAAACATTTATTTGGAAGGGAGATAGTATTGTTATGTATAATTTTTCTTTTTATACTTTATACTCTTTTTTACTTTATACTCTTTCAATACTTACAAAGAATTTTGCCACACAGACATGAAGAACCCCTCCATGTTCACCTGTGTGGTGGTGGTGGTCACAGCATATTCCTGGACAGAGGGTGTCCAGTGCCTGCAGCACAGCTGGGTGGATTTTATGTGCAGTCAAAGAAAAAAATTGACAGGTTTTGTGGAAAGACTCATCTCACCCTGCAGTGGGGGAGGGATGTAGCTCTAGGCAAACACCTGAGTTTTGGTGCCTGCCTTTTCCTAGAGGTAGGACTCAGACACAAACACAGGCCTCTCCCTAAGGTGCAGTAGTTTATCTTGTGTGGTCCCTAGACATGATCATGGGAAGCTGTGGGTCACCTGTAGGTCTGGTGTTTTACCCCCCAACCCCACAGGGTGCCCATCCTTAGGCACCTATATTAAGACAAGGGAGTGAAGGTGAATGCATGGGGTCTGCAAAGCCAAAATTCTTTCTGGCAGCACCCTTAACACTCAGGGAGCATCACTGTGAAACCTGCACTATGGTAGGACCAAAATATTTGTCGTGGCTTTATCACGTGAGGTGTATCAGATGCACAGTGAGAATAAAGGCAGGGTAATTAAACCTGTATTTGCCAATAGCCTGGTCAGTGAAACCAAGAGATATTCCAGACTGTTGCCTCCACAGGGTCAGAGAGAGGGCACCACCAATACCTTAGAAATCCCCACTTGTCAGAGGATCACTTTTGAAATAGAGATGTCTTAAAATTAATGCCAAGGACAACAAATGCATTTAGGCTAAAGGACAAATTGCTGCACGATTGCAGGCACAGGCTTTCTCTTTTATTTCAGAATCCAAATGCCATAAGGTTTTTTACCAGTTTCAGGCTTCAGTGATTTGATTTTTTTTCTTGACTGGAGAGAAATGATGAAAACCAAGAAATTAGTAATAATGTTCTGCATCTGTTTGGCAATCAATTTCTCCTCATTTTAAGTGTGTTCAGCAGCTCTACCTCTCTGCTGAGTCAAGGATATTTAGTGAGCAGCAAGGGTGAAATATATTAAGTTCTAAATAACTCCATAAAAATTGCAATGAGAAAAACAGAGAGAGAAAACTTCAAAGTTCTAGCTCTTGTATGGCTTGGCACGTTCACCTTTGTTTATTATCTGTACTGGTATAGTGCCTGCATCAGGGAGCAGTAGCCTGCTGTGCTTTGCAAAGTGGATAACAAATGTGTCCCTGCTCTGTGGCCCCAAGAAAACAGAGAGGGAGTAAAAAATTGATGGAATTCAGGTGACACATAACTGAGATAAAAATAAGCTTTAGATCAAGCCTGTGGAAGAGAGAGTAGAATCTTTGCTCTTGATTGACAAAGCTGTAGGAAATGGAATACAGTGGAAACTGTTTTCAACACTGATTTTCTTTAAGACATTAAACAATAACTTTTGTTCTCAGCATCTTTTTCTGCTCTGGTGGTGGTTTCCTTTTGGAAGCAAATTGCTCAAGTGGTTTATGGTCCAAGGGCCCGTCCCTGATATGAATGATGTGTGCACACAAGGGCTGGGTGAAAGAGGCTCTTCCAGCCCCATAAGGATTGTCAGGATCTGACATTCTTTTCTGACTAGAAAATAAGAAATGTTGAAGTCCTGGGAAAAAAGAAAAATTACACATAACAATTCCAAAGGAAATGAACATTTAACACTGAGTGACTGGATTCTCTATTTTCCAAATCTTTATTTTGATTTTGACCTTTTAAAAATGTTTCCAAATGTTTTTTTTTCTTTTCAAATAACAAATCTTTCAAAAGGGAATGCCATTTCAAATGCTAGAAAGGAAATCCTTGGGATGCCAGAGAATCCAAATGTTCTAACTATCCCCCAACTTTCCTTTTTGCACTGAGCCGTACAGGGGTGTGAGGACTCTGTGCAGTGGCAGCTCCCTGTCAAGATGTGGGCAAGGCAGAGACAGGGGTTTGCCCATGGCATGGCTTTGGTGGCCAGGCTTTGGTGTGGGCTGCTCCCACACAGGCCAGATTCAAAAGGACCCTTACCCACCACCCATGTGGCCTCCCACTCCATGCAGAAGGTATGTGTGAGTGAGGTTTTGCCCTAAAGCTGTAAGGATTTGTCTTCCTTCCAGCAGCTGTGTCAGCAAGGACAGCTGGAGACACAGTCTCCAACAGCCCCATTTTGTTCCAGTTTGCTTCTGACCACATCAACCCCTCTTAAAAGACAGGTGTTACATCCTGTTCTTTTCAGACACAACCCACACATTCACTCGCTGTAGGGATGGGAGCGTCTCTGCTGCCATTGTAGAATTTCAGAGAAAACTGGGGCAGAATGGTCTGGCAGCCAGCAGAACCATGTAAAGCTGCCAGGGAAATATTCTTGGTTCTCAGGGAAAAGTAGCCACCTGAAGGGTTTTAATGATATGAAAGACTTTCTGAATTGATCCTAGAATGGGACTTCCTAGCTTTAGGATTGCCTCTCAGAAAGATATGTAGAACAATTTCATTGTTTTTATCCACCTGCCTACCGGAATCAATGACTCTCCAGCTTGCCTCCTCTGAAATACAATTCATGACATCTTGAAAGCTTGCCTCCTCTGAAGTACAATTCGTGACATCTTGAAAGCCCTAAACTGAGTTGCATCGCATTCCCAGCATCTTCCAGGCATCCCAAATCTGAGTTCCCAGAACCGCTCTCCCCTAAATCCTTCCAAGCTGGGCTCCCTTACTTAGTGGTTTTGGCTGCCACAGGGAATTTGTGGCTTGAAACTTGATGGAGTCTGAGTTCTGCTATCAATCAAAGGAATATTTTACTGCTATTGTGAAAAAAAAGAAAAATAAAAATAAAAGGAAAAAAGAGAAATGGAAAAGGGAAAGAAAAAAAGAAGATGAAAAGGGAATATAAAAGGTAAAAAATAAGGGATAACAGTAAAATTTGGAAAGTATTGTGACTTGGAAAGCAATTATAGATTGGAGATTTAAGGAAAATCTCACCCAGTTTATGTCACAATACTTCACCCTTCTGAACTGGAAAGGACAATAATGACAGAATGGATCTTGGAAAGAGCTACTGGCTGTGAGGTGTTTATTTCCATTTCATCAAACAAGTGAAATACTGGACTGCAGTCATTTCCATTCCAGAAAGCTTATCTCTGCAAGTAAGCAGGAGAAACTCAAGTCCAGCAAAGGAGGATGAGTACTTATAGCAATCAGCAGTTTTGTAGCTTATTATCTCTTTCTTTCAACTCATAAGATTGTTTTCCCCATAAATATTTCAACATCCAGGAGAATGTGGAGGGAAGCCAGAAGCTTCACAGTCTCACAGTGAAGTTGTCCTGAAGCCTGACCCAAGTGTATCATCTCACACAAGCTAGAAGACAGGAGCATGGTGTGACACTTTCAGATGCCCAGTGTAACTGTCTGCCTTACCAGATAGTCTGGTGCACAGAAGTGAAGGGCAAACCTGGCTCCCACCCCTGCCTCTGGACAGCTGAAGTGAAACCAGGCATTTGCTGCTGCTGCTGCTGGTAAGTGGAAATAATGTCACTTGCTTTCACATTTTATCCATGTGGTCACTGAGAAGCAACAGTCCCAGAGAGATGACTTCAGATGCTTAGAAACAAACTATACAGGGGAAGGACCAGAACATTTTTGCATTAAAAAAGTAGCTGAGCTCTCTCCCTTTCCTTGCAATGGATACCCTTCTCCTGCTCACCACCTCACTCTCCTCCCATTCTTTTCCAAACTTTAATTTTTCACAAATCTGTACAAGAAGTGTTCGTTCTCACATGCAACAACGCTACAACAAGCAAAAGAAACTCAGTTACGACCAGGCATCCTTCCAAGGAAGAAGAAAATGAACGACTGTGGCTCCAAAACTCTTGGAAGGGCTGTGTTGAACATATGTCTGTGGTAAACAGAAATGTCCAAACCTTAGTAAAACACCTTCCTTCTTATAACACAGATGGAATTACTGGGAACTTACTGTGCTTGGTAATTGATTAAGCTGTTTAAAATAGTAAGAGAAAACATCAGTTGCAATGTCAGTGAAAAATATATGCAAAAGTGCTGATGAATATGATTTTAATCCCATATAAAATTGTGGTGAGAAGAAGGAAATTTCTATTGGATACTCTCCACAGTAAACCTTAGTTTTTGCTTGGTATTAATCCACCCTGAATAGCTTCTGATCTGATTATATTTTCCACAATAATGTGGAAAGGCACACAAATCATTCACTGTCCTTTGTTTAGCTAACTTTTCACATGAAAAGAGAAGAGGAAATTAATGCTGGGGAGAAAAAGTTATATTGATGGACTTCCCTGATCTTTTTAAACCTTCCACAGTCCTAGAGGAGAAGGTGGTAACAAATGAGTGGTCCTACACTGGGAGACTGGTACATTTCACAAGCAAGACCTAACCCTGCCAAACCCTTGAAGGAGGCAGAAATTTCAAAGGATAGTTTTTCTGGTTTGGTTTCTTTTCCTTGGAGGGGTCATGGAGTGTAATTGCAGATTCAAATGAGTGTTTGCAAAGCTAATTCAGGAGGGGGTAAATTTCAGAAAAGTTTAAGTCTGGCTTCCATTTTTGTTCTCCTAAGTCAGGAAATTAGATTTCCATGAGAATAACTACATAGACCTTGGTTTATTCAGCCTAGAGAAGAGAAGATTAAGGGGAAAACTCATACCAGTCTACAGCTTCCTCACAAGGGGAAGAGGGGGTAGATCTCCTTCTCTCCAGCCACCAGCTGTAAGACCTAAGGGAATGATATGAAACTCTGTCAGGGGACGTTAGGAAAAGGTTCTTCACCCAGAAGGTGCTTTGGCACTGAATAGGCTCCCTGGGGATATGGTTATAGCACCAAACCTGACAGAGTTCAAGAAGATTTTCAAGACGCTGTCAGGAACATGGTGCGATTCCCGGGGTTGTCCTGTGCAGGCCAGGAGCTGGACTCAATAAGTGTTCCTTGTGGGTCCCTTCCAACTTAGGGCATGCTGTGATTGAATAATGATTCTATAACAGAGTAAGTACAGAGATACAAAAGATTACCTCGAGCAAGGTGGCCTGAATACCAGAAACAGGGCAGCCACTGCACCACAAAGGTTGCCATCAATTGCTTTGGAGATGCCTGGCTCAGCTGAGGTGAAGGTGGCTGTCTCCCCCTTCCCCATGAGCTCTGGTGCAAACATACTCCACTTCAGTCCCATCAGCCTCTTCCCCAAAAGCAGAGGCTGAGGTGTGGACACCAGACTTTTCTGTGCAAAGGTCCCTGGGAAGGGTTGTAATTACAGGATACAAACACAGCAGTGAAGTTCTTTGCTGCTGGGACTGTTGTTTTGCCTAGCTCATCTGAACCTTAAAATATTGATCATCACCTCTCATTTTTTTGTGGCATTCCCACTAGAAACAGAATTGTTTAGCTCACTGTGTTATGGGTCCCACTTATTTTAATGATGCAAAAAGCTCCATTTGGAAAGCAGCTATGATTTGGGCATCTAAAGCAAAGATGATAAAGCGCACAAAAAAAAAAAAAAGACCCTCATCTCTCCCAGATTTAAATTCTTCTCATTTTATGCTCTGGATATGAAAAGAAAACTTGGAGGAGATCAGATTGGAAACGACAGTGTTCTTTTGAATTACAAATTACAATTTGTTACAGGGGCATTGGAGAGACATTATCAGCAGGGTGTCTATAATTTGTTGACATGTACAACAATTTGGAATTATGCACATTTTAATATAGATGCTTACTTTAATCACAGTGTGCTATCAAGGATTTTCGTGCTGGGATTTGACCTCTTCTGTGTGAGAGTTCTGTGTTCCCTAGTATCAAAATGGCTTATAAACAGTTTTAGCTGCCCTCAGGGGTGGTGGAGGTGATAGTTCTGCACAATAAAGTGGAGGAAAGATCTATGAAAAGCCATGTAGCCCTGTAGCTCTTTGACTCCAGGCACCCCTTTCCCTTCCTTTCCAACTATTTGTGCAAAGTTTCAGTTTTCCTTTATTACCCATTTGCAACAGCTTTCCTGTAGGGAAACAACAGAGTAGGAAAGATCTCTTTCATAATACCTGTTAGAACATGCTTCTACCATGCAAGCTGTGACCACTTTAAATCCTCAGGACAAAGGATGAAGTCTATCAGGTGAAATCAGAGGCTTTTCTCCTGTTATTTAAAGTACTGTAACAGAAGTTAAGAAGTTAAGTGTTGTAGCAGAAGTTGAGAGAGAAGGGTGTTCAAAGTTGCATCTCAGTTTTCGTCCCTTTACTAGCATACATCTGCAGGGAGTTTTGGTTCCTGTTCTCTGTGGTTGTTTCATATTTTCACACACCACATTCAGCATTAGAACTAGTGCTGGAAAGAGTACACGTTGAGCCACTTGATAATATGATATGGTTTACCTTCTGCATTTGTGTGACATCCATTAAAATGTGCATTTGGCCTGGGACTGTCTAAGAAGTTGGCACTGCAAGAGTTCCGACTCTGCTTCAGGAAGAGAAAAAGAGAAAAATATCCAGAAAGTCAGTTATGGGACCAGCCACACCAGTAGTGTGCTCCTGAGGTGGAAGTTCATACTAAATGAACTACTAAATACTGTGGTGAAACACACAACCAGTCCACATATCTAATCACAAAATCACCAGGAAAAAGTCAAGCAAAAAAAACACCTGTCTCAAGATCATAAATCATAGAGAAGATTTGCTTGGAAATAGGGAAATTTCCACAGGGAAATTTGGGATGGGGAAGTCTATTTAAGGCAGCAAAAATCCCCACCTCAGCTATCTGAGTTTGGCTCATTTCAAACCACCCTTCACCATATTCCCTCATTGTGGTAAGAGTCTGGAAACAGAGATGAAATCTGAGCATTCCTAAACTACTTGAAAGGTGAAATTGCTTTAGAGGACATTTCTAAAGAAAGATGTGGGAGAAAAATTATGCCCTTTATAAAATTGTCTTAATTTTCCCAAACTGGGATGGCAGTTTTTGATTTGCCTTGCTAAATCTCTGAAGGACTCTGAAACACTAAAACCCACCTCTGCTGTTATCTGGGACAAGTGTTGGGTGAGGAAACAGCTGGGCCTCTGGGTCCTGTCTCTGGGACTGGCTGGTGACCAGGGCTGGGCTGTGTGTGCTGGGATGGGTGGCAGACCCCAAACACCGAATGCTGGTAGCCACAGCATACCATCCAACACCTTACAGCAAATTTCAGACCTTCAGCAGGTAAAGCCAGAAATTCATCATATGCCTCAGGAAAGCAGAAGCCAAGATCAGGTACTGTCAATGTCATTAGCCCATTTAACAGCAGAGAATTTATGAAGTTAAAATGAAGATGGGCATTTCACCTTTCTCCATAGTTGCAATGAAACAGTCTGTAAAATAACTGGAGTTATCCTGATGCTGCATCTAAACATCAAACCTGGGGAAAGCAAGGCTGTGATACTGATGCTCACCGAGCTGGCCCCACAGTGCTCTGCTCAGAATGGGGCTTTTTTTCCCTCTCTTTGCTTCAGACATCAGAAATAGTTGATAGGGCTGTCCTGCAGAGACAGGAGCAAGACTTAACTCCATATTAAACTGCCCTGGGGGAGGGTGTGACACACACTGTGAGTGCACACATGTGCCAGACTGTGGTTAGCCAGGTGTGGTGCAAATTCATCCACGTGCATCTCAGCCTGCTCAGTCTCCCCAGATGGATGAACTGAGGGGATGGAGTCACACACAGGCACAGTCCATCCTCAACCTGCTCCCTCTGGTTTTCCTCTTGCCAGAGGTATGTTGCCTCTCTATCCCTTGCTGCATTTCATCTCTTCAGGTGCCAGTGAACTGGGAACAGCCACTCCTGCACACTGCTGGACATTGCTGCCTGGCAGCCCCTTGGCCTTCTGCCGTGTGACTGGTGGGTAAAGTCATGCAATTGTCTGCAGCACAGAGGAATTTGAGATACCTGCTCAGCCCTAGGCCGTAAACACATCCATCTTAGCACTGCTGTTAACATGATTAAAAGGGGGAAAGAGACAAAATGCCTTTGGAAGACCAGCTTGATGAAAAGGGGAAAAAAAGATCAAAAAGGAGCCTGATTAATGAACTTGCATCCAGGCCAAGAGGTACATGCACTGAGAAGTGCTTTGACTTATTCCTGTCCATTTCCCATTTTGAGGCACATTGAGGCAGGGCTTGGCTGGCTTGCACCATGTGCACACTGACACTGCACCAGCAGTGATGAGGAGATTTACACAGTTTCATGTTGCCTTGCCCTCTCTCTTTCCTTGACTCTCTCAAGAAGGATCTGAACAGGGATGGGAAGCAGACTGATAAATTTTGGTGCTACGTCTCCACTCCTGTCACACTAGTTTCCAGTTTCTTGTACCCCTAAAGTGACTATGGCCCAGGATGAGCAGTCAAAACTATCACAGCAAGTAAAGAAATGAAAACTTTGCAGTCACTGAAAGCTGCTTCTCACACATGTTTAGGCATCATACTGTCTCTTTTCCAGACTTGGAAGTAGAATTAACAAAATGACATGTCCAATAAAACCTCAGCAGTGACAACAGTGCAGAGCTCTGTGCATTGCTTAGTAAAATTCTGCTGTCCAGGAGAAATTCTGAGCCTTCATTTGGAGAAGATTAGCAAAAGACAATCTCTCATTGTGGACTCTACTGCTTGCCTGGATATTAATAGCAATGGATAAGGTGTGCTCTTTCTGTGTGAGATTCGCTAAAAGTAACATTACTAAAAATTACTAAATTACTAGAAGTAGTATTGTCAAAAAGCTCCATGGGTAAAACTTGGCTGGACAGTGAAGGAGTAACAATCTTTGTCACAAAACTTTGGCTTCATTCCCATACAGAAAGAAGAAAACTTTCCTTTCCAGACATAAAATGTAAGGTTCTAGTTTTATCAGCTAGGAAATGCCATCAAGGTTTTGTGCAGAGATTTTGTTTGCAGTTTTGCCTAAGTTTGTTTTGTCTTCTGAGTCAGAAGGCCTTGTTCTTATGCAGGTCTGAGAGCATCTAGGCTGTCAGCACTACTCAGAACTATTTTTTCAACTAGTAGTAGCCTTAAAGTGAATGGACAAGCTGTCAACCTATTCTTCTTGGAATATTATATCAGCAATACATTGAGGGCCTGTTTCACTGATTGATTCCAACCCTGGAAGACATCCAGGCATTTCTAAAAAGAGCATGTCATGGCTTCTGCTTTTAAGACTCTGCAAATGGTCTGGATGTCTAGAAGAACAGATGCTGAGGCTCATCAGTAGCTTGAAAGCAAGGAGCTACCACTGGCAGGCAGAGCTGTGAGAAGTTAACATAATGGAAAAAACAACACATTTTCCATATAAAACTTCTCTGTTAAGTAGCATACTGCTGCATAGATTTTTTAAGCATTAAATAATCTTCCAATCTCATTCCATCTCCCAGAAAAGAAGAAATATAAACAGGCCAAATGCTGGGAAGATGGAGGAGATAAAACTGGTGATTTGCAATCTGGTTGCAAGGAGACCTTTGCATGGTGATCAGAGATATTGTGTTGAGTACATGCTGTTTAACTTCTTATCTGGCAGGCACAGGCCGTGGAGCTGAATTCTGAAGCAACTGTGTTCATGCCAGCATGCAGAACCATGCATTTGTACATGGCAGCTTTGGCATAGAATATGTGAGCAGTCCTGCCTTACTCTCCACACCCCAAGGTACGTACCATCTATATTCTTGTAGGCTGAAACACCTCTGAATGAATGAATGAATGAATGAATGAATGAATGAATGAATGAATGAACGAAGATATCTGAAGGGCATTGCATTGCATAGCCCAGCCAGCAACACTGTTCAGTTGATGTGACTGAAGGAAGTCACTTGGAGGACAGTTTATTTTAGGGCAAGAACCAGTTATACAAATGGAGGATATCCAACACGACCCCATCACAGACCCCATAGGGAAATATGGCAGCCCCATTTCCCAAAGAGGCAGGAGTAGTAGAAGCACTTCCAACTCAGCTGTTCCCAAACTTGCTAGCATGGCAGCTTGTCAAACTCAAGCTGCCACCCACATTGGGCACAAATCCCCCTGGCTTTGCCTTTCCAATACACACCCCAGGCCTGTTTCCAGAGAAAATCTCTGCCTGTTAGCTGAGGCTGTCTGTGGTTTGCACCAGCCTGGGCCCCTGACTCTTTCCCTTAGATGAAAGGGCTTGACAGCTCTTCGGTCTGACAGCTCATTCTTCCTTGGCTTTAATGAGGCCTGTAATTGTTATGGACTACAGTTGTTCATTTTGGACTGTAGAAGCAGCCAGTAATTGGATAGGAAAAGAAGAGGTCTTTATATTGCCTGTCAGATCGACCTCCCTCTTCCTCTCCCTCTCTCTTCTCCCACAGGGTCTCAGCTGTGACTTTCTTCTACTTCTCACTGGCTCCAGGCACCACCTCACCCTCCTGCAGAGCTCCATATGGCTTTCCCTGCCTCCCATAATGCCAGGTTTCCCCTACACTCTTTCCTAGTGGTACCAGAGGCCATCTCCCTCCGTGCCTGGTGCACTGCCCTCGCAGCACAGCACAGCCCAGCCCGCGGCATGCAGTGGGAGCTGGGCGCTGGCCGAACCGCGGCCCATGGCCCCGTCTGCACAGCCAGGTCAGCCAAACAGGAGATGTCAGGCTGAGGGGATTCTTAAATTGCTTTCATTTTTCAATCTGACTGAATTACACAGGCACAGTTCCACAGCAGAGAAGACTTGTGCTGTTAAGCATCAGCCCAAGGAAGGCCAGGAGCCTTTCCAAGTACAGAACACAGTTTCAGCTCAGTGAAGCCATTACAAAGGTACTTCAAGTCAGAGAAGTGATTAAGTGCTCTGCTGTGTCAGAGCCTCAAACTCTGCCACTTCATGACAGAAAAGAAAGATGTCTCAGCAAAATGGAGCCAACTTTCACAAAACTTATGATGTTCTGGATACGGTCTTAGAGAAAAGCTGCCAACTACAAGGGCATGTATGACTATGTGTTGATATCAGTGTGCTTCTATATCAGGCCCATTCCCTCATGGGGTTTACTTGCCCTGAGATGATTTTTAGAAGAGAGAATTTCTCACAGAAAAGAAAAATATAATTCTTCTTGAAGCAGGTTATCAGAACAGAAAAGGTAATTTCATATGCAGGGTCAACTGCCAAGCTGTGCTTTACTCTGCTCTGGGTTGGCAAAGTGAGAAGCAGGTCTGTGTCAGGTTTGAGGTTGCCTTGCATCAAAAGCCCAGGAAAGCAGCTGGGGCAGTGCTGAGGCACAGCATGGTAGGCAGAGCTGAACACAGGGGTCTCCTCTGCCATCAGAGGCCACAGAGCACCCACAGCTTTCATGGTGGGCTGGTGTGCTACTGGTCACGTGTTGCTAAAGGACACGAAATGATTCACAATGAATACCTTTCAGTGTTAGAACAGGAAAGAAGTAACCTTTATTCTCTGACTCCAGTACTTATAGATCCTTGACAATGACCAGGGATTGGATAATCAAGTTACCACCTTCCCAAGCACACTGGTCATGAGAAACATCCATCAAAAGATGTTTCTTAGAAGGAATGGGATAAACAACCCATGTTTATAGAACTTTCATGGGAAAGTAACTAAAACTATGAAAACATTGTCAGAAGGCTTTAGTTTTTAGGGCGACAGTCATGTTGCTGGTTGCATTTTGGGAAATGCTGCTTTCTGCTCCCATCCCAATGGCCTAGTGCTGTAATTTACTGGGCAAGACAACATTACAAGGAACTCTGCAAATTTCTTTGTTCAATCAGGCCCTGGCAGTCTCAGTGCTGAGACCTGTTGATGGTTTCTTTGCTCAGGTACACTGAACTGCACCGTAATGATTGCAAATGCACTGCTTGACACAGATCTTCTGAGACTTCCAGCCTGTCTACCAGGCTAAGCTAGGCTTGTGCAGGTGCCTAATTTTTATTTTTCCTTCTGGGCCTTTTGTATAATAACAGTGTAACGAAAATATCCCTGTAGGGTCTGACTTTTGCATTATAAACTCCCACAGTTTCAGAGCAAGGAGGTTGCTCTGGAGCCTTTGAGATGAAAGGTGCCAGCTGAGCTGACAGGTGCAGAGTTAATGTTGTTCAAGCCCCCAGGACTTCAAAGAACAGATACAAACTAGGAGCTGAAGAGAAGAGGGAGTGTGGAAAGAGGCTTAACCAGCTGTGTCACTTCACAAGGCATTTTATGGGCAGCATCACACACAGACCTGGCAGTACAAAGCAGACAGGATTCCACTCCTGTGCCATGAAGAAATTGTGCTATTGACAGGGTGGCTGTTTCTATTGCCCTTTGGGCTTGTGTGGATGTTTCCCTGGGCTGGTGCCTCAGTTTGAAGGTGCCAGCCATCCTGCAGACCAGGAACAGAACACACTTGTGGTAACAAGGCTTTTCCATGCCTGCCCTGTTCCACCTTGGTGGGTGAAGTGCCCTCTGTTCTCATGTTAAAACCATGAGTTTGTTCTTTGCACGGCAGTGGCACTGCAGGCTGGAGCTGCCCCATGCAAGGCAGATTTGGACCAAACCCCTGAGCCTTGGTTTCACCAGCTCCAACAAGCAGGTGTTCTAGCAGTTTTCCATATGAACAGCTGTCCTGTTATTACTCCCAGGAAAATGGAGATGGGGGACAGAATTTGAGGGGCAGCCGGAGGTTGCCTCTAGTTTAAATCTGCTAGCAGCTGAGGTGCTGTGGCACAGAGGTGTGCAGGGGAGAAAAGCCAGCCCCAGCAATCTCCCAGCAGGGGCTGAGCTGTGGCTGATGCTGAAGCCCAGTTCTGTGAGATGCTCTGCACCCCCACTTGCCATGGCCAGGGAACAGCTCAACTCTGAAGGCTGCACTGCCCCTTGGGCATTATTGCATGTGTGTTATGGGAGACGATTTTCCTCTCTGTTTTCAATTTGTTGACAGGTATATTGTTATCTGTCAGCAGGACTTGTTTCCAGAAGTGTTTGAGTGACTAGCTTTGCCTGCTAGTGTCAGCCATTTATCACAAAGCTGTTTAAGGTACCTGTTGCAGAACTCACACTCTCTCAGTGCTGCACGACCACACGGCCTTCAGTGGCAGTCCTGGAGTCAGATCTCTGGTTTCTGAGATAAATCCATGCATGGGTATGTCTGTTTAACCCATTTTCTCCTCAGCCTAGCTGGTACGTGGTAAGCACTTTCCTGCCTTCATCATGTCCTGTCAGTGGATTCACTGATCTCAGTTCTGGGGAGAATAATTGGATTTGATCTGTCTGTTTTTCATGACTGTTTTCCAAAGGGCCCACGGTAGAGTGACATTACTTCTTCCAGTTCTTCTCACAAGTATCTTTTGTTGGACACATTCAATTATGGGCCAATAGTTATCCCAGCAAGACACCCTTGGATCAGAGACATGGGGCTTGGATTCCTCACTAACAAAGGATGCTGGTTTTTGTAGAGTTGTTTCAGCATGAAGACAATCAATATCCAGCCTTAACATTGAGGAATGGCTGGTTTCTGGATGAGCATCACTTTTTCCTGTATGCTGTATTCTCATAGCTCCCAAGCAGACAGGAAAGTTTGGACTCTGGGAGTGGAATATTTTGCTGTGAGGAAAGAAGTGGATTACTAGAGACACATGACATTGGATATCAACATGTGAAGGGTAAAACATTAATTTTTGTTTCAAAAATGTGCTGTTAGAAATTGCTCCCTAGCAACAAACCACCTTAGTTTGCCAAATGCTGAACCTTGACAACACCATATTTGTGCTAATTCCATCTGCTTCAGTTCAACACAAGAATTACTAAGTGAATCAACAGTAGACAGTACCAGTGTAGTAAAAAGTATATAATTTTCATGTAACCTCTCATTTCTTTGAAAACTGAAATGCAGTGATTGTCCCAAAGCTTCTGGATCACAGGGAAGAAGCATTTGCAGGAGGGGAACACTGGTATGAAGTGTTACTAACTTTATGCTGCTCACTGATACACTGTTGGACTTAATGCAGCTATAAATCCCCATTTTTATGTATTTCCCCAAAGTCCTGGCTAATGTAAACAGAAGAGGCTGAATGGTTAAATGCACAGAATAAATGTTTTCCTCTTTTTACAGTGTTTCTTTAAATAGCTTTGCATCTCTGCTGGCTACACATGCTTTCCTCCAGGAGAGGAGACTGGGCTAGTGGTTTCTAAAGCCTGCAAAAGTGAACATCACTGCAAGCAGCTTCAGCTGTGGGCAAGGCTACATTTCCTGCTTCAATGGGAACCTGCTGCTGCTGAGAGGGATTTGATCTCACTAGAGAGAATTCATGTTTCTTCCTTCCACCTTCCTGCAATTTCAATTGCTCATTTCATCTACCAACAAGCAATTTCCTTTTCTTGCTCTGTAGTGGCTGGTGTCCCTTCTTAAACTGCAACACATATTGTTCTGAAAAGCAATAGGGATGGAGTAGGAAGTTGCTTGGTTGTGTAAGTTTTAATACTGACTTGGCTTTCCTCTAAGGCCTTGGGTACATCTTTTAATGATTTTCTTCATATTTCCTGTCTGCTGGATGGCTTCTGACACACAAAGGCCTAACGAGGAACATGCTGGGAAAAGCTGTGAAGTGTCAAGCCTCTGGATAGATCCATTGAGAACCACAAGGGTCTTCTTCTAGGTCTGCTCTAGCCAGATGTAAATTTTTCTCCTTGGGGTAAACTCCTGGAACCAGAGACACAGTGTTTGAGGAAGATCTTGGGAATTCTTCACTGTAAGGGTGGTGAAGCAGTGGAGCAGGTTTCCCAGAGAGGTTGTGGATGCCCTGTCCCTGGAGGTGTTCAAGGTCAAGTTGGATGGGGCTCTGAGCAACCTGATCTAGTGGAAGGTGCCCTGACCACAGCAGGGGGGTTGAAACTAGCTGATCACTAAGGATCACTAAGATCACTCCTAACCCAAGCCATTCTACGATTCTATAAATTTAGTTTGAGATGCAACCAAAGCACCTCCAGCTGTAGCACACCTTATGCCTGAGCAGCCTGTGTCAGCATCCTGGGATCAGATTAGGGAGGCTGAAAGTGTCTGAGTACTTGCAGAGCTGAGGAAGGGACAACATGCCTGTGGCATCTCCAGAGGAGCAGATTTCACTGATGGTGTCAATTATAAACTTATGTTGTTATTGTTGTTTGTTTCCTTTTAAAGGATAATTTGTAGGGAGATACTTAGAAGCAGCAGGAAATTATTATAAGTTTAAAAGCTTTGCTTGAAATTGTCAGTCTTCACAAGCAGGTTCAAATATTCCTCCTTCCCTCTTTCCTGTCACTACCTTTCAGTTAAAAGTGGATGTTTTTACTCAGAGATGAGTGTGTGTCCATTTGGTGTGACTCACCTCATATAAGCAGTAAAATAAGGTGCTAGGATCAACTCTAAGCCCTATTCTCTTGCCCTCACTAAAATTTACTTAAGAAATATTTGTAAAGAACACAAAGTCATAGGTCAGAGAATGCTTTTCAAGTGTTCACACATTAAATAAAGTGAAGAGCTTTAAAAATGCAATCTTTAAGAAATATCTTAAGTAGGTAAGTATGAAGACATGGTTTGGGCTTATTTATTTATTTAGAGCAGACATTTAGAAGTATACACAGCTGAAAATGTCAAGAGTTTCAGGACTGTGTGAAGTAATGTTGGTCATGGCAGAACCAGTAAACACATCCCACCCAACAGAAATGAACTGCAACTGGCCTAATAAAATAACCACAGCTATTCTCATTCCAGATGAAACTCAGTTTAAGTCATAATGCTAGCTGTGACTTCCATCATATGGGCACTAATGTCTCCAAAAGAATATTTACAGAGAAATAAAGCAAGCAGGGGATTGATTACAAGCAAATTGGTTCATATGTTTTCCAGAGAGCTGAACTTCTGAGCTTGCTCAATGAGCACTGACTGCAGGTCACTTCGGTTTATATCAGTCTAATCACACTGATTTCCACAAGGAGAACTGCATTTTGTTTCTGCTCTGATGTGCAAAAGCTCTTCAGTAGTTAGCTGAAATGCAACAGACTGTAAGCATTTTCGCTCTCTCATCTTTCAAATAGCTTAGAGAAAGTTTGTCAGGAGAGCTGGTTCAAATTACTGTAATTATTTCTGCCACGGCTTATTACACAAATAGGGTATTAAGCATATGATAGAAATAGAGATACCATTAATTAAAGGAACCTAATCTAAATTTATTCCCTGGTCTTAAGTGTTTAGTTACATTTGTCTCAAAATGAAGATGTAGAAATGGGCTGCAGTAGTTTTCAGTGGGGACAGCTTGTCGTGGCATACACTGAGGAGCATTGCCCAGCCATCAATGTGTGACAGCCACAACAGCCAGCATTACACAGGTGGGATGTAGAATACTTCCAAAGAAGCATTCCAGCTCTCCAAGCTGGAAAACAACTCTTCTGGATATCAGAAGGCTGTCAATGTGTGACAGGCTGTCGTGGTTTTAAACTAATAACGAAGAAAATTACTTATTTCTTGCTGTGAGATATGGATTAGAACAAGAGCAAAACAGGCATAAAACTTAAAAGGGAAAAAAAAAGAAAGTTTATTGACAAACTACAATAATAAGAACACCAGAATAAACTTCCAGAAAAACTTTTTCATCCCCTGTCTACCCACTATTCCCTTGTTCACATGACAACAGACACAAAAACTTTGGAACTTTGATGGTTAAAAAGTCCCAATTCTTGCTACAGTCTTTTCACCAGTCTTTGTAGAGAAACAGAAGTTTCTTCCTGTTAATTTATGGAGTTTCTCACAAGAAAACTATTTTTGTTATAGTTTTCTATTGCCCTAATGTTAGCTGCTCAGAGCTGCTATTATTAGAGCCCACTCCTCCCATTTTCACATCACTCTGAAGTGTGTATGGGCCATGAGTCTAGAGAGAGCATTTTTAAGGATAAGTTATTCAAAGGCAAAAAAAAGTCTTCTTCATCTGTTTCTGTGAGCTTTACTAGAAAACAGTTTTCTCATTGCCTCTCAAGGCTTCAAATCTTCCAGCACTTCACTATACCATAATTACTCTTTTTACTCAAAATTTACACTTTAAACACTCTATTCCTCCTTATATACTGTCATGAATTAAAGGAGTGTTTTTAAGACCTTATTGTCCATTTCCATAGTTTTAACAGAAAGATATTTCAGCTTAATTAAAGCATCTTCTTAATTGTCTACTTTTTCTGAAGCTTCTTTTCTTTCCTGTCACTGGTAGTTTATAAAGTCTCTTTTCATGTTGATCTCTCTCTCTCTCTCTGGATAAAAAGATTAATCCGCAAGTCTCATCTGGGTAATGAAAGAGTTAAAATCTTGTCCAGGCTTTTGTAGATGGTTCGGAGATCTCTGCCGAACAGGAGCTGGAGCCGTCTGTGATGGGAAGTTCCTCATGGCTGCTCTAGAGCGTGTAGTCTCTGCTCTAACTCGCTGCAAGTCCAGGGCCTCTCTCTCTCTTCACTGGGCAGTTTCTAGTGAATGTAGTTACATCAAAACCTGCAGCCGAGCCAGAGATCGGCTCGGCCCGGCCCGGGCCCGAGGAAAACCTTCCCCAGGCCCCCCCATCTCCCGGCCGGGAGACGGGGCAGGCCCGACCCCATCCCCGCCCGGCCGCATGGCCTGGGCAGGGACGGGAGGCCTGGAGCTCCGCCACCCTTCACAGCCAGGAAACAAAGAGAACCCAGAGAGCTCTTGTTTTGCACTTTAAGGTGGGGTTCACAAGTTGATCCCACTTTTCAATGGCCTAAACTGCTGTCAATTCTCAGCAATGACTGATAATTTGTCAGGAGAAGACTCCAGGCAGTTCCCAGCAACTCCAACTCCCTTAAAGGTAGAGTAACTCCATGACACAGGCACAGCAACAACACCACACAGGTGGGATATAGAGTGCTTCCAACAAAATATTCCAGCTCTTTGAGCTGGAAAACAACTCTTCCTGATATCAGAAGGCCCTCAAGGCTAGATCCAAAAAGGATTTAAACAAAGTCACTCATGGGCTGAAAACCAACACAGGACGGTATGTTCCTATTAAGGAGTATTTCAGTTTTGTAAGTAATGGGAGCCCTTCTGAGTACCAGCCTGCACTACTGACCTGGCAACTGTCTTTTTCCCCCAGAACTTCTCAGATTTTAGGCCCTTGAAATAAATTTTCAGGTTTTTCCAAACCTAATTCCTACTTTTTCTTGGAATTTTCCTTTGTATTTTAAAGCTGTTTCTAAGGAATAATTCTTTCCTGTTTTCTCTCACTTTGTGTCATCACATGGTGATTAATGCCAGTGTCCATAAACTCCCCTTTCTTTATAGCCTACATGCTAAACTTCATACCAGCTGAGTTAATAGAGTGCATGTATTTTTTCTCATGAGGCAGCTCCCAGTAGGTTGTAAGCAAGTATTTGTGTTTCACAGTATGAAGACTTCATAAGCATCCTTTTAATTGAGCACTGGTACTCAGCAGAGATCACTCAAGACTGCTCATTTTGGGCTGTGTGGCATTGAAGGAATAAATTTTTCATTTAGTCCCATCTGTTTCCAAAATTGTTTTTTCTGGAAAAGTGATAGGGGCTTTAATGGAGCCTGTGAAAGGTCAAAAAACAACATCTCTAATTGAATGTGCTCTTGGGAATTCACTTGGAAATAATCCTCTTCATTTTTTGTCTCCCTTTCTGGCTGCCAGTGTTGAACCACAGAGTTAATAGCAGCCCTCTAAAATACTCTGGTTTGTGTGTTGGGTCAGCCACAGCCATCTCTCTGTAAACCTCTCCATTTGCTGATACCAGCAGAATAACAGAGGAGAAGCGTGCAGCTGAGGTGGAGTGTTAAGATGTGCTGGAGGTGGCCTAGCTGGGTATGAGAAGTGCCTTCCTTTTGGCAATAAGCCCCTGCAGTTCATCTGCAAAGGACCACGGAGTGAAAGGGCAGATGATGGTTGTTTCAGAAGAAAGTTCTGCAATTTGCTCCCCTATCTAGGGCTCCCAAGGTACAGCTTTTCCTCCAGGTGTCCCTGCTGGTCTCAGCTTGAAAAACCTCAGACTGAGGAAGAAAAGCATGTGGGGCTCCAAAATCCAAAGCAGATGGTGACAAGCAGTGCACAACAACCACCACCTGGCCAGGCAGGAGCAGAGGCCCCAGCGTGGTCTCAAAGGGAGGGAACACATGCAGTGCTGTGTCTGACTCAGGCTGGGCTTGTCCTGCCTCTATCATGTATTATTTTACAGTGAATGTTGACCAAATCCCACATGATTTCCTGCAAACCCTCATTACAACATCTTTGGTGCTCCTCCAGCTAGTGACAGCTACCGAATGGTTCTCCTGTAACTCCAGCTTCAGTGATGAGCTGAGCTCCAGACATGAGGAGTTTGTGTCATCTCCTGGCAAGTCCCTTGAGACACTCAGCCACCCAAAGGCACAGTCATGGAGATGCCATCCTCTTTAAATTTCAAGCTGGCAGACCAGGAAATAAATGCCATTAGAGTATTTTAGTGTGCTGCCAAGTTTTATATAAACTCGAAAAACTTAGCTCTGAATTAATGAACAAGCATCTTCAGATATCAAAAATGGATTGCACAGTATTTGAGACTTTCAAGTTGTAAAGAAACCTTTTTAACAGGTGAGATTGGCCTAATGTACTTTCCTTCAGCCAGTTTGCTCTCATTTTTAAAGTGCTTTTTGAATATTTTACTGGCAGACAAGGAAAGATTAGCACTAAAGGAGTATTATGGACAAATCCATAAAGGCCCACAAAATAAATTAAACTTTTGTTTATTTAAGAACACAGGGATTTATATAGGTAAAGGTTGCTTTCCTGTGCTATAAACTTAATGAAACAGATAAAAAATGGTCTTCACAGCCTTATTTGTGTTGCTGTAATGATTCAGTTCTGTGGAGTTTTATACAGCACCAGTCCTAGCAGCATGGGAATGGTTTACCATTAAGAGAGGTAAAATGACAGTGAGTTGTATTAATCTCTTCTGAGCCACCATAAGCTGACAGTTGGACTTTTCCTCATCAGGAAATAAAGGAATTCCTAGTTTCTACAGTTAAAGGTTAAAGCTATGGTGTCTGTCCTGCATGGCAGAGCTCTTGCCACTCTTCAGGACACAAGTTGCCAAAACCTGCTGTAGCAGAATTTCCTATTTGAGGACACTGACAGCCCAATGAAGAGACACCATTCCTTCAGAGTGGGATACAGCACTTGGAAACTACTCAGCCAGGCATCTCACACAGAGAATCATGCTATTTGCAGCATTTGTTTCTGGTGTCTCATTGGGAGCTTTCAGAGAGCCAGCACTTGGCACTGTAGCCTGCAGCTGGGCTCTGGTCATACAAATGTTCCAGTAGGTTTTAATTGGGATAACTCATAATTCACCAAAAAAGAAAGTGGGACAAGTCAGACTCTGGACACAAGTAATGGAGTGCAGCAGTCAAGTGAAGACTGCAGCCAAGTGGTCAAGGCTCCATTGTGCATTTTTTTCAGTGCTGGGTCTGCCACCTCAAGGGATGTGAGAGGAGGGATGGGAATGCAACAGACATGGGGATAATTGCTTGCCATTCCTTCTCCTTCCCTTTTTCTCTCCTGTAACAGGCATGATAAGGTGTCCAGACCTGCCCCTCCTTCTTGTGGCAACCGCTTTGAATTTTCCTCCACTGCTAGGAAGCCCAGCACAAGCTTTGGCATGAATAGTTCAGCTAGTGAAAACACTGTCTAAGCTGATTTGCTCCACCTCTACAGCTGTCCTGAGAAGGTCAGTGGAGTGTGCAAAACATCCACTTTTATTAATTTCTCTTTAAATGTCAATTAGAAATATAGCTAGAGCCATGTATACACATGAATATGCCTGGGAAGAATTTCTAATAGCAGAAGCTTTTCTCTTTTACAAAAGCACAGATGCAGCACAATTTGTTTGCCTCTGTGCAAGGAGAGATGGGAAATATTGTCTTTTTTTTCAATAAAATCCAGCTGTTGGTTTTATAATACAGTCAATAGCTCTGCAGCTTCAAGAGACACATGTCCTTGCTGCAACTGTTGGATCCTCAGCTGTTCTCTTGATGTTACCCATTGGAACGTGGGACTGATTTAGCCCTGGGAGATCAAGCCTG
Organism: Cyanistes caeruleus; assembly: GCF_971803275.1. Classification (NCBI taxonomy): domain Eukaryota; kingdom Metazoa; phylum Chordata; class Aves; order Passeriformes; family Paridae; genus Cyanistes; species Cyanistes caeruleus. The sequence continues at coordinate 57,002,749 of NC_141702.1, read as the reverse complement.
ACAGATGTTCATCACATCTGCTCTTCAGAGCTTCCAGCACACAAGATCCCACCATCTCTCCATCACAATCTTCTCTCATATTGACCCAAAACCTCCTTTGCCACAAATAAAGTGGATTTCTTCTTGTTCTACTCTTTAAGTTATATAGGGAACTTGTGAAAGTGTTATGAGGCAGAAGTGAAAGGCACAGAAGAAAGGATTCATCCAGGCAGGAATGTAACAGAAAGGTCAAATAGCTACACACAACCAAAAATAAAAATTAGTCTAAAGCAATTTTGGTACTGTCTGTCTTTTTTATAAAAATAATTTTAGATTTGTTGCCTTCTCTTGTCTGTCTTGTGAATAAATTTCACAGCAGTTCTCCCTATGCAAAGATCCAAATAGAAAATAGAAAAATATACAGATCAGACTTTAGGATTTCCTTTTTGAAGATATCTGTTTCATTGGACACACAGATGACTGCTTCTTGCACACGGTTATAAAACTGGTTGTGCATGGTGGTTCAACAGAGACTATCTCACTTTTTTTCACAAAAAGAAATCAGGGTGGAGGGTGTAAAAACCTCAAAGCAAGAAAATTTTGCTTGTTTCCCCTTTATTCCCCTTATGGATGGTTTATCCCTTCAGAGGAGGAAAGTGGATTGGTCTGAGGCAGGTGGTTCTTGACAAGGTCATGCTGATGCTTTTATATCCCATCATTCTCTTTCAACCCTTATTAATTGTTTTGTTAACAACCGTGGTGCGACGGACATCATGCTGATGTCTGAGTCATGGAAAGAGCATATGATTGTCTGCTTCCCACGGCTGTCCTTTGATGAAGGGGTCTGGGTCCTCTGGGTCTAAGACAACAGATGGTTGTGAAGCACCTGCCAGAAGAGCAGGAGGGGATAGAACAATGCATGTGGCCATATCCTGCACCAGAAAATTAATAAAACCCAGAGCATGACTGCTCTTTACTTCAACAAAAAGCCACAGCTTAAATGAACATCAGAGAGGATCTTAGCACATTCTTGTGTGGCATCCCAAGCATTCTGTGAGTGTCCTTCCAAACTGGTGAGTTCTCTCCAGATGGATGCTGTCTTGGGCAGTGTCTCTCAGTAAACACAATTTTTCATGCCACAGATGACGTGTTCTCTGAGTCATCCCAGTACAGCACACTTATCCAACTCAGCACTGTGCATCCTGAGCTCTGGGGAAGGCTCAGCATGCTCCTGGTCCCCATGATAAGAAGGAAAGTGAGGTGCAGTGGGGCTGGGGCTGGCCCACTGGCTTCTGCCCTCTCTTTCCAAGCAGTAAGGTTGTACCTCAGGTAACTTTCCCTTCCTGTCCCACTGGGGTTCCTGGAGGAGCTGTAATGACTAAATGTATTTGGATGGGGCTGTGAGAGCATGCCTTTCTGCCCAGGTTCTGCCTGTGTCCTTCTCTCAGACCAAGGGGAGCAGAATATACCAGATTTGTAGATGGGGACACTCCAGACTGGACGGGGCTGCTTTCCCATTCAGCACAGAACAAGACATGAGCAAGAGAAGTTTTGACTCCCAAAGGCTTATAGCTGGAAAATACTCTCTGTCACTTGTTGTTTGATGAGGCTAAACAGAGAAGTTGAATGACTGGCTTTCAGGCTGCCAGCACCTTGGCAAATCTCTCAGAGGATAAAAACCAGAAATGTTTAGTAACTGAAATCCAGACTTTCCAAAATTACTCAGAAGCAAATGCCTTCATGGGTGTGGAGAGAATGGGAAGGGAACCTAGAGAAAACAAAAACAAAACAAATAAGATGTCTCTAGGGGTGTCAAATTCTGGTACTGAGGGCTCCTGGAGACATGTCTCAGCAGAGTTCTCTAAGATTTTCTCAATTTATAGATTCTCTGATGCAGATGAAACTAATCCAGTGTCTTTCCAAGAGGAATACTAAAATGAGGAGCACTTTCAAAATAAAATTGCTAATCTTTCAAACAGTAATTTTACTAATGTTCACTCATAATTACTTAGTCATGAAGAAGCTGGAGGTCCAATTTATGCTTGGAGGTTTCTATAAACATCATCCTGAAACTGTTACAATACCTTTGCCCTCAGGTGCTAACATCAGCATGAAATGATAAGGCCTGTCATCATCAAGATACCCAGCTCCCTGAGCTGCAAGACAGAGACAGGGAGCAAAAGGAAGCCTCCATAATCCAGGAGGGAATGGTCAGTGAACTGCTATGCAACTTAGACCAGCACAAGTCCACAGGGCCAGATGGGATTCACCAAGAGTACTGAGAGAGCTGGCAGAAGAGCTCACTAAGCCACTTTCAATCATTTGCTAGCAGTCCTGGTCAACCAGGTAGGTCCCATGTGAGTGGAAGCTGGCAAATGTGACGCCTGTCAGAGGTATTGGAAGAAGGATCCATAGCACTACAGTCCTGTCAGCCTGATCTCGATGCCAGGTAAGGTCACAGAGGAAATCATGTCAAGTGCCATCATGCAACAAGTACAGGACAGCCAGGAGGTCAGGCCCAGCCAGTATGGGTTTGTGAAAGGCAGGTCCTGCTTGGCTGACCTGCTCTCCTTATGCAGCCAGGTGACCTTGTGCACTACTGAGACCACACCTCAACTCCTGTGTCCACTTCTGGGCCCCTCACTGAGGCACTGGTGCGAGTCCGGAGCAGGACAACAAAGCTGGGGAGGGGTCTGAAGCACAAGTCTTATGAGGAGTGGCTGAGGCATCTGAGGTTGTTTAGCCTGGAGAAAAGGAGGCTCAGGGAAGACGTTGTTGCTCTCCGCAATTACCTGAAAGGTGTGTGTCAGTCTCTTCACCGAGGTAACTAGTGACAGGACAAGAAGAAATGGCCTAAAGTTGCATCAGGAGAGGATATTAGGAAAAGATTTTTTTCCAAAAAAGGTTGTAAAGCATTGGATCAGGAAAGTGATGGCGTCACTATCCCTGGAAGTGTTCAAAAATTAATGGATATGGCACTTAAGGACATGGTTTAATGGTGAATATAGTGGTGGTGCTAGATTGATGGTTGGACTTGCATGTCTTAAAGGTCTTCTCCAGTCTTAATCATTCTATCATTCTACCTTCTTGAAACAGTTTCTGGGCCAAGTTCTTCTCTACTTATATCATCATCTGTTCTATTAATTTTGATAGGTTGCAATGGGCACAGGTCTGCCCCCTGCAAACCAAATTAAACTCTTGTTTTCAGAGCATAGACTTTGAAGAGCAGAGAAATGCCAGTCTGTCGTATTGGCAGTTCCAGAAGTTCAAGAAAACCACCCAAGGGTTCTGTCCAAATAAGTGTATGCCTTATTATCACCATAGGCATGGTAAAACCATTTAGAGAAGGCTGGGAAACTGGAAGAGCAGATTCCAACATGAAATTTAAAAAAATCTTTAAAGGCAGTATTTAACAACGAAGGAGGTTCAATAGTTCATTTCATAGGTCACAATGTCCTGAGACTTGTGTAATTACCAAAAAGTTGTTTTAAGTTTTTAGGCAAACTGGAGTAATATAAACTAACACTATAAAAATGTGGGTGAGGTTTTCAAAAATACTTGAACAGGGCTTAGAAGAGTTCCTTCCTGTATTGCATTGCATTTTGATGCAAAACACGTCAGAGCCAGACAAGGATTTTGAAAAGTCCTTCATCTTTTCTCCAGCCTTTAGTTTCAGTGCTCCCAAGTAGGAAAATAACACACTTTCTTATCTACAGAATGTAAAATCATGTATTTTAATCATGCTGATTGAAAGCAAGCCTATTTTGGCTGAAAAAAAATGTTATCTTGCACTTCCTATCACTAAAGTGGATGCTGGATGGAAAAAGATCCTCAGATGATAATTACTCAGCATTTTACTTCAAACTTAAACACAATTTCTGAAACATAACCTTATCTCACCAATATTGCAAGACCACAGGAGTTTCATACCCCTGCTCCTTCATCTTCTGCTTGTGGCACTTGAAAGGACAAGAAAGACAAGTCTCCATTCTTCATAAAGGCTTTTATTACAAGGTTGTTCAAGGTGCATTGCTGAAAGCCCCTAGATGAGAGGATGCATGTGATATTGGCAAAGAAGGTTGACTAGAAAAAGAATATGTAAAGGCTGGGGCACTATAAAAAAACCAAAAAATCTGAAACAGAACGTATTTCCCTTTTCTAAATTAAGTCCAAGTTTGCATTTAGTTTGTATGCTGCAAATGAAGATAAGCCATGAGTTGGTGGGTAATAGCGCCAGTGAAACTTGATTTGCTTCAAATTGCTGAGGCTCAAACTTGGAGTTTCTGGGCTCTTTCTAGTAAGGGAAGGGCTTTACTTAAGTCTTGTCTTTTTTGGTGGCACTAATAAATTCAGCAGCTCTGGTACAGTCATGTCTTTCCCTGAAATATTAAATTTATGTCTGCATCTCTCCTCTACCAAATCTGAAAAAAACTGGCTAGGGGATTCAAGATTTATTAGGGATACATATGTAAAGATACACTCCTAATTTGCTATGACTACAGGAGTCTTATTTATGAACACAGGTTAAAAGCCTGGAAAATTAGGCTGAAACCAATTGAGTGAAGAATTCTAAGATTTTGGTCAATGCTTAATCTATTACGATTTAACTATGTTCCCTAATATTGCAGTCACTGGTGGGCTGAGCTTTTGTTTTTAACAGCAGTTGCTGCGAGCCAATGCTGATTAATCATGTAAATATGATATGTTGAATATATGTTGAAATATTTCCAATAAGCATTGGCTGATGAGACACATGGTGCCATGTGACTTTGGCTAACTAATTGGGTCACTCAAATATTGGAGCTTCGATGTATGAACAAATAGCTGTGGTGAACAACTTGTGAGCCAGTCACAGACAGATGTTTACTCGTGGAAAACTTCCAGCTAATAGTACGTATTTCTGGAGAAGTCATAGTCTGTTTACAGGCAATTTCTGGCATGAAGGGACTATATTCATCAATTAAAATGTTTAGTCTGAATTGGTTTCCAACTCCAATTGAAAATAAATGAAGAACTGGCTAATCTGGGTTGCAGATTCTTTTAAAAAGGTTCTTTTAAAAAGCTCCAACACATATACCTCTTCTTGATGTATTAGTAACTATGCATGAGTTTGTTCAACTTTGTCTTTTCTCAAGAGTGTGGTAAGCATGTTGTTTTTCTTGACCTTCTGTGCTGGTTGACAGGTTCTTGGTGAAGTCTCTCAAAACTTGAGAAGGAAATCAGTAAGAGCAGGAGATTGAAGCATGTCCAAATAATGCTAATGATATTGCATAGGTTTGCCAAACCGTGGCAACTCACAGCTGATCACAATGTGGCTGTTCAGTTTAAGTAGGAACATCCTTACCTTGTGCTTTCCATGGAAGCTTCTCTCTAACAGGAGCCTGGCTGGGACTCCTTGGCAGGCTGCACCACTTGCTCTGCCAGCAGTAGCTGTTGCCCAGCCAGGGAGACCCTGCTTTCCTCAGTACATTTCTCAAGTTTCTGTTGATGTTTTTTGTGTTGTGAAGGACAAAACTCATGTAGCCATGTAATAAAAATAGTCCACTGTAGGTCTCAGGATGCTGGTTGGCTGCAAAATCTCTGTAAATAAAAAAAATGTTGCTGGCAACAAGAAGAGCCTTGGGGTAGGAGGGCAGAAGATTCTGGAGTTCATGGATGTTGCCAAAATTCATGGCCATCCATGAAATGAGAAGCTCTTTGAGAGATCCGCCCCTTGAAGGAGAAAAGGAATTTGGGATATGGAACAGAGGTGAGAACACCACCAGGATGCTCAGCCCACCACATGGTATTCTTCACTGGAAAAGTCCAAAAGCACTCCCCAGGTGGGGCCAGACTGGGGCAAAATGAATGGATGCCACCTCCCTCCTGCTCTTGTTTTCATGCAAGAGGCCTTGCACAAACCGTGCACTCTTCGAGACAGTTTAGGCCACTTCTCATTTCCCTGCCTGTAAAACAGAGCTATCAAAGGTTGATATGGGCTGGTTCAAATTAGTAGCATTGATGAAACTAACTATTGTGGCTGCTCATTCTTGTGATTTTCCAGAACCTTGGATCAGTCTATATGGGATATGTGACACACTGTCTCTTAGTTTTGCTGCTGTTTTTGGCAACACGCAAGTATCTTCAGCATGCTCCATCACCCAATACCAGAACACACATGGCTTTCATGCAATGATATGGTTTCAGCTTGTATCTTACTGTGTAATGAGCAAGATAGACTTGAAAAATATTAAATTTATTGGCACTTTAACTATATATGCACTCTGAAAAACATCAACAGCAAAACTGAAAACAAACATTGGTACTCAAATGTCTCTAAAACCATGCAGCTTGTGACTGGAGCCAAGAAATAAAGCCAGTATTCCCACTCTGTGTGGATTTAAACAGGAGTCATTTGGGATCCATGGGTGTTGACCAGGCTGTTGCAATGATAGAGGGTGCTGGACTAGTCACAGACAAGTTAATGTCTCATAAAATGAAAACTAGTTTGTGCTTTTTGGATAAACTTGTTACTGAAATGTTAGAAACCTCTTTGTCTCCTTTTTCTTTTGTTTTAGCAGGAATGCCAGTTGCAGTAAATTAGGCAGGTTTGCTGGGTGAAGACCTCAGAACAAAGGTTTTACTTTTGGCCAACTTTATTCATGCCAATGATGACAAATATCAGAGGTTTCATCTGACTAGAAGAATGTGACTAACCTTCCACAAATATGTCCCACAACTCCACAGAGAAAAATGAGTAGAGGAGACAGCAAGAGCACTTTACTACTTTAGTGCAATATACAATGTAATTTTTTTTTCAGTACACTGTTCCATGAGAGGGAATTCTGGCCTAGGTCTTCATTAAAAGGTGATCCAGATCAATGCAGGCTGGTAAAATACAGTCTTGAAGACTCAAAAACCTTGAGGCAAGGAAACAAAAACAAACCACCACATATATTATTTCTGAATTCTCATCATCTCCTAAACTGATCAGACCTGGGCATTGGGGCTTGCCTGCAGATCAGAGAAAGAGCAAGAAGAGGTGGCAGGAGGTGGTTCAGTTCCCTCGCTGAAGTTCCAGCAGAGCTGACTTGGCTGCTAAGACAAACAGAAAGCAAACAACACCCAGAGCCCCTGCTGGTACATGGTGTTACTTATGCCAGTGGAAGGAGTAGACCTGAGCTCAGTGTACACTTCTGGGTGAAGACGAAAGACAAAACCCTCCCAGGCATAACTAGTAAACTAAGGAAAGTCAAATAGGAAATTCTTGTGGGAGTGCTGTCAGCATTACTGTGATGGATGGTGACTGTGGTCCTGGGCATGGGCCCCATACAGCTCAGACACAAACACCCTTCAGCCAAACACTGTCCAAGTGGTAGTGCCCTGTGCTCCTGGAGAGCCCCAGTGGCTGTCCATGCACTGGTTTGCCTCTGCTGGTGTCCCAGTCCAACATCTCCCTGTCTACTGGTTTGTGTAGCCTCCAAAACGCTCCTGTAACCCAGAGCTGGCCAGGGGTATGGCTGATCGGGAAGCAGGCTGTGAGGGGGCTAGAAGAGTGTCAGTGAAACATCAGCTCTTGGAAACCTGATCAAGATTTCTCAGTATGATGGCAGCTCTCTGAGAAAAACACAAATTACTAAGCCTCAAAATTTTCTAAATGATATAAAATAATTGTGAGATTGAAGAGTCCAGCCAAAATGAACTACACAGAGCTTTTTCCCAGAAAACTGGAAGTGTGTGTGTATGCATGTATGCATGACTTTTCTCTCCTTCAGAGTCCCAACACCTGCTTCCTCCTCAGGCTGGGCAGAAGAGATCTGAGACTGAATTCAGTTCAGGTACAGCCTGTCCTTTAAAGGTATCTGAAGGCAGGGCATGCCAGGGGAGTGCTGCAGAGCCTCTGCTCCAATGTGCTTTCCTGTCTGGCACCAAACATCCTCATTAGTTTGAGGGACAGAGGCTGTGCTGCCAAAAGGAGGTGGTTTAATTACTGTTTTCCTCCCTCCTCTCTTATGAAGTGGCTGTAAAACTACTCACTGCTGAACCTGAGCCATCCCAAGGAACTGACTGAGTGAAGTATTTAAGAGGGCTATTTATTTAGGCGTCGGCTTCACAAGCTCCCTTCATAACTGTCTGTACAACTCTGAAGCTACTGAGTATTTCCTTAACAAATAATATGATTTATGAGGACTGTCTTGGTTCCTGTGCACAAATTCTCAACCATGCAGAGATGGATGGCGTGAAATGGAGTCAAATACCAGATGAGCTGGTTTAAACCAAAGAACCTCAATATTAGGCCACCCCCAACTGGAAGACACTCAGACCTGGATTTCTGAGTGCCTCTAGAACACAACAGCTTGCATGGAATCAAAATGGGATTGATTTATTGGGAAATAGGAAGTCAGCTTTCATGTACTTGCTCTGAGTGCTAGCTTGCTCTTAGCATCTACAGATGTTTTTCCCTTCAGTAAAAAGCCACTCTAGCTGTTGCAAGATTGTAATTCCCTTGTGCTCCCTGCCAGCACACAGTGTGTGGAATATGCTGGTAGCCCTTCAGCTGGGGAGCCCCACAGCAAGGAAGTGGGTGTGCTTAACTGACAAACAAAGCAGCAGATGGGAATAGACAGCATGGAATCCACAGACCACCAAGAGAGCTGGTTGTCCAGATAAAAAAATTCTGAAGCCTTACCACATTGACTTGGGTCAGCTTATTGAACTTTGAAGGTGTTTGGTAAAGAAAATGGAAGGAAAGCACTTTTCTATCTCCTATATGGGGTACATGAGCAATTAATACAGATAACTCAAAGACAATTTCAAACCACTCCTCATCCTTTCAAAGACAGAATAACAGGTCTTGAGAAGGAGGTGAAGCACAGATGCAAGATATCATGGCTTTGTATGGTTCTCTCCCAGTGTTTTGCAAGACATAAGACAGCTTGGAAAGTAGGAGCCAAGCGTTTGCAAAGCTGGTTTGGAAACTGTATACAAGGAGTAGCTGTCAGTGGTGCAACACTGCATTAGAAGCTGGGTTCTAATGCAGTATTCATTGCTTTCCTCAATGACCAGAAAGATGAAAGAAAGAGCATGATTATTAAATTTATATCTGATGCCAACTTTCAAAAATACTTCAAGACAGGGTAAGAGTTCACAATGATCTTAACAACTTGGAGCAGAGACGTGAACTGATGAAAAAGGGGAACAACTTGGGAAGCTGCAGGGATGGACACAAATCTCCTGTTGCCTCGAGTCTAGCTACAATTAACCAGCACCTTTCTAAATACCAGGATTCCTGTAGCTCCTAAAAATATTGGCAAGGATTAGCACACATCATACAGGGCTTGCTGTCCCAGATAGCTGTATGATCTGCTCCTTCTCCAACCAACTGCTGCATATAGCAAAAAGTACCTTCTGGTACAGCAATTCCTGTAGGAAAGGAGTTGAAGTGATTTAGGTCTTCAGTACTTTGTTTTGAAAAAGGAGCAATTTCTCCAGTTTTCCTTGAGGAGATCCAGAAAACTTTCTGGTTTGTGTTTTAAAAGTTTCTTTTCATGGAGATCAGATGTTCTTATCAATGTCCCTCTATTCAGGATGTTTCTTGTGAAAACTGAACAAGAAGTTCCCTGCTTCAGAAACCAAGAGTGAGTGGGCAGTCCTCTCCATAAACAGCACTGAAGGGGCAGTGGAGACAAGTGCATCCAGATGACCCTGCCAGAGCATTGTGCCATGGGGATAGACAGCAGGCGGTCCATGGCAGTGCAATGCCCTGGGCTCTGCACACATCCAAAGCATTCCTGAGAGAAGGAAGCAGGAACAGTGTAGATAGCCACAGAAGTCTGAAGGCTGGATGTGATCACTGTGATGGGAGATGAGCATATTCAGCCTTTCTGGTGGGGTGTAACAAAAACCAGTGGCTGGAAGTTGGAAGCAGACTAATTCATACTTTAAGTAAAGAAGTTCCTACTTTTTGAAGCCGGAAGGTAACTACAGTGCAGCTTTTTTATTGCCCAACTTCTTGAAGAAGAGATTGGGTGTTTTTCTAAGAGCTGTGCTTTGATGCAGGATAAATCAAGAGATTTATGCCATCTGTGTGTGCAGCTGGTTCAAACCCAGTAGTAAGCAGTGACACTGGGCTGGTACAGACCCTTCTTGGGAGGAGCATCCTTCCTTCACCGATACTTGCCACACTGGTCACCTCTCGCCCCATGGACACTTTCCCAGGGCTACTTCAGCTGTGGGATGGGTGTATAGAGCTTGGAGGTGGTGTGCCATGGCTGGCAGCTCCTGACACACAGACAAATGGTTGTCCCAGCCTCCCTGCAGCCCATGCCACAGCCACCAAGGGACATTTCTGTCCATCAGTTCCTCCCCTTCCTAGTTTCCCTTGGAGTACGGGCCCTGCTGAAATCATGGCCCTTGCTATGAGACAAATGAGTGAAAGGTGACAAAGGCCCGTGAGAGCTGCGAGGACAGCGAGTGTCCGTGCCACCTTTGCTGGCTGAGCTGTGGGAAGCGCACCTGGGCTGCGGACAAGCCAAGCATGCACTGAGTGCCATCTGCCGGCAGATGGGAATAGGGTATTTGGGATAATGGCACGGGGGGCGCGGGCTCTTCGCACCCTGCTGCCTTCTCTGCTCTGCCGTGCTGCCGGGCTGTGTTTGCAAACCCTGGCTCCTGTTGTGCCGTGGGTGCCAGTGGCTGGAGGACAGACAGAGGGACAGCACCAGCCTCGTGCCATCTCCTGCTGCCTGCGGCGCTGTCCCGAGCAGCAGCCTTGCTGCGCAGGTCTGGCCAAGAGGCTTGGCTGGTGGGATGCTGCAGGAAGGTGCTGGTGGAAGGTGCCCAGCATCTTACAACACAGGATCCTGGCTGAGCCGAACCTGGTGCTTCAGATCTCCTAACTTGGCCCGAGAACTTCTTTGCATTGCTTACTGACCGGTTTTAGGCCAAAACAAAAGGGAATTTCAGGGTGTATATGAAGGTGTCTTTGTGGTTTCTATTTATTATATAAAAATCAAATGATACACAATCTAAATAAATCCATTGTGTATCTTTGTTGATGAAAACCTCAAAAGATAAAAAAATACTGGCCACCAAGTATCAATTTTTTGCACAAATTCAGAGCTATAATAATGTATTAAAGCCCTAACCCTTTGACAGGCAGAAGTATTTCTGTGCAGGCGCTTCCAAAACAAATGCCATTGGAATAGCATTCTCTAGGAGGTGTTTGCTAACAGATATGAGGACTGAGCAGCACTTGGAGGGTCATTTCTGTTCACTGACAGGATGGTGCTAATCCCACTAGAAAGTAAGACATGCATGTACTATCTATGAGATAATTATACTCAGTGGTGGAAGACAAAGCCTAATTATATATAACTTATCAGCTGAAAGAGCTGAAGTGAGGTGTTGACTTAGAGGAGACTAAACTGCAAAACATTTTTTTTTATTCATTATAACATGCACTTATTACCCTTTTCATTTATCAAAATACTTGTTTCCTTCCCACCAGTTTTTCAGGGAGTGTTGTTGCTCTGTTTTCTGCCTGAGGATTCTGGAAACTTCTCAGAGGATAAAGACATGTGCAATGCATATGAAAACCCCTGTTCATAGTTTTCAACTGAGCTGCCTAACTTATGTGTGGCTTCCTTTTCCAGAGCAAGGACTCACTAGTGGTGGTATGTATCTCCACCAGCACTATAGATTTTCAGATTTTTCTTGCTTCAACTATACAATGAGATAAAAGATTTAAGACCTCTGAAAAATTAAAACCATGAGCAGTATTTCTACTGTTTGGCTTGAATTCTCACTGGAATGTTTGTTCCACATATTTCGAAACAGAACAAATGGAGCAAACGCCTCCTGCATTAAGATCTGCAATGGACCTGTGAAGATGTAACACAGACAAAATTTGGAAAAAAAGTTTTTGACCAAGCCTTTCAAAGGTAAATTTAGTCCTTGTTGTTCAGTGCCATGTTAACATGTTATGGGCAGTATTTATAAAAACATTGCTGCCACAAACATGTTTGGATACCTGGCTTTTGTAAGATGCAACAATAAATTAAAACAATAAAAATTCGGAGAGGAAGAAGTCAAGAAGTTATGTTTCTCCATACCCAGCAGAACTTAGAGCTCTGACCTGAGCTGAGGTCAGTGGAGATTTTTTTCCCCCTGACTTGGGTAGATATCCCATGCAAGTCCATTGATAAAAGGGATGCGATATAGAACATGCAGATTATGCCCCAGAACAGACTTTGGTTTTGCCAAGGGGGCTAAGCAAGCTCTGTAGATAAAATATGCTTTACACAAGGGTTATATCCACAGACATTTGCACATAAGATCCCAACTGAGAGAGGAAGGGCTGTTAGTGCCCTGTGTCTGTCCTTGCTCTATGGGATCTGCAGTTATGCAAGCATGAGGGGCTACGAGAACAGCTTGCCAGTTGTTAATGTAATAGCCTCTTTCGACCCAATTTATTTGTACTTGAGAAAATAAGAATGTAAACTTCTTCCACAAGACAAATATTTGCTGTTTATTTTAGATGTGTTTTTATGAAAAGTGATCAATCCCCAAGTGAATTTCATGATTACTGGTTTTGTTCATGTGGTACATACATGTGAAGCTAAGGCAGATGTCTTGTGAAGGGGACTTAATTCTTTGAGGTGAGTTTATAAACGGCACAAAGAGAGGAACTCACTGCTTTTGACTGAGAAGGACAGAGATCCTAGCTACATAGACTCAATTAAATATAATCTAAATAGATTTATGATTTTTTTAGAGATTGTATGTAAACAGAAATACCATGTTTATAGACAAACCTGTTAATTTCAGAGAAACATGCATCTAGTTTCAGACACCAGTAAGGTTTCCAGAGATCTTTGCTGTTGCTCTTGTGATCTCATGTACTTGAAGTGACACTCAAGTTTCCTGCTCCTCCATGCTTAGAATTTTAAATAATAGCATAAAAATCTGAAGTGGTTGAGAATAAGAATGAACCATGCATGTTGGACTGGTTTTTTTGTAACACATTTCCTCCCCTTGGAGTCTGTGGTGGTTGAAAATGGATGGACTGAATCCAGTATAACATGGATCAATGTGTGCAAACTCCAGCTACAGTTTAGGAAACAGATGTGAAAAGCTGGACTTCTTGACCTATGTTTGTTTCCCCTTGCCTTAGATGTCCACAGTGCATTTTCCCAGAGCCAATCATGTCTGTTTTAGGAGGACTTAAGCTGTGCCCATTTCTCTCTGTGTGAAGGCAGCCTGACCAGCTTTGTGCCAATGCTTTGAGCAGTATCTCTGCTGCTCTCCCTTGCTCTCTGTGGGTCAGCTCAAGAGCTGGAGAAGGGAGGCAGCAGAGAAGGGAGGCAGACAGCATCTCACTGATGGTTGGGTTGATCTCATGCTGCTCTGTCTAAAGGCCAACTTGGCTGCAAGTTCAGCTCTTTGGTGAGGTGGATCTTACCCTCCCTCTAATGCAGCAAAGGCTTCATTCCAGCAGTCCCAAGCTCCATTTGTGCTTGGGACTATTGGCTTTGGACATACACCTATGTGTCCCTGTGTCCCAGAGAGGCAACTTTAGTCCAGCTCACTGTAGAGAAGAGTGAGTTGGGGGGCAGACCCCCCAAGAAGGCACAGAGGCTTCAGGCAGGCTTGGAGAGCCTGTGCCAAAAGTCAGGTTGCCCTTACGGCCACCATCCCCTGCCCCATCAGAGAGCCTGGGAGGCCTGGCTGCACACCCTGCTGGGGGACTTGGGGTGTGGGAAGGCAGTCCAGCCCACACACAGAGAGCCCTGCTCTGCACTAACATCACACTGGAGAAGATCCTTCACAGATGAGAACACCCCGCTGTTCTTGGTCTTGGAAAAGCCTCTTTTACACATCTCTCCCTGGAAGAGTGAAAAACTCTTTCCAGACATATGGCCTAAGTTTCTCTGTCCACTCCTCCATTTGCATGTAGATACCCTCTACCCTTCCTCTACCCCTCACACTGTTCTTCTTATTTTTGCAGGAGCAAAACCAGAAAAAGATAGTTTACTTAATTTTGTAATGGATAGCTGAATTTTCTGGGGGGATGAGGAATGTGGGAAAGAAGAGTTTGTTTTTGTTTCAGGATAAATTTTTTGGACCTTGTTATATTTTCTGTCTTTTCCCTATAATTCTTGGCAAAAAAGACTTAAACAAGATGAGGAGAAGAACTCCAGATGAATAAATCTGTGTGAAATTAAGGGATCATTGATTTTCATTGAACAGAGGCTAATGAATTAGTACATTGGAATTATCTGTTCATGGTGTCCTGACTTCTGTTTTCCAGACATTCGATTCTGAACACTGCATAAAACCTTCATACAGAAGTCCTTGCTTTGAAGACTCCAGTTTTCTAGATAAAATGAAAACTGGAAATCCCAAACATATTATAGTAATTTTCAGTGCAATTGTTTTTCCCAGCAGATGTCTGAATGATTATAATGCACATATACACTTACATTGCACATAAGCATCTTCAGCTTACAAAGGTAAACAGATAAAAGGAGAGTTGGCTTGTGTTTGCTCCTGTGAGCAAACATGATATAACCACTTCTGTGTCAGCTGACAAACTCTGCTATACTGGATCAACCTTTAGATGATTCTCTTAAATATAACACTGTTTCTTCACTTAGCTTGAAGAAATGTCATCCAAAAGAAATGTGGGTTCTTTTCAAATTAAACAAATTTTAGAGTCTTAATGAGGAAACAGAGGAGGCAAGATGTAATAAAAAAAATTGTAGATGAAGAGATAAACTCCTAGTATATTAGAAAAATCATGTAAAAATAAAGCCCACGTCTGGCTATGTACTGAAACCTGGGGAGATCTGGAAAAAAAACCTTAAAAAGTCCTGTGTTGATTCTGGGAGATAAGAAGAAGATAATGTTCATTCTTATATCTGAACCACTTGGATGCTGACAAGTCACACTGACAGAACTTGCAGCCAAGTTGGCCTTTAGACAGAGCAGCATGAGATCAACCCAACCATCAGTGAGATGCTGTCTGCCTCCCTTCTCTGCTGCCTCCCTTCTCCAGCTCTTGAGCTGACCCACAGAGAGCAAAGGAGAGCAGCAGATACTGCTCAAAGCATTGGCACAAAGTGGAGGTGGGGGAAGTAAAATCCCCTTCCTGCAGATGTTGGGAAGGTTCAAGCAGCAGTGCGGAGTCACACAGCGTGAAGATGGAGTACACAAGTGGTAAATGTTCATGGTGTATAAGCAGTGGAATATGGAGCTGCTTAGTGACATGGAAGGGAAATGCAGGGATCAGGATCATGCAGGATTAAATTCAAGCCTCCTTTAAATTAGCATAATTGAACAGGGATGCATGTGTGCACATGATGTCTGGAATTGACCTTTTTAAACATCCTTGTAAATTTAACACTACTGGCTGTACCCTTTTTTAATTTTTTTTTTCAGTTTGTTCTCATTTTAACTATACAACTTTTATCTTAATTTCCTAATTAATCTTTAAAGCCAAATGAATCAAAAAGCAACATGTGGTTTAGCACTCTCACTGGAGTTGCCAGTTTCTTTCAGGGTACATGCAAAGCTACTCATGGACCTCTGGATTAATATCAGAAACAGGTACTTGAAAGCAGAATTGGGAGCAAACAGCTTCTGTCTTGGGGTTATTGATTTTTAATTTCTTGATGAAAGATTTGATTGAGGATCCTGCTGACATAAGTTGCTAAGTGAAAAATTACAATGAAATGAAAGTATTCTGAACTCCCACCCTGCTTCTGTGCCCTTCCCAGCCACTGACATTGGGCATAGGCACATAATAGTCTATCTGTGTAGGTGAAATTTGGGTCTGATCCAGCATGTCTACTGATATTTTTCTACCACAGTTTATTAAGGAAAATGTTTTATTAACTTCAGACACTTAAAAGTACAGTGGTCTGAGACACTAAACACCCAAACCTCTATTCCCCCAAGTATTCTTCTACACCCAGTGAGGAAAAATGGGTATCCAGGTGCCTTAAAGGCATGAGGAATTATACCTTAAGGACGCATTTTCTTCCCAAGAGACTAGAGGGAACTGACCTGGCTTTAGATGGCTAATTTTTGGTGCATAAACCTCCACCCATCCTATTACCAGGTGTAGAGAAAGGTCTGGAGGACTTGGAGTAAGGGTATGAGTTATAACAGCTTTCACTCAGATCACAAGAGCTCTTGGCACCTAGTAAAAAGAATAGAGTACGTTCAAATCAAAGCCTTCCCCTTCCACCCCTATTCACTTGCCTTTTCATTTTGAATGTTCCTGCCAGGATCTGAATAATCTACAACATACTGACTGGCATGGTTCCCTCCAGCTGAAAGACAAATGGGAGAGAGAGAGGAGATTACCCCTTCAGCTTGCCAGCAGGCTTGCTTTTTAAACTAAACCACTGTGTTGTTGCAGTGATGCTCCTGTAAACTGCTGTGTGTGCAGACAGGGAGGCACAACTGGTGCACAATGTTGGTGCCAGCCCAGCCATAGCCAGATGTGCCACTCTCCAGTGAGTAGCAGGGGTGGAAATGAACTGCTCCCCTCTGGTTTGCCTGTTCAGCAGGCAGAACACAGAAAACTGGAGTACACTCTAACCACATAGTCAGTAGGATTGTTCACATTCTTAAAATTAAGCATGTGTTTAAGATGTGGCAGCCTCACCTTATCCCTATGAGGGTCTGGATGCTGCTCAGGACTGCACAGCTTTTGAACTCTAAACCCTTCATTGCTCTGCAAACTGATGATGCTCAACTCTACTGTCCAGGCCACTTCCTTGGAGTAAATGTCTCTGTTTTGCAGTCTCCTCCTGTCTCCAGAGGCCTCAGAGAGGATATTCAGTGATCTATACCTTCCAGCGCTCATCTGTGAGCACTCCCATTAATTCATTCTCCTACAATCACTCTCCCAGAGACCACAGCATTCTAACAAATCCATATCATAAAACTGGCCATAAGGATGCAAATCCTTATCATAAAACTATGCCAATATGCCAATAGCCTTCTGCTGGCCATCCTCTTAGGTTTTAATGAAAAGCCACACATGCAGTTTCACTGGACCAGAAAGTCCTTTTATCTTTAAGCCATTCAGTGCTAATGGAAGAGTTAAACTCCTAAACCTGATGTACAGACACGTGTTCTGTATAACTACACAGGAAGGAAAAGCTATTAACTTCAATAACATCTGTTGCATTTGGTTAGACTTCTTCTATCCCCCAGAAACATACAGCAATTCAGCATGTCCACCAAGGGTCCTATCAAGTCTGGGGCAACTCTTCTTGACAGTCCTCAATGAATGCCAAGCCAAAAATGGCAGAACAGACATATGCAGTCTTAGGTCAACCCCCATCATTTCCAGGGGAATCTTCTCTGAAAGGAGATTGGATGGGCCAAACTGGTCTTTTCCCCAGCAGAGGCAGACAGGCTGCCTCCCCAGAGGAAGAGACAAACCTCTCTGCTCAGATCCAGCAATCAAGTGGGGAAAAATGCACCCTTTCTGGTGATCTTGGAGAGTTTCATGTTCTCATGGTTTCATCCATTGTGAAACAGATATTCAAATACAAACACAAATTGTTTTGGTTTTATTTTTATTTTAATTTTTATATAGCATAAACTGCACTACCTTCTTTGCTGGTGGAAAATACTAAAACTATGATCTAAGCTATAGAGGTGCTTAATTTTCCATCATTTGAAGATCCAATGGTCTAAGCCAGCCCTTCTGAAAGAGACAACAATTCATTCAGTAAAGGTTATGACATTATTCTGTTGGCACTTTAAAATTAAATTCAGTAGCTAAAATAGTACAAATGTATAAAATGCCAACAGCTGGTTTCTTGCCCCCAAGATCAATTTCTGGGTATAAACACTAGTAAAATAAGAATATAAATATAAAGAAAAAAGTCCTGATATCTTTCTCATTGATCAGCATTTCTTAGACATGATATAGGAAAAAACAACTTATCTCCTAGGTAAGAGCAAGACAAAATCTGATATGTGGGTCCATATGAAATCTTCAAACAAAGATTTCTTTAGGGTGGCTCCCTTCAGAGACTTGTGTACAATTTTGATTGGAGGGATGAAGAGAGGAGGATAAATAGAATAAACTACCCATAAATTATTTTTAAATGTAATTTTTTAATATATCAGGTATTTTAAAATAATAGAGAATTAGAAACTTTTCCTTTTTAGACATCACAGCCAATATTTGAACAGTATGTTTACCTGAAAAGTCGCCTACCCTGCATATTTTTGGTTCGGAAGAAAGATTTAATTATAGTTGACCTGTATACATTTTCCTGCTTTTCTGAATGTGATATGATGTGCCAGATGATTTTTTTTTGACTAAGCAGTGTGAGCAGATGAAGGGCATCCACAGGGATAATCTGACTAGCATGCTCAATCCATCTGGATCACGTCAGTTTTTTTCCCCTCACATGAGGACACAGAAAACAGGCAAAGGGAAAACCTGAATAATTGCTCCCTCAGATTAGTTGGCCACTTATATAAACTTCAGGCTCATTTCATAAAATATGGCCCCAAGTCTCTTCTAACCTCACCATACTTCATGATTTTCAACTGAACCCACTCAAAAGCCTATTTAGACTCTATGATGCTTGATCAAGCATGTGAGCAAAATTTCCCTAAGGATCCCAGCACACAGAATGAATTCTAGCAACTTTTAAAGAATACTTATTGACTTAGCTCAGCTACGTTAAAGTTATGTTTTACGCTCATTAAAATAATCCTCTTGCTTATTCAGGACCTTTTCAGCAATGAGATCATTGATGAGAACAACACACGAAAGCTTTGTCCTATTTGTTTCTGGATGAACACGTGTTGCCCTTGTAGAAGGAGAGCAGAATGACCATTCCATTCCCATACCCTTGGGTAGAGGGAGCTAAGTAATGGCTGACTGGCACTTGTCCAGTCCCTTCCTACAGACCTGAAGTCATGGAAACTCTATGGGCTCCCTGAGAAATGTGTTCCAAAGCTCCACTGTCCATTATGCTGCAAAGTTAT
The DNA here is from genome assembly GCF_971803275.1 of Cyanistes caeruleus. Taxonomy (NCBI): domain Eukaryota; kingdom Metazoa; phylum Chordata; class Aves; order Passeriformes; family Paridae; genus Cyanistes; species Cyanistes caeruleus. The sequence continues at coordinate 56,983,762 of NC_141702.1, read as the reverse complement.
TCCTAATGTCTTTTCCTAGTTAAGTACTGAGCATCTTGGTCAAGAAACAGACTCAATTTGTTCTAAATCATTTGAAGAATCCCCAAAGTAAACTTTCTGGGATAGATTAAGTCAATTTTTTTTCTAACAGTGAGGAATGTGTTGCTATGTTTTTACAGATATTCAAAAGAGCAAGTAGATACTTGATTAAACAGATGAAGGTGCAAAACTTCTATGCTGTATTCCATGCAGAAGCTGAACTTCTAAAGATTTCAGCAGCTTTGTCTGTAATTAATATAGTGCCACACTGCCCCCCAAAAAATCTTTCTTTTCTGATTAAAACATGTCATACAATCATGAGTAATGTTTTCTTGATGAACAATAGCAACGAAAACTCTTCATTCACCAGAAGCCCTACTTATTCAGTAACAGCTGTACCTGTCCTCCTTTGTTTTATTGGGCTTTTCTGTATCAGAGGACTCCTACAACACAAGATCACTTTCCTCAAGTGTTTCCCAAAATACTCTTTCCTTTAGCATTCTGGTAGAAATAATTCTGCTCTTCTTAAATGTTGCCTTACTGTGGGAGCCTCTCATATGCCCCAGGCTGGGACGCTTAAATATATCTTCCTCCATAAAGACAATACTGAAATGTCCAGCATGCAACCCAAGGGGTGGGTGCAGTCATCCAGTCTTCATAGGTGCTGCAGTAATCACGTGGTTTGTCCTAGCAACAGGATTGTACATGTGGGAAATACCGTGAAGATCACAATTTAACCCTCAGCTTTGGGATATGTGACAAAACATGTTCCGTGCTCTCCTTCCCACTTTTGTACTAGAAAGAAAAACACTCAGTTTTCCTACTGTAGTGGGGAAAACTACAATTCCTAGTGCTCTAGAAGCAAGATTTTCTTATGTAGAAACTCCTTGCTGGCAGAATGATTGCTGGTCTCTTCCTTCTCCTGCCTATCATGCACAACAGCTGGGACTGATATGTCAGAACCCATCTGTATCTGCTCTTTGTGTATAGAGCTGAAAGGAAAAAGCAAGCTATAGGACTTGGCTCTCTTTAAGCAGCAAAACACAGCTAACCCCTGGTCTCATGAGACCAAGAGAGCTGATACTCCCCATCACAGGATGCCTCAGGAATGGAAATGTTGTCTAAATTGAAGGGGTCTGGTCCAACATGTTTCCAAGAAGGAAGAATGAAAACTGGTCTGCGTAAGTGTTTTCACAATAGTCGATAAATTAACAGCATAGGATCAAAGCTCACCCTTAGGGAGATGGAGTCCTAATAAACCTGCTGACCTTCCAGCTCCAGCCCTTTTGGGGGTGTCAGCTGCCTCCACAAGACACTTGGCCCTCTCCCCTCTCCTGCTTCCTCCACTTTTTTACCCTCCCTCCCCATCCTCTGGGGCATAACATGTGGGGAGCTCTGCTCCCCAGGTTGCTTAAAACACTCTCTTCGTATGGTCACCTCTGCCCTAAATCTTCTCCTTGCAGAGGTGACAGAGGAAGGTTCATTTTTGTATCTCTCCCCCGCCTGTGTCTCCTCAGGACCCTGAGGCCCCATGTGCCACTTCCTACAGACTGACTGGTTCACACCTCCAAAACTACAGCACCAAGGAGCTCTTGCTTGTGCCTCTCCTTTCTCCTTTGTGCAACTCCACATGGGATGTACTGTTCCTAGTACACCTGAGGAGTGAGATGTGCCTCAATGATGGACCAAAACTGACTAAAATCAGACTGTTGCTTTCTGAGAAACAAATGTTGGCAAGCACGTGTTTGCACCCAGTGCCCTAAATTTCAGTTTTCTGTGTCAACAGAAAGCAACATACAAGAACACAGATATCTTCCTACAGCACTTTTTCCCAGAGCCCTGAATTGTCTGGACATAAGTTGCCATTCAAATTATTTCTTTTCTGCTTGCCCATATATGAGCTAATATAGGACTTTGAAACTCAGTGAAGCAATGGTGACCTGCATATGCACATTCTGCCCACAGGAAACAATTATTGATTTAAGGCACTGTGTGAATGAGTCGGGACTTTGGCACCTATTAGTGAAACACCTTTAGGTTTTGAAATTAACTCAAAATTTTCTAAATACAGACTGTGTGGCTCCCCCCTCTAATATGGTGTGATGGTGTGCCACCTCCCTTTGACATTTTCTAACTGGACTGGTGGCTCTTTCTCCAGGAGTCAGATTGCCCTCTTGTACAAGGGAGGCAGGACAGCTAAAATCTTCATGAGGTCCTGGTACAGAGGAAGACCAAGGTCTCTATCCTGGATTGAAAGCAGAAACCCTGTGCTGAGGAATGGCTGCAGGTGGTTCATGAATGGCAAATGATGATGGCTGGCAGAACCAGGTGCGCTTCAGCAGCTGCAACTCCAAACAGGCTCACAAGAGAGGGAAGACAGCAGATGTGTGAGCAGAGGTTTGCCAGCCCCCTGATTAGTGCTGGAAGCCACTTTAGTCTCTGACTGGCTACATGCCAGAGAGAAAAAGGTGTCACAGCACTATTTCTCATCACCTACAAATAACTCTGCCCTTTGCTGCACTCATCTTAAGCCTAGTTTGATAAGGGCTGAGCCCTAAGCATTTCTCACAAGGAAAGCTGGTTTTAGTTTGTGTATTGAACAGCAGCTCTTGCTATGCCAAAGGCTGCTTGTAGCAGTTGATTATTTCCACATGGTTATCAACAAGCCTGAGCAGTCTGCGATGCAGCAAACTTCATACCAGGAAGATAGGGCGATGGAGGGTCCCACTGGGGCCAGGCTGGGCTGCACAGGGAAGGTGGTAACCAAGTCCAGAAGACATTGTACAGGGTTAGAGAGCACAAACAAAACAGGGAGTCCATAAGGCTGCTCGTGGCAAATCATTATCTGATGAGGCTGAGCCCTTTCCTACAGGCAAGACCAGCGCATTGCAGATACTCTCACTCTCTCCCTTATTTTACAGATGTCAGCTAGTTCTGAACCTGTTGAAGATTCCCTGTCTTATACAAGTTGCCTAACCTCTCTATGTTTTCTCCCCAAGGAGAAAACATCCTGCCATCAGGGAGAACTTTTCTTTATGCTACAGAGCCAGTGTAGCAGTGTACAGACAATGGTCCAGATATAGGCACCTTCTTTTGAGGATCAGGGATTCCCAAATCATATCCCAGCACAAAAAGGCAGGGCCAGTCAAGTCCCAAAGCTCTGCCTGAAGTTATTCATTTGTGAGGAGATACTTTAGCCCTTTTTCCCTTCTATCTCCTCTTGCCAATCATGGTGTGGAAACTTTTCTGCTTCTCTCCCCTCCATGAACATGTTATAGTGCCAAAACCCAAGTTAAGAACATGCCTCTGTCAATGTACTCTGTAAATATATCTCAAAATAGTCATGTTGGTCAAAACATATTTCAGTACTTTGATTCAAATGCAGATGATCTCATAGGGAGAATTGCAATGAAATGAAGCCATTTATTAAAGACAGAAGACCTGGAAATCAGTTAAACCATGAAACTATGGAAAACTTTTTATATACATCCATTCAATACATATTTTCTTTCGATTTTTCCAGAATCTCTGGTCCCTTGATAAGACATCACTCAAAACACTGATGATGTTTTCCCATCTTCATTCAACATAACAGAGGTCAAATACTGAAATTTTTTCCAGATTCTATGTGGAAACTCAAATGGCTAAGTAAAAGATGGCCATACATACAGCCTAACTTGTGATGTTTCATATTTGTCTTGATGAATGCTAAAAGATGCACATTGCTGTCGATAATAATAATAGATTTATAAACTGGGACTTAACCACACTGGCACTGCGTGGAACACAGCTTGGTATTCACTTTAAAGGATGACAAAAACTAGCAATGTAAAAACTATGATGTTAAAACAGTTAGTTATCCTGCTTCTGTAAAATAATTATAAAATTTACCAGAGCAAAATCAATGAAATTCAGGAATCTTTTTTCAATTCCCACCCTCATGAATGGGCAAAATTGGAGGTTACAATTAAAGTAGCCTCAACACTTTGCAAAGTCAAATGCAGATGCAATATTTGCTCTCAGGCATGAAAGTTTATTCTTTATCATCTCACATTCAGTCTAAAGAGAGGACTGAAAAATGTCCCACTTGATGTGGAGTAAACAGGGAAGTAGTAACTCATATCATACTTCTACACATAAGAAGAAATCTGATCAGGATTGTCAATTTGTGAGTCCATGCCCCCAGAACTCAGATGTATGCCCAGCTGCATAAATGTAAAAGACCACAGTTCAGAACCGAGGAAAGCTGGAAAACCTAATCACAGGCTGAGGAAATGAATTCCTGGGAATCACTTTGAAGAGAATTTTCTCTCCCCGAGGGCCAGGCAGTGCTGCTTGCTGAGGAGGAAAGGTTTCTATCCAAGAACACCTGGGTTCCACTTAAATGATCTCAGTAATAAATATCATGAAAAACCATAAATTATACCTACTTGAGTTGTGTGCCTTAAGCAATTGACATTTGCAAAGTACAATGAAATCCTCGCAATGAAAGAGAGCACATGTGGTGCATAGAATGAATTATGCCATTGCCTAATTTCATTCCAGAAGAAAGCTCTGGGTACCTGGAATTGCAGTGTGTGTGCTACAAAGCACAGATAACATGTGGGACATTTCCTTTCATGATGAACATATTTTTACCATAATAAATTTCACAAAAAGGGTGTTTTTCTTTGTATCTTTGAAGGAAGACTAAGTAGCAATCTTCTTCTAAAACAGGGAAAGAATAAATCCTAAAATTCATATCTGTCTACAGATCATATGTTGGTTAATGTAAGATAGCTTTTGTGATTTTACTGAAATTCATCAGTTCTAAAACAGACTGAAAAAATGATCTCATGAGCAGTCAAATACAGCTAAGAAAGGTTAATGTTTGTTTCTATGGTGGAGGTTTCTTACAATCATAGAATATTCTGAGTTGGAATACAGCCAGAAGAACCATTAAAATCCAACTCTTGGCTCTCCTCAGGACACCCCAAGAATCACACCATGCGCCTGAGAGCATTGTCCAAATGCTTCTTGAACTTTGTCAGACTTGGTACTGTGACCACTTCCCTGGGAAGCCTCTTCAGTAGTGCCCAACCACCCTTTAGGTGAAGAACTTTCCCCTAATATCTAAACTAAACCTCCCTGGACACAGCTTCAAGGCCATTCCTTAGGTCACCACAGATAGAAGATCATTGTCTGCCTCTCTGCTTGCCCTCATGAGGAAGCTGTAACTGCAATGGGGTCTCCTCATCTCCAGGCTGAACAGACCAAGTGACCTCAGCCACTCTTCATGCAGCTTCCCCTCCTGTCCCTTCACCATCATGGCCCTCCTTTGGCTGCTCTCTAACAGTTTAATGTTGTTATATTGTGATACCCAGAACTGTCCCCAGCACTGGAGGTGAGGCTGCCCCAGCTCAGAGCAGAGCAGGACAATCCCCTCCCTTGCCCAGCTGGCCATGCTGTGCCTGATGCCCCCCAGGACAGGGTTGGCTCTCCTGGCTGCCAGGGCACTGCTGACTCGTGTTCAACTTGCCATGGACCAGGACCCCCAGGTCCCTTTCCATGGCACTGCTCTCCAGCCTCTCATTCCCGTCTGAACGTATCTCCAGGTTCTTCCACCCCTGGTGCAGAATCCAACATTTACGTGGTGATTGCCCAGTCCTCTCATTTGTCAAGGTCTCTCTACAGAGCCTCTCTGCCTTGGAGGGAGTCAACAGTTTCTGGCAGTTTAGTGTCATTGACAAGGTTTTTTAGTACTCCTTCTAGTCCTGTGTCCAAGTTGGTTATGAAGAGGTTGAAGATTCACCAGTCTTTGAGATGTTTGAGATTTCCCACACTGCAAGAAGTCTGAACACTACAGCTTGTCCCCACATGAATGGAGACACCTTGGTGAGATGTGGATTTCTCCATTGCCCATGATCTCAGGGAAGGAAGCAGATTTCTCCTTGACAAAGTCCATCTGCCCTGCATGTGAGAGCTCTACATGCTATGGTCAAGCTTCTTCAACATTAAGAATGGTAACCTGAAAACAGTATCAGAATTGCTTTTTATTTTTCAATATATGTCTCTAATCCTGCATATTCAGGATGAAAAGTTCTGATTCTCACTTGAAGACAGCTGATGCTGTCCTGAGTCTGAACACAGCTTTCAACACTCGCCTGGGGGAATTTAAAGGCCCTTGTTCTAGTCCATGAGAAGTCCTTCAAATAGCTACAAGAGGCTCTGAAAAAATGTTGCAGACATACTCTGATTCCCACTGGCCACATAATATTTCCCAGGAAGATGATGGGTTCTTTTGTCCATGTGTGCTTGAGAGAGCTGAAAGCAGGAAAACTCTGGGGCACTTGTATATCATCAATTAAAATGCCTGTGGTGGGCTGGAAACAGAAGCATCACAGCCAGGGTGAGATGAATTGAATATAACATGAAAGATGAGGGATTTGCATGGGCTGTGCTATTCCTTTTCATAGTTCATTCCACAGTTTCTCAAGAACCACTGAAGTGCTAACAAAATCGGCCACCTGGTCGGCACTGCTATCTGACTCGGCAGGAAGTGACACTGCTATGGGACAGACTTATGAGGGAGCCTAGAGCTGTTTTTGTTCCAGACTGGGAAAAAGCCAAAATGCTTTCAAAAAGCAGAATGAAGTCACATCTCCTGTCTCCATATTATTAGCCTTTATCTCAGTGCCTCAGGAGCTCTTCTTTCAAAAATACATTTGCAAAATATTTTCACCCTCAAAGCAGTATCTGGACATGAAATAAAAACTGCCATTAAAATGTTCAAAGCAGCTCTTCAGTGTAGGTTTATCTGACTGCAGGAGCAGGTTCTCATTTATAGTTTGCTAGCTTTAAACATTTTTTCCCAGCTATTTGACTGAAAAATGCAGAATATTTTATTGCTGGAAAAGCACTTACTACTATCCACGTTTGGACACACTGCAAAAGCACCTGACTCAAAGAAGGGCTTTTCAGAACATTTTTGTTCAAAAATTCTGTTTTATTGAAAACCGAACAGCTTTGCAGAAGCATGTCAGCATTAACCAGCCTTGTCTTAAGTCCAGGATGGAATTTTTGCTGGGGAAAAGCTGTACTGCTAGAATAGCTTGATAATTATCACATACTTTCCTGCTTTGGCCAGAGCAGTCAGGAACTCAGAACAGACAGGATCCTACTTCTTGAGGTCCTCCTAAGCACATCTATCACTTGAGAAAACATCCCCGGCTCACATGAGTGTTTTAATTAAAAGTTTCAAATAGACTGGTGTTTTCAGCTTTATTACTACAAAAAGTAATTAAAAACCCAAAACAGAGTTATTTTCCCTGCAGTACACGAGCTGCTGTCCCTAGAGTAGGTCCTGGTTTCCCACCACAATCAATGGCTGGAACAGCAAAGACCCAGCATGTTCACACTTGCTCACAAAAGCCTTTTGAAGCAGAAAGCTGCAGCTTGAGACAACAAGACCCTTGCCCTTTCCTCTGCAAACACACACACACACACTCTTGCTGCTGCTGGAGGCGTGTTTCCTGTCCCAGCATGACCGTGTCATCTCCGTTTATCTTATATGACTTGATCAAGTTAGTCTTTGATAGCTTGTAGGGAAAATGGGGCCTCATTCTCTGTCAGGCTGTTGACAGCAAAACAAGATCTGTTTCATTTGGGCTTGTGGTATTTTGGTTGGGTTCTTCTTAACTTTCACATATCAGTCAAAGAGGCAGCCTCCAACATGATGCTCCAGCAGTTCTGTGCAATAAGTTAAACATCTGCTGGTAGAGATGGCCTCATGCTGAGGTTGGAATTGGCCCTATGTGTCTGGGAAGGATCCTCTAGCTTGTTTTCCTCCCATCAAAACAATAAAAAGAAACTTTTGGGGGCATTTATGGTCAAAGTTTTGAATTTTGCAAGGATTTTTTTTTTATGTTTTTGAAAGCTTATCTGCCATGTGGTTTTACATCAGCAAAATTGTTTTGAAAACACGGGTTCTCACCAGTCAGTCAAATCTTACTAAAATGCTACACCCTGGACTTCTGGGGGAATTCTGGCATCTTGGTGCACAAAGGCAACCAGGGTTATTCATGACACCTCATCCAGTCCAAGCCTGTGACCAGCTGTCAGTGCAAGGTACCTCTATGGCAGATTACCCGGCCTCTCTGCACAGGCTGAGCCGTGGTACTTGCCCTGTGCATACCAGCAGGAATGGCAAGGTGATGACACTCGTCCCAAACATTTTTTCTCCTGGAACTATATAAAGATACCTCAGTCTGTCTGCCATGCTCCAAGAGCACCTGCAGGACCGTGACCATGACACAACAGGCAAGTACCTTAGTCCTGTGCATATAGTTTTTTAATGGACTGACTGTTCATAAGAGGCTCATCTGATTTAATTTTCCAAGCAACTGTATTCACTAAAGAGTGAAATTGATAACCTGATTATTTTGTTCCTGCTGCCATAGTTACTAACACTGGTTTTATTATTATTATAGCAATTATTTGTTATTTATCAAAGTACTGCCAAGGAAGAAAGCTGCCCTGTTCCAGTCATTTATCCCACAGAGGATACTGTCCAAATAGACAATGCAGGAGAGAAGAGCTGAGTTAAATGCACAGGTGAATTCAGTGGTGGCAGTCAGTAACACATGAACTGTATGGTGCGATGGCTGTCAGATGTCAGGAGAGAAGGCAGTGAGTTACCTGCAAGGGGTTGAGCTGAAGGGGAGAGGTGGTGGGAGAGGGAGATTTGCACTGATAGGCTTTTATTCATACAGTCTCTCTTTCCAAGGTGAAGAATGCCAATATTGATGGGAGAAAATGTAGACGTTTCCCTTCCAATCCAAACAAAACTCATTGAGCTGAAATTTGTCCAATGATGGTGTCAGAGCAGATAAAACTAAACTCCTTGCGTGAAGAAAGAGCATAACTAAAAATAAAACCAGATCACTTCTTATCATTGTATGTCACCCATTCCTCAGCAATCAGGCACTGCTGAAGCACTGTGTTAGAGAAATTACTGAGAGTATGGGGAAACACCATCTGCTTCAATTACTTGCTAATTCCTTACTTCTGGTTCATTATCACTGACCCTTTATAAAGAAGTGGTGTTCCAAAAATACATCTGTAGCAAAGCTCACCATTTCCCCATGGCTTGACTTCACAGCACTCAGCTCTGCACATCCTCCCACCCTGCTCTGACACTGTTGGGACAAGCTCAGTGACATCTGCTTGAGTACTGGGCCCTCAGTTAGCAAACAAGTTACTTTTTTCAGAGAGAGAGAGGAATGTGATGTCATGGTGGGGGTTTCTTCAGTACCAAAATAAAGCAATTATATCTTATGTGTCAGGGCTCAAAGAATCAAATAAGGCCATGTCCAAATGCATATCAGGGCAAGCTCAAGACATTTTCACTGCCTTTGTACCAAGTGCCACTTTGTGGAGTATCCAACAGCAATCCCAGCTTCGTGGCAGGTTACAACGTTGTTATCCAGATATACCCCACGGTAGCTAAAGATTAGCTTGGTTTTGTTACCAGGGTAGCTGTCTGCAAAACCCACCTGGGAGAGGTGGAGAGCAGTCAGTCATATCTGTGCCCTGCTCTGCCTTCCACGACTCTGTGCCTGACTTCTGCAAACCCAAATACAAGCACAGGCTATCCTTACTTCAGAGGCTTGCCTGGTGACAGGCAGCACACACACCCAGCAGAACATGGGATGGATCCCACCACAGACATCCAAAGACTTCAGTTGGCCTGTTAGAAACTCCCCAGAAGTTCATGGGATTCTTTCTATAAAGTTGTTTGCTGCTTGATGGAGCCCAAGCAGAGAGGGGATGATTGTATAGACAATTAACTTTTCCAGCACTTCAAGTGCCTAAAGCAGTGCCCAGAAACACAAAGCTAAAGGACATGAGAGAAGGAGAAACCAACTTACATGTCTGTAATTCCCCTTGGGCAGAGCATTTATTTATTTAGGAGAAGAACTGCCTTTGCTTAGTTTCCCATATGACAATTCTCTGCTCAGTCTTATCTTGGAGTGACTCATAATATGGTTCAAAAGGTGAAGAGAAACTTTATGGTAACCTCTTCATAACCCTCTTGTAAAGTCTGTTTTCTTTGGCTCTCTATTTGTATTGGTAATCAGTGGGCAATTTCCCCTCATCTCTCTATTTTCCACCCTTCTCTTTTTTTAATTGAAAACTTGGTAAACTTAAGGCTCCTTTTGTAGCAAAAATACCCCCCCTCCCTTCCTGCCTCGTTTGTCATGTGCATTCCTCCATTTCCCCTCGGGCCATATCCTCAGCCACTGAAGAATGGCAAAACCCCATTGCCTCCATAGGCGAGTCCATCAGTGCTCCAGGAGGGCTGCTGTCCTGCCCCAGGGAAGAGCAGTGCACTGACAGGGCTGGATGCACTGGGTGCTTTCTAACTTCCTCCAAACACAAAATACTCCTGCTTGAAATAATGTGTTCTGATACCCTGAGGTATTTCTCAGCCTGGCTTTGGGCTGGAGAGGTTTTCAGTGAACAGCAGATCCTCTCAAGAAATGTTCTTGGGAGAAATGTCAAGAGCTTCCCAGCAATGCCTTTGCCTCCATTTTCTCTTTAAGAAAAAGTAAGGTCTCCTCCCAGCCAGTCAGCCACCAAATACAGCTCTCAGAAAGAAAGGGCTCATCCATTCCACTCTGCACATCCTTTTGCAAGATGGAAATGACCACCGGTCCTTTCCAGTTAACAGTCATGACTCTGAATCACTGCTGCTGACAGAAGAAGAGCAGCTACCCAGCAAGTGTGACACCCCCAGCTTCCAGAGTCATGAGACTGTAGGCAAGCCAACACTCTTCTGAACATCCATCAGTGTGCATCTGATTCTCAGTGTAAGCTTAAAGACCATTTAACCTAATGGAGGTGAGCATGAGGATATCATTAAACTTAGGCATCAGTGACTAAGTTTAATGTTTTCACTGACAAATTTAAGCAGAGATATAAATATTTTGCTGAACAGAGTCTTGTGAACACCAGCCTAGAAGGACATTTCTGTTTATTCTTCAAGTACTGAGGGTTGTTCTTAGTCATACAGAAGTACAGCAGTGTCTGCTGCAATGAGCACATACCAAAGGAAGAGAGAGATGGGCAGAGAAAGCTTCTTTCCTAGCTTTTTTCATCTATCAGTGGCCAAGCATGTGCAGATGCCTGGGAAATGAGTCTGGAAAATGCAAGCAAAACAAACGTGCAGAGGAAAATGGAAACAGTCGTTGCTTTTGCAGTTACATAGAGCAGTACCACCTCAGTGTTAGCAGCAGCAAACTTTTCCATTCCCCATCTGCTAGCATTCATTATAATTCCTTCTGCAGTATACTACGGAAAATACAGGGTCAGGGAGTCCTTGCTTTCTTCTTAACTCATCTGTTTCTCTTTTCACCCTTAGAGGAAATTTTTCTGTTCTTACAGTATGGCCATTTTTAATGGCTTGGGTTTTTATATCACCAAAGAAATTTAAAAAAAAAGGGAAGAAATAGTAGTAGATTTTTTTGTACAGACCTAATGTCTGAGTCACAGTCAGGAAGAGGGCAATGTACCTTGTTTCAAATGGCATCAGGGTTCTGTCTTTCCAGACAGTTTTGGGTTTTGTTTTTTTCTCACAGACACATTTAGGAGAGCTAAGATGTCAGTTAAAATTAAACTTCTAACAAGCATGTAATCTCTTACAGAGGTCTGGTATCTGAGTGCTAAACCCTTTTTTGCTCCTTTGAAAGATGATCTGAACAAATGGTTAGAGAAGACTTGCAAAAAAATTATGCAAAAATATTCAAGCAGGTAAATTAGGGAAACCCTTGGCATCAACAAATGGAATTAACAATGGTGACACATGGTATAAAGCGGTTGGTTTGACTATGCAGTGCCCTGCTATAAAAGGCTAACAGCAAGACAAATGTTTTAGATTACAAATCTCCCACAGGCCTCCTGGCTTTCTGTCAGGCAGCAGCTCCCACAGAAGTTATTTTGTTTTTAAAACAAATAAATTGTTTTCTTGTGGATAATGGCAGAGAGGCAGGTTAAAAACTCGGTAATATAGATGTAAAGCTCAGTGCCTTTTTCAGTCAAGTAGGATTCAGGAACTGTGTATATTGCAAACTAAAGAAAGCAGGTTTTAAAAAAAACCCAGCCAATGACCTTACTCCTAATGGTCTGGCTATTTCGAGCTGCATGTGCCTACACTGCAGTGTGTAAGAAAAAAGGCAGGTGTAAGTGCCCAGCAGATACAAAAAAGCACCCATCTCAAAATGTCCCTTTCTGTCACTTGTTCTCTCCTGACACACTGTATTTCCCTGGTGTGCTGCACATTAGGAGAAAACAGAGGCAGAAATAAGCAGCAGCAAGTAATTTTCTGGTTAACAAGGCATTACATCTCTGGAAGCATATAGCAAAAATGAAGTATATTTGAACAAGCTGGCGAGCATGCTGGAGGGACAATGCTTTTCAATGAGTCAGGATGCTGAGCCATGCTCCCGTTGCACTGGCATCTCATCAGTCACAGGAGCACAGTCCTGCCCTTTCCATCCCTGCAGCAGCCCTTATAAGGCTGATACACCTGAAATAGTGAGCATTCACCATTTGGTTTACAGCAGAGTCGTGGAAAGAGTGAATATCTTCAAATTCAATGTTTGACCCACCAAACCCTGCCAGGTGACCACTGGATACATAGTCCAGGAGCTGCAAAGAGATCACTGGGCATCCCACATTTATGTCTTACCAGTCCAAAATAACAGCTAAGAGGAGAAGGAGCTAAACTGTATCTGTTACATGTCTTGCACCTAACATATTTTCACGGCACCATATATGTGGTCATAAGAACAATCATCTGGATGCCTACACATTTCCCAAACCACTGCATAAATTCCAAAATGCTGTGTAAACATACTTTGTACAGCACTCGTGGGTGACAGGCAAATTCTTCTCATAACAACTGGCCTGTGGTTTCCTAAGTAGCAAATGTATGCCAGAGGGAGGCAGCGAAAATAGATGTGTTAGAAAAGCCTAAGTGCAAACTGAGGGGAGAAGCAGGAAGAAATAAAAGAGGCCAAATTAACCACTTCAGTCATTCCCCTGACAGGACTACAATTGCAACAGAAGCAAAATTTAACCCAAGAAATAGCACTGACAGACAATGTTTAGAAAGTGCAGGAATTTATTTAACAGCTGCAGAATGGTTCCTTCAACAGCTAATCATGACTGGACGTTTCTGTAAGACAGGCTTTGGTCCCCCAGCTTTGCTCCTTCTCACATCCATCCCAACACCGAGCTTTCACTTTGAATTGTAAGTTGGGGTGAAATTCCCAGTTATGCTGGATTTAGCCCAAGAGCTCTGAGAACACCAGTGCTGAAAGGGCTGTAACCTCAGCAAGCTACTAAACAAGGTTTGTCTTTGTTTTTCTGAAGCAAAAGAGGTTGGGTTTTTTTTGGTTTTTTATTATTTTGATAATGGTTTCAGTAAGAATACCAGAGCAAACTTTCTTGTAAAACTTACCTCCAAAAAATCTAAAATTCTCTTTGTTTTGGCTGCCCTAAGCAAAGCTGTTTTCAGATCATTTGAACAACTTGGGTTTCTTTTTCTTTTATTTTCTTTTTTCCAAAACAGGTGAGGGTTTTCATCCTTCTAAAGCAGTAGTTTTCTATATAGTGGGGACAATATTCCCAGTTCTGTGAACACTTGTTACCTGGTGCTTTACTATCAAGTCCAGTCCCAGAAAAGTCCACAAAACTGTTCATAACCTTAAATATTTACAGCACGCACTTCTCAGATTTTCTGGGAGGTTCCTAAATGTGTCTGTGTGGGTCACAACTGGTCTAAGGTAACACAGTCCTTCTAGACACAGAGTGGGATTGGTTTTCAACTCTGGCATCATTGTTCAATCAGCAGGAGAAATTTCCTGTGTCAGAAGTGCTCCAGTGTGAAAAAAATAATACAGAAACTCTATACCTTTTGTTGTTGTTGTTGTTGTTTTCTTGGTCAGCAAAACAGAAGAATCAGCACTACACTGTATTGATGGAGATTGTCATGCACGAGGATTAGGAACACACTTTCCTGAAACCTCATATTCTGCGTGCTCCTGTTTTCCCTTTTGTAGTTATTCCCCTTGCTGCTGGTGCACACAAAAAAAGAGTGGGTGCCCCAGGATGGGTGAAACCACACACCCAGTTCCCAGGGATCCCAAGGAATCACTGTGAACCACAGGGTGAATACCAGTGCCTCTTCCATTGGTCTCCTGAGGCTGCAATTGTGCTCACTTAGTTCTGTTCCTGCCTTGCTGATGCCTCCAGGACAGGGTGACCACTTTACATATGTGTGACCAAGGAGCAGACAGGCACCCTTGACCCAAATAAAAGCTGCAGCCATGAGGAGCTGCTTGCTCTGTGGGATCAGCCCTTCCTTTTCTTGTAGTGCCCAGCTCCAAGGCCCTCATCCCCAGGTCTCTGTGGGGCTGGGGCAGCCCCACTCCCTACAAAGTATGGAACGATGCTCCAGCTCTCCTTGAGCTCCAGGATCTGACGCCCTGTGCAGACCCCCTGCTTCCCAGGAGCTGGGCACGTGTGCTTGGCATGGTGCACTGCCACTGCCTCTGGACTGCCCCAGGACAGGTACATGACATCCTTTCTGCTGTGCTGCCACAGGAGCCTGGTGTCACCTCCAACAGGATGAGGACAGGGAGCATAAGCCACAGTGCAGCTCCCATGCATCGTGGTACACTTCCACTTTACAAGACCTGCAGAGCAGAAGAGCTTGCACTATATGAAACACAAATAACTAAGAGACTTAACAGTTGTCAACTTAAATTTTTGTGGTTGTGCTCTCTTCTTCTAAGTTGTGGATACACAACTTTGACACTTGGATCACTACCAAGGTAAAAATTTGATAAACAGGTGTCAAAATAACAACCACAACAAAGGGAGAGTAATGGTTAAAGATGTAGTAAAATTAAGACACACTCCTGGCTTGTTTTTCATACTGAGTCCAATTACTAGCAGCTTCACATACCTGTAAAGTGGAAAGCAATTTATTACAGAGATCAGCTTTTGAACCACATACCTATTTTTAATAACAACTCTAGTGTCAAGCTGCAGGTGATTACTCCAGCTTTGGCTCACACTCACACCCTGGATTTGGATAGTATCTAGGAGCCATGCAACAATTTTGTAAAGTTTACACACATGCTAGAAATGCAGAACCTCCAGCTTCATTACTTTCCATCCCAGAGAGTGGCCAATGACTAATAGAGGAGCAATCCACCACGCCAGCCCACTCAGGAAAACCAGGTGTGTTAGGACAGGACCCATCACACCTCACTGCCCTGCTTTCAGAGGTGTTTTCTCAGCCACAGCAAAAATGCTTGTGGGTTGCCCTGAAGGCTGAGCTACACCACTGCCACTCTCTCACTGAAGGGTTGGAGATTCCCCTGAGGGAAGCTGTACAGCACAAAAGGGTTGGGAAGACCAACAAGACACTGGCCAAAGAGGTCAGGTAATGTGGAGGGAAGTGCACAAAAGAGGAGAAAAACCATATCTCCATGCTAAAGCTGGCAAGCAGGAAAGCTCCCTCACTGCCCTTCCTCCTGCTCTCTACACAGAGAAAGAGGAACAAGGGCTTATGGACACTTGTGGTAGTGATGAACCTCAGACAGAATGCTGATTCAGAAGATTAATCCCTAAAATATTACACTGTAATGGCAAGGATTTGGAAGATCTTTGGAGTAGGAACCTTGTAATAGTGTTGATGTCAAGCAAAATATTCCTGTTAGCAGTAGTGAAACTTGCTGGGTTTTAACCTTCATCATCTTGTTCCATTTGAAAGTAAAGTCCTGTGTAACCTTAGCAGATGCAGCAGATGCCTTCAGCTGCCACTCAAGCAAGGCTGAATACCTCAGAGATGCAATCCTGATAAGCTGCAGCATGCTTTTTTAATCTCTGGTGGGACCAGAAACCAGCATTAGAGCACACAAGGACATAAAGAAAGGTAATGATGTTGGCCACACCAAAAACTAAGGGGACATGTTTTTTCACAGCCTGGCACCTCATCACACATCAAAGTTTAAAGAGGGTACCACTAGATCAGGATGGAATGACTTAATGCCCTTTGGGCACTGTTGTGCAAGATGAAACTAGAGAAACAGAGTTGCAGGGTGGTTTGCAGAAAATCAATATGTTTGTCTCTTCACCCAAATTTCTGTGGCTAGGACCAAGAATTCGAAGATCTCTGTTCTGTTTTCATCCATGTTCTTGAGTCTCCTCTGCAGCCTCTCTCACAGAATGAAAATTCAGAAGGATAAAGGAAGCAATCACTGATAGGACATCTGATGTCTCGTCTTGTGATGAAAAAATTAATTATTCTCCTTTTTGCATAATTTCTCTTTTGTGTTCCAGGTAGATATTTGGCAACAACACAGTTTTAGTGAGTTATTCCATTTTGTGAAACAGAAGGACAGAAAAAATGCCCTACTCAGTTAATTAAAGCACACAATGTGCAGCAGTGAGCATTGGAAACAGGAACATTTGTTACTCTGAAAGGTCATCCTTCAAATTCAAATCACTGGTTTTATTCTGTGCCTAATGTGAATGATAACAAAAAGATTAATTGCCTTTATTTATAGTACAAATCAGCTCCACTGAAACCATCTCATGTTCAGGTTCTCTTTACAGCACTGCTTTAAAGACTGTGAGGGAACATAAAGCTGACATCCAAACCATCTGCTCATCAGCATTTCTTCTCTTTTTCTCTAATCTCCTCACACACAGGAAAATTATCCAGCTGTCTCTCTGAATACATGGACATATGTGATCTCAAACATGCAAAGATTTGTGATATTCTTTCTGTTGCCAAAAAAAAATTCCTGTGCACATTACCTGGTTAAACCTTATCTTTCCCTGCAACAGAGAAACTACCTGAGCTGGGCGACAGAGATCATGGGATTTATACTAATAAATGCTGATCCAACTTCATGTCAAGAATTTAATTTGAACACATAGATGTGTAATAAAACTTTTTTAGTTGACACTAAGATACTGGTCTTTCAGCCAAAGTCAACAAAGAAACAAAGACTGCAGAAATAAAAATTTTTACTGAAAAAAAAGTATTAAAAATATAACATAGATATGACTGCTACCTCGCCAGTAAAATACAGCCAAATCTGTCTATGGTTTGTCCAGAATCCTGTCCTGCCTACTTTAAAATGGCAAAAGACTTGCATTTAAGTGATTTGTTAAGTTCTGAAATTAATTACAATGCAAAAGCCTTCCAATAGTACCGAGTAAGCCATGGATTTCAGAGCCTAATCTCTGCAGCTATTGCTAGAGCAAAGGGGGAATTCTCCTTGTCTTTCAGAGGCTCATCTAGCATCCCTAGTGGCAGCAAAGAGTTAAACAACAGACACTCGTGCTTCCAGTCTCGAAGCCAAAAGTTACTTCACATTCTTGGGAGTAAATTATTTGCCAGATGCACATGAGAGTAGATCCATGTGTAAAAACACAGTACAGAAACATTCCTAATTAATGAAGGGTTGCACAGTCAAAGCACCCATATTGCCCAAGGTTCCTGCAGGACCTACCAAATATCCAGCTCACCCAGCCCAGCCAGTAAGTCAGCTGCCTGCAGGCAGTATAAATACAAACCTTTTAATGGCAGAAGTCCTTGCTCTTTGGGCAAGGCTTTTGGTTTCTGAAAGAACCACCGCCATGGAGTGGGGCAAGGAGGGCTCTGCCCCACTTCACATCATGGCACCGTGGTACCAGAGGGTCAGACACATGGGACAGAGTATGGGTCAGACATGGAGGTGCAGAAGGAGTTCCTTAGCTGACCTCAGAGGTGGGGAAGGCTGAGCTACATCAGGGCACTGCCCTGTGCATGGTGGGCAGCTTCCTGGCATCTCTGTGTCCTGCTCCACTGCTGGCCATGAGCCTTCCCACAGTGATAACTGGTGTCCCCTTGTCCTCTCGGGCCTCACCACCCCACTTTGGGTGATCCAGGGGACTGTCAGTGACTGTCTCCAGATGAAGGGTGGGTGGAAGCAGTGATGAAGCAATGTCAATCTCCCAAGTGAGGGAGCAACCTACTTGATACACTTCCAGCCCTGGCACTTGTGCCCCAGGGCAACACTGAGTTGTTGGCCAGGTGCCTTTCTCTTCCATCTATGCCCCCCTTACCTGCCCACAGGACACCTGTGGCTTTGACAGGGGAACAATGAGAACTTCTCCTGTGTTTTCCTTTCCCCTCAGGCTTCATTTCTATTTGAATTTTTCTGCCTTTGATTTCCAGTCTTTGGTTCCTGTTATTCAACAGGATTAAATTTCTCTTCACAGCCCTGGATTTTCTCCCTGAGGAGGAATTCACAGGCTATAAGCAAGCTGTTTTCAAATTGTTTTCCTTGTTGTTGTGATAAATTTATTGAGCTTGAACACACTCACTGTAAGGGATTTGCTCTGTACTCAACTGTCTCGTGTGTCCCTTTCCTCCAGAATGGTAACTCAGAACCTCTGAAAGATTTGTATGCCATCTTCCAAGATGAGTCTGTTTGTCCAGTGTCCTGAGACAAACTCACCCTCTCAACTGTTGGCATCCAAACAAGTTTGAGCAAATGAAGGGCACGGACAAAACATTTGATTTCTCTTTACAGCCCTGATTGATTTAATGCCATCCACAGAAGCACTAAATGATCCCTGGTCAGGTGTAAAAGAAGGAAATTTAGTTTAGATTAGCAATAATCTGTTTTGCCATAGTGGAAACTCTTCACAAGCTGCTGGGGCAGCTGGTGCTCTGCAGTTCTGCAGTTCTCCTTCAGAAGTCGCATTTCCAGGCCCCTGCTCTGCCCCAGCTAAGCCAGTCCTGAGTTACCCCTTCAAGATAATTTAACTCCTTTCGTTGCACCAAAATCTGACTCTCATTACTTGTGCCACATGCATGTGGGATCTGGGCAGGTGGAAATCCACTCCAGGCATGAGCTGCAGCAGCAGTACCCTGGTTGTCACGCTTTTTGCTCTGTGCCATTTTTTTTTCAGTGAGCTCTTGAATTAAATCCTGTCCTGAAGTGCAAGGATGGTTTTTTTCCATGCTGGGTGTTCCCTGAATGTCATCATAAAATGACATTGGCGGGATCACTGTTGTAGCTGCATCAGCATCATTACTACAGCTTTGCAATGATCACAGAGTGACACAATGTCAGGAGGGTCCCTCTGGAGATCACTCAGACTTTGCTGGTGTCTGGGCTTGTTCCCCAGGGCAGGACCTTACATTTCCCTTTGCTGGACTAATGAGGGATCTCTCAGCCCATTCCCCAACCTTATGGCTGTCAGCACAGTACCAAACACCAAGACATTGAAGTAACTCGCTTTAGTGATCCCTGCAAAAACTGATCCTAACACTGGGCTAAGGCAGCTGCCACCATGGGAACAAAAGCAACACCCATTCCCAGCACTTCTTAAGTCTGGACTTCCTAACCTCTTTTAGCTCCCTCTTAGCCCGTACAATACACTATATTTTACACATAATACACAAATTTTAGTCTTGCATATTTTTTCCACAATGTATGTCTTAGCCTGTCATAGGCAGGCTCAGTGGAGCAACCTAGAGAAAATAGCTGCAATAACAGAAAATGAAGCACAAACCAAAACTATGGAGCTCTGTCCAGTTTTGGGGAAGGATTTTGGGAGGGGCAGGAAAGAAAAGTGGGATGTGTGGTCATTCTGTAGTGGTTGCTGGTTGTGACCCAGTAAATGACAAATGGTGGCAGAGCTGTGTGTACCTAACTGTGCCCCTAACAGCCTGCTGCTGAAAAGATTAAAATGCCGTGAAAGTGTTTATGGCAGAGGCCAGTCCTGAATACAGGCAAGTCTAATAGCACCAGGCAAGTCCAAACATGACTTCTCGGACTCAGTGCTCAAAATCAATCTTTTGGGACCAGCTGGCTCCTCACACCTCTTCATTACTCTTGGAGTGCGTGACTTTTTCCTGTTTCTTTTAAAATAAGGCCAGCTAGACAGTTCCCAGGGGTGCAGGGCAGGAGTCAAAATGCTGAACAAATGTAAATGCCTGCCAAGGTGTGTGCTGATCTGGCAGGACTCTGATTCAGGATTCTCTTCTCCTGCTTCAGCAGAACTCATTCCCATCTAACATTTAGGATTATGCAGTTATGCCAACTTGCACATGCTACAATGGCACCCCAAAGCTACTGTAAGATTTGTGACTTCTCTGGGAGAAGACCTGGATCCAGAAAGTTTAAATAAACAGAGGTTCATGTTTGCCTCCTCAGTGACAAATTTCCCCAGCAGATTCAGCATGCAACAGCATGAAGTATTGCTCAGTCTACTCTGAGCTCATGTCATTGGTAGCCAACCACACAATTTATTAATATAATAGCATTAAATCAATGGAATAATGGGAAACCCTTTTGTTTTTGACAGCAAAAAACCCCAGCTGATTTCATTGTGTACTGGCAAGCAGAGCTATTAGTTATTAAAACAAAATAAACCCAAGCAAAATAGAAAATTGCTACAGAATAGAAAAGTTGTTTTCTAATAATCTGACCTAACATTCAGGGTGGGTGAAATGGAAGGTGTAAAAATCCTCTTTCTACTTGAAGTTTCTGAGGCTTTCCTCTCTCTTTTACACACACACACACACACACACACACACACACACACACACACATATATATCACGTTTCACCTCATGACCTGCTATTCCAAAGACTGAACATGACAAAGAAGAGTTGTAAATGTAAATAAAAAACCTATCTGGGATGTTTGATGCCCTTTCTCTTAGGTGAGACAAAATGGTCGTTATATATGTAAATCTCTTCACCTAAATTACTTTCTTTCTCACCAAAGTGTTTAGAGGAGCAGTTTTGGTGGCTGTGGTAGGAACATTACTGTAAGAAAAAACTTCAATCCTTGAAAAACCATCCTGAATACTTTATGTTCTGGAACAGAAACATCAAGTCATGTGAAGAACATGCCTGTGGGAGCCAACAGACTCTGGGTATCAAGTGCAGAGAAGGCCCTGCTGAAGAGGAGGAATAATTGTATCACTTGAAGGAAACACAGTGCTCCCTTCATTCCCTGCTAGCTGCAAGGAGGCAGAATGCCCCTCCGGCATCTCCTGTGTTGGGGATGACGCTGCATGCTGCAGTGCTCTCCAAACACAGATGACACAGACTTCCCAAGGCTCTTCTGTGGGAAACTGGGAAGAAAATAGCAAAGCTCTTTTTTTCCCAATCATGGGGAAAAAAGACAGAAAAATCAGAGCACTTGTCAGCATTCTTCTGCTTGCAGATCCTTCAAGAACTTGAAAAAGAAATCTTCTATCACTGCCAAGGAAACAGGCCAAGAGGAAAAATGGGCTGCTTTTAAAGCCTTCAGACAACTTATGTCAGCCACCTTGGCATCATGGTAGAGAATCAAAGCCTTTCAGCTTGGTTACTTACCCCAGATTTCTTCATCCCTTATGATTTCAACCTTCAGAGTCATCCCTGAGTCCAATTTACATCAGCACAGGCATGCTTTGAGCTAAACCATCCCCAAGAGTCCAGGCAAGAGCAAGTATCATCTGTGAATGAGACACGGTTAACCTGATTTGTGGCATCTGTTCTCCCACAGCTGCCTCAACGAGGATATTTCATCTCAGGAGGGAACCTGGTGCAGTGAGGACTTGGCTCAAAGAGAAGGACAAGGCATCTGTTGCAGAAGTGTAACTTGGTAACAACTTTATTTTACCAGCAAGCATGGGCATCCTCTCAGAAGGAGCAAGGACAGGTTCTCTTCAGCAGTGACAGAAATCATCCTGTGCTGGCTGAACTGTGAGAGTGGATGCTCAGGAGGCAGACAAGTTACTTGGCAGAGTGATTGGCAGTAGACAGTGCTCAGTACAGGGCAGTGGGAGAGCAGGACATGCACGTGGGAGCTGCATGATGCACCTTGCATGTGAGATGACTGAAGAGCATCTGGTTAAGATCAGTGTGCAAGCTGGCTTGCTCAAGTGGCTGTTTGAAATAAATAAGTGCTGTATATCCCCTCACAGTGATTGCCTCACAAGCTGTTGTTGAGAGGGAAATGTAAGCATGTTGTGTAGGATTTTAGTTTTCTGAGGGTTAGCTGAGTGCTCTGGCACCAGCAGCCCAAAATACATTTGGTGTGCGTGCTTAGCTTACAGCGTGGCTGTTCCAGGGCTGTGTATGTTGCTAAATAACTTTCCCATTGTTTCACTGGTTACATTGCTCTCAGTATTTGGCTTGGCTTTTGTTTTATGTCCCAGTCCCTCTAAAGCCTGTCTGATGGAAAATACACGACCCTTTCCTGAATCAAATTTAAAAGAGCCTATTTTGTCCATACTTCTGTGAATCTCCCACTTCCCTGGCAATCCTACATGTCCTGTCTTACCTATAGAAAAATACTTACTCTTATGACTTCAAAAATAAAAGTTTAAGAAAGGACTGTAAAATGTTATAATTTTATTTGTAGAAAATTTTATATAAGATATAATTTTATTTTTACAGGTCCTGTATACAGGATAATGTTAAACACATTAAGGAAAATTCTGCCTGAACAATACATACAGGGGTGAACCTGGGGGAAGGATCTATAGGCAACTGAGATGATGGACCAAGATTTCTTGGAGCCTTAGAAGTTGTAAGGTTAAGATCTGGATGTGTTTGGTTTGTTGACTTTCTCCATTCCTGAAGAGGTTGTTGTTCAACATCTTTAGATGCCAGGCCTTTCTTAGGGAGGGAGAGCTCTATCTGGGAGACTGTTGTTATGCTCATCATCCCTGTTGGAATTGAAGGAATCTGTTCAGTGAGAGACTGAGGGGCGCTGACTGGTTGCTGAAAAATCTCTAGGTGCCTTCAAACTTTCAGTAGGCCTCAGAGTGGGCAATAACTTTAAAAAAATCTCGTGCCGTGATTCTCCACCCATTACAAGGTATCCTTGACCCTGTTTGGAACCAGAATGACATAATCTGACATAAACCCAAGGGTCTGACTCAAATGTAGAACACACAAAATGAAACATTTTCTGTCCATTACAGGTACTCCCTGAAGGTTTAGTCAGTAATAGCCTGACTTTCCTAAAGGATGCAGAAAGATGGCAGTGCCCAGTTTCTTGTGTTGCACCAGGTGTAGCATGCCCACTCTGATGCTTCTACCCACCTCTCTTTCCCCAAGATAAATTTTAGTCTGTCCATGCAATGCAGCACTGGCACAGTTTGGCAGTATGAAACTCACCCCATCCAACATGTCACTGCTGTGCCTGGCACTGACCAAATGCCAGGGCTGATGGTCATGGAGACCTTACCACGGGCTCTGTCAGCCAAGTGTGAGCACTCCCTACAGACCTGGTGAGGAAGGGACTTGTGGAGGAACTTGTTTTGGCACTTTGGCACAGCTGACACTTTGTTAGAAAGAAGACTTCCCATAATTACAGAATTTCACTGACACAGGCCTGTTGGTGGTGTGTGGGAAGGGAAGGGGCAAAGAGGGGTGGGGATGGGAGCACAAAAGCAAACTGCAGTCGCTGAGGCACAGCTGGAATGCTGCTACTTGGCAAACCATGGGTTAGAAATACCTGTGGTGAAGAGTTTGGATTGCCCTCCAGTGGCCAAATGGGATTTCAGATCCCAGCATAAGTCAAAGGTGTTGTCAAAAGAAAAGAAATTTGGAGAAAGACACAGCAGCCTTTAATATTTTAAAAGTTGGCGGTATCTGTGTTACCATCATGGCAGCACATCTATTGCAGATAGTTAACATTTGTCTTCTTCCAGTTTAATATCAGCTTCCATAGCACTGCTTTCCTGTGGTCACACAGACCTTCACAGCTGCCACCAGCTGAGCACACATCTGCAGACCAGGGTGTGACACCTCTGCACGTGAGGCCGAGGCCAGCAGTGGGTGCTGTATCCAGAGACACGCCAAATGGAATTACATACTGCAGGAAAAACAGTCCCCTTAAGTAACAGCATTCATAAAAAATCCAGAAAATATATCAGAGTTGAATCTGGTGTCAAGGGCCCTTCCTCTTATCTCATCTCTTGACCTTTCTGGCACTGCTAAGAGGACAACATGGGTGCTAGCACAGTGATCCTGTTCTGATTATGTACCACCATTCATGTTGCCTTCCTCTCTAAACATAGAGCCCCTGAAGGCCAGCTGCACTGGCTATGAAAGAAAGACAAGTTTGGTGTGCTCAGGGTTTATTTGGCTGCTATTGTTTTGTTTTATTGTTTTTTTGTTTGTTTGGGTTTTTTTGTTTGTTTGTTTGTTTGGACAACACTTGTTCCACATCCATTTTGGCTAAAGACTCAGCTTTTAACTTTTGGCTACGCATCTGACTCCTGAGCATTTTTCTGCCTCTTGAATGGTGTTCCTGAAGGGTATTCCAACAACAAGCCCTTGGCAGGAAGAGTGCAGGATGGGATGAGGAGATCATGTGAAAGGGAATAGCTCCAGATGTATCCTGTACTTGTTAAACTTCCTTGGCAAAATCTTTCCAGGAGCTGCCTGCTCTCTTGCAGTGCTGCTGCAGGTCTGATTCAGCTGAGTGACTAATGAGCAAGGCACAAAACTCTGTCAGCTTCTGAGACTTGAGTGACAGCCAGGCACACATCTCCTCAGAGGGCAGAAAAAACTGTTTGATACTTGGCCAGCCTATGAGTCTTCCTAAATGAAGCCTTTGATATCAAGGAGCTGAGTGTAGTCCAAGGCCCCGGTTCAACAGAGGTTTAAGTCCCACAGAGACCATGAATCACAGGAATACAAGGATGGAAGGGATCTCAAGAGAACACCTTCCCCACCCTTTACACAGGGGCAACCCAACAATATCTTGACCTGTCCTGGCAGATGTAAGCCTGAGCTCTCTTTAAGAGTCTCTAATCACTAGAGCAACAAGTCTTTCTAGGTATTCTCTTCCATTCCTGGATTTTCATATCAGTAAGTGGTGTTCCCTAATGCCTAACCTAAATCACATTTGCCATAAATGAAACCAGTTCTTCCCATATCCTAATGAGCACCATAGTCTTTCAGAGTAATGTTTAAAGTACTGGAACTCTTTCATTACATATTTCCCACCTCAGGATGCTTTTTTCTAGATTAAAAAAACAAACAAAAAAAACCAACCAAAAAAAAAAAAAAAAAAAAAAAAAAAAAAAAAACCAAACACATCTGCTCCTTGAACCTTTCCTCATAGGTCATGCTTTCCAAACTTACCATCATCCGTGTTGGTCTCCTCTGACTGTTCTCCACTTAGTCTCCATCTGTCATCAAAAGCACGGCCCCAAAGTAGACACACTGCTCCAGCAAAGACTTTGCCCACACTGAGCAAAGCTCAAAAACTACCTCCTGTGTATCACACAACACATCTGCTATTCAAGACCAGCACAAGATTGGTTGTGGCCTTTTTCTATTTTCCTTACAATATCTTATTGTTAGGTTATTAATTAATGAATTTTCAGTGCTTACAGACACATCATGAACTTCCTACAGGACCTACTGACCTGTAATGCTGTTGAAATGTGTTGACAAATTAAGACCTAAATTGGAAGTAAATCCATGCAAATGAATGGTGCAACTGCAGTAATAAAAATGGTGTAATAAAAATAGCAGGAAGCACTGTCAGAACCAAGTCATGGACTGAATATTGGTGTACTTAGATTTCAGAATACAAATATACCTATGATGTACTAACTTTGTCTTTTGTAGAAATCTACAGAGAACTTGGCCATATCCCTAACATGTGTATTGGTATTTCTATTTATTAGCAGCTCCCTCAACTAACCTTGTGAGCATCTGTAAGAGCAGGATCTTAAATCCTGCCCCCATTTGGCACAGGCAGGGTTTAGAGCATGTGTTTGTCGATCACTTGGGGATGTGGATGTGCAGATAGGCACAATAACCTAAGAAAATAAGCACTAGCTTTGAAAATATAGTCCTCAGGTTTGACTTGCAGGGGTTGCACCTTATAGTCATAATGAATGTAGTAGTTATAAATGATACAGGAAGTAGAGATGCTGTGAGTAGGTTTTATGAAGTAATACTTGGCTGTCTATAGTTTAATAAATATTGTTCTGTAACTGCTTCCATCTCAGTCAGTTTGCTTCAAAACAAGATTTCTATAAATCTTTATAATGCAGGGAATGCACCCAAAAATATTTGGGTAGGATTTTTTCCCACATAAAATATATTTTATATGCTACCCATCAAATACACCCACAAGAGACACAGGACTGTGCAAGCCATACAGGCAGAAAAGAAATCCTTTGTCTTTGTTGTTTTATTCTTATCACTAGTCCCCAGAGAGCAAAACTAAAACATAGACCTATGCTAGGAAAGTCCAGAAAGATAAGAGAAATTAATGCATCTAGACTTCAGCTAGACCAAAGAGGGAGAAAGTTTACAAATCTGGCCAAGAGGTCACTGGTGACCCTGAATATTTAGACATATGACTCATATATAAAAGAATACCCAAATCATAAAAAACAATTAATCATCTGCCTCTCTTCAATCTCCCTCCCCTGAAAAAAAAAAAAAGAACATCAACAAAAAAAACTTTCAGTGATTTTTTTTCCTCCCTTTGCATTTAGTTATTCTATGAGACTACCATGTAGTAAAGCACCAGACTTGGACTGTCAGGAATGAATAGCCTCTAGCTCTTAGTAGCAGATAGGAAGCAAAAGGTGTCCTTGGAGGCTTAAAAGAGGGCTATGGGATTCACTCTGCTGCTTCACCATTTTAGCAAATGCTGGTGCCTCTGGGATTTCATAAATCCAGCACTGGAGAAGAACAGGAGCAGAGCAGGTTTTAAGCAGAGAAGTTACCATATGAAAAATCATGAAAAGATGAAAAATCTTGAGACTAAGATGTTAGTTAACCCTTCCCTTCAAGAAGGCCTCAAGAAAGCCTGATATTTGGGGTCCTCACAGAAAGCGTGTAGATGGCTCAGAGGCATCAAGCCACACTGGATTAGACAGATACAAACAATCAGAACACTGGAAGAGGCTCTCCAATTTAACAGCATTACTTAAATGTCTCTGTGGACTCAGATTGCAGATTTCACCTGTATTATACACTGCACTGCCTCCTCTGTATGGCTAATTGTCAGCACTGCCCTGGAGCCAAGAAATATCAAATACAGTTCATGTTTTTGGCTGAGTCTTGCCTCTTCTTCCAGCCTTCCTCTGCTGTGAAGCTGTACAGAATTTCACACAACTGTGCCACAGATTTACCACATCTCCTCTACCTCCTGCCACTGGATAGTTTGCTCTGCCACACATCACAAGTTCCAGCTTCTTTTGTCCAGAGGATGTTGTTATATTAGATGAGCCTGTGCTCACTGAGATGAGTTGTGAATAAAATTAGGCAGCTGGTCTGAACCAGAACTATCCCCAAGTAGTGCAGACTGGGAGATATATCTTAGCTCTTGCACACTGGCAGTGAAAAACAGAAAGGGATTTCTTTTCTTTTTTTTATCAAATTTTTGGTTTGGCTTCTTAGCAGAATTCTTTCTTTACTCACACTTGACCTTGGGAAGCACCTCACCAAACTCAAATAATGAAATTCCCTCTGGAGATCAAAGGCTGGTGTCTTTGTTTCCCTACAGAGCGTGGATTTGATCTGAATGTCTGTGGGATTGCTAAACAAACACCTCGTATCCGTTATGGGGAGGATTTGTTTCTTTTAGCTGGGATAACCTTCCTCACCCGGCTCTTGAAGGCTGGAAAACTCAGCACCATAAATCATGGAGGAGCCACAAGTATTTGGGAGTTTCTCTGAATTCTAAGCTGTGGTGGAATGGATTAGCACTAGTGTCATGACACTTCTCCCTTAGTTGCTACCAATCAAAGTAACTTTTTTTTGAAAAATACAAATAAAGTCAGTGTATTGTGGTACTGTCCAACAGCTCTACCTGTTAGTGCATACAGAAATTTGCAGCTTCCTACCAATAATCAAGCATTAATTTCTTTGGAAGGGAGCACTTGAAACAGACTAACCCAAACACAACACGCTGTTAAGAGAAAAAGCTGCCACATTGGTCACAGCAAGTGTTTCTGACAGAAAAAGAGTAGATGTAGTATCTCTGGCAAGTAAGATGAATCAGATGTAAGGTCCAATTTAAGTGTCAACAAAGCCAAAACCTTTCAGAACTCTGGCATCCTTTGGATAAAGTCCTCACACTGTTCCACACACATAGCTGGAGTTGCTGCTGTGCACTGCCTTTTACTTTACCTCTCTGAGTCAGCCACTTACTGAATACAGCTGCCTTTCCTCTAGACATGGAAAACTTTGACCCCATCAGTCTAAAGACCACACCATGGTGTTTCACCACATCTTGGATATAATATGTTACCTTATTTATTATCCTGATTTAGATTTATTTACTTTTACTTTGTTTGGAGAATTTGTTTCCAGGGGGATACCAAACAAAAGAGTAACATTGATTTACTGCTGATTCTCAAGTTACATCCATAGCCATACCAAGCAATCTGCCAATACCACCACAGGACAGTGATCCTACACAATATGTATGCAATTTCATACATATGTTCATAAATAATGAAATTTATTGCTGTTGATACTTCCATGGAATCTGGGATAATAGAATTAATCTCCACAGGATTAATGCCACCGTTTGCAGCTCAGTTTTCCTGTACTTTGCAACATCTGTTCCCACGGTGTCCTCACCTCTATCCCAGCTCCCTTTCCCCATGGTAGGACAGTGCTTGGTGTGTGGCTGCTCAGCAATGCTGCTGCACATGCTGTACATGAGGAAAGGGAACAGGACTTTACTAGATTAAGAAGCAGAAATTTTAAGGATTTTAGGATTTTAAGGAAGAGGTCTCTCCCTGCCCCTAGCATCCTCCACAAGCTGTCCACATCCATCATGAGGTATGAGCTGAGAATCGGGGATCAATGGAGAGACCTACCTCACCTCTATCAATCTCTTGGGTGCCATCAATCCCTTATCCAAAATGTTGAAGAGTTGTAACTGCCTGATGATATTTTAATACCTTCATCAAGCATATGCATTGTGAAAGACTCGAGCCGTAACCACAGGAACACAGATGTGAACACCAGGAGTCTGGGAAGAGTTAAAACCAGTTTGTTCTCATGACCATGAGTGGTCTCAGGTGACTCTCCTCTGGCAGCTGCTTTTCTTGCAGGAGAGACTTAACACAAACCCCTCCCACATGCAGAATGGTCCAGCAGTGGGATTCCTCTGAGCATCTTCCATCTTTCATCCAGGGAAGAGGAAGATCAGTCACCACTAATAACAGATTAATTGGACTCAAGTGGCACTTCATTATGCTCTGTGGCATTCTTTAAAAGGCTGTAATGTTATGATTGGCTGGGTCAACCACTGAATTTTGAGTAGGTTTTGGGGTCATTTGAGCAAGGTTTTGGGGTCATTTACAAGCTTAACCTAGTAACTCCATCATGAAGGACTCTACTCTGAATAACCCAGCTTTCAATTTCACATGGCTTATAGGGGGCATATTCGTCTGAGTGCATATTAGAAAGGGTGTGTTCCTCATACCTGCTGGATTTTAACATTTCTGCATTCCCATCAGCTTTTTATCTCCTCTTTGCAATTAAATTGATGATCAATGAAGACAAAGAGTACTTTAATCTATGGGCCCACTATAACCAGTACGGCAAAGAATTCCAAAATTCCCAAAATTTCAAGTCTAACCCATTTACCTTTCAGATGACTGTTTTCAAACTGCATTTTCCCAGTACACTTCATTGCAAGAGAAAGATGCCAAAACAACTGTTTTCTTTTACATATATTTTTTTTCCAATGCTTTTTTTATGGATGATCACAGAAAAATAATTTTCATGATGTCAATATACATCAGGAAACACTGGTTTTAACTACAGGTGATGAAAAATAAATGCTTTCCTTCCACACTTCCAGACAGTTCAGTCCAGCTACCATCTCTGCATAGCTGGTCTGACACTGATTGCTTTCATTTCTACTCAATAGCCCCCATGAATTAATCAGGAAGGTGGCTTCTCTCTGGCCTTTTTATGAAGAAATAGTTTGCAGTGTGAAACCTTCGGTGAAGGTAGTGTCAACTCACATCAGACTGCCTCATGTATGAGGCACTTTACTCCTTTAATTCTTCAGGGGGCTGAATCCAGTCCCACCACTCTCCAAAAGCCTCCCAATTCTCGCTTGAACTCAAACATCAAATGAAAATCATGATCCCAGATCCCAGAAACAGACCAGAAAAGGTAGAAAAACAAGATTAGAAGCAAATATAACTCCAGTAAAACAGAGGTTAAGATGGTGTTTGAAGCTTTTCCTTTCTTTTAAAATCTCAGTACAGAAGAAAACAATATAATGACATCTTGTGTGCCTGGATAATGCTGTGTACAGCCTGGTTTATGTTACTATTCAAAGCATGAATCATGTAAGTGGCATCTTTACACTGTAGCATTCACATCAATTATTAGTTTGGTTTTACAAGATTGGGAATTAATTTTAGCACTGATGCTGATCTGTTGGCAATGTTATAGCTTAAAGACATACAGACAAATTGTAAGAAGATTTGGCAACCAAAACACCTGAAAAACAATCCCCCAAAACAGAAAAGCA
Source organism: Cyanistes caeruleus (assembly GCF_971803275.1). Lineage (NCBI taxonomy): Eukaryota > Metazoa > Chordata > Aves > Passeriformes > Paridae > Cyanistes > Cyanistes caeruleus. The sequence goes on along the minus strand of NC_141702.1, from coordinate 56,953,142 downwards.
AATACTGAGTCTGATAGCTCAGAACATAACCTCTCCTAATACAATAATGTAAGCTGCTTTAGGTTTGCACTTCAGGCATTTAGATATGTTCCCTTCAAGGCAGATCCTGTATCCTGAATCAAGCAGCTCTGTGATGGGCCAGGAAAGTGGCACTGCAAAGCTTTCTGTTACACCCAAATGGGTATATGAAATGGCAAGCAATGGTATGATGTGGGAGAGTAGGAAAGTGATCTGTGGAAGGCTCTGAGACATGTGAAAAAGAAGAGGTCTAAGAAGGTAACTGAAAATTGGGACAAGATGCATCAGGAATGTGCCTGAATAACATGATATCATTTTTTTTTATAATATGGATGCCTTTCAGACAGAGGAATACGAGGCAGCCAAATCTCTCTCAACATCTGTATGGTATCACAAAGGAATTATTAACTAAAACTGCAAAAATGGGAATCGGCACCACAATGGATTAGGAGATGAGGACATTCCTGAAGAGATGACAAAAGGTTCTCTCACAAAGAAATTTAACAAACTGAAACAGTTTTTTCAGGAGTGAGACTAAGCATCAATGATCACTGGCAGAGAAAATGGGAACATCCAGTAGTATTTCTTGATATAAAGCTGGTGGCATTGTCAGCATAGAGAAGACTCAGTACCCAGAAGGCCAGACTAATGAATCCGAACAAAATTGAATAATTTACAAAATCCAAGTTGGTGTACAAGTTACACAAGTGTTTGCAATGATTAGGAGTCCTGCCAGCTGAAAATGAGCATGGAAGGAGAGCTGCATATACAGGTTGTGTCAGGAGCCAGAGCTGACACAACCTGTATATGAGCTGACCAGAGCTGACCTGGCTCTTGTCACTCAGCTTCTGAAGCCAAACTGCGCAGAAGCTGGGAAAAGGCAGGTGCAGTACAGAAATTTCCAAAAAAGACAGATAAAGAGTAGTGCCCACTGGACATGGACAGCCCTGGGGAGACCTCACAGGTCTGCAGGGCACAGCTTCCTCAGCTATTTGTGCATTGAAGAAATAGGAGCAGTGAACACGAAGAGGATGCTGACCGTGGCCTTACTGGGGAGGCTGTACTAACACACCAGATGGGACAAGTCGGCATTTAGAGCCAGAGGAAAGCCAAGGCTGAGAACAGACGTGACTGACCTTTGTAAATGCAGTTGTAGATTAAACAGCAGAGAGGGGAAAAAAGCAGCTTGAGCCAAGTACAAAGTTCGAATGAGTATAAACCAGCCATAACTATCCTTTACTCTGGAGACCACGAGCGTGTTCCTCACAACTATTGTAGCTCTGTGCTGAAGCAATCTCCCAAAAGTGCAGCAAGGACACAGAATCTCCCTCCTTCCTGGATGAACCTGGCTAAGGGCTTGGACGCAGTTATATAATAGCTGTAGATGAGATGACCAACCTTCATGACCCAGGAAATTTTTTCCAGGCCCATTTGTTCCATTTCAGATGCAGAGAAAGTGCCAAGTAGTCAACGGAAGTTGGAAAACTATGTACACGTGCTTAGAGATGAGAATATGGAAGGACAGACCATTGAAATACATGGAGAAAACCCTGGTGGATGGCAGTCCCCTACAAGCAATAGTATTTGCTTGTGAGAGTCTATATACATATAATCACAGCCATCCACACTCTTCATCCATCAATTTTTAGGATTCTTATTAACTAAAATATGTAAAAAGACAATTGAAAACACTGCTTCCTTCCTCCTCTGCTGATGACATGGGAACAGAAGTGACCCTACCTGTGCCAGTTTGCGTCACAGCAAGTGTGCACCCTCCCTGTGCAGTGCAGAGCCTGCATGAGAGCACCAGCTCCTGGTCTCCTTTCCTTCCCACAGGCAGCCAGGATTCTTCAACAGAGTCACCTGCAGTTCACCATCTCCACAAAGAGGGGAGGGGGCATTATGCTATGGTGAATTACAAATTGTTCCTAAGCACCTTGTGCAGAGGAGCAGAGAGCAAGTAAAAAATTGACTCCAAAGTAAAAAAAAAAAAAAAAAAAAAAAAGAGAAAGTACAAAAGGAGCAAAAGGAGAAAAAGAAAATAAGCTGAATTTATTAAACTTGACCCTTTTTGGTTTTCCATTTAGAAAAAAAAATTAAATCTCCAGGAAAACATAGTGGCCAGACTACATTTGTTCTATTTGGATAAGAAGCTTCCTGAAAGCACTATGAAATAGCACAGAGTGCAACTTTGTCTTTGCAGGAAAAAGTCGTCACTGGTTGATAAAGAAATCACCAAGTGATCTGTGCCCAGCGCTTCACTGTTTTGCTTATAGCCTGCTTCATCAAGGAGCAAAGGGAGGAGCAGAGCAAACTGCCTGGTTGGAAAGGGAATGGAAATCAGTGTTTGCAAATCTACAGTGTGCTGAAAGTACTTATTGAACTTAAATAAAAGGTTAACTGCCAAGGACTGTGATTTTTTCCCCATTTTTCATACGGCTTTTTCTTTGGAAGAACTGGACACTGAGTTGTTTGCAAGAAAAGGACTGATTTGTAATGAGAGAAAGAGGCTGGGTTTTTTTCTTTTTTTAATTGACTTCATCATGTACTTCTCAAAGAGGTAACCAGAGAAACAGAAAAACACATGCTTTCCAGCTCATATTTACAATGTTTTCTCTCTGAAACTCATGGACTGCTGTAAGACTGTGTAACACAGTAGTGCCTGGGGACAGAATGGAAGTGAGTGTTGGTGTGTGCCTTGATCCCTGGAGGAAAATATCCCCTTCAATATTTTTCACATTTACTCAGAAATACCTAAACCTGCTGCAGTCCTTGCATGCCAAGAAGGGAGCCAAGAACTCAAGGATTATTTTTTTCTTCTCTCCAAATAGCATATTTCCCTACTCAAAAGAAAAAAAATCCCATCAGTCTGACAGACTTCCAGGAAACAGGGGGATTATTTTTTAGTTGCCAAGGTCCCAGCTCTGTTTCTTTAGGCACTGACAAGAAAGGGGCTCTTCTACATCCCTGTTTACATGGCTAATGAATATAGAAGAATGCTTAGCAACCTTTTGTCAAATAGCATGAGATTCACCTTCCTAAAAACAGATTCATCGAGATGTGGTACAATCATTTAGCTCTGTTTTAGTGGTTGTTAATAGGGGAAATTATTACTTTGCTTCATGTTACTCAGACATGTTTTTTCCATGTTCTCTACAGGCTTCAGGTTTTTTAAAGGTACATTTTTTTAACATTATTGACCTACTTTCCCCCTTTCTATTCAAGAAGTCTTATATCTGTTATTTTCTCATTAAAAAAGAGCTTCTTATTCTAAGAATAAATATGTTGTATTCTCCCCACCCTGTTTCACCAAGGTGGTCTTAGAGAATGACAAAAATTGTTTGGCTTAAGGAAAAGGAGACAGATCAAATGCCAGAGAGAGATTACACAGACAGATTTTTAAGGTGCTTCATAAAAGTGAACCCAAATGCCACAACTGCCATCTCAAAACTTACCTTCCTGCAGGAACGAGCCAGCAGACACTGTTTTCTCTGAAGGATGGAACCCAAAAGTGGTTCATACACACAGGACAGCATCCTGGCACCTCAAACATGATAACCAGCTTGCACAACATCACACCTGCTCAATATGAACCCAGGCCCTTCTGGGCATGAGCCAAAAGCAGAAGCACCAGGAGAGCTCAGTGTCTCCCATATCTGACTGCAGCCATGAACAGTGAGGGCAGGGCTGGATTTGGGGCTTGCCACAGTGAGTTTGGTCTTGCAGGTAGCTGATGGCCAAAGAGGGCATCAACTGGTTTTGACCTCTGCCCATGGGCAAACCAGTTCCCCCCAAGACATCTCAGCAGCTGCTTGCTACTTTACATCTGCCCACAGTGAAGCAACAGTTCTCTTTCTGTTGAAGTTTTAATTTAAAAGTGGATCAAGCTGCTTAGAGAGGCACCTGGCTTCCCAGGCAAATTACTGAAATATTTTCTTCACACTCCCTTCTCCCTGAAGCCAGCAGGTGACATCTGGAAAACATACAAAACAAAGAGAAAATTGTCATTTCAAAAGGATTAGTAACTCCACTCCATCTGTGTGGGCGCTGCAGTGCTGACCACAGGGCCGGGAAGCTCTGCAGGAGAGGTGCCAGCATCCTGGCCATGCATCACTTCCCCACCACAGATGTCTCAGTGTGCCTTGTGGCAAAGGGAACAGGAGTGCCTTGAGCCGTAAGTGAAAGAGCATCCTGTGGAGTTTAGCTAAAATAAATACAATTTAAGATGCTGGGTGGTATGACTCAGTTCTAGGAGAGGATGTTTGTGGTACGGAGGGAAGCCAGTGTGTTGCTTGCAGGATTGTATTGGTGCAGTGTTCTGCTGAGTGCTGGAGATAGTCCTGTCAACACCTTATAGCCAAGAGAGCCTTCTCCAGCTCGTGAGCAGCATGGACATCAGTGGCAGGAGGAGCACACAGCATGAGAAAGGTCAGCTTTGTCACTGCCCCCAGCACTGCTGCTGGGCTCTGCAGTGCTGCTGTCAGAGAGGCTTGGAGAACCACAGCTCTCTGCCTGCCTGCTCCACTGCCTGGGCTTGACATGCAGATCTGCATTCTCCAATGCACAGGAGCAAAAGGAGAGGAATATAAAGACAAGAAAGAGTGAGACAAATGAGTAGGCAGAGGATACACAAGCTCTTCCTTCCAGGTTAGTGTGTCACACATTCACACAAGTTGTGCTTCATGTCTGCATTTTGTCAGGTGTCTCACCAGTAAGGGGCTTTCTTTTTCTCTACCAACTCAGCACATTGTTAAATCAGCTTTACTCTTTTCTCATCTTTTCTCTTACTGAGGCCTGGGACTGTCTAGAAGATTCCTCACTGCTCAATCACCAATTACTTCCACAGCCTCCAGCTGGTTTATTGCCTTCTTGTGGGCCTGTGAAGTGGGGCTTTGTGCTTCAAATACAAAGTAACAGGTTCAGAAAAGAAAAAAAATATAGCTACTTAGAGTGTGTAGCAATGAGTCTCATGCATACACTGGAGATTTTTTATTTAGAGACAAGAGATGCTGCAGGGCTGTAGATTTGTTTTACTACATGGAGCAAATTTGGTGTATGTGACAAAGAGGCACTATATTTCCCCTCTCTGGAAGAGCTTAGTGCAGCCTGGTAGGCTTAGCCTGCCTGTGCTGGCTGGCTTAAGTGGCCGTGGTGCCAGGAGAAGGTAGTGCCCTTCTGCACACTTGGTTCCTGCTCTTCTAGGGCTCATAAATAAGGAAAAGCACGCCATAAACAGCATTCTCTGATCCCCACATTCCCCATAGCATAGTTGTGCAGGTGAAGCTAGGTAACCCCACACTTTAGGTGTAAGATAGAAATGCAACGGGCTCGCACAAGAGCTCTGTGAACCTGCCTGTGTTTGCACAGTGGGAAAGAACCAGCTGGAAAATCCACCTGTTTAATCTGCCAGCCCAAGAAATTAGTTCCCAGGGCAAAGACTGCATGGCCAGAAGCAGACTGGGATGCCAGATTTTGCTGTGCTTTTGCCCCTCTGGGCGTGGGGCTGTACCTTGGGCACAAGGCTGTGCTCACACGGCTGGCCAGCTTCCAGAGCCAGCGCTTGTCCTCTCAGCTGGGAGCAGGAACCACAGAGCTGGGAGCAGCCAGCTGCACCCCGCTGTGGGAACATGTCCCTGGCCTGCCAGATTTTAGAATAGTGTTTGATAAAAGTCACAGACTCCAAGACTGAAGCAAGAACAGAGATGAGATGGGACCTGCTCAAGCCACATTACCCTCATCTTTTTTGGCAGATACTGAAGTACAAAAACCCCCATACTATGCCTAGGAACTCAAAAAAAAGAGAATTTAGTCTTACTGCAAATGCACTAACAACATAAGAAGAAAGGGAAAATTATTTAAACTTTGCAGAGACTTGTTGGCTTTGACTTGCCTGAGCAACAGTGGAAAGTGAGAATGAGGAACATCCAACCCTTTTTTACTATGGATTTTAAAGCGTGTTAAAGTAACATCCACAGCCAGGTATTTCAAAACAATGTATAATATTCTGTAGTAAAAAGTCACAGTAATAATTAACTCACATTTGTTTCAATGCTGCTGGTGTTGTAGTTGAGCTCAAAGTCAAATAAATGACAACAAATGATTTAATGAGCAACATTATGCTGGTTGTGTAATGACCCATAGGAGAACTGGTGCTGGTAGTTCAGAGGCTGAACCATTACACCATGTGGAGTGATGAGATGATATTCGAGTGTCCCACTCTGCCCTTCATGCCCAGACACACAGCTTCCTTTCGGACAGAGCTGTGGGAGAGAGAGTTGGTGTGGCCAGCAGGAAGCACAGGTGGCTCTGTGGTGTTCCGAGGTGAAAAACATCTGTCATGTGGGAAAAAAGCCATATCTTTGCCATGTGAATGGAGACTTTTCTCCCAAAAGACATGGCATAATCAGAAATAAGAAAACTAAACTAAAAAAAAACCAAAGAAACATGGCAATCTCAGTCTCTTCAGCAGGCAGGAGGGAGCTGATGATGATATGGGTGAGAGCTCTGACTTGTGGGAAAGAAAAGAGCAGCTGGAAGACTGTGGGGGCACAGAAGCAGAGGCAGAAGGGTGCACAAAGCAGGAGATATGGACAAGTACATCAGAGTCTCAAGAAGCAGGAGGTAAACAGCAGGGGACTATTTTTATTTGAACCATCAAATCCTGAGGGTTCTCTGCTGCTTGTTTCCTTCTCCAAGCTTTCAAGGAGAAAGCCTTAAGTAGCAGAGAAGACAGATCAAAAAAAATCAAGAGGACCCACATGAGAGACCTCCAAGGTGAACCAAAAACATCCAAGGAAAGTGACCTCCTGAAGCTGTTGCCAAACAATACCTTGTATACACTTGTATAAACACTCTTTCCTGCATTCCAGGAAACTTTCAGAACGTAAGTACATGACACATGATCAGTGCTTTCCTCTGCTGATAAATCAGCAGCAACAAAAAATGGTATGCTGATTAATTTGACTAACTTGGTTTGCTTTACTTGTGGTCTTCCAGGATGCCAAGTGCACAGACACAGAAGCAAAATCAAACTAAAAATATTTTACCCTATGGGATACAAGGGAGGCCACAGATCCAGATTCAAACCCCAGGCTTCCTTTCAGCCTTTGGCTCCCAAAACTCTGGGGGATTGTCTAACCTGCAGTCACATCTGCTGTGACAAGATTTAGCTCAGGACACAGGAAACATGAAAGATCACAACAAGGTTCTGTGAATTCTCATCCTTTCTAGACACTGATTTTCTTCAGATTAACCCTAAGCCTGACCCAGTTCTGAAGACTGGCACTACAGTGCAGAATTGACCACAGAAGTCCCAGCATCTGCTGTCCCCAAACATCTCCTTGGGAAAAGGTAAGTTTTGCTAGAAGCCAAAACCTGCCTACTTTTATATAGCAGCTTCTCTGAACGCATTGCATCCTGTCCCCTGTCTTCAAGCTGCTAGCCAGGTATGAAGAATGTTATCTCTCTTTGGCTCTAGTGGACCTCTGTAACAATTCTAAAGAATGTGGCTGGTCATTCTGCTTAGCAGAGGAAAATCATCCCTACCAATAGTGAAGCTGTCCCAGCAAAAATTAATTTCCTGAGCTGGCAAATCTCACCCAATTAATCTTGCAGCAGCCTGCCAAAATCAGGCTGCATTTTCTCTTTGTTTTTTGGCTTTTTGTTTGCTTTTTTTTAATCTAGTACTATATATGCTGGAGAAAACTTGCTTACTTGGATGCTATAAGAACTTCTCAGAAAACCAGACTATAGTAACTTCAGAAAACTGAATTGAAAGTGTATCTCTGAGCTGCCACATAGCCTATGTCTTCCTTCTGTAGCATAAAGGGATAGTATAAACCCATGTAAAAAAGAAGTTTTACTTACTTGGGCAGGGTAAGTTTAAAACCATGGTTTCTAAATGTTTCCTAAAGAGCCAAGCTATCCAATGCTCTTCCTGCATTTTCCTGGATGACATATGAAGCCAAGGATTTCCAGTTATCCAAAAAGCCAGAAATGGTGCTCAGAGTTGTTCCAAATGAAACTCTTATTGCAATATTTTAAAGGCTTCTGACCAACCAAACTCCCTTACCCTGGAGGGCATGCTATGGCATGGCAGGAAGATAAACCAATGCTTTCTATTTGCTGTCTGTGAATTCAGCCAAAAAGACAAAAGCATTACACATGCTATGGCATGCCCACAAAAACTTGCTGTGCCAACAAGAACTAACAGCCTGGAAAGCCACTATACATTGTAAAAATCACAGACCAGTTGATGTGTCATTCTATGAGTTTAAATCCCCAGAAGCAACTAAATTAAATGAGGAATGCCTTCACTTTTCACATAGCTCCCTGTAAGCCTTTTCAGTGAGTTACTGCTGACTAAGGCAGTAGCTGTGCTGCACACAAACCAGGTTTCCCTGACAGCCTCCACTGCAAGACCCTCTCTTAGCTTACTCTCAAGTTTGCCTGTCTTTAAATACTTTGACCAAGACTTTCATGCTGTGAAGATGGTTGCTCTCATCTGAACTTTAGGCACCTAACAAGGTTAACTTGTCTAATAGATGGAATCAGGGCTGTCTGAGAGGCTGAGAATCTGCGCCCAGAGGCAGCTGTCTATGAGCACCTGGTGCTGTCCTGCTTCAAGGTGTTTCAAGGCTGATGAGAAGGTGCAGCTCCTCCCATTCCTGCAGCTGTGGTTTCTGGGTGCTAATGGCTGTGAGGAGGCTCCAGACCACAGCAGGAGGATGTAGTTTTAGGGGTCCCCCAGGATGGAGAGGGAATGGCATGCAAAGATTAGGAGCAGACTCCATGGTTTTAGTGCAAAAGTGGGGAAAACATGAATTAAACAGATCATGGAAAAGATCTGAGGAATAACTGGGAATGTGGGACTGACTACCTGAACCAGGAGGCAGATTTGGAAGATGGGAGAAAGACAGGGGAGAGGTGTATACTCTCAATGCAGCTGTGAGACATGTTTAGGGGTCAGGGGAGAGCATGTAACTCAATAGGTAGAAAAATAAACTTAGGCTGGGAGCTTGCGATGAGGGGAAGACTGAAATGTGGAAGAGAGAAAAAGGTCTGGAGCTGGCAGCAAAGCAGGAGATAGGTAGAAGCTTGGACTAAGAGAAAGGAGGCTGGAGTCAGTGATGAGATCCTAAGACAGAGGTAAGGTTATCAAAATCTCAAGGCTGGTTGGTGTGGCACAGGTAACCTTAAACCTGGTTTTCCCTAAGTACTGAATGCTTGGCTTGCAGTCTGTGCTGTGTTATCTCAGAGCAGACTCCATACTGCAGATGTGCCTTCAAGTGCACAGAGTTTGGGAAGCCTGAGGAAGGACTGACACCCACGTCTGCATGCTGTGACTTTTGAGGTGGACAAGCCACCAGGACAGCAGGCCATCTCAGCTAACTACCTTTGGCAAGTAAATGCCAGTCGGGAATGGAGACTTGAGGACAGGAACAAAGGCACCTCAGCCCACCCAGACACCTGTGTGTCTCCTGTGATGCTGAAGAGCTGCCCCAGGAGGGCACCCCCACAGTGACCACCTCTCCAGGAGCACAGCAGCAGGAGGGCTCTCACTGTTGTGTGTTCTGTCACTGGACTGCTGTTCCCTTTGCACCTGCAGACAAAGAGATGGCCCAGGGGCTGCAGTGCCACATCGGGTGTAGGTCTCCAGAGCCAGGCAGAGAGGACAGGGAGTATGCATGCAGCAAGGCTGAGTTGGCAGCAAGTTGCTTTTTTGTATCTGTAACCTCATAATGCATCTGCAGACTCAAAGGAGTCTTTCTCCACCACTAGGACAATCCCCCAGAACGTGCTGCTTCTCATTCTAGTAACAAAGACCAGCTGTCCACCAGTGCCTGAGGTGAAGTGATTTCAGCTCTTTGTGGCTCTCTGCACAGTGGCATGCACACTGCCTGCAGCCTGGCATCTGCTTACAAAGCCACCAGCCCAATTGCTCTGAGCCATGATTCCCTGAGGCAGGATGGGTGTGGGATACCCTTTGTCTCCATGGATTTTTTTCCTTTTTGGGGCAGAAGGAGCCCATGCTGGAGTAGCCTCATGTCTCCTTCAGCTGCTGGAAGGACTGCATTCAGCCATGTACCATCCTTAAAACAGGCCTTGCACATCTCACGGTGGCACCTGAGGGTGCCTGTGGGGCAGGGAGTGTACACAAATGAGCCAGCACGGATGGTATGAGGATGAGGAACCCAAATGAGCAGGCACCAAGGTGATCGATCAATCCACGTGGCCACAGCTTCCCAGAGACTCCAAGCTGACTCTTCCTGCTAACAGCTGTGTTCACATCAGACATGTGCCAGGAACCAGCTCCCTTGACTGAGGTGGAAGAAAGGATGGGTGTCTCTGCAGCTTGCTGCTGCCCACTGCTGAACAAGCAGCTTCTCCTGGTGCCTCCCCACCAGTGCACCAGGTAGGAGATAGTTGCGTGGATCAGCATTGCAGCGCACCCTCCTCAGAGACCAGAAGGTTGCCTAGGCTGGGAAAGGCCAGGTTTCCAAGTATCTAAGTTTTGCCACTGCTTATACAAACCCGCTTTAGCAGCACGTGGTGTGCATTTACCCCCTTTTAACCAGCCAGAGACTGTGCTACCAGAAAGGCAGCATGGAGCAGACCCTGAGGCTCACCGACCCCCTGCCTCACCCGCTGCTGCTGCTGCTGCTTTAGCAGTGTCTAACAGCTTTTTCCAGAAGGGCAGTGACTTTGCAGGAGCCAGAGACGTCTCCCTGCCCACGGGGTGCCAGGCCAGCTGTTTTCTGTGGGTCAGAGCCAGTGAAGTGATGTGACTGAGGCAGGAGTCGCCCGTCAGGAAACAGCTGGCGGCACTCAGCGGTGCTGGGCGCACAGCCTCCTCCGGGCTGTGAACGGCATCATCTGGGCCTTCGTGATGGGCCATGTGCTTCAGAGCCAAAACTCACCGCCTTTGAGGCCAAACAGATGGACTTCACTGGGAGAAGGGGGAGGCCACCTGAGGAAGGGTAACTCAAGCCAACACCAAACATGTGTAGGGCTCCTTAGCAACAAGAGATTAACCTAAGCATGCCATTGCATTGCAGACCTCTGAATATGCACATGCTCTCCCTTACTCACACATGCTACAACCCTCCCTGGAGTTCAGCATCCTCAGTGGCATCCCTCCAGCAGCCTCCCTGTGCTGCTCCATCCCACTCAATGGAGCCCACGAGCCAAGTCCCGACACTTCTTGTTGCTTTCCCACACCAAGTGGAGTAATATCGAGCACCAAATATACCTCAGGCTGCCTTTTCACCCAGGCTGTCACAATGCTCTTCTATATCTTAGATCTGTGAGAAGGAGTAGAAAGCCAGCACAAGGGTTTCTAAATGGGTACTATTACCACCAGCAACACATAAATCATGTCACAGTGCTGAGGGCTTGTGGACATTCAAAATGTCCCGGGCCAACAGTGCCTGGCATGACAGGCACAGCTGCTGGTGCTGCTGCTAATTCAGAACAGCCTTACAGTGGCAGGTGATTCCATTAGTGCTGTCCTTTAACTAAGGCCCAGCACCACCTCTGTGAGCTCCTGGAATGCAGTCCTTCACCCGACTGCACGCTCCTGCATGGAGTGCATGGGTGCCCACTGCCTGTCCTGTTTGAGAGGCCAGTGGCAGAGAGAGACATGATGAGAAGCAAGCCAGGGAGTCTTCTGCTGGGAAGCATAACCAGGAGCAGGGCCATGCTCAATATTTGCTTCTTTCCCATATATAAAATCCTCCTCAAGATGGGAGTGACATGTGCAGCAGAGAGCTCTGCCTTCCTCTCAAATGCTTCTCCCTGGCTTGTTGCCTTTCATAGCACAGCTATAACTCCTCTAGTGATTTCCTTTCATCATGCATGCAGAGCTTGTCCTCTTGCTGCTACCTTCCCCAGCTGTGCCAATGCCCATGGCAGTGTAATCCTGTCCCATGTGTGCAGAGGTATATAAACAGAGCAGGGCTAGTGAAAAACCCCCTCTCCCTCCCTAACTGGATCATGTGTTCAAATCCAAAACAGTTTGGAAGCATCACTGCTCCATCTTCTGGGTCCAGTCATCTCACCAGCAGCATGTGCTCTTACCAGGACGTAACCCAGCTGATCTTTTTTTTGTGAGCTGCTCCCCACTGTCATAATGTGATTGATGAGCAGAAAGAGCCAGACAGAAGAAAGAAAGACAATATGGAGCAAAGAAATGGGAGAGAAGGCAGTGGAAGAGAGCAGTGGGGAAAACCCCTTATAATAGTGAAAAAGAGGCAGAAAATGAAAAAGAAGGAAGGCAGATGATGAGGAAGAAGGAAAGAAAAACTAAAGAGAACAAAGAGTGTAAAGCAACAGGAAACTGATGAAGTAAAAAAGAGAAATAGTAGCTGAGGCAGTCCCTATCTTGAAGATAAACAACATGAGAGAAAGCCTTTTGGCTAGCACCCAAATAGCTCAGTCAGGAGGTAGCAGATGCTGCCCTTTCTGTGGGACTGGGGCAGTCATTTGTCACAGGCAAGATCAAAGGCATCTGAAGAGACTTTTGAGGGAGTTATCGCAATAGGATCAGAGGCAAAATCTGTCCTGAAAGCTGGAAAGGACCATTAAATCAGTTATCAGAGAGCTGATCTGTTGCAAGCTCATGCTCAGTTTGTTTGGCAGCAGCGTGTTTGTGTGCCCATGTCCTACTCACTGCACTCTCCTGGGGAGCACAGAGAGTTCACAGTGCATCAGCAAGAAAACTTTCTGCCTCCTGAGAGAGTGGGGGCAATCTGTGCTGCATGCAGAGAGATCTGTGCTCCCTTCCGATGTAACAATCCAACTAGTTATAAAGCTGGTCTCCCGCAAAATAAAAGTCTGTTTGAACTCTGCTTAGAATTTTTTTTTCATTGTTGAGATGAAAACCTTATGATAAAAGCCCACATTTTGCCAATTTAAGGAATACTAAAAGAAAGAAAAGCTGATACCTTAAATGTCAAATCAGAGGAAACAAGTAAAACCCACTTTATTCTCTTTATAACCTTCTGAGGATACACATGCTACCAACCCAATTCTGACTTCATTACCTCCATGCAGTTCCACACATGGAAGGAGGCTGCAGGCATGAGCATGGGGGCAGAAGTTGTACAAGTAGGTTGAGGGAGTTCACAGCAGTGCTGCTTTTGTCCCTGTGAGGACAATTACCCTGCTGAAGCACATGGTTGCTGGCACACACCAAGCTCGCTAGGTCAGAAAATGCTGGAGCCTGTCCATGGGCTCTTTGCTTTTTAATCTCAGCTCTCTATGTTCAGAGTAACTAATTACACAGGTTTTTGGAAGAAGATTTTACTGATTTGCAAGGCCTAGGGTAAGTTTTTCCAAAAAATCCCAAGGGACTTAAAAGCACCACTTCTTGCTTTTTAGCAGAGCATAGATTTCAGTGCTCTAATGCACCACCACAAATCAGAAAATGCTCACCAAACTCTGCTTGCACATCCTTGGTAAACAGCCAGCAAAAAACCAGGAGACGAGACACAAAGTGGGATCCTGGCCTCTGTGTCCCTGCAGGGGCAGAACTGGGCACAGAAACCAGCTTCTCACTGCCTCCAGCTAGTGCCAACCATCCAGTTGCTACATTCAGAAAAAATAAAAACAAATTTTCAAAACACAATTTATGTTTTGGCCTGACATGAGCATTGGAAACACTCCTGTTGCAGACTGTAGCCATGAAATATTTCTTCACTAAGAGGCTTCCTCAGTCATAGGAAAAATTTCTTCACTGGAAGAGCGGTCAGGCACTAGAATAGGAAGCCCAGGGAGTGGGGGATACCATCCCAGGTGTTCAAAAGCCATGTAGATGTGGTGCTTAGGACCATGGTTTAGGGGTGGACCTGTCAGTGTCAGGTTAATGGTTGGACTTGATGATCCTAGACATCTTTTCCGACATTCATGATTCTGTGATTCTGTAATATTAAGTAAAAATATTAATCCTCAAATTACAGCAGATTGGAAAAGATAACAGCTGCTGTAAACTAATATCTCTATGCAGGAATCAGCACTGGCTTCCTGAGGAACGAGAGCAATGGGAATTTACACCACATGAACCTCTGCCCCTGAGCACCCACTCTTTGCATGTCAAACCACAAAGACATCTTTAGCATTAAAGGCTCAGCTGCAAAGTCAGACTCTTCATTAATGTAAAGACAAATTATCAAGAGTTTAAGACAGTTACAACAGAAACGCTATTTCTGATCCATTAAGGCATTTTGGAGGTCTTGGTTTAAAGCACTACCTGAATCTGTCCTAGAAACAAAGTAACAGGGAAGCAGCAATATCATACAAATTAGATTTGACTAAATGAAGGCTTTTGGTAAGTAGAGTAACTAGTTAAATATTTTTAAACTGTTGGTAAGGATTTGGGTTCATTTTGTTTTAGAGCAGTGATGGCATAAAGGCATTTATAAGCATAAAAGGGAGGAGGGAAAGTTTTTAATTGCACCAGATATAAAAACATTCTTCTAGACCCACACATATACAGGTAAAGAAAATGTACAAGTGTTGCATCAGTGAAAAAACAACACATGCAGTTATATTGCTGGTTTCTTTTGTATATTTCCTTGATTAGCAAGTTTTTAAAATCCTTTTACAGTCTTCACCTTGCGCTAAGGGAAGTTATTTCTGTTAGATAATGGTGTGGTTTGTTGCATTGTGGTTGATGGATGAAGGTGTAGAGGGGTGATGCTGCTAGGCAGTACTTGTCCAGGGTTCCCCAGTCAAGGTTATAAAGAGCTCCCAATAATTCTTCACTGGCACTGGAGAAAGGAGGGTCATGACCCTCCTGACTCTGAAAGAAGAGTGTTTCTCATTTCTGCTGTTTCACAGGTTGCTACCTTTTCAATGCAGGCTGCAAGGCTATAAGAGGGCACCAGAAGCTCAGAAACCTTTCTTCACCACGACACTTGAGCATACCCCTTCTTGTTCAGACCCACAGTGTGTGTGATATCTTAAAGCTGGATATGGAGCTGCTACACTTTAACATCTCAGCTCTTCCTCGTGCAAAGCCTTTCCCCTTCCCAGCACCACATACCATCCTGGAAACCAGTATCCCATCCTGAGATGGTGGCCACTGGGATTCAGCTTTACAGTCACTCCTGCTTTATGTGCTTTCAGTAACAAGTGAGGGCACTGTCCCTGCAGCCACACAGACCCTCTTACCCACATCATTATCACATCCATGCTGTGGCTTGGTTAATTAACTGTGGTTGTGCCCTTGGGCAAGGTTGAGGTCCATCTGTTGGAGCAGGACCACAGCCTCTGGGAGGAGAGGCCTGGTTCTCTCATTTCTGGATTTCTTCCTCTGGCTGTACCTTGCAGGATGTCTCTTCTTCAGGTCTCACACTGTATCTGTGCAGCAATTTCATGCCTCAAACTGTGATGGTGCTCCTTCAGTTTTGTATCTCGTGGTAGCAGGTTTGTTTTAGACATAGTTGGCCAAAGACTTAGCAATGTGTTAATAGGAATGTGAAGTTGACATTTTCTAGAAACAAACTCAGGAACCACCTCATCTATTTTCAGTGTCTAAACTGAAAAGGAATGTAATACATAAACATACAGTATCAACTGCCATAAGCTATTTCAAAATTATTTTTATCTTTAAATTTTAATATTAAAAGCTCTTGGTCATAAGATCACAGAAAATCTTTGTTTGTTTTCTTTTAAAACAAAAGCATTTTCTGCATTCTTAGGAGATGATTTTTGTGACAACCTGCACTCAAGCCTTGAGATACTCAATACAACATATCATAAATGCATATTCATTTAGCTTTTAATAATGAAGCTAATCAGCATGTTATTCTTTCTCCAAAGGATTAACTTTTTCCTTTGTCACATCTGACTTTTAAAAACAACAGTCTCAGCACTGAGTAGACTGCATTAACAGAAAAGATGAAATCACTTCATGACAAATACTCAGTGTACTGTTATATGCTATTATTTCAAAGTCTAACTGCAAACTTCAGCTTTTACAAGCAGGACACTGGCCAAAGTGCTTAGTTACCAAATGTGTTTGCATTTGTGTTTACAAACTGAACACATCCCTCCCTTCTTTTAATTAAAAAAAAAAAAAAAATCAAATCTTTGTTGTTTATTAAGCTAATCCTGCACTTGCCAAAGGTTGGACAGGGAATGTCCCTTCCAATCACCAAAATTAGCAGTTCTCCCCATCATCCCTTTGCCACACCCTGTGTCAGTGGAGACATCTCCACCCCACTGAGAAACGATCCATCTCCTCCAGACAGAAACATGATGTATGCTAGGGAAATCAGCTGGTCTTTGGCAACTGCAAATTTTCTGGGCACATCAATCACAGTGCAACATGCTCTTGGTGTAAGTGGGGGGGGGTGGTGATAATTCTTCCTTATCTGACAGGATTATCGTGGAATTACTCTATTTATGTTTGTAAGAAAGTCTGATGTTCTGTGCAGTCTGAAGGAGAAGAGACTGACAAAAACCAGGGATGTAGGTCTGCGGAGGATGCTGGGAACTGCCTGGGAAGGGGGATGAATTGGTCCAGCAGAAAGGACATACCAGTGGGATACAAGTGCTCAGGAGAAAGTCAACATTGCATGGACTAATTTTTCTGTGAGCTGATGGAAATCTAACAAAAAAAAACCCACTCCAACCCCTCACCAAACCACCTCCCCCAGCCAACAAACTAACCAAAACCAACAACAACCACAAAACCAAACAAAAACCACAAGTAAAAGCCCCCGAACCCCCAAACCAACAAAAACCAACTTGTTCATCCTGTTACTACAGAACACCAACTAATAGTGACAAACTGACTGATTGGACTGGCCAACACTGTAACATCATATTTTCCAAGGAGGTTATGTTAGAAAACAAAAGTGCACACCGGGGGCAGTCCGCTGGGATTGTCTGTACCGGCACAGCGCCTTTGAAGAAAAACCACAAGCGTCACACAGCTCCAGGACCTCTTTGGCATGTGACAAACATAAATGGGCAGAAAAAGGACTCTTTCTGCTCCTTCCCTTCAGAGAGGCCTTTCCAGGTTTCTCTGTCCCTGAAGGAGAAACAATGCAGTATAGCTTTGGTGGAAAGCATGTAAACAGATGTAATATCAAATACTCATTTAGCCAAGGACTGAATTTTCCCTGGCACACATTACTACACAGTTGCAAAATTTCTTAGGAGTCTGTTGGGGAGATTCCTGTACTGCATGATCAGAGACAAAATTCCCACCCACTTCAGCAGGGCTGGAGTGTAACTCAGTCTCTCATTCCTTCATGCCTTTTTCTGTCTGGAGGGGGAAGCTTGCACTAATCTTTCATATCATGGGCTGATTAACATATACACTCAGTTACACCAAGCCACAGCTTGGCTGTGCACCATCCTTCCGGTGCAGCTCCCCACCTTTATGCCCTTACACAGAACAGCAGCCAGAGCTGAAGGAGCATCCTATTGTTTTCAATAAAAACACTCCTGTGGCCTTTGGATTTTTCAGTTTTGTTATTCCAAGTGAGTCACTTTAATTTTGTGTTACTCAGCCTGTATTTCAAAGTACTTTGCCTCCTGTGGGATCTGAAGTAAATGAAAAGTTATCATAAGCTAGAGGACTTAGAAAAGAAAAAGTACATGCACTCTCTGAGCAAATATGCAGAAATCAAGTCCATTTGTGGGATTCTTACCTTTCAGAAATCCCATCTCTGATGTGCAATAGATAACAAGGTTGCCTGCCAGACATTTATTCTTCTTTCTCCTCACCATGCACAGAAGAAATCAGGGGCTAAACCACAGTGACGCAAGATAAGGATAAAAGTGACAGCTCAAACTACTGTAGCCAAAAGCTGGCAAGAGTGCCCATGATTCCCCACATCAAGGCAGTCTGGTGGAAGTCCTGTGACACCAGATCCCCCCTCTGCTGCCCAGCACAGGGAGTTGAATGAGCTAGAGAAGAGCTCTGCTGGATGCAGGCCCTACAGTGGGGCAGCCCATGGGACTGCTGCATCTCATTCCACTGCTGGGAGTGGGAAGGAGTGCCTGTTCCCACGGGTGCTGGCTGGGGTGCCACTGAGGCCAGCCAGCAGGGAAAACCACCAGTAAAGCTGCTGCAGCATCCCAGAGAGCAGGAGGAGTTCTCCCTCCACCCCAAAGCACCCTATGGTCACAGTGAGGCACCAGCCCCTCCAAAGTGCTGACACCAGCAAAGCCTTTTGCTGTTGGAGGTCTGATCCAGGTGTCCCCACCACTACTGCAGAGCAGGTTCCTGGTGGAGTCACATCATCCTCCTGCCTGTGGGAACCAGCACCCTGCACCCCTGCTCAGAACCCCCTCCTGGGCCTGGGCCAACCTCCTCAATACCATCCCAGAGATGTGCCAGAGAAGGCTCTGCCTCCACTCACACCGGCCACTGAAGCTGCTCACCAGACTTGACAAGGGCATGAAGTCCAGAATGAATACATCTTTACTATGTTTTCCTTAGGAGGGGAAAAATGCCACACCAAGAGAGAAGTTGTGTGAAAATTGAATAGACACATGCAATGCTTTGCAAAGGAGGTCTGACTTTAAGATTAGATCATTTTAATAAGCAGCAATAGCAGTGTCTGCCAAAATACTTGTTGTGTTAAGTCTCTCTCTATCAAAGGACCAAGCAGTGAAACCTGCATGCTGTATGGCAACCCTAATTACCTTCTATTAATTCACATTTATCTCCATACTTTACTTATAAATGTTCAGCTGATCAATTCAATTAAGCTGCACTTAACTGATGTTTATTGCATCTTCATGTCAGTATTACTCTAAGAAACCAGCTAAAACTGGTGTGAAGAACAGTGAAAACCTCAAACCACAAAAAAGGGTGAAGACTAGTTTTTACAAAATGAAGTAAAATGAAAAATATTCTAGGCATAAGTTTAAAAGTTTTTTGACACAGGCACAAAAATTACTCTCACACTGTGTTTTAAATAAAAAAATATTATATAGAAGAGCTGCATATCTAACTGAATAAAATGCTGGCACAAAAATTAGTATTACCATAAAAAAGGGTAAGCACAAACAAGCACATTCTGTAGACCGTGGGAAAGATGAATTAGTCAGTAGAGAAGCTTATGGTTTGAAGTTCAGGAAGTATAAGTATAGAAATTAAAAAGGCAAGTAGTTGTCAAGAAATTAAATATTTTTTCTGCAATGTATAGAAGATAGAAGGACTGAAAAATGTGGCTGATGTGCAAAATGGAGAAGGCTGAAATGAGGGATAATCTAGACAAGTCCTACAACCTGTGCTTTGAAAAAAGATGCTGATCTTGAACACAGGAACAAAGATGTAATGGCTGGCACTAGTTGGAGAGATAAGATTCCCAAAACTAGGATGTATGTAAATTTGAAAGAAGATAATGCATGAAACATCAATGGCACATACATTCCCCATAAGCCTGGAGAACCTACAGCTGGAAAAGGGTGAAGCCATGGTAACTAATGGCACTGTGACAAGCAGAAAAGGCAATGATTTTTGGGGTACAGGACAACTGCTTTCTGGAAGAAGAAAATGTGAAAGACCTGTTCTTTTTGACCTTAAGTAAAACATTTCCCACTGCATTTCTTGTGGGGATAGCAGACTAAAAGCAGAGAACAGACTGTGTTGGAAGGGATGGGTGAAGTTCATCCAGTGGAAAGTATTGGATCTCAGAGCAACGCTTTCAGAATTGACCCGAATGACCTGTTAGTTTTTCATGTGTTAATGAAATTTTTGCTAATGCAACATAGAAAGGAACTGCCAAGAGGCAAGGACTGCGATGTCATTCGGGAAGAAACTGGATGACCTTGAAGTCTGGAACGGTAGAAATTAAATTAAAAGTACAAAGTCACATACTTAATGTCTAGTAGGAAGGATCTCTGCTATATCCCAGGAGTGAGTTTGTGTGAGATGATGGAGGAGACAGACTGAAGTGTGTTACTTACGGTGATGTCAAGCCAAAAGTGTGGTGCATCCATAAGAACAGCAGATGTGATCACAAGATGAAAACAGATATTTTCAATATGAGGACTCATGAGTCAGTGAGATTACACAAAGTTCTTGTGACACCTAATTTGTACTGCTGTGCACAATTTTTTTCTAAAGAGTAAATTAAATTGTAGTAGTGCTAAGTACCCAGTAAGATTACTGGGAGGATCAACTGATCAGAGAAGTTATTCTACACCAGAAGAACAGAAAAACAAGGTTGAATATGTGCAATTGGTCTCTAAAGCTGTATCAGATAAAACACACCAGGGATGGAAAATAGCTTTTTTTCAAAAGAAAGGTTAATGACTGCACAAAACCCCAGGTCAGTAAAAATGGTCTTTAAGTGAAAGGATTGCCTCCTGTCACCTCTGAAAAAAGGTTTGGGGCAGGTATGTAGGCTTAAAGCAAAACCTGATCCACTTACTCTACTTATTCAGTAGGCATAGATGGAGAGGAGAGGGAGTGGGAGGGGAGATTAAGATACAGTAGGAAAAAAGTTACCTCTGAACTGCAGCTCTTACTTCACTGAAAGGGTCATTGGGTTCCAACCCCACCCAAGGCAGCTGTGCTCGAGTTTTTCAAACCAAGCCCAAAGCTTGTGACTTTGTTTTTGGCTGAAAGAGAGAACAGAAGATTGCTTGAAAAGAATTCTTGGAAGGAAGAGGGAGGGTGGAAGAAGAAAGCTGCACATGATGTGCTGGTCAGGGAGGATGGAAAGGGGCATCTCAGAGGTGGAATAATGGAGATCCAGCAGTGGATAGAAATACATGAAAATCAAATGGATAAATTAAGGGTAGCCAATACACAGCATATGGGCATGCAACAAGTGTGTCTGACACAAAGAGCAGACACAGCCCTGAATACCTCTTCAAAGGCTTTTTAATAGAAATTAAATTAATGATTCATCTGGGATTCATTTCAATTTTATTTTATTTTTTAAGGAAATGCTCTACATTTCATCTAATCATTTGCAAATGGATGGAAAAGGTAGGATGTGTTTAGGAATCCCCAATACATGTTTTACAAACAAACCTGCAACTCACTTCCATCATCATTCCTCTGCTCCGGGTGAGTCACCAGCAGACATAAAAAACAAGGAAGGAAGCACTGGGGTTAATGAAAAACAGCCTGCTTGCAGACTTAATTCTTATGTTAACAATCAAAGAAAACAGAAGATACGGTATTCCCTCCATAGCAAAAACATTCCCTTTGTTCAAAGCAAGCCAAAACTGAAACAGGAATAATCTATTCCTCACGGTGTTGCATACGAAGAAAAATATAGAATGAATACACTGTGCATAGGAAAAGCCCTGAAATTTCTGCAGCACTGTCAGTGGTAGCAGGAGCTGTATATGTGGATAAGGGAAGCAGCTCCCAGCCATGGTTAGTCTTTGAGTGGGTCTCCATATGCACAAGAAATGGTCACTGGGTGGCCTTGCAGATTTTCTCAACATCCAGCAGTGATGTCCCACACAGAGGATATTCGTTGGATACTGCTATCAGCATTCCCATTTGAGCTGCCCTTTTAATTTATTAGGGTACTTCATTTCAGAGATGTGTTTTCCTAGTTCGCCTAAATCTTGTCACCCAGTAATTGTGGGCATACTGGGAAACACAGAAGCTGGAAAAAGGAGACCCTGCAGAGGCAAAGGCAATGAAGCCTGACCACCTAACAAGGGCTACCACATCCTGTGGCCCATATTCTCATCACAGTATGTAAATCAGTACTTGTATCCTTTCCTCTGAACTCCTCCTCAGAAGACTTATTTAGTCAGAGGGTCCTAGATGATTTCAGCAGCATAAAGAATTGACTTTTCCAAATAGACCTGCCCTGGGAACTTATGCCACTGCAAGGATGTCAGGTGCTGCTGATGCAAGTACAACGCTACCAGTTGTTGGGATAGCTGGATCCTGCTCCCTGGATGGAGCACTGGGCTGCCTTGGTGGCATTCTGCTGGCATGGTCAGCACTGCCTGCCCAAAACTATTGCTGCATGGTGTGCTCCTTCCTCAGAATCCCCAAAAGTGGCTGTGCAGGCAGAGCTCTTCTGGCAGAAACCTGAGCTTAACATCCCATTCTGTCACACTCCCTACACCAGTCAGAACAGAATTTCATGCAGAAGAATAGGTCCAATACCCTGGGGCATCTCTTTCTAAATAAATCCACAGATCCTGTCTGCAGACAGTATCTTGTGTATCTATAGCAAGATAAAGAAGTCAATGAATCAATCAAGCAAGCAAGCAATCAGCACCTCCCATCCTTTATCAGCTGCTCAAATGACTAAATATTCACCTGCAGACAGCTCATTAAAGTTCTCTTCTTCAAGCCTACATCAGACTCACATCTCTGGATCTACCACCACTATTGTGCTTCTACCACATCTGGCCAAGTGTGACTCTATTCTGTCAGAAAACAATGCTGCTAACTAGGAAGGAGGCTCCTGCAGATGAAAGACAGGAATTCAGCTGCCAAAGGAATCATGCCTAGAGAAATTTCCCCAGAAAGTGTATTTCTTAGCCCTCATGTCATATTATTTGAAAACTTGAAATTTATATAATCTTCAGAAATGGATAAAAGTGTGTCCTTTCCTAAATGGCAAGTTACTTCAGGGACAAGTAGAGAGTTAACTTTCTGTGGTGCAAGTTGCTTCTACTCCTAAAGTCCTCAACCATGAGGCTTTGCACCCAGTATCTATTTCATTTACTGGCTCAAAGGTCTTTACTGTCTTTTAGAAAGACCTGCAGCTTGCTGAAATTATACTGCCTCATTGTTGCTAGTAAATTCCTTGTGCCTTCCTTTGGCAATCAGTCAAATAAGGAAATGTGGGAATAAAAACCTTTTCCTTCTTAACGAGAAATCTTATAAACAATAGAAAAACAAATTACATCTTTACAAGTACCAGATACATAAAACTAAATCTAAAAAAACCTGTACTTTCTGTAGGAAATGTTATGAGCTGTTTACCCTGATCGACAATTGCGAGCATTGACTCTTAAGTGTTTCACTTAGAGTAGCAGCATGGAAAAAAGTTGCAGCAGTGGAAACTATTTCAAGACACTTCTGCAATGTGCATCAGGGCTTGTTTAAGCATAACCCACCCTAGAGATTAACACAAAAATCCAGGCAATGAACATCTCTGCCCATTCTGCTCTGTGTCTGTCCATAGGACAGAGCAGGTTCTCTCCTGTGAACAAAGTATTTAAGTGAGATGAAACCACTAAGCCTTTAGACAATGATTAGTTCATTTTTTTTTTCTCACATAACTATGACCAAGCATCCACACCATGGCTGGTGATGCTGTTTGGATCTGGTGATTCTCCAATCTTTAAGGCCCTTTTCTGAGGGAATATGAGGCTTGGAGACAGTACGGGATGGGCAAACCTTCCTCTACAGAGGTGGCTGCAACCCTGGTAGGGCAGGACATGTTCTGTCCTGATCTTCCTCTCTCACACCAGCTTCCACTCCATTATGCTCAGGCATCCTGGGATGGAGAAGTGGTGCCAGCCATTGGTGTGGGAATGGGAGCAAGGCCACCCCTGCAAAGGAAGGCAGGTGTACAGGTGCTACCACTGCAGCTGCAGAGAGGTGGACCAGGTGAGGATACATTTGTGATGACTGAGGTTCACCAAGTCATTCCCATAAGGTGGAAGAAGAAACACTTCTAGAAGAAACACCTGAGCAGATGCTATGAGACATGGTACAGCTCACCCCCTGACATCCCTCCACTAAGATCTCAGCAGCTCTGTGATGCTCGTAGAGAAGATGCTGAAAGTGATGCTGTGATGCTGAAAGGCTGGCACTTTTGTCTCTGAAGCAACTCTAATTCAGAGTGATCAAAAACATTGACAGACAAAGCCTGAATGTCCTTTTTTAGGATGATGTTGATATTTTTGATATGTCACACTGATACATCAATATCTGACTGGAGATTTCTCATCTAGCCCTGTTGATATTATAAATGTTCTGCAAGAGGACAAAGTTCACCACTTTTGCCTCAAAAAGATAAAAGCAGACATAAATACATAGCAGAGAAGGGATCCACCCTGAAGTCTGTTTCCTTTATAAGTGCTAAAAATATTTGAATAGGTCTTGATGCAGTGCCACAGATTTAAGTCATTATATTCTATTGACTTTGATGTAATAAATTTACCATTATCTACTGACACGTGTTATGATAGTTTCATACCCTGATTGACATAAACCACTACAAAACCTCATATCTGAACTCAGATCAAAAGAGATTGTGCACTAACTCAGACAGATGCTTTTTATTCAGTTCTCTCAGAAATGCCTGGAATTTCTATGGCAAGCCTTCTTGAGACTTTCTGCAGATAGCTGGTCATCCACTGAGCAGTCTGCAGATTTACAAAGGTTGCTGCAGAACTTATGAGAGCTGGAAGGAAACTCATTTTCCATAGCTCAGGCCACATTTTTTTCTTGGAGAGCTCTGCATTCCATGGGTTTCACTGTCTGAGTTTAATATATATGACATTCAAGTTTCTAAATGTGTTCTCTGCGAGTCTTTTTTTTTTTTCCTTCTACCACAAATATTTTAAAGCAGGCATCATGATAGGAAAAACACTGGAAGAGAAGTGTTAGATGATAGAAGAGTGAAGTAACAGTATCATCATTTCCCAAAGGTTGATACACTCAGAGAAACCTGCGCAAGCTGGCCTTTAATTTAGAAAGGAGGGTTAATAGGAGCTGACTGGCAATTTTTTTTTGCTGGAGCCTGAAAGTCCCAAACCCTAGTGACCACCAGCTACCCCTGGTTTCAAGGCTTCTCGAGGTGGACACGCCTTGTGTGTCACCAGAAACACCCTCTGTCAGGAGAGCAGACATGGAGTTTCTGAGCATATTGACAGTTTTTACATTTTCTGACAATACTAACAGTGACAGGAGGAGTTTCTTGTGAGCACAAGCAGCAAGTGCTCTATGTCATAAGCCTGGTACACAGAATTATTTAGATAAAAATTTTATCTTGACACACATCCCCCACTACATAGCAGTAGAGCTGGGGCTGAGCGCTGGGACTCTGCAGTGACTCGCTTGACTTGTGCTCCACAGTCTCTATGGCTGCTTGTAAAAGCCTATTACTACCTGCTTATCAGTGCAAGTGTTAGTGAGATCTGGCAGCAAGAAATTGATAAATGCACAATGACAGTGCAAGACAAGGACTAGTTTCCTGTGCAATGCATGCCACTAAGTTGATGACACCCTTGGGGACAGGGGCCCTGCTATGGCAGTTCTGTGTGCAAAGATTTGTGGCCTTGCTGTGCCCCTGCAAAGCCTTGCTGTGAGCTCCAAGAGCAGCAGAAGAGCCTTTCTTCTCCCTCCTCCTCGTTTACACCTTGGTCACCTTGACCCTCTCAGCCAGCCAAAGGCAAACTCACGATCCTGGAGAGATCCCAGTGCTTCTCACTGTGTTCACAAACACCCTTAAGTCACTGGCCACGTCAGCAAAGCTGGAAGGCAAAGCCCAGCTGTAGGAAGATTTACTAGAACTTGGCAAGTACTAGGTGACAGCTATCTCAGCAAACCTGAGCCCCTTCCCAAACACTGTCAGCTTACAGATGGAGGAGTGGCCATCCAGGATGTCCCCTGCCAGCATGGAGGGAAAAGCTGTGCACTGGGGGAATAAGGTGACCCAAGGCTTGGATTTGGTTGTGATCCATCCTCTCCTTAGATGCAGGCAAGGGCACTGAAATAGGCAGAAGAGCAGTTCTGCCTAAAACACACTTCTTTACAGAGAGCAGTGACATGGAGAGCAGTCCAGAAGCATGATGTCATCCTTTTTATCATCCATAAATCTCCTGCTTTCTGTACTCCTAGCCAACTCTATGATGTGGGTCAAAGTTTTCTGGAGAAGGAATAGGAGCCCACTTGTTATTTCTTATGAATTACCCTGTGGATCTGCTACAAAGGGATATCAAACACTGTTTATCCAAATCTATAAATCTTGTAAGACTTAACATAGAGGTTAGGATGTAGTTTCAGTGCAACTCCATTACATATGCTGTAAGAGAAATAACGTTACCCTGAAGGGATGGCGCTTGCAAATTTTGAGAAACCAGTGCCATAGAATATCTCCTTTGCTTCATACAAATACTCTCTATGAGACTGAAATCTTGAGCCTTTAGCTCTGCTAAAACCATCAGACAGATAAGAGTCTCTTTTATCCAGATAAGCATCATGGGGGAGGAAGTGTTGCCCTGAATTTTAGGACTGGTTTCATGTAAATGCAACACTGTAGATCAGATTGAAATAGAATGATTCAGGAGACATGTAGGAAGATAAAGATAAGGCATATCCCCAGATAAGTATATTTTTATATAAGTATCTTTTTATCTAAGATACTGCTGTCAGTTTATAAGTATGTAAGTATATAAGTATATAAGTATTTAAATCTCATAGGACATAGCAAAAATCCATGTTTAGCCAATGTCAAAGAGCAGGTGACCACTACATGAAAAAGGAACACTCAAGAATATGTTCATCACTGTTGCAATATATTACCTCAGTTTGCTTGGCAAATTAAAAGAAACATTTTACTTGCAATGTGAGTGCAAAAATGTTGGTGAGCTGAGAACCCACGAACGCTCCAAAGCCAATGTGACAACCCCTGTCAGCAGTCCTAGCATAATGCATCCAGCCCAAGGGGACTGTCCTGGGGAGAAGATGTTTATTTGAGGCAGAGCCTGGATCTACAGTCTCCAGCAATCTCTAAATTATCTTCATATAGAAAAACCACTGTGGGGACCCAACGCTAGTGCCCCAATCCCACCTCTATTCCTGTGGTACCTTGTGTTTGTGACTTTGGCACATTTACAAAGAGTTTGTTAAAAGCAGTTTGCTGGGCAGTTGTAGCTGTGGGTGTGATGTGAGGTTGATGTCTGTCAAGTGTGGGGCAGGAGGAACGAGTGTTTTACAGCCCATTCCAGACTGAAGCTTGATCCCTACTGCTGGTCTTGTGGACTGGGCTCACCCCACCACATTTACACCTGCACTCACCAAATAAAGAATAAATTCAGGTTTATCATTCTTCTTCACTGTATGTCTGAACTCAGCCTAACAGAAAGGTGACAAAGGACCTGAGCCTCAAGGTGCTTTTGTATGTCTCAGAAATCCTTGAAGAACTGCTCATCCTTATAAAACTAATACCCTTAAGGGGCTGCCAAACTTATGGTTATCAACAACATAAATGGCAGATGGATAAAAGAAATGTGACTTTGCACAGGACTGGCTGCCAGAACTAACTCCTGAAAGCATTTTCTGACTCATTGGGTAGCCTCACCCTTGCCTGTCACTGTTGACAGGCACAGCACATAACCAGCTTTCCATCCTGCAAAATCAGCAATGTGACAAGAGCACAGATGAGGCAAACTTTGGAAAGAACAGGTGTATTGTTTGGCTCTTGCTGGGTTACTGACATCCATCCTCAGCTGGACTCTCATATACATAAACATGATTGCCTTTGAGCCAAGAGATCTATACTTTGGTATGGACTGAGTTCAGCTTAGTTGTCTTCCCTTCATTCAGACACAGAAAGCTTTGATTCCTGTTGTGTTTAAAATCAGCAGGAAAATCTATAGTGTTCATTCAGTCTTTGCAGTAAAGGCATTTAGGCATTTTTTCTGAAGATCTGTGCAGAACATTTTGCAATAAAACAAAGGCAAAGATTATCCTCCAGTTCCCCACATGATCTCACAGCAGTTCTGCCTCTTGAACACTAAAACCAGGCTTTTCTTTGAAAAGTAACATACCATGAACAACTCAGTCCTCAACAGGATGTGTGTATCAACCTTTATTTTCCTGCAGAAAGGATGGAATAGGAGATACCTGTGTTGTTGCATGAAAAGGAAAATTCCATTTCCCTGCTGCAGGGAAAACACCTAAGATTAAACCTGAGTATTCTGTGATCCACCAGCATGCCCATGCCTGATGTATCCTGCCTGCACACAGTCCTTGCCAGTATGTGTAAAGCAATTCTAAAGGGAGACTATTTTGTGGAGGAAGAGCTACAGCACTGTGCCACCATGGGCAGGACACGAATCTGGTCAGAGCTCAGTGAGCATGTTACAAAGGTGCTGTCTTGTGGGGATGTGGAGCAGGAGATGCCTTGTGTCCTGCAGCCATTAGCAGGCTATGCTGGATTAAATACAACACTGATGGAAGAGAAGGGCACAACCATGCAGGTTGGATGCAGGTGCTGACACTGCTTGGACCTTTATTTGTGTTTGGTCACACCCTCTTCCCCTGTACCTCACCCTTTATCTCACCTAGCATCAGGGGCTATCCAGGGCCTTGTTCTCAGTAAGAAAATGTCATTTAACATCTGCATCACAGAAGCTGTAACCATTCAGGGTGTTACTTGTTGATATTTCTTAAGCAGTGTATCTGGCTAATTCTCACAGCTTGGGAGCCTGGAGCTCTTCTGTTTCTTACTTAGGCTGTTTACAGGAACATCAAACTTACTTTTTGAGAAGTATATATTATTCATATTTATTTATATCAAGGAAGTGCCTAGAAATTCTAGGCATGGACCAATGCACAGCTTTAGGGTGTTATTCAAACATAGAACAAAATGATTCTCCACCCCACTTCAAGCCCATGATCAAAACAAAAGAGGAAAAACAGAGCAGGCACACATGGAGCATAAGGAAGGAACATCTGTGTATGACAAATGTTTACTGTACAACTTGTTTGGTTTGATTGATTAAAGACTGTGAATGTAATTTTGACTGAAACATCAGAATTAAGAATCGTTGTGCTGGGTCAATGTAGGCTGATGAGCTCCTTCTCAGTTCCCTTCACACCATTATGCACGATCTCCTTGCTTTTCCAAGTCCAGGGCTGACACCTTTGCTGCACTTCTCTGTGGCAATGGCTGTTCATGCAAGAATGACAGCACATCTCCATCTGTCTTCCTTGCCTAGAACTCCACATGCAGAAAAAGTGCATTGGGACTTACACACCAATCCTAGAGGTAGTTCAGATTCACACACAGCTCCCAACTCAGGAATTTCCTCTGACCTGGGTGACTGCAACAAAGCCCAAGTTTGGCCAGTGTACTTTATATAAGCTGTACATCACAGTCAGGTGATGATGGCTTAAAACACTCTCAGAGGAATGCAGAGCTATAACGATTTATACAGCTGCTCTGAAGAAAATTCCTTCCTTCCTTCCTTCCTTCCTTCCTTCCTTCCTTCCTTCCTTCCTTCCTTCCTTCCTTCCTTCCTTCCTTCCTTCCCTCCCTCCCTCCCATCCCCCCTCCCATCTTTTGGCTCATTAACTTCAATGAGGAAATTTAAATGTAGTAGAAGAAAAGCAATTTCTGTAACACTGCTTCACCTCCAGAAAGATCCTCATGAAGATGAGATGCAGGTGTGTATTTCTGATGTGCCTACACATCAGCTACTCTTTCAAAGATGAATCCAACCTTTATTCTTAGTTTTCCATTACTATTTCTTGCCCTCCCAATGGGTTTCAAAAGTTAATAGAGCTTCTTCAAAATGACGATAGTGTTCCCTTTTCTTGAATAACAGGAAAATCTGATACTCACGGTAATGATTTATTTGAAAAATCTTTCCACTCACCTGCAGTTATGAGTAATACTAAAACATACTGTAAGATCATCAGTCTGAGACATCTGAGTGAAAATGTTCTTCTTTCTATGATATTTTGCAATCCAACTAATGAGGCTAATGGGATTTAATAAAGACATTTATACAAAGTGAGCAGTGTTGGAGGAGAGTGTAAGAGCACTTTACAGGTGCAAAATATCCGTCACCTGGTCACCCTTTCAGCAGATGCAGGTGGGTGGCTCCAGGGATGGAAATGCTTGTGAATACAGCACTCTCATTTCCTGAGAATCAGAAAAAAGTAGGGGTCCATTGCCTTCCTCTCAGGCATTTTTCTTGTAATTGTTAATTTCCTTTTTTTTTCTTGCGAGTTATTGAAATAACACATTTAATCTGGAGTCAGAAGGGGTATGTCCTGCCAAACTATGGAGGCTTAGTTTGATTCTGCTTCACTGGGTGAGAAACCAGACTTCCTTTTTCACACTAATTCAGTCCAAAGCCAAATAATTTTTTCCCTTAATCAGGGAAATCTTGATGATTTCGCAAAGCCTCACGAAGCCTCACGAAGCCTCACGAAGAACAAAAAGCCCAGCCATGTCCCACACCACCAACAGCTCAAGTACAAGGGGAGAGTCAGGAGATGAGCACAACACTCTTGACTCCTCCTGTCTTTGAAGAAGTGACAAGAGTAGACAAGTCTGTCCTAGTCCCCAAATTTATGGCAAGGACTGTTGTTCCAAATGCTGCTTGCCTTGGGCTTATCTCATCCTTTATTCTGTGATGAACCTTTGTGTAGTGTCTGACATCTCACGGGCACCTGGGATGAGACCATCCCTTTTCAGATATGCCAGAGACCAAAACAAAACTGGAATACTGACTGAAATAAAGAGGAGCTTGGTAGTAGTTACCAAGTTTCTTACACCTCAGATAGCTGCCCTCCATCATCACAGTGGCAGCATCCTCCTGTCAACCCTGTTCTTCATTCCAATTAGCTTGTGGGTGTGTCTGCCCTGGCACAGGTACCCTGGTGTGGGCAGAAAGGAGAGAAAATTCCCCCAGTGGTAAAACAGCAGCTTCCTCTCTTGTGCTGCACATCTGGAAGCATCACTACAACCACCTCAGCTGGCACTTTAATCTCCTCCAGGCTGCTCAGGAGCAACACAGCCTTGTAGCCTGTGCTTAAGTGCAGGCATATCATACAGGGCAAAAGCAATTTCCATGACAGTAGCCAGTCTTTTCTCTCCAGGGGAAATCTCCCCAAAATGCCTGTCTCAGGGTCCGAGTGCTTGGGATTTTGGTAGTGGGTGTGTAATTGATACTGAAGAGGTACAGTCAGTGAATCAAATGCTTGTGGCTAGAAAAGCAAATGGTTTGGCTGAGGCAATCCCCAGTAATTATAGAGATCACTGTAATTAGGAGGTTAATTCTGTCCCAGGAGCCTGGAAAAGGAGCTGTCGTCCTGTAAGGATCAGCAAAGAATTTCCCCTGCCATTCCTCACCATGCAGCATTGCTTTGTCCAGGGAATGTCCTGACAGACATCCCAACCTCCAATCTGGGAATCTGGAAATTCACAAATTTCACATGAAATTCACAATTTTCACATGAAAAACAGCGAATGACCAGTGCTGAGCTCCAGCCCTCAATGGGAGCATCACAAACTTGAGACATTTCCATGGAAATGAGCCATGGAAAACATTTGTCTTATACTAGAAACCACAGCCATGCTATTACAGAGCATTATCTGGGCTGTTCCAGCAGTGACCATCCCAGCATCCTGCTGTGGCTGCCACATGGATCAGCTTGTGGTACATCAGTGCCCCAATCCTCTTTGCAAAGTCACTCTGATTTACCCAAACAGCAATTCCAAAATCTTTCTCTCCTTCTCTTCCTCTGGCCCTGCAGCAAGGCAGCATCTGGGGAAAGTGCAGGTGAAGCAGGAGATGTTTGTCCTACAGCTCCACAGGTTGGACTCGAGGATCTTGAAGGTATCTTCCAACCTGATCATTCTGTGATTCTGTGACAGGCTCAGGCAACAAAGACAGACCTGAAGACAAAGGTCTTGTTCATGACTCTCCAGTTTACCAAGAGCTCTTTTTGGGGTGGGAGATGACAGTGAGGAGGATAGCATGAGTTATCTGCAGGACTTCCTAGTCAAGTATAGAGCTATAAGCATGGGCAGATATGCTTGATTATACAGAAATCATATATGTGTATATATAAATATATCTATATGTGAGTAAATGTATCCGTGTGTATGTAGAAGACATCTCTATACATGGCAAATCCATCAGTGAGCACTCCCACTGTTTGAGCATGCTAAGACCTTGGCTCGGATCACATTATCTATAGAGAAGTAGAACATTATTTTTCCAACCTGTAGGCTGAGGTGACAGGCTGGGTTTTCCTCCTTCAATTGAAAAATACTGAAATATTCACCCTTCACGTGAAGGGTAAATGTGCCGATTCCATTAACTTCCTCAATCATTGTCACAGCATCACCATGAAAACACATTTGTCCAGAGGTGAATTTTTCCCTAATGGGATAAACAGAAGTGTCTGTAAGAAGTATTGTGCCCCTTGCTCCCCACACAGAAAGCTACATGAGAGACCAGCAAGGATGGGAATCTAATGAATCCAAAAGAGCCCAGTAACAAAAGCAAAAGTGGTGCTGGTGGCCTGGACCAAGCCAAAACCTTCCAGCTGTTCAGTTTACTTTCAGCAAGCACAAACCTGGCAGGTAAAAACAGAGAAACGTTTTGGGAGTTGTTGCTTCGAGTTCAGATCTTCCCTTCCTCATGCCCCACATTCCTTGGGGGCACACCAACAGAGCTTTTGCTTTTTCCTTTTGCTTTTTCTTGCTTTTTGCAAGCCACCATCAGGCTCCATGGATAAGAGACAGCAGCCAGCTCTCTGAATTAAAATGACAGGCAGAGGCTTCCAACCATGTTTTCAGTGCAATTACTTCAATTCCTCTTATTGAATTATCTGTCTGCTGCAGCTAATCAAACAGAAGAATGTTTTCTCTGTGAGTCAGGGAAGAGTTTGGTTTTGGTAACAATGGAAGATGACAAACCCACATTTTGCCTTTGGTAATTCAAGAAGATACAGCCCAGAGAACCAGTGAAATTTTTAACCTGCCTGACAGTTAAAGTCCAAATCTTCAACTGGGACTCTTAAAAAATGTGGGGACAAAATTCCCTTCAGAAAACATCATCAGTGGAATTGATGATCAATTCCACACCGTGAGATTGCTGCAGTATAACTCTATAAACAGAAAATGAAAAAAAAACCAAAAAAAACCAAGCTGAAGTTGCTGAGAACCAATGGACACATGGTGAGATTTTACCAGAAAAGATCTGAGGGATAAATACAGAGGGATGAAGAGAACCTGCTTCAGGAGTAGCAGACATACCACAGAGGTGCATGTTAAAATAAGTTGCAAGGAGAACAGTGGTGGAAAAGACAACACACAGTCTCCAAGGGGAGGCAGGTGGAAGAGGCTAATAACAGGACTTCAAAATATCCATTTCAGGACTTAATGATATTCATATTTCTGAATTCCTGTTTCAGACACTGAGCATAGTTGTAAAATGTCTGTCAGCACATGCTCTAAGTCAAAAAATACATCTCATTCCAACACTTTGGCAGCACGTTACAAACAAGTTTGTTGTGTCAATGACACACATTCATGTTCAAATGCTTTATTTAATCTAAAGTTCACTTTTTACCCTCAAACAGGGATTAGAGTTTGAGCACTTTTAAACCTCTATAATAAAACCTTTTCCTAGAAACATATAAGTCCATTGCCCGACTGAACTTTCAGCTAAGCCTCAGCCAACCCAATAAAAGAAGTTATTGGCCAGTCACTAATGTTGATAGGAAATGTTTCAGGCAAAGCAGGTTCCCCTGATGATTTTGCAAAGAGAAAGCCCTAGAAATCCAGTTGCTTGTTGAGGTATTCTCACCCCCATGCTGCTGTGTCTCCAAAGAGGACGTCGTCTCTGCAGAAGTGCCACGTTTTCAGAAATACAGCTAAGAAACTTCTTGGGCTTTCCTCAGTCTCTTATGTTTTGAAGCAACAGGAATAATTTTTCTTGGCAAGCATTCTGTCCAAAATGTGCAGATAGTTCCTATACAGTAAAAATGAAAGATAAAATTGCACTGTACAAGAGGAAAACTTATAAAACAGACTTTCCTGAGAGGAGCCAAACTAAATGTGTCTAGCAGTCTTCAGGAACCTGCTCTGCTTCAGCTCCTGTTGCCCAAACCACAGGGCTTGGCAAGTGCTGGCCTTGGCAAAACCCCGAATGCTTATGCTGTTTACCTGGGGATCCTAGGAGTCTGCAATCCCTCCAGATGCACTTGGAAGCCAGCACCATCCTCTTTTCTGTGACAGGGCCAGAGACTGCCCCCATCACACAGATTTGCTTGTAGAGCAGCACTTCTATACATCTCCAGGCTCATAATCTTTGTTTATTTCTAAAGTATCTCACGTCCTTTCTCTGAACAATTTATTCTCTTCCCTATCGTCCTTAAGGGTCTTCAGATAAAAAAAAAAAATCTTCAAGCTTATCCTCCTTCCCACTTCTCCAGTGAGTCTATGCCTTCTCTCTTTCCTTCTTTCACAGGCCTCCTGCCCACTGTGCCTGTGACTGTATGAGCTCAAACACTGCCCAGGTCTTAGCTGCTCCATCAAAAAACTTCATTATGCACAATCCCTTGTCTGGCTACTGGCAAGCTTATTCCTGTCCTGTTTACTTTGTGGCACATGTCAAATCTGCCAAGGTGCATCTGCTTTCATGAACCAGCTGAAACTGCAAGTTTTTCATCATTTTCTCATGCAACCAGCACCAATTTCTCTCACAACAAGGCTTAAATTTATCCTAAGTATTCAAAGCAGAGCCTTTTAAAGAGCGAAGAGTGTGAGGTCACATCAAAAGAAGTGTGACCACCAGCATTCTTCACCTGTACTCTGCTCTAGTGAGACCCCATCTGCAGTGCTGTATCCAGCTCTGGGGTCCCCACCACTGGAAGGAGATGGATCTATTGGAATGAGTCCAGAGGAGGGCCATGAAGATGATTAGAGGCCTGGACCACCTCTCCTTTGAAGACAGGCTGACAGATTGTTCATTCTGGAGAAGAAAAGGCTCTAGGGTGACTCTTGAGCAGCCTTCCTGTACTTGAAGGGGGCCTACAGGAGAGCTGGAGAGGGACTGTTTACAAGGGTGTGTAGTGACGGGATAAGGGGAATAGCTTTGAACTGAAAACAGGCAGGTTTACATCTGATATGGGCAAAAAATTCTCTCCTGTGAGGGTGGTGAGGCACTGGGTTAGGCTGCCCAGTGGAGTTGCAGATGGTCTATTCCTTGAAGTCTTGGGGAGGTCAGGCTGGATAGGATTTCAAGCAACCTGGACTATTGGAAGGGGTCCCTACCCATGGCAGGGGATTGGAACCAGATGATCCTTAAGGTTCTTTCCAACCCAAACCATTCTATGATTCTGTGAGTCCCATGGCCAGATGTTTCCACTGTTGTAAAGAGGATGGAGGACACACAGCTTGTTGCACAGCTGCAGCTCCATTGAGGCCTGACCCACCTGCTGCTGTACTTTGTGTTAGCAGTCATTGCTGAGTTAATTTGAACCATCTGGCTGCTGCCATCCTCAAACAGCCACACATTTTCTGCATATTTTCTTGTCATTGCACTGCTGTGTTCCGGTGTCTTTGACAAAACATCTGCCCTGAGGATTCCCCTTTTATAATATCTTTAAAATATGTCACCATCTGCTCACTCTTAAAATCTCTTCCTTTATCCCCCCACAAGTAACTGGCCCCTCAGTGACCTCCCATTTCATAGCAAGGTGCTTTAGCAGGGACATTCATTTCTTTGCATCACAACGAGCAATACTCTCTGTCAGGTTTTGATCCATTGGTTTGTTCAGTGTATAGCACAGAAATCCCTCTGCCTTAGCAAACATCGCTTCTCTTGACTGTTGTAGGCTTCTCTGCTTCTTGGCATTGGTGCAATGTCAGAAAGAAGACCTCCACCCCATCTCCCCCTGAAGCAGCCCAACTCCAGGCAGAAATTCCTTTGGTTCTTGTGTTGTAATAAACCATTTTTTCCACTGCCCCAAAACCCATCTGCACCACACAGCAGATGCAACCACTCCAGAATCTTCAGTGCTTGCTCTTCCCCTTGTCACCTTGTTTCCCCTCTGCTGTGTAGATACCACAACCCTGCTGCTCTCTCTAACAGCCCACCATGTGCTGTGTCCATTTGCTTTACCTGTTTTTATTTTTCTCAAAGAGTAAAATCCAAAACACACTGCATGTCATGTCCTCTGGACACATCACAGAATGGCTGATTCTTTACACACCCCAGCTGAGTGAGCAGAGTGATTCTTCCATTTCCAATTCTGAAGAGAAAAAAATTATGAAAATTGATTATGAAGGCCCAAAAGCTGTTTTCTCATGCCCAGTGGGCTTGGTTTCCCATGTAACTGCTATTTTACAGCCAGTTCCTGATACAAGCAGCTAATATCTGCTTTAAGATGAAAAAATTATCCCCAGGTCTTCTGCACAGTTCAGCTTTTAGCTGGGATTTTGCCATGTTGCACAAAGCAAGCCACCAGGATGGTCACAACTGCTAGGCAAATTGCTAGTATTTTAGCTCCAGACTATCTGTATAAAGAAACACAACCTCTTTTTCCATAGATTTGAGAGGCATGAAAATCTATCTTGCTAATATGTCTTGAAACAGAGAACAAGGAGTAAACCTTCCCTTGCATCTGTCAAAATACATACTTTAAAAAGTGCTAAATGATTTGGTTTGCATGAAAATACAGGAAGATCAGAAAAACAGACTTTGATTTCCTCAAGCAAGTTTATAAACTAAAGGCAATTGACTTAGCTAATTTGAAAATGTGAAGTATGGAAAGGGTAAAACAGTTCTGTAAGAACATATCCTGGGCAAAAAACAGGGAAGAAGAACTGCCCAAAGAGAGGGATGTCATTGACACCAGCAAAAGGGTGTCAAACTGGATTTAGTACAATTAGCTTGCAAACTGGGAGAAACCCCTGGACTGGAGTCTGATGAGGATGAAGGACAGCCCCTAGACTCTGCTGGAACAAGCAGAGCAGAATCTCCCCGGCTCCCCAGAGGGGCCTGCTCTGGCAGCTGTGACTACACAGCCTCTCTGGCACCCCTCAGCAGAACCTGGAGCTAATTTGTGGCAGGTGCTGTCTTTCTGCATCTGAGAGCTGAGCCCTACCCCAGCAATCCAGCTGGTCCTGGTTAACCAAAACACTGCAGAATGTGAGAGAGAAATTCTAGCATCTCAGAGACCCAGAGGACGTCACTGCTGTCATTGGACATTATTTTTGTTTGTTTGAATGCAGCAATCTCAACCATTATCTGTGTTACTGTGAGGATCTGAAACTGGAATCTTTGAGATGAAAAGAAGAAATTAGTTGATTCTTTTCCTTTCCTTTCTTTTTTTTTTTTTTTTTTTCCATTTGCTTTTAGTTTATTAAAATACTTGTGAATTTTCCTGGAGATTCACCAGGAATAATTCCAGAGGGACTAATACTCATCATATTTCTGGATCCAATTAAATCTAACATCCACTGCCCTCATCACTAACATATGTTCAACAGAACTAAATATTTCATCCTATTGTAAATAGCATATAATTTGGCTTCTTTGTTTTTCTTTTGTGGGCACTGATAGCTGTTTTCTGCTCTGAATTTGTCATCAGTAAACCAGAACTCATCCAGACAGAGCAGTTAACTGCTTGTATAAAGTAATCTATCAGAAGAGGTTCCCAAATAATGTTTGTAATGGACATTACAGAGAGCTACAACCATTTCTAAAATGGGGAAAATTTTGCAGTTCCTGCCACTGTTCATTGCACAACTTGTCTTCTAAAAATGCTGGCAAACAGAAATACAACACTGCCAATTTTTACAATTGTATCATAGTTCCTAATACTGAACTTTTTTATGAAGTCCCTTCCTCTGAAAGCATCTGGATTAGATGAAAATCTAAATTTTCATTTGTTATAAACACACTGTTTTTCTAAAACACACGGTTAGAAAAGCTTGGCAAAACATGGGTGTCATCTCATCTGGATATACTGTCTGTAACTTAGACACCTCCTCCACTCTACAGTCCGTGAAAGAGGCTGGTACCTGCACAGATCATCCTGCTCTCTCTACTCACTGACAGCTCAAAGTGAGCCTGAGCTCAAAGAGGTGGAAAGCACAGGGCTGCTGTCCCTCCCCTGTGCTCACTGCCCTGCACTGTCCCCCAGCAACGTGATTCAGCCCCCAATAACTTGATTTCAAAGGAAATGCAGCAGTGGAAACAAGAAACAAATCCAGGTGGCTGTGTGGCCCCACCATCACCAGCATTCCCTCTCCAAATGGTGGTCTTGGCCTGAACCTGAGAATGGTGCTGGGTGTTGCCTGAGCCACAAAAACTATCAGCTGCCCTGGCAGAAAACTGAAAGAAAATAGAGGTGATGGAGCTGTGAGCCAAACTGGTCCCATGGGTGCCAAATCATATAGAAGACAAGAACCACAGAACGTGACTTGGGAGATTTTTCGTAGTATTAGGAAAAATGTTTTCCTCAGGAGGCAGTGCTGTGCTGGAGCAAGTCCCAGGTACACAGTGTGCTTCCCTTCCTTGGGGGTTTCCCAAGGACTATCCTAGTCTGCTGGAAGTACAGAGTAGGGCTGAGCTAGTGATCTTAAGGGTTTCTCTCCTGCCTGGGTCAGGAGATGTCACGATATCCTCACCCTGAAAGAAGTGGATTTCCTGTGAGTGATTATGCCAGCCCTCCCTAAAGAGAACTTCTGACACACTCCTCAGGTGCTGCTGGCAGTCAGCAGAGAGCCAGTTTTGAGAGGCATGAATTGTGCTCCATGTGCTGGAACATGGTCTCTTTTAATTTTTAATGCTCACCTTTCATCTTCACTTTCTTAGAGCAGCTGGGAAATAAGACATAATGTTTTAAGAGCTCCCTTCAAAAAATGGTTGTGGCCCTGTCCTCCCCTCTCCTCCCCTCTCCTCCGCTTCTGAATGTTTTATAGCCCCAGAAGGCTTGTTTGAGACTTGGGGATGTTTGATGATGACTGGAAATATTGCGTTAATAGAAGGAAATGCAAGTTCCATGATGAAAAGTATAGTGTGCTATGCAAATTTAGTAAAAGACTATTTGAAAGACAGTTTATCATAGGTAAAAATTATTTTGAAAGAAGTGATGATTAAGAAAACCTAGTACTTGCTCTCACTTTCTAAGGAAGATTCAAAATTTTTAAAAAGCCCACCAGACAAGCTGGAAAACAAGATGTTTTTCTATGTAAGATATAGCTAGACATGGAAGTTCCTTAAGTATGCTACTGAAAGAGCAGGAAATGCCATGGGAGGAAGAATAGAGTAATTTCACAGTAATCTGAGTTTGAAGCTCAATGAATGAGTTTGTCAGCATGGGGAATGCCTCCCCATAGACCAAAAAAATCACTGTATTTCTGCTTCATGAAAACCCTAGATGCTCAAAATACTTTATTTAAAGAAAACCTAGGGAACAAGAAAAATGTCATCACAACACAAGTAGCAGGCATATCTGGACCCCAGAAGTAGAAAGGAAACCAAGGTCTTTTTGGGGGTTGGAAGATCAGCTGCACTGGTTTTGGTGTGCAGCATCTGAAACACCATGAAGGATCTGCTGCAGAAACCATGCAAGGCTAGGAATAAGAGGAAGATTTTTTTTTTCCAAGTCAAAAATTGGTACCAAAAAAGCAAACACAACCCTGCCCAGTGGAGCAACAGCCTATCATTGTATGGTCTTACCTCTCACTTGGCATCTCACAGCAGCATTACCTCATCTTGGCTACTTTGGCTGCAGAAGAGCAGAGGCAGAAACATGCTCCTAAGGTCAC
Source organism: Cyanistes caeruleus (assembly GCF_971803275.1). Classification (NCBI taxonomy): domain Eukaryota; kingdom Metazoa; phylum Chordata; class Aves; order Passeriformes; family Paridae; genus Cyanistes; species Cyanistes caeruleus. The sequence continues at coordinate 56,913,627 of NC_141702.1, read as the reverse complement.
ATGCAGACTTAGAGGTTACATTACAGAGTACCTACATTGCAGCCAGCAGTAAACAATCTCTGTCCATGTAAGCTTGCTTTCAAGTTGCCATGTGTCCAGCACATGGGGAATGCCCTGGGGGAATCAACACACTTACTGGCAGAATGTGCAGGAACACACACAAGGGAGAAGTGTCAAGAGCAGTGAAAAATTCCCCCTTAATCATCTGTGGTTTTTCCACAGGCTTGAAACAGGGTTTGTGAACTCAGAGCTCCAACACCCCAGCTGTAGCAGGGTCTTGGTGGGACATCCTCCCTCTGAAGGACAACTTCAGAGTGCTGCTGAGTGACTTCCTCCCTGCCCACGTCTGTTTGACTAAAATGGCTGGCTCAGTGTTAGCCCATGCTGCCCTGCATGACCAGGCTTTTCCATCTGTGGAAAGGTCATGAACCAAAATGATGACAGGAGTTTTACACTCCCAGGTTCCTCACAACACGGCTATCTACAAGACCTGAACTCAGGAGAGAGCAGCACAGGGCATACACATCCTGGGGCAGCAGGGGATGGTGCCCAGGTTGATGGCTGGGCAGGAAATTAGTTCAGCCTTTCATTCCTGAAGCCACAGCATTCACATTTGCTCAGGAAAAATTGCCAGTGGGATCCAAAAGCCCTTCAGTGGTTCTCATGGTCAGCCAGGACTTGTGACTAGGAAACATTAATGCTATCCATCTTCAACCACAAAAGAGAGAGCTGCTGCAGCTTTGGGGGTCATTCTCCCCTTCTCAGAGGGATGGGGCAGGGACACCCTCGGGATACTCACATGGATTTTCAGTCAGGAGCAAAGAGGAGGTCAAGCCACTGCTGGACAACGAGCAAAGTGAAGACCGCTTTGAAGGGTAGCTTTGTAATGTTTTTTACATTACTTTGCTGGCTGGACAGCAGCATGGAGCATCTGTTTCCAGCTAGAGAACTGCTCATGGAAAATACTCTGGTGATGGCAAAGACTCCCTTCCCTCTCCCCAAAGTCTCCCCGCAAACCGCACAGGGCTGGATTGCAGGCCTCACCACTCAGGGCATTTTGCCTGTAATCACTGGCAGTAGATTTAGACATGTAGTCCAATTATGTCCCAAAATTTGTGATTATAACAGGGTGATTAATGCTTCAAATGAGAGAGCTAATGGGTCACAAGACTTGTCTTCTATTGTGTTTCTATTTGTTTCCCTAATGTGTTGTTTTTTTTTTTTTCTCTTTCACTTTTGGGGAGCTGGAGTTTGGGTTTTGCTGCTGGTTTGGGCTTTTTCCTGCCAGAGGAGCTGTCTCCTCATGGCTTGACTGTACCAGGCAAGAGAGAGGAGACATGCCAGCAGGAAGCAGTGACTCGACATGTCTTGTACAGTTAATTGGTTTTAATTTATGAGCTGCAGGCAGATGGTGGCTGCAGCACATTAAAGCTTCTTTGGGAAATGACATATAGATTTTTCCCTCTGGTGCCTTTAAATTTTGCAGCCTGAATAAAATTTTGAGACGACACAGCCCAGCATCAGCACTGTGGTAGCACCTGTGTACAGCTGATGAGCCTTAGGCTCCGTTGTTTTCCAGGGCTTTTGTTGCATGAAGGCAGCTAAAGAAAAGCACCAGAGCTCAAACAAAATCAGAAAAGCTGATGACAACAGATGCTTGCTCCCTCTCACCCTGTGCAACACTGTCTTCGTATCTATTTATCTTCCCTGAACTGGTGAGAAACCTCAAAGGAAAAAGAACAAAGTAAAAGCAAACAGAATCTTGGAAGAGAAGAAGAGCTGCTGCTATTAATAAAGGATGCCAGATGGGAAAATCACGGCACAGAAATGCAGCATGAATCACCACAGAAAGAAATACGGCTCTTCTGGCATACCTGGACCACTGAAGGCAGACGTAGTTGCAGACACCGTGTGTCAGAAGCTTGGCATATACTATTACTATTACTAAATATTTCATCACAGGTCACTTGGAACATCTGGTTATAGAAAATGTTTGCAAGAAGACTGAGCAGCCCTCTGGATCTCGCTGCTGACAACTGTAGAAAGGCAGGTAAAACCTTTAATTCTGCTCATGACATGAGGACTCCTCCACCAGTATCTTTTCACCCCAAACAAACTTAGCATGGGATTGCTGCAGGTAGGAAAGACTACTTAGGTTCAAGTGACAACTTTACACATTCATGAGCCAGAAATTCATCAAGAGCTATTACATACTCACTTCTAGCTTATACACAAATTTCTGGAGGATAGAGAAACATCCCTGTGCATTTGCCCCAGTCTTACACCATTCCCTGGCTTTGAGTGTGAGTAATGGCAGGGCTCATCTTGCTGGGCTGGGTGAACCTCTGTTCTGACCACTTGGTTGGTCTTATGCTCCTGTAAGATGCATTTTATGGCAAGTCTGGCCAATTATTGGCAGATCATTTCCACCCCTGCTGTAAGATCTTCCTTCCATAAAAGAGCATGTTACCTACACAGTAGTTTCCATCGGTGTGGTAGCTATTAAGTGTTTTAATGAGTCTGACTGAGCCAATGAAAGCTTATACACAGGCACAAAGTGCTGTAATACTGTTAACTTTGAACTTTTTTTCTTTTTAATTATTTTCATCAAATGAACAGAAATCTGAATAAGCCACTCCTTACCCAGCCTACACCTGTGCTGTCCTATACAGCCACACCAGCTAAAATATTCAATGTTAATTAATCCCTGATATTTTGCATGGAGAACAGGCCTTTTTTTGCAGTTCCTTTGTTCAGCACTATGAATTTGGACACGAATTTTTGAGAGAACAAGCAGAGGTGATACAATGTTAGGGTCTGTCTAGCGTGTCACTCTGCATGCCACAGGGTTCCAGCAAACCCCTCCCTGGTTGTTGAGGGTTGAAATACTGCAGCATCGACACTCTGCACTTATGCCCCAGATTTGAGGAGGTGGAGACATCTTTTCCCTGGAAAGGCTGCTTGGAGTAACAGAATGCCTTCAAGGCATCCAGTCCCCATATGGGATGAGCACTTTGTTCCACTGCAGTGAGGGGAGCAAACCTAACTTGGATTTTGGACTGTTTTAGAATACAAGTATAAATAGGAATTATACCCAACACATACTTCACTCCTTGTAGTGACAGAATGTGCTTAAAATTGTTCTTTCCATTTGTCTGTTCCTGCTTCCAGTAAAATGATTCAAGCTTGCACACCATTCAGAGCTTGAACCTTGTGGGGGTTATTTTACGTGCACGTGTTTGCAGAGATGAGAAACTCTTCTGGCCATAGGGCCTTACTTCATGTTTGAAACAAAATCATATGGAAAATATATTGCAAAGAACCATATTGGAAATCTTAAAGCTTAAAAAATACAGTATTTAAAGCAGCTGACCGCTATTGAAGGACAGTGCAGAAGAAGTTGGTAAAGACTCGTGTCCCAGACAAATCTGCAAACAGAAGACAACTCCCTTCATAATCCCAGTTTGGGATTATGAAGATTCCTAACACTACCAGCAATATGTACTCTATGGTCAAAGCAACCAATTTAACAGGTCAACAAGTTCAAGCTGCCCTTGTGCTCAAGAAAAGAAAGCATTGAAAGTCTCCTGGGCTCATCATAAAGAGCAGGACTGTGCCAATCCACACCATCAATGCAGTGGAGCAAGAGCACAGTTTTTGTTGGCACCACTTGGTGTAACTCACAGCTCAGTGCCTGTTCCAGAGCACAAGCACAGCCTCTGTGGGAAGGCTGCTGGGAGCCCGCTGGTGCCAAGGGGTGGTGCTTTTACCCACTGGCAGCATAGATCCATCCATGTCCTTGTCACCTGCAGGTGGCACAGCGGCCTTGGGCTCCCCCAGGCCACAGCTCTAGAGCAGGGGGGCAGAAGCTGGTGGAGGCTGAGCCGTGTCCCTGCCCTGGGCACAGGGAGAGGGGAGCAGAGCCTGGGAGTCCCTTTCCCACAGGCTGGGTTCGTGGGAGCAGTGCGGTCCCCATCCAGTGGCTCCTGCCAGCACCGCTGTTTTCTCTCTGGGCTCCTCTTGGCTTTGTCCTGTGCAGCTGCGCTCTCCACATCAGAAGGGACTTTTCACAGAAAAGGGAAATTAGCAAAAATAAAGATAGTTGAATGCATTTTGTTTCACCAGAGAGACTGTTTGTGGTTAGCAAATAGACATGAAATGTTATAACATAATTTCTAACAGTACCCTATAGAGATGACTTGTCTGTTAAACATGAAATAAAACTGGCAGGAAACCACCATATTGACTTAATAAGGCATAACACTAACTGACACCAAAAAGCAACTTAGTTAAGAACTAGAAAACTTTACAACCTCAGTTATTTGAAAAATACAGAGGTAGCCCAGCAATTAAATTGAAAGTGATCATTAGGGTAATTTGCACTATTCAGTACACTGCAATTAAATATGATGCCATGAATGCAGTGGGTTGCATTCTTTGACTCCATTATTCTTCTGACTAGTCCTGATCAAAAAAATATTAAAATACTAACTGCCAGTTGAAAACCATACATTGTTTGGCAATATTCATTTAGAGATATTTCTAGCTGAGCCAGTTAAGGCTTCAGAGTTTATGAAGCACACATCTTCCCAGTCCATAATGGTACATACATTCTTGACATACTCTGTGGCTGATGCTGGGTAACTAGAGGTACTGCCTGGGTCTAAGTGAGGCCCTGGAAGCAAGTATTGTTAATCCTTTCTGTCTTTTAACTGGGATTTTGCAGGAACATTTGTGCCCCAAAAAAAGTGAGAAAATATATTAAGATGCTAAGCTAGAAGATAGTTTCTAGTTCATACCTATGCTTCTGTACTGTGTTCACCCCGATCCTGATTTAACTCCTTGTGCCATGGGGCCCAGAAGAGCCTCACATTCTCTGCTGTTCTGCCTGTCATGAGTAGCTTCTTGTAAAATCACAGGATGCTCAAATGGTTGGTGAGGTGGGATCAGTGTGAAATCAGAGAGGTGAACACCACTTGTTCATGCTGCGAGCAAGCCCTTGTGACAGTGCAGCTGTTACTATTTTAATTGCAATACCACAGTCCCAATTCCTGAATGTTTTGGGAATCTAGGGTACCAGATCATCTCCTGTCAGCAAAGGGCTGGTATAAGTTTACCTTGAGGTGGTACATAATCTCAAAGTATGGCCCATAAAGGCCTATCCTATAACTGGATGGGCCCTGACCCTATTCCTCTCTATTCTCCCCACTGTCTGAGGTGTCTCCTTTTTATCACATCTCCTCTAATAGCACAGTCATTTGTTCACTTTTAGATGTACAGCTTCCCTGAGACAGTCAGCAATTACCCCTTTTTTTGCTGAAGACAAGCACAACCCATGTTGGGGTGTCAAGGCTGCTTCCAGCTGCCTTGTTGCGGGGCTGATGCAATAATTCAAACACCCCTGGTGTGAAACAAGAAATACAGCTACTGTAAACATTTTCCCAGTACCTAGACAGCCACAGAAAGAGAGAAAGGTGGGAGTATTTTGGTAGCTGTGTGTGCTTATAGAGTGTCTAGTACCATGGATTATAGCAAGTACCTAAGTGGTACTTCCTAAGTGGTAAAATATTATAAGGAAATTAATTAGGAGAGCAAAGGAATTATAGGGAATAAATGTGTAAGAGCAATTGATTCAGCTTTCCTCCTTAAACTCTAGAGTTGTGGTGCCACTTGTCTAAAGATAGAAGACTTCAAATGCCAACACACAAAGTTTTAATATGCTTTTCCCCTAAGGCTAAACTAAAGAAAAATTGGCTGCGCTTTCCTGGAGTTAACAGGTCGCATTTATCATGCTGCCACTTATGTTCAAGAACTAGCAACTTAATTGTTCCTAACTGGCTTGGTTCAGCCTCCTGAAACTGGAGATGGGCTGAAGTTTTTATGCAATCTTATCTGCTGGAAGTGACTAATATTAGAATAACACAGGACTACAATCTTGGCATGCCGGAAAACTGGTGAGATCCTATCCCAAAATTCTCCTTAAATACTGCTGCTAATTTCAGCAGTGTTTGTGTTATTACTATGATTTATATATATATATATATAGGTCCCAGATAAGTTAACCACGAAGGAAAAAATAATTGAGAAATTCTCCACTAGTCTTCTGAGTTGTTTTTTCCTCTGCTAGGATCAAAATTTCTTTAGAAAAAAGATGATTATTCTCTCCCCGCAGCTATAAATTCCTCAGCCAGCTCCTCTGTTACCATGCAGTCTGCTGGGCATATTCCAGAATTATTTCTGAAGTTTTCTCAAACTTCCATATAAGTCAAAAAATTCCATAGTCCTGCTCCATGCCAGCATGACAGTCGACCCTCACTGCTTGGTATAAATTCTTGAAACACTCAATTCCACTGATGCGGAGCAGCCAGTTAAATTAAGGACACAAAATCCACATAGCACTTTGGGAAAGTGTTGCCACAATAATCACATCCATCTCTCCAGAAGCTTCAGTTCTTTGTTGCAAACCAACCTACCCTAGAAACCATGGGGGCAGAAAGCATCCAGCCATCACCACGCAGTCTAACACCGATCACAGCCAGAGAAAGAGGTGTTGGGGAACATTTATAAAAAAGAGTGAGGGAAGACGCCCGATATCTGTGCAAAAATACACAAGTAGTACAAAACAAAATAACACTTCTCCAGTGGAGGCAAATAAATCACACCCAGGCTACAAGTCAGGCATGACTTGAAGCACTTTATGAAAATAGATGCAGCATTCTCAGCATGGTGGCATCCACAGTGAGGGCTTCCTACCAGAGCCTGGTGTCTCAGGCATGGTGTAGCTCCCAAGCCTACCACAGGCTGGATGTGCAAGGCCAGTGTCTGCTCATGGCCTGTACATCCCTGTTCCCTGCTAAAAGAGCAAGTCAGCCAACAATAACAGTGTTTGTTTTGTTGCCATCTCAGTAGACGCTCTAATAGAGCTAATAGGAAAAAGAAACCTCACCAGAGAAGGGAAAGGTCAGAAGGCTAATAAAATAAATGCAGCTATTGTGCGATCCCTTGGCAATTCATAAGGGAGTGTAATTTTCTCTTTTTTTATCCTCAGCAGCATGAGAATCTTCTAATGAATCCAAAATGAAATTTCAGCTTTCATGCAAAGTTTAAGACAGACAGTCACACCATTGCAGAATTAGGAATATTAGAGATTCAGTTTTATACTTGTTAGATTACCCCCTCATTGAGTTTTTCTTCCAGTCAGCTTTGGCTATCAAAGAGAATTACTGTCACACATGGCAAAATGTTGGCCAAAAAGGTTATTTTACTTAGAGTCCTGTGTTGTCCTCGAAGGGCACAGCTGGCCAGCTGCTGCCCTTTTAATAGAACTGCTCATCTAGGTAGTTCATGTTTGGTTGCTCTTTAATCTAGCAAGTGTTCCTCTGTTTATAATCAAATACCTGCTGAAGTGCTTGGCTGTTCTAGGGCTTTGAGTCAACAAAATACAGTTTGATAAATGGTTTTCTTCCAAGCACACTCATCTCCAGCACTATGTAGCCACCACAGCACTGCTGGATTCAGGGACTGCCATTCCTGAGTGTCTAAGTGTACATACACACCTATGTCCTGTGTCCCTGAGAGTCACAAGCAACACACACAGCTGGAATTTGAACCTCACAGCAGTAGCAAAACCACTATGGCGCTGGAAAAGATGTCCCCATGAATAAGGGATTTAAATGCAGCTGCTGCCCCTTCTCTAGGAAGGATGTCCCTGTGCTCCTCTGCCTTCCAAGAGGAATCAGCAACAGCAGCCTGGGGCTATGGATGAGTGGGCACCTAGAGAAGGTCTAACTGGTACCCCAGTGCCTGCCCTGCATCCAGGCAGGACACACAACCAAGGCAACAAATCCTGCAGCACTGCCAGCCTTTGGCTTGCCTCATACCCTGTGGAGAGGGACAGACTTGGAAGCAAGGCAGCTGCTGTAAGGGATCTGAACACAGGCCATTGTATTAGAAATAACACAGCACAAGCTCGGGGAGAAAATAGCCTGAAAGGCTGTAAAATAATTTGCATGGCCTCACTGAAGTTTTGTTCCCACAAGAACACAAGGAACCAGAAGAGGAGGCCACCTGCTGCAATGAAACTCTCACAGATCTGCAGAAGGATGCACTCAGGACAGCCCTCTTCCCTGCTATGGACTCCTACAAAGCCATCAGCTGAATCAGCAGCATCTGCAACTTCCCTAACAGCCCAAAGACACTGCCTAGTTTAAAAACCTATCAAACACAGGTGAAGGCTATGTCCTGGCTTCTTCTATGGCAAGCTGATGCAAGAAAACACCCAGGCCCCATGCCCTGGGGTGGAAGGAGGGTAGTTTTTTGGTGTGATACAATGCCCTTGCCAGGATATTAGAGGTGAAATTCACTGTGCTAGAGAGGAAAATACACCTGTCATTTCAGCCATCCCTCTACAGCAGTGGGGCTTTTTCCTAGGCAATGTTTGTTACTTTAAAGGGTCCACTTCATGGTTTTTCACATCAATCATCACTGAAGTTATGCCAAGATCACAAAAAAAACTATATTTGTATTCTCATCTGGTACGTATGCTTCACAGATAACAATATATTCTGCCTCAACTTAACTTTACTTCTTTTCTCTATAAAAACAGTAGTCTGAGATTCTCCACAGAGTTAATGGGATGCTGTGATAAATTAACAGGATATTAAGCATCACTCAGAGGTGCTTTTGCCCTCTGCACACAGCTCTGGTGAAGGCAGGACAAGGAGAGATGTAAGCAGAAGGCTGATAACCCTTCATTCAAAGGGATGCTGAAAATAAAGCAGGTTCATAGGTCTGCTACAAGAAAAATTTCAGCTTTGGTTGGAGTCCATGTTCATTCAATTGGTGACAGAATGTGAAGAGAGGTCAGTTTAACAAAGCAAAGAATGGGAACACAAAACTGGTTTGTGAACATTTTTAGTCCACATAAAAACCTATTGCTCATCATGTATAACCTATCCTCTTGGTAATCCAGGTCTCTTGCCTACATTAGTAGTACAGCTCCTTAGTTCTCCCTGAAAGTTTCCTAGCCAAACTCTTTCTTCTATGGAAAAAAATAAATTCTATTACATCAGTGTGATTGAGAGGGGGATTAGTTATTGCTGCCTCTAAAACAAGATATCATAATTTCTTTTTGAGGCTCTCTTGTATCACAGAGAATTGTCTGGCTTTGAAAAACCAGATTATTCCATACACTTAGTGCAGAGGCTCAGACTAGCCACAGGCATCCTACTCTACCAGGTTACACACAAGTTACTACAGAGGAAGGCAAGGATTTGATCAAAGCTTTCTGCAAGGAGAGAGAACTCAACTTCTCATCAAGGAGAAAACCAGAAAGAGTAAACAAATGATGTAGGAAATGAGAAAGGGAAGAAAAATACTGAATTTACAGGCTTTAAAACACAAAGAGACACTGTGATCATCCATTTTGCATAATTTTGCATAAATTCCTGCCAGGCCACAACACGATTGACTATCTCCAAACAAATAGGTGGTTCGTTCCTCTACAGCTGCAATTACAGGTGTTCTCAGAAAAAAAAAAAACCACTTACTTGTATGCTAATATAGAAATAATTTACCAGCATCACCCATTCACATTTTGGGAATATATTCCTATATCCTGTTCCAGATGCTGGATGTGAACTTATGAAAAAATACCTCAATTATGATTAATACATTCACTAGGGAATCTCAGAAGAGTATGGGATTTCCCAAACCTCTTTGTTACAGAACATATATTGTTATTCAAACTTCTTCTGAGTCAGCATCCCTCTGAGGAAGAACTGTCTCAGACTTTTCTTCAAGCTCTTATCATCACAGCAATATTTATGGCTGTGCCTCAGGGCAGCAAGCAGACAGCTTCATCCACCCCACACACAGCCAGCAGTTCCTGGACCCTACTACCCTACTTACACAGAGGGCTCTTTTCATACGAATTTTATCTCAGGCCAAGGGTTCAGGCAATGACCTTCTAGACACCACCACAACCCCAGCAATAATTGCTTGGACTGTTATGCCACATTAAATTCCATAACCTTAATTTTCTGAGTGGTACTGAAAGAAGAGTGAGAAGCCACAAGGTCACAGCTGTTCTAATCCAGTGTTATCAATCAGACATTCACAGACCATTGTCATGCTGCTGGGGGTCCTAAGGACTCCATCGGTTCCCAACAAAAAAATTACAAAACACTTCTCAAAATACTCAAGCCTTCTCCAAATACAATCTGATGTGTTTTCAGAAAGCAGCAGCTTTTTTTTCTGGTCTCTGCTGCTTACGTTCCTTCTGAAATGTATTGATGTCCTATGTCTTAAGGAAATCACAATTGGAGTTTCTTGTAGGACTTGTTAAGAATTAAAGTTTTATGGGCTGAGAATGCAGGACAAGACCAGCAGGCATGACCTCAAGGACTTCTGCAGCTTTAGAGGTGTGTTGAAACTTGCCTGATAGAGAGGTCCCTGAAATGCAGCAGGCTTGTTACTCCATGGCATTCTTGGCTGTGGACACCACACATGAATAATTTAACATAAATCAGAAAGGAATATATTTGTTCAGAATTTAGACCTCAACACACTGACATATGAGAGGCCACAAGAAGCAGATGGGGTTACCATTGTCTGTTCTCTCTTTTGCCACATGGCAAAGTGACATAAAATGAATTATTTTGTTTCTATGGAAATAAATACCATCTCCTGCTGGAAGTGCTCTTCTCTGCCTGTGTAGATCATGGATTAACATACAGCTGTCTGATGGATTCATCCAGATGCATGTTCTGCTTGAGACATGAGGATCTGGGCTGTGTGAGCGCTGTCACTCAGGAAAGGTGGATGTTGGAAGCTGGAATGTTGACACATCAGACAATAAACCCCACAAGCAGCTAAAGGCTCTTCTGAGAGCTTTTCCTTTGGTGATAAGGAGCAAAAGAGAGCAGAGGGTCCCAACACACATTAATGCTGCCTAGTTTCATGTTAGTTCAATTTGAGAGTGAAAAAAATGTGACAATAGGATATCATGTGGTCTAAGTGGGGCCTCTCTGTTATTTGACATATTTTTCTTAAAGATTATTTCTGACAGGGCTAGGGCATGCTTGATGATCCTTAACTGCAACCTGAGAATTCGGCACATGATGGCAATGGAGGTGATGGGTTGTTTTAAATGGATGGTGGTGGTACTACTAACTTCTGTGGGCAGCTTTAAACCTTCACCAAAAATATCCTGCAACAGATAACCAACTATCTGGCTTTCTACAAGCACCCTTTTTTCTTTTTTTCTTTTTTTTTTTCTTTTTTTTTTTTTTCTTTTTTTGGTTTTGTTGTTTTCCAGTTATATTATTTTTCTGATTCCTTCATTTGGACTTTTTTCTCAGAACAGTTTTACAAATTTTTCACCATTGTCAAGAACTTTGCAAATTAGCACGTAAGATAAAAACAGAGCCTTCTTCCTCTCCCTGTCTCTTCCACTGCATTTATTTTTCTGGTCAAGGTGAAGGATAAAACCTGATTGTTTCTCCAGCAGAAGGTGAGGTTATGTGGCTTCAAAAAAGAAAATTATTATTGCAGTTTTCAGGATACAGGTTTGAAAAAATCCCCAAACTATAAAAAAGCTAGTGTTGGGACTTTCCAATAATTTTCTCCCTTTGATCTGCAGTCTGACAGGTAGTTCTTTCTTCTCTTTCACTTATTTTTCATGTCACTGGTTTCTACTTTCTGCTAAATTTAATTTTGCACTATATTTAATTTTGTTCTCATTAACCCAAATGTCACTTCCAGCTGCCACCAAGGCAGTCATTTTGACTTGAGATGAACAAATTCGTTATGAATTCCTTTGGAAAAAAAAACTATTCCACAGCCTGAATGTCTATGGAAGATGGAGCCTAAATTTAATCGTGATAAAAATCAGTAAATCAGAGTTCTTGTTTAGCTGCTGTTACATGTTCTCTGACTCAGTCAACAAATTTATTTCATTCCTCTTCCCCTTTCAAGCCAATAGAAAATAGTTTCATGCAACTGAAAAATGCTTTGGGCAAGACTGGGAAAGCAAATAACTTATTTACTGAATATGGGGTGTTGACTGATTCAAAATGTCTCGCCAATTCATCCGAAGTCACCAAATGCTTGGACTGGAAAGAGGATGTGGGGCTCAGTTCGTGCAAGGAGATCATGCTGAGGGCAGATGGCTCCCCTTGAGCAGTCAGGATACTGCCCACAGTATTTTTTTGATGTCCAGATTCTCCTCACTGGGGCAGTACCTTGGGCACTGGTCTGGAGTGGGTCACATTTGCCTGACCACCTCAGCTTACAAGCATTTCAGTTATTTTGGCTGTAGGAATTCAAAATACCTCACCTCTGAAATGCTCCTGCCATGGCAGACAGGGCACACCAGTGGGAGATGGTCAGCAGTGAATTCCATGCTGCTCTCCTGAATTTTGGAGTGTCTGAAGTGCTTACCCAGACAGCAGAGGCAACACTCCAGCACCCACATCCTCCTTCTTTGCATGAACCGCAGTCATCCCATCTTTTTCATTCATCCACAAATAAATCGAAGACACAAGAAACAAGGTCTCATTTCCCTGCATGTTTGTGTGTGGTGTGTAAGGAAAGCAAAGTGTATTTTTCCTGAATTTCAGTTCAGAGGTTAACCAGAAGCATTCACTTTATTCACTTTATTCACTCATAGTGCAAGACTGACATTTCACCCCTACAATATATATGGGCAACTGCAAGCACAGCTCCAGCCCAAGCAAGAGCTTTTTAAGGCCAAGGTTTTAGTGATGAAGCACTGTGAGAACCATGCACATATACTGCCACTTGGATTACCCTGGAAACACTTCTATGTTAACCAAGTCTAATGGTGGATACCTTCTGTCCTTCCAACACATTGTCAGATCACACTTTGCCACGAGGGACAAGTTCCTCTGCAGCACTCAGTGGTAGTGAGGAATCAAAGTATGGAAACCACATGAGCAGAGATTACACAGCCTCTCAAGTCTGGCAGCCAGATGTTGTCTTGCAAGAGTGAGTGCAACCAGATGGTTTTCCTGCCATTTTTTTCTCCAAACATTCAGAAGAGGTCAACAGAATGACACACACAGAGATAAGTTTGTTGTCATATTTGTATATTTAGACACATACACATATTAGCCCCCTAAAACTATAATCCCTAAGGATTACAGGCAGGACTAGGATTTTCAGATGCCAGGTCCAGCTCAGACTCAACAAGAAGCTCCAAGTAACAGCCAGACTAGGACTTCTCCATGTTGCTGCCCTGATGTCAGGATCAGCCCAAGGGTGTAATCCAGAGAATCCCTTTGCAACCACTTAAAAAACATGCTCCTGGATGCAGTACATAGGGACAGCTCATCAGATGGACATGGGCAGCTTTGCTTTTTTCTACCCATGCAAAACTGCTTTACAGTGAACTTCTGGAGATTTGGAATGAAAAAATACAGCAGGAAGATCACTGCATTGTTGTGACATACTGGCTGCTGGTGCAAAATGCTCAGGCAAAGGCAACAAGGCTTTGATGTGATAATCCTGAATCCCAACATGATCTAGCTGTTGGATACTTCTCTGGGACCATAGAAAACATGCTACTTTCTAATGAAGCTGACATCAGAGCTCACTGGAGAGAAATTTGGGCAGGTCAGCTCAGAATCAGCAGATGTTAATTTCAAGGATCAGTTCAAGGCTGAGCCCTCATCACTAGCCCACACCTCTATCCGTTCCACAGTGTCTGTGCCAGACAGCCACATCTGAAAAAAAACATTTTGTTCTATTTAATATCCTGTGCTTTTCCCTATACAAGACATGGGTTTGCCACTCACATACTCCATGTGCACTGCACAGTCTCACACAAGCTGGAGAGAATGCATTTGGGACAGCAAGGACCATCAGCAGATGGACAACAACCAACACTTAACTGCTATGACTTACATTCTAATAAAACAAAATCCAGGAGCAAAGGATTAGTTCCCAGCTTAGTTCCCATCTAGGTAACACAGAAAAGCAGCAATTCTGGCCTTGAGCTGTTTGTAACTGACCTCGACCTCATGAAGGCAAGTGAAAACTCCCATTGGAGCATTTGACCCTCAGACAGGCTAATTCCAGTTGATTGTTCCCATTTTATTTAGCTATGCAAACAAGCACCAAGTCCTACACTTAAGCTCTTATAAATAATATCCCTTCATCTCCAAAAAAGCCCAGGTGAGAGCTTTAGTTTTGCGACCCTTATTCTTTCATAAGAAAAATAAATAAGCAGAAATCCATGAATACATTTCCTTGTAAATACCAGTAGAAGCTTTTGCAATTAAACCCAGGAAGAGGTGGGGGAGCCCAGATGGAACAAAGTTCAAGTCCTTCTGTAGCAAGTTCCTCTCAGTGACTTGGGAAACAAAGACTGCATTTCCTCTCCTCCCTACAGCCTCTTAACACTATTCTGCTAGAGGGATAAGAGTGGCTGGAAATACCCCAGTGAAGCATTTAGTCAGAAGACAGACACATAGAGAGACGGAGAGCTTTCTTAAACAATACCTTTATGTGCCTAGAGTATTTTGTTTGAAACAGCTGTATGTGAATGACCTTTGGAGAAGCCTGAGGCTTGAAGCCCACAACAGCTGCCCTGACAGACAAGACACCAGACTTCCCTGACAGCTGTAGGGCCTGGGGAGCTTCTGGATTCCTGGAAACACTGACAAGTTGTCAATTCAATCCAGTTTTGACCACAGCCAAATTTCAAAATTCCTGAAAACTGGGAGCCCTTGCTTTTAGCTACCTCGGGTCTGAATTTCTAGAGGCAAAACAAGGGTTGCAACATTACCATTTCCTGTTAAGTTCAAGTATTGAAAAGTACAAATTAGTCCTTCTCAGAATTGTGAGATTACCTCCAAATCTTGACACTTGAATGAACAGATGTTCTTTGCTCTTGCCTTCTCATTTGCAGACCTCTGATGTGTCGGTGGTATTTTTTTTTTTGTAGTAACTGCATAAAAAAATTTTAACTTTCTCTTACAAAAACAAGGCAAAACTGAAATTCCTGTCCAGTAATCTTCTGAGTGTTGCAAATGTTATGGATAAAAGTAGCTGTGTTACCATGCTACTTGCTTCTTGATCTGACCTTTTAGAGCTACAGCCTAGTGCCAGTAGCATAAAGGACAAACCCTTAAGATGCAGCGGTATGGAGCAGCTGGTGAGAAGGAACACAGCTGCGAGGAACAGAACTGCAGAGCACACTCCAAAGGAAGTGGAACTCAGTAAGGGACCTCAGGAGAGGTAGGGAGAAGCCAGCGAAGTACAGACTTGGCTCCTCCTCAGAAAAAAATGTGATAAAAACAAGAAATGACTAAGGAATCGTAATCTAACTGAAGACAGACCTGGACTTTTCAAAGTTTTTACTTTTCCAACTGGGACAAAACACCCTCACAGGAAGCCAGGTTCTGAAAGCCTCCAACCTGTCTGCAAATACCACATGCAATAACCAGCAGCTTTTGTATGCTTCCACAGAGTTCCACAGAAATTAATATTTTCAGAAAACTCTCATTTCCTCTTCGAATTCATATGCAACAGGAGCGCACAACTATGGGGATTGCCAATCACTTCACATATCCCTAATGTCAAGACTTCCCAAGTACTGTGCTGTAGGCAGTTCTCTGAACTCCAGGGATTTCCCATCAGTCCAGACATGTGTTACAACACTGCAGTAGGACACATGTCGAAGCTGCTTCTGTGGTGTCACAAGGCTGTGTGGGTCCACCAGCAGCTCCAGCAGGTCCAGGCAGCAGGTTTACCAATTTGTGCTAATTGGTCTCTCCATCTCTTTAGGTAAGATCCAGTGAAAAGCTGCTATAAAGCAGCAGTTTTAACTGTAAAGCTCTGTGCCTCAGGTTGTGTACTCCCTGCAGACTTGGCTTAATTACAGCAACGTGACAGTCTTCATCCCCTACAGTTAAATCTGTGGTCTCTGGACTTGAAAGACCATTCAGGATGTCACATACAGCATGTTCCCACACAGACACACTCAGGACCCTGTGAGGCAGATGGAAGCCCTAGAAGCATCTTCATTTTAGTTAGGAATACCTCCCTCTAGCCTCTGCCTGCCTGTCTCTAATTACAGTAAATTCTGTATTTGACTGTATGTATTACTATAAACTGCCTTCTCCACAGCAGCATTGTCTCCTCCCCACATACTCTTCACTGAAGAGGGACACTTTAATTATTTAGAAAGTGGAAATCCAAACATCCCCTCCTGAGCAGTGAGAACATCCAGCCAGGTTCCTAACCTGACTCTTGGAAATTCTACTCAGAAGCCCGAAGTCAACAGAGTAAGACAGACAGACACTCCCACCTAGTGGGGAAGGCACAGCTCTGAGTCTCTGGGACTGGAGCTGCTTCAGCTCTGCAGGCACACACACTCCTCCTACAGAACCCTTTGCTTTTTGAATCAACAAGAGTAACAGCTGTGACAAAACCTGAGAGAGCTACTTTTAGTTATTAGGCAGAAGAAAAAGGCAGGTTAAGCCTACCAAGTTACCAGTATTTTTATCTCCTTGGTATTAGACATGACTGCAAATACAACTCTTTCACTTTACAGGAGTGTAATGATTAACTGCTGGAAGGTCAATGCAACAGGCATGTAAAATATTAGCAGAATGGCACAGTGGCATTTTAAACCTACTTTGCTACACTAGAGAGAACTAAATTCTTGAATGCAAAATAAAGACAAGTCACTCATCAGTAGGTAAAGAGGCTTTAATATCTAGGAGAGCATACCAGCTCACAAGCTGTGTCACTGTATCTTCTGGAGACAGTTTAGGGCTTTACTGCTTTGGGGGTTCTTTAATACATGCTGTAGATAAAGGTAAAATAAAAAATTGTAAGGTGGCAATTAGAAGCTGGAGGGGAAAAGCCTCTTTGATCTATTTCCATTTCTGCATGCTCAGTGAAGACATCCACAGACCCCTCATTCTCCAGCAGGATGAAGGTGCCATCCTGAGGGTTCACTGGGGCTGGCCATGGCATCACCTGCCATAGGGGTGGTAGAAAGGCTGCAAGAGCTCAGTTTGGCTGGCCTCAAATTACTTTAATCTGTTCTGGAATAGAATGAGATACACAGACTTTATGATTCATATTAGCCTTCAAATGTCTTTGTGGGTCAGCAGAAAAGTCGCAAACGTGCACTTGCATTTCCCAGCAGCGTATTGCCCTTTTGGAACCAACTGCATGTTTCTGAAAAACATTCAGTCACCACAATCTGCAGTATGCAGACACAAAGTCACTGTGCGCAGCAGCTTTGTCACCTGCAAGTATTTATGACGGGGTCACCCTGATGCACCCTGTTCTTTCAGCCCATGACACACTATAATTTCCCAGGTTTTGGGTTAGGTACTGCACTTTGTTCCCCTCTTGAAAATTATTCCAAGATTTTATTTAAACAGTGTGGCCTACACACATTTTAATACAATAAACTGTGTCTACAAATGGCATCTTCATCAGCAACACGGCTAAGCCCCGGGGTCTGTCAGGATGCAGTTTTGCAATTCTTCTGTTTAGTCCAGGTCAAAGACTAATCCAGCACTGAAATCTGCAAACTCTTTGCTCCTGTCATGCAGATCAAGTCTGCAAGTAATGCCATGCTCACTGGTGACGCTCTGCAGAGATCAGGTTGGAGATGACTTTACACAAATATTTTTACCACTGGGGTTAGGAAGGTCTAGGCAGAACAAATTGTTAATTTCATGTTTGAATAACGGGTCTCACACTTATCCAGACAGGGCATTTGAGATCAGCTGTAAGGTTTTCCCCTTCCTGCTTCTCAATTCATGTAGGAAGAGACCAACCTGCCCATCTCCACAGCAACCCCTGTAACACAAAATGCTAGTTCTCAGCAGCAATTCTAAGTTTACTGCCTAACACAATTAGTAAGAGGTTTACACACTTTCACTGCCCAGTTAACAGCTTTGCTAGCACACTTGCTAAATTACAGGCACATACCCCACCTCATAGTGCCACAAGAACCACTTTTTCCAGATTGCACAGCAGTACGGAATTAGACAGCTTAACCAAGCCCCAACTTTAAATGAATCACAAAGAAACCTTTGTCCTTTACAGCTGTCCACCAGAACAAGCATTAAATAATTTTGACTGCTTCACTGTCCCTATTTGCCTTCAACAGCTGGTAAGTTCTATCTTCCTATTCCACAGGCATTGCTTTTTGTATAGAGCTGAGGACTTTCCACATTCAGACCTAGACAGGACACAAGGTAGCAGGACTCACCAGCTGACTGAAAGCAGGACACCAGTGGAACTTTTTCTTAACCTCCTGCACAGCAGAAACTCAGCCTCACCAGCACTGCTGGGTCTCACACTACTGCCTTTAGAGCCTCAGCAAATGTTGGCTGTGCCTGAGGAGCTCTCCATGGTTTAAAGCCTCACCACCTGGAACTAACTCAAGCTTCCTCCACAGCTTAAGCACTCCTTTCCAGAGCTCCAGTCTACAGGCGTATTTACCTCCTGTTCCTTTGGTGTGGAGTACCAGGATGTCTGGCACACACATTACAGCACTCACCAACAAATCCCTGCCTCAGCAGTCACTCATATCCAGGAGCACTCCACCAGTTTGTCTTTCATCTCTGCTATGTGGTATCTCAGCATACGTAATAAAGAACAGAAAAAAACTCCAGTTTCTTCACCTTCAAGCAGACACCAAGCACAACATGCCAACCATTTCTTTTTCAAGACCACGGGCATGCTCTGTTACACTACACTGGTCACTTAGTCCCTGCTTCAAGCACCAAGTTTAATTTGTTACTACTGCTTCACCAACATGACTGTGCAGAGACTGGTATGTGCATGGAATCAGTCTTTTTAGTTTAAGCATGGTCTCAGACATACCTGAACAGTTAGTATGAAATGAGTGTCACATGCTGACATTCAGGCCCTAGATGAACAACTTGCCTGAGCCAGTACTGTAATCTCTTGCCCAAAGTAATGCTTCCAACAAGCATCAGCGTGATACGCAAAGTTCTCATGTAAGAGATGCAGGAAGGGATAGGGATGACTGAAAACAATCAATTCAGGCAGGCAGAGCAACAGCTATTTCCCCTTCCATTCATCTTTTCAAACTTCATGAAAGCTCTGCAGCCCGTAATACAACAAATTACAAAAGGCATTTTTCTCTTCCAATTGCTTCAAAATCAAGTAGCTAAACCAGATATTTCTAAAAATGAGTCTCTTGTAGACAGTTATAGAAGATTCTTCTTTTGAGTTTTATTTTTTTATAGCAACAGTAGCACATATTTCCACTTAGGTATTTTAGTGCAACAAGGAAATCCATTAAGCTTCAGCAGGGTGACCTATGTTTCTATATGCAATGGAACAGATTAAAGTGTCTCCCTTTGTTGCACAACAGTTTAAAGCTTCAGAACTCTAAGTAAATACCTTTCACAGAATTAAACAAGCAGACATTTTGCTTGATTATGAAATGCTTTTGTTGGATGAGTGAAGTGCTTTCTGCAGTAGAACAATTCATTTGTAAGACACAAGCACTACTACAAGAGTGGTATCAGAGTAGAACTGGTGACATTTTAGTAGTCTGTGCAAGAATTCCACTCTACTTTTTGGAAGCTGCATATCTTGAAGATACATTCTCCCAGTTGATCACATTCCAGATGGCTTTCAAATAATCAGGTCGAACATTTTTATATTGAAGATAATAAGCATGTTCCCATACGTCAATGCCTAGCAAAGGAATGAGACCTGTGAAAAAAGAGGATAAACTCTGTAAATGTATGAAAACACACCTTACATGTAAAGTTTTATACTGCATCCCCAAGTTGTACCCAGTTTCTGAGTCTTAATCTGCAGGAAGACAAAAAGCTCTGCAGCATACTGGTGCTTACTGCAGTATTTTACAAAACAGTGCTCACACACATATACACACACACACAGACACAGAGCATAAACTCAAAGAGCTGATTTGGGTAAACACATCTATAAATATTCTGGAACTGCCTTGAAGACATAACCAAAACCAGATGAAGTCATTTTTGAAAGGTTTCTATCTTTTGCACAGTTATGCAAGCACTTTCATGAAAAATTACATTATAAAGGTTTCTTGCTATGCCAGTTTGCTTCCAATAATTTAATTACAGTCAATTTGTTAAGAGCCTAATTACCTCTGTTTTTGTGCTAAAATACCCTTGTCACTGAATTTTTAATGGTAAATTTTCACAGGAGGGAGGGTGAAATGTACCCCCATTATACACTATGTCCCTATACTAAATCTGTAATTTCATTTCATCCTACTGATAGGCAATACACAGACTGCTGGCAATACATGAAATTCCTTGCCATTCTCTATGAATTCTGCAGAACATGTTTTAAATGTATCTGCAAAATGCTTTGGACAAACTGACAGTGCAGGCAAATGCACTGGTCATGACCTCCTCTCTGTGAAGGGTATCCAGCCTGCCATTAACACTTCTGTGTCTCTCCATGGAAGAATATCTTGGAAAAAGATCACTGCCAGTACTATGCTGCTTATCCAGCTGTAACATTGAACCACATCATAGTGGTTAATAGTTTGGTTAATACTCATTACAAATTATAGAGCTCCATTTTAAACCCAGTCTAGATAGGAACAATAGTTACTATGTTCATCTTCCTCTCTTCCTGTTGTCTGGCCTCCGATGAGAGTGCTGTGAATAGCTCCTCTGCCAGAGAAAAAAAGATCTGAAGGCAAGAGGCTTAACGTTGCTTGCTAAGTGCAAGTTACTCCAGTTACTCAAAAATCCAAGGAAGCTGAAGCTAAAACATTCAAAACATGCAAAAAGCACTATCACAATATGGCCCATCTATTTTCCCTCGGACTAGAAGGACACTTAATCCTTCTGCTCTTCACAGTTTTTAAGTCCTGCTTCACAAATGCTGCTCTAAAAACTGCGTTTTCACTTCTCCTAGAAGAGACATTTGGTTCTTCTGATCTATTTATCCATCAATTTCTTCTCAACACTGTCCACAAACCACTTTTCAGATGTCATACACCTGCCTATCAAATCTACAGAAGCAGAGGGTAAGGAAAGAAACCTGACCTGTTGTTCCTTGCAAAGGGTCTTGATTTGCACAAGCCGCTATCTGTAGGCGGCCCTGATCCTTGTTATAGCCAAGCCACCCCCAGCCTGATCCTTGAACACCAACTGATACAGCTGTCAGCTTCTCCTTGAAGTTTGCAAAGGAACCAAAGTCACGCTTGATGGCTTCCATCAATTCTCCTTTAGCAAAAAAAAAAGCACAGAAATTTCACAGGCATATATACGTTAATCAAAACCTCTCAAGTTTATCACAACAGCTTTTGTGACATCTGTACTAAAGGGCCTTTACATTTAATTGCAGGTCACTTTAGGTAATCAGTACTCTATCCTCCCCAAGGGGATGTCTTCCTTTAGGCTTTAACTGTTAAACTACCCCTATCCAAACTGGAGTACAACTCCAGCCACTAGACTGGATAGATCTGCAGCACATTTCTTCCCTGTCTGTGAACCGAGTACATATGGTAATTTAATTAGCACATCTTTGTATAACTATTTTCTCATATGAAGGTGGAAAGGATATACACAGCAGTTGCCAGGTATTTTGCATAATCAGCTTTATAAATTAAAAATTCTTTGTATGTGTAGTTTTTTATACTTATGGCTTACATCCAAAAAACCCCTGAATACCTCAGAATTTTGGAAATTGTCACATAGAAAGGTGAATTAACTCTGAAAAATAAAGATTCTTTAGACTCCTTCAAAGGGAAAAAAGATCATAAATTCTTCCTGTTAATTAATACCGATGCAATAAACCACTGCAGCACGCACTAACCTTTAGGCTCTCCTCCTCCATTGGGAGAAAGGTTTGTCCAGAAGATGGTGTGATTGATATGACCCCCACCATTGAACTTCAGTGCAGGTTGAAGTGACACCTGAGTTGTAACATCACCTAAGGATACAGAAAATAAAAATACATAAATAAAAACATTATCATCAACACAACAGGCAGTAAGTTTCTACTAGGCCTCCACTGATCTCCCAAATCTTTCTACAAGCATCTAACTTATCAATGGAAAACATAAGGTTTGTACTGTTATCCATGTTTTAGACAGTCACAGACAAACTCTATTAAAGATTTATATTATCTTTGACCCTTTTTTATGCTGTAGTAAGTGATCTGCAATATTTCAACTATCAGGTAGCCCACATAAGACCTACAGCCATTCTACAGCAGAATAAAACAATGAGCACAGCCAGAACTCTTTGAGGACCCAGCATTTGTAAATTCTTCAGTATCATCACTACAAGGAAAGAATATTACTCACCCATTAGCTCACTGATTCACAAACTAAGCCTTTTTCTAGTTCTTAAAACAATTTACAGGGCTAACAGCTTGTGCTTGAGAAAAGTCATTAAGCACACTGAGCACATATGCAAAATGTTCTTCTTCCTATCTTTTGTTTCATTTGGGGTTTTTTGGAGGGAGGTACTCACAGTAAAGTGACCCAAATAATTTTACCATACATGACAGAATCCTGCATCTGAAATCAAGATCAAACAACTCTGTACTTCCTCTCCCTCCACAAAATTCTGTATTCCTTGAAGAATAATTCACTGGTGGCCTTGTGTCTCTGAACAGTGTTACACCACTTCAATACAAGTGTTTTCATTACTATTTTGGCTTTTAAAAACACTGAAGCATTTCAAAGGTTTTTAAAGCTTTTTTCCACCACTCCAGTACATTTTTTAGAAAGGCATCAGTGGAGGAGCTGTTTCCTTCACACTCAGGACTAAGTGGTAGAAATTTTCTGAGTCACCTCAACAACAAAGACATGAAGACAAGCCTCAAAGCAGAAGTACATCTTTTACTAAGGCTTTAACTGAGGATTCTATGCTCTCAGCATTTCCTCACAACCTTCATAGAGAAGTACAGCACTGAAACAAAGCATCCAATGCAGCGTGTAAAAACATTATTTGCTGGATTTAGGTATCAGGTTAAGGATAAGAAGTCTCTCTTTGCCACTTAGATGGCATCTTTGGGACATTTTTCCTGAATTTTGCATTTTGAAATTTGCATTAATATCCTTAATGATACTTTCAAGTTCATCCAGAGCATACAACATATAGCAAGCCAGAAATCAAAAAATAACTTAGAATGCCTATAATGTGTTCATCACTTTTTATTCCACATTTCTTAGAAGAACCCACTCCTCAGAAATGGCATTTCACTGTTGTCCTTAAAAAAATAGTATTTGTGCTGCTGAGCTCTGCACTGGGGAGTTAAAAAAAAAAAAAAAAAAAAGGCAACTGAAAAGGGGTAACTGGCCCTTAAGTTACAGCAGAAGTATACTGGAATTTATTGGTACAGAATCCATGGAAAATTCAGTAAACCAAGACAAGAAGTTCAAAAGCACTCAAGAGAGTAGTCAGCTCAGTTTCTCAGCCTAAGTAATTTATTTGCTTGTAAGAGTGCAATCACAGGTCGCATGATGGCCAAAGAAGAGCAGGGAAAACTACGGTAGGAGCAAGTTTCCAATGAAAATAAGGTTCAAGTTAATATCCTTCAATTAGCAAATCTGACACATTTTGATGGGCCAGCAGTCAGGACCAGTTTATGTTGAAAAAAAGTCCTGTGCTGTCACAGAAGTGCACATTCATTTTTAAGTGAACTGACAACATAAGCCAACAGGATGGCTTTGAGTTTTCTACACAGATACAGATAAATGAAGAATACGTCAAAGATAATCTGAGGAGAATACTTTACTTTCTATTGCTGAGTAAGAGACACTGACATGGTTCTGCTGTCCAGAAAAATTATTATATAGTGATCAGATCTGCTATGTAACCCAACATTGATACACAGCCCAGAAACATTTTTGACTGTGCTCAGTTTTAACATGAAAAAATAATGACAATATTGACAGAATGAGGTAGCAGTTCAGATTTTGCCCCAGTCTTAGAATTTTTCCTAATGAGGGTCAAAATACTGCACATGGTATACTGAGATACCAACTAGGAAAAAAACAAACTAACAAACTGCACAGTCACAAATATCCTGAGTAATTATTTGTCTGCTTTGGTGTGCATCACCACAAACAATATGTAATCTATTTGGAAAATAATCTCTGCAGAATCCTTAAGGAAAAATTAATTTCCACCTCTAAGTAAAACATTTCAACAGCAAGTGATGAGATGCTATCAAAAGCTGTAATTTCTAAAAAAATAACTCAAAGGATCCACAACACTGTGGATGCTTCTGATAACCAGAAATTCTGCCTCCAGTGGTGGCTGAAGCTTTTGTCATTTAACAGCATCAATAACAGCAGCAGCAGCAGACACCTTGTCGTCTTACACTTCAGGCTCCCTCCCCAATTGTGTTTGCACTAATTACATCTCCAGAATCCACCTTTCTTGGATCTGCCACTGGCAGGGCAAGGCAGCAGTCAGTCTTGATCACCTGGTTCTTAATCGAATCTCATTAGGTCATTAATTCAGACTGTACAAGTTATTTTTAGGTTCACTTAGGTACTTGAAAAGCCCCATTTCCTATTTAAATAGACTTGTAATTAATTATCAAGGGATGCATGGTGCAGGTTTACTCAGGTATCAGCAATTCTCGCTTTCACTCAAGTCCAAGCAGTTAAATTCCACTGTGAAGCCACCTAGCAGGCCGACAGGAGTCTATACAGTAATCATTTATTTGAGGTAAACTGATACCTTTTAAGAAGATCATCACAACTGAAAAAAAACCCCAGAAAATATTCCACCTTCTTAAAAAGGTATACCTGTTATTTCACACACTTTCATCAGCCCAACTGAAAGATTCAAAGTCTAGAAAAAATGCATCTCATGTTTTAGTATAGCTCTGGTACACTTGTGAAGTTTTCACAAAAGGCAATGTTATCTCAAATTTTGAGATCGTAACAAAAAATTCCATCGTGGGATGGTTTCCTGCATATTTTGGTGTCTCACACGGGCTTGTGACCTACACAACTCCTTAATTTGACCCAGTGATGTAACTGACACCCAAATCCAGGTCTCTACACTGACTGTTAGATACATTAACTGCATGTTTGTCTTACCTCCACTTGTAGGCAACTGACATTATTTACCAAGACTGAACAGAGCATCTGACGTGAAAACTATCAAGGCAGACAAACTTCCCTTTGTCTAACTTTGCTACTAACCTTTTATTGCAAAGTACTTTTTCAGCAGAATGACTGCAATTTCCTACTGACTCAGTGTTTGTTCAGTTCAAGTTACTAATGGAGTATGGACTAAGCCCACAACAATCAATACATTTTTTAGTTTTACAGCACTACAGAGAACAGAATTCATGCTTTTTACTTACATTTGATTTCCAATTATCACTACTACCGAAGCTACAATAAAAGATTTTCCCCTAAAAATACTGCAATGACATAATCCAAAACTTTTAGAAGAAAATATTTCCTGTTTTGTTTTTTGTTCTCCTGTATCATCTACACCAATAAGCTTCCATCTCACCTGTTGACTGTGAATATACAAACCTTTTGCCAGTGCCTCTTTGTACTTCTCCTCGGCAACGTTCAGGTTGTTCACGTAGGTGGCATGATGCTTGCTGTGGTGCAGCTGCATGATCTCTGCATTAATATGAGGCTCCAGTGCAGCATAGTCATATGGTAAGTCAGGAAGAGTGTGCTTTTGCCTAGAAACCAAGCACCCCAAGGGTGCTACCAACTTGGCACTGCTTCTAGGGAAGAAGAAAACAAAACAGAAGGAAGTAGTTTTATTCAGTAAAACTTAGGTTTTATCAGTGAAATAGACTGAATACACTTGTTGTTGATCAGCTGCTTTAACTACCTGGGGTGATATCTTAGCCAAAGAAACCAAATTTCCATTTCTCAGGAGTTTAAAGCAAGCATACCTTGCAGCTTAACTGCAAAGATGAATTCACACAAAGGTCACATACACAGGGCTTTGCACTGTGAAGATACTGCTTCTCAAACCGATCCTCCGGGCCACTGCAAAGACTCATGTACCCTCCCAAGTATGCACGTGATGGAAATGCAGGGATAGCAATAAAAAGCCAGTAGCAACCTGACGACATTCAATGCTTCACCTAATCTTTATTCAGTAAAAATAGAAGCAAAGATGTCGCCGAAACGTCCTTCCCTCGCTATCCTTAAGGTCCGTGTACTGGGAAGTGAAGACGCTAAAAAACCTGCAGACCCCGTGTTCCCAGGACTGGATCTCTCCAGCATGCACATGGACACGAGTTTCCCTGTCCCCACAGGGGTACCGGGACACCACAAGGGGCGTCACGGCCGCGATGCCCGGCACAGACTGTGCTGCCCTTCCCCAATTTAACACCTCGCACTTGTCAGGCGACACGACAAGGGCCACGACGAGAGGAGAATGGCCGGGCCGGCAGGACGGTCAGCTCTGAGGCCCGCAGCCGTATCGCCGGTGACCTTGACACAAGCCAGGGACACACCGCGAGCAAAGCCCTCGGGACCCTGAAGAGCGGCCGAGTGCGGCGACCCCGGCCAGCAAAAGCGGGAGGGTCTGGCAGCACCGTGTCAGGCCGCCAGAGCTGCTCGGCGCGGGCAGAACCCGAGAGCGCTCAAGGACGAGCGCCAGCAGCCCCCGCCCGGGCCGGCGCCGAGCCGGCGGGGCAGCCGGCAGCAGCGCGACCTCCCTGCGCGCGAAATGGCGGGGGGCAGACACCGAGGGGCGAGAAGACGACCCTCCCGCCGCCTCCTCCCCCGCTGCCGCCCTCCCGTCCTCGGTTCTGCGGCGGAGGCGAGGGCGGTGCGGCCGCCGCCTCCCGGCGCGGGGCTCTGCCCAGGCCCGCGCTTTCCCCGGCGCGGCGCGGCTCTCACCTGCCCGCGGCGGCGAAGCGGCGCAACATGGCGGCGTTCTGGGGCCCGGCGCGACTGTCACGGCGCAGCCGCGGCCCGCCCGCCCTCCGCCCCAGCCGCGGGGGCTGAGCTCGGCCGAGCCGCAGGTGACACACCCCGCGGCCACCCCCGTCCTTCGAATTCGGGCAAATAGCAATTCTTAGCAATGAGAGTAGCTCGTCGTTACGAACGGACCCGCTCCTAGACTCGTTATCTTAAACCTCAGGCCCGATAAAATGCGGCCCGGTGCCTGTGGCCCCGGGAGGGTAGAGCAGCACAGCGCTTTGCAAACCTGCCGCGGCAATACACGTTCCGGCAGGTTAGTGACGGCACCGGCAGCGCTAACGCCACCGTTTCGGCTTTTTTGTCTACGACTTACTTTTGTTGGTTCACTTCTGTTCTTTTACCCAGTTTTTGGGTATCTTGTTTTCACTAACAGCTGCTTTCCTGCACGCAGCAATTCAGCGGCCTGTGGTGCTCATGAAAATCCTTTACCCAATTACCTTAACCCCCTCAGCTAAAATAATGGGTAATGCTTATGCAAACGAGCCTAAAGTTAAAAACTGGCTCTCAACCGAGGTCAGGGAGGAGAAGCTCATCCCTCAGAGTTAGAAGGCAGTCTGCACACAAGACAAACGTTAGGTAAAATTAAAATTGTACGGAATTAATCTCTGCCACCGCAAAACCTTCGATCTTTTGTATTTTGTCTTTTTAAATAAATACATATAACGTTAAGATCCTACAGCACCCACATTTGCCAGACTATAAAAACCTCAAATTACAAAAATGCAGTGGAGGCTAAGCCTGAACAATTTTATTGAGAATAAATAACCTCATCTTGCCAGTCGCAAAGAAATCCACCGGGAACGACCCACAGGGGGAATCCCAGCCCAATGGAAGACACAGAGCTTCCATCCCTCACTTCTCGAGGCATCCTAGAAAAGGACAATAATTCGGTTTCTCTTAGTTTAATTTGTGCATTTACCTGTTTGGTATGTCAAGCTTTTGGGTTGTTTTTTGGTTTTTTTTGTAATCGTTATTAAAGTGCTCTTGGAGGAATCTGAGCAGTGAAAATAGCTGCTTTCACGGTAGATATAAGGCAAATTGTCCAAAATCAGCAAGCTGTTTCTTGGTCCCTGACTACTGAAAATACATACAGTAAGATACAGGTTCGATCTAATTTTAAAGAGGAATATGTTGTGTTTATTGGATCAATAAAATGTCATTTTTTGTTAAAATGAACCAACTACATTCAGGATGATTAAATGTCGTAATCCAGGCACCAATAGCCAGGCAAAACCATGAATATTACAGGCTTTAGCATTCATATATGTAGTAATTACACTGCAGTTCACTAATGCTTGTAGCAAGTGTTCCATGAAAGCAAGTCAATTATGTAATTATATTACTAATTTTATTATTAACTGGCACAGTTGCTGGGTTGCTTTCATTTTGGAAAAACATCACACAAAGAACCCCAGCTTGCTTATTTAGAAGATACCTTCTAAGCAGAGGATGACAAAGGGAATGGCTTGTCTTACACTTTTTTTTCAACAAGTTAACTTGAAGTCTAATGGTATATACTGTATTTCTGATTTTTTTTTTAACATTTATTATTACTATTTGTTACTCTTGAGAAAATCAAAACCTCCTATAAAGATGATTTTAAAGTCACGAATGTCCTGTAATACCTGACTGATTTAAATAAATTCGTCACCACCTGAGAGCTATGCCTTTTTTTTTAACCACAGATTTCCTCACAAGGCTCTTTACCATCTGATCACATAAAGCCCGATTACTATATTGTGTTATAAGCATTTGAAGCTTCTTAAAATGTACATTTTACCATGTACAGGACCCAGGATGTACATATATATATATGCTACATGAGCAAGCAGTATGATGCCAAGATCAAATAAAATTCATCATCAGGGACCTCTGTCATCTAAAAATTCTTTTGGGTGCCAAATGTCAGTACCATTTTTGTATAGATATTTGTTGCTTCCCTTTCATGCATTTACTGTTATTTTTCAGGCAATCAGGCCTGAAGCAACATTCAAAAAGCAACGGGGTATCAGCAGTGGAATTTATACTTCCAGTGACCACTACCCAATTGATTTAGAACATTGATGTGAACCCTATGAAATTAAAATAGCAGTGGTGGGCTGCTATGGACTAGCATGTTTCTAATACAGACAAGTGTACCTGGGTAGCATTTTAATTACATCCATTTCTCTTGGACTGCAAGACACTAATTTACACCACTTAAAAATGCTACCACAGACATCTTTCTGTAACCTAAGAATTTACTGCAACTGTGAATTTCAACAGAGTGCTCTAGAACTTTTGAGAAATACTTCTTTCAAACAAGTCTTGTTTCCACAGTGAACTGCAAAACAGTAAAGCTATTTCTTACTTAGTAGCTACATATGCATTCATTTTATTAGTTGTCTGGTAATTACAAGACTCACAGGTAGAAAAAAGGTTGAAACTACACTTAACCCCACCCTAAAATAAACCACTAAGTACTTCTGTCTTACCTTGAACAGTGCATTTTCATCTTCTTGCTCATGTGCTACCAACACTAAACTAATAGATGGAAAATGAACACCAGAAATCCAGGTTCTGAAATTCATAGCTCATTGCTGAGCAATAAAAGTATGTTTAATTAAAGGGAATTCTGTCATTCTCTGCACCTGTTAAGAAATCAGTTTCCTCAGGCAGGCATTTAAAAACAAAATTACCCAGTTCAAAAGGCTGAATTGCTAATTCCTTCATTTTTTTTAGTTTAATTTGTGCTGTTAGGTACTTCAAGCTTTTGCATTTGGGTTTTTTTTGGGGGGGGGTTTATAATTGTTAATAAAACCAGGTTCAAACTCTATGGTTTACTTTCATTAACTTCTCCTTTCCACCTCCCCACCACCCCCACCCTTTTTCTGCCAGTAAGGACAAAACCTGTGGAACAAACAGTATCAGGCTGTCCGAAATTAGCACTAGCACACACCTAAAGCTTCATGTATCTGGCATACACTGTATCAGATATGATTGACACAGATACAAATTCAAAATTCAATTCAAAAGCAAGGACTATAAAAACACCGCGTACAAGTAAACCACGGAAGCGAATGCAGAACAATGAGGAAATTACATTATTAAAAGTTTTTATTTAGGTTTGGTCAGTACAGGTAAGATAATATTGGAGTCACAGAGCAATATGCATCAACAGGATACAACAGTTCTTTAAAACTGAGTAACTATGCACACAATTCATAACATTCGGTCACCTAAGGAGAAAATGCACAGATGTATGGTGGGAAAAACTGTAATTAACACTGAAACTACTACAGGACTCCTTCAGTAAGTCCATCTTTTTAGTGATAAAACTACTGTACTGGGCAAACTTGGCAGTCATAAACCCACAGCTATTATGACAAATCTCGAAGGTGGTGTTAAGTATAACAGTATGAGTAAGAATGCCCTTACACAGCACAGGTTCTAGATATACACAGATTTGTACAGACATCATTTATGTTATACTTTATGGAAATAGTTTCCATTTCAACTTCACATTAACTCATATAAAAATAACTTGAGCTACACAAACGTCCTTTTAGCAACATTCAACGTAATTAACTGTTAAAATTTCCAAAGTGGCAGAGGTATTGAAGCAAAAAGAAACCCACAAAAAGGCAAAATTGTGACAAGTATGCACTAATTTAAACGGCTCCTGGACAGTATCCTCTCCCAATTTCAATGACACTGTATAAAAATTTTGCAGAAAAATGTTACAAAACTGAACCCTGCACATTTACACTGGAGTCCAAACCATTCTGGACATGACGAGAACCCACAGTTCTGTTACCTTTCATGCTCACTGTTTTCTCCTCTTGAGGATCATGATTGGAGTCTGTGTCATTTGAGTGGTGAGTGAGAGAGTTTTCACTGCCAGTGGGAGAGTCTACACTTTCATACCCAGTACTGAGCTGGTTTATGTAGCTACCACTTCCTCTACCAGTTCTATCTTCAGAGTGGTTGGCCAGCTTATTACCATTCCCTGGAGAAGCTGGGAAGTCATCCTCCGTGCCGCTACCCTCCCTATAAAATCCAGGCCCAGACGTCCGCTGATGGGAGGAGCTGCCATTGCTTGGTCCGTTTGCCAGGCGGCTGCAGTCTTTGCCCACGGCCTCTCCCTGCTCCGTGGGCTCAGAGGATGGAGTCCTGCTGGTACCTGGGTTGGAGGCCTGGGACTGCTGCTGCTGGTACTGTGCCAACTGCTGGCGAGTCTCCTTCAACTGCTGCTGAAGAACTAGAATGGTACTCTGCATACCCTCTACCTCCTCATCAAGCTGGATGATGAAGTCATTCAATTCTATGTAAAGAAAACACATTTGTTGCAAACACTTAATAGCCCATATACAGCTTCAATCTCAGACAAAAAATTAAAATCCCATAACTCAACATTTTATGCTGAAATTTTTCAATGAACTATTTCTCAGCCCTCAGGTATGCACTGGTTTTGATACTCTGCCTCTGAAGGAGAAAATGCTTAACAACTGTGGTATCTACTTATTTTCTATACTATTGAAAATATGTGAGAAAAATTTAATTTCTGGGCAAGAAAGCAAGATATTCAGAAAAAAGCTCAATGAAAACAATTAATATTTTGCAAGCAGATACTAATGTGTCTACTTTTATTCAAGTATAAATCCCCAGCAGAAATACTGTAAAAGTGACCATGAACCATATCTATACATAACAGATCTGATTAACTACAAAATCCTATTCAGCAGCCATAAGCATTATTTTTTCATCATATTTCAAGGAAGTTTCAATTCTTAATGTGTTTGAGCCTTTAAATCCTTCAAGAGAGGACACAAAAAGACCTTCTTACCAACAAGAGTGTTAACTAATTACACGAGACGTTTTACTATTTATGTACCAGAAAAAGGTTTTTACAATTAGTACTGCATTCTGGAACAAAACAAATCGGCCTCGTAACAGTGTAAGAAACACTGACTCAGTCTTCAATTCAACTGCAACATCAGTATGACAGAGAAAATAAAATGCAAAGTGCTTACTATTGTAAAAATAATTTTAAAAAGTGTTCTTGCTGCTATGGAGAACAATCATTAGGAAAACTGTTATTGCAGGAATATCATCTTGATTCATCTATGGGGAAGAAGCAACTCAATGCTGGTAATGACCACATTCAAAAGCAGCAGTCTTTAAAGAATGTCTACACTTGCTTCAATTATGTACTTGGTAAATTTTGTTGAAGTGTGTTACAAAACAGTACTTACTACTCCTAGAAAATGACATTATACAATCATTTACCTTAAGAGTTCTAGTTATTTTATACTGCTATTTTCTCCAAGAGATCAAAATATGATTGGGGGAAGATCTAGCCTTCAAAATGCAGGACATCTCAGACTTAGATGTGATGCCATATCAAGTTGCTGGTATCTTACAATCTTCAGATATTAAACAAAAAAAGATACTCAGGTCTATGTGCTGACTAGATAGGTTATATCCCCAAACTTCAGAAAACCTAATTTAACATTCTGTGAAGAGCCACTGACACTACACAGGATGCAAGACTGAAGACCTTTAAACCTGCATTTTCTCCTCCATTTAAATTATGCAAGAGGTCAGAGTTTTTAGATAATTTCAATTTAGGTTTTCAGTGTCACAAAATTTAGACTGTGAACATGATGAGACATTTTCATTCATCTGAGTTAAAGGGGAAAAAAATCATCAGTTTTTCATATTCTTAGGTATTGTTGAAAAGTTGGTGATTTTTTAAAATAAATTCCAAATGAGTCAGTTAACAGAAAGCTGTTCTCAGTGCATGCCTAGGCCTCATGTAATGTTAACAGCTTTCATCTTGCCAATTCACCAGTAGTGTGCAGTCTAAACATTTCCAATTAAGTAGCAAGACTTACAGTAAATATCTCTATTTCAAACATTGCATTAGTAGAGCTGAGGATCCCACCAGTTCCCCCAAACTTAAGGATTTTGTTTGTTTTTAACTAAGACTACCAGTTAATACTTACGACTGCTCAGTACAGCCCTTTCATTCTAACAAAGATTGTTTTGCATTATGTATATCATCACAAAATTAAACTTGCAGAAGTGCAAAGCAACTTCTATTTTTGTTAAAAAATCCCTTACCATCCTGACTGCTTTTAAGTTCCTCACTATATTTCTTCTGTAAAGCCAATTCTGCCTCAAGCTGTGCAATACGGCCTTGGGACAGCTGCCTTCCAAGCTCTTGATTCTCCTGGATAAGCATTCGACACTTCGCCATTAACTTTTTCCCTGTTTGGCTGCAAAGGAAAGAGCCATCTATCACAAAATGAATATAAAACCTTTAGTTATCTTCCTCAATCACAATTACAGACAAAAAGGAGATGCAATTTCTGCATGTCACAATTCAAGGAACATTATGCTTCAACATAATTGTCATAGCAGAAAGTCTCCCTATAGTTACCACGTGCTGTTCCAACGCCAGTTGATCTTCAGTCGCTGTCCCACAAAGTGGAAGGCAAGTTTTATTACTGAAAATATGAATAAGCATATTGTACTTTTTTGATACCAACATCTGGATTATCAGTATGCACAATCTTGCATGTGCCAATTCTTAACGGAGTTAAATATTTGATTAAAGATGTGTTTTGCAATTCAAAAGATCAAGGACTGCACAGAAACTACATGAGCAAATTATAAGCACAATCATTCCCCATTTGTTGCACTAATGAAATGCAATAGCTGAATTTGGGTGAAGGAAGTTGCTTGGGGGAAATAATAAATCTCATGTTCATTTTTCATATTGACAACCATTTTTCCTTAAAAGGTTTAAGCATTTATTTAAATGCTGTCCTGGTACTCTTGTTTAAAAAATGAGGTGTCTATTTTTCAATGCTACTTGTATGTTTGACAGTCACATGCAGAGTCTGCTTCATGATTTCTATGGTCAGCATCTCTTAAGTACATCTTGTATGAAGAGGAATGCAAGTGTAGCTGAACATTGGAAGGACATCAAGGAAGGGGTATATTATTTACTTCCTTTAAAATGACAGATTTCAGATTGTAAATAATGATCATCAGGACATTCAGTTTCTAAAAGAAATGTGAAACAAGTAGGAACTGACAAGACTTTCTTCACTAAATTGGTAACATTACACATCTTTAATCTTCATGATAAAAATCTCATTGTAAAGCATTATAGGAAGTAGTATGCAAATTAATATATAGGCAATACAGCTGACTCCATGAAAGAAAAATTAAAGTCCTTTAGGACTCTTAGTCTGCCAGGTCAGGATAGCATCCCCAAACAGTTCTTTTAATAGGCTCAGCACCATAATGAAGCTGTCCATCTTTTCTATAGAAGTGTAAGCTCTGCCAAAACCCCCAAACTTAAACAGTTTTATTGTGAATTCAATAGCAAGACTTGCGTTACTTTTCAAGACCAAGAAGGTCATTTAATTTTTTATATGCTTTTAAACAAGTGACAAATACTGAAAAGAAACTGAGGATTAAAAAAATAGAACAGGAAATTTCTGCTACAATCACAGCCACAGTTCTCTCCTGCAACCAAAATACCCAACCAGAAGAATTTAAAACAGCAATTTCCTTATCAACTACCTTCTGAGCACTCAAGTCTTAGAACATCTTTTAAGTTCTCTGCCAACTCTGCCCCATTTAACATTTTTCAACTGACTTTCCCAAATCTTTCAGATGGGCTGCTCCAGAAGGAATCTGGCTGTGTAAAGTCCTGGAGGCCTGAAAATCTGCTAAAAGCAGCAGCCTGTTTTCTTTCTTGATGTGATGTCCAATGCCAGGTCCTTGAAGTTTAAATTGTGCCGACCTAATACAGTCCAAGTCGCACATTTAAGATGCAAGTTTCCTTAGAGATGTTCATTCTGTGCAAAGCAGGACCACTTTGGAGATAACCAATGTGACAGATCCCAAAAGTTATTAGGCAGACATGATTTTTAGCCATTGGCAAATTCCTGTTACTGTATTCATCATTACTGCAAGTAGAAAAAGTTTACAATGCTTAAGTCATTTAATGTTTTTCTCTTCACAAACCAACATCAACTGCAGAATCAGGAAGTACCAGTTACCTTGGAATTGGGACAAATTTAGAATCCCATTAATATCTTCAGGTTAACTCCTGCCAAAATGTAAAATATTTATTACCTGTATAGAAATTTGCATAGTTACCTATAATGCTATTTCTTCCCATCAGAATTTTTCCAGATGTTCTGAACTAGCAGAGAATAACCCTTGCAATTTACAAAAAGGACAATATATTCAAGAACATTAAATCCTTTAACTATTAAAATAATTCCTGTGAACTGTAAAACTAAGTTCAGCATTGTTTTCACAAATCCTCTTGAACATACATGCAACAAAACCTGTAAGAATATAAGTGGTTAAATTTCAGAAGACTAAAGTTTGTTGTACTAGGCTTACTGCAAAATGACATTTCAACTAATTTTTTTCCATATCTATACTCTGCTTAATGATGGTTAAAATGGCTTAGCATAACCATTCCTTTGATTACATGCCCTTTCATTTCCCCCTTCAGACATCAGCAATGTTTATGCTGCACAGCCTTATCTACACTAAGGTCTGGAACTAACTCTGCTTAGGGCTGCAGTTAACATGTTATCCACCCCAAGGACATCAGTTTAGGATCTGAATAGGGCCATTGCCTCTTCCAAAAACCAGGCCAGATGTCATGAAATGAGTAGCTGTGTACAAGGATGGACAATTAAAGCAATTAAGGGGGAGAGGGGCAAGATGCAAAGAGAATAAAAAAACACCTACAAATATTTTACATGAGCCTATTACTTCACCTTTCAAGAAATGAAAAGCAGTAAAATCTTAACCCATTTAACAAAGCCTCAATAATTTACCAGGAAATAACTACAACTTTCTATATTCCAGCCACTGCATGTATGAATTATGCACATTCACACCACTGACTTAAAATTGTATAATGTAAATTAGGGTATGTTGCAGCTACAGAAATAACATTTTCTTTTGACACTTGGGTTTGAAAGGAAGTAGCAAGTTACTCATCTCTTCTCAGCTGTACTCACACATTCAGAGCCTGAGGACTTTAGAAAACCATCAACCTGTATCTAAATGTGTTAAATAATTTTCTGAACTCCAAGCTAGAAATAAGCAATCTGCATGGCATGCCTCTTTCAACACATTATAGCAAGCTTTACAAATGCCTTGGTAACACATTAACGATTTATTAATAGAAGTCTTACCTCTGTTTTGATGCTAGATCAATAAAATCTTAGATACTGCTATAGCAAAATCATTCCGGATGTATCACTTTTAAAAAGGTAAAATTTTTCTGTGGATTTTTCTTTTTGCTGTTAAGTCATTACTCATGCAAAAAAAAATAAACCTGCATAAGTATACTACTCTTTGATCCCATATTAATCACCTGAAGCACAAACAGTTAAAGATACTTCCAAATCAAAATTATGTTACGGCATCTTAA
Organism: Cyanistes caeruleus; assembly: GCF_971803275.1. Lineage (NCBI taxonomy): Eukaryota > Metazoa > Chordata > Aves > Passeriformes > Paridae > Cyanistes > Cyanistes caeruleus. Next base: position 56,877,202 of record NC_141702.1, on the reverse strand, counting down.
TAAAAGTCACCAAAACAATTAGAATACATCACCTTCTGTGACAGCTGAATGTCTTTTTAATTTAAAAATTAATTTTTTTAAACTGAGTCATAAAACGTTGCCCAACTGTTTTGAAAAATTAAAACCTCCGATTACTAAATAGACCTCTATTTGCTACGGGAGAAAACAAACACACAAATGCTACACCAAATCTACATTTTGCTTTACAGACCTCAGAGGTGCACTCCCAACTGTCCCAGATTGCCACTCTTACAAGTAACTTGGGACAACAGAACAGAGGCATCAATAGAGCAGCAAAAACTCCTTCACTGAATCCACCAACAAAAATGCATGCATTTAAGGTTTTCTTGGTTTGTTAAAATACTGACTTCGTTTGCAGCGAACGAGACAATGCAGAAATAACAACCTGTTCAATTCTCGTTCATCCCAGGAGTTTCATAATACAACAGCATATCCAGAAGTGTTCCTTGAACTACGTATTACAACTATTTCAAGGCACATTTTATAGAGAAGCACAATACAAAAAAACCCAGGTGTACAACGGAATAAAAACACCCCACCAACACTGAAGACAGTTGCCATCTTGTGCCTTCTGTATTAAGCATTTGAGATCAGTTCTTAGTATGAAGATCGAAAAATTCTCATTTCTGCATGAAAACATGCAGTGAAATTCTTATCACAACCAGTTTTTCTTATACATGCTAGTTGTGATCAAATGTATGTTGCTTCAGACAATTTTAAACCTGCATTTAGATGGAACGTACATTTTTGTACAGTTCTAATTTTGAGGCGTCCACAATATTACCAACCATCCAGAAAACAGTTCATTATTTAGCAACAGTGACTTAAGGCTGCATCAAGTGCTAGAGCCCAAAGGCTAAACAGTCAAATGTGTACACTACCACTGTTGTGATATCAAATAGCACTCTTGTGGCTATTCAAAACTGGTTAGCAAGTAAACTCTTTAATGCAAAATTCACCTCATCGAGTTTTGACCCAGCAGTTCAGTGAACAAGCAGGAAGTCCACAGTCTTATTGGCAAAACTGACTTACAGTGTCTCTAAGTCACTAGGCTCAAGGTTAAGAGCGAAGCATATTCCACTTCTACATTTTACGGGAATTTTACATGTTCAATTCATGATTTATAATCTCTAGGTTCTCTCTCCTCCAAACTGTCTGTAGACACAGTGTGCCACAGACTTAAGACTTCTGTTTCTCCCTCTATTTTCTTCAAATAGAACAATTTTGCAAATGTCTACATGTTCTAGAAAAGATTTTTTTCGAAGATGGCCATTTCTTCAGAATAGTCCGACGCTGTCAGGCCTCTGAAGCAAAGGGGAGAAAAAAGCTGAAACACAAGGTTCACCTGGTAAGTTTTACATTAAGCATTACAAGCTGGACAGTATAAGAATGTGGCTTTTGCCTCAAAACGTCTGAGTCTTGGTGTGGAAACGAGTACTTGGCTGTCCCACCATAGCATTCTCGTAGTGGGACTGTCAGGGAAGTCTTGACTGGGGAGTATTTGTTTTGTTTACCTATCAGGCGTAAATTTCCAGGCACTCAGTTCATTTTGGGCTTGTTCCAGTTTGTCTTTAGTCTGTTCCAGTTCACCTTTCATTTTTAGGAAAAACAAGTTGATGGCTGGGTCCACCATTGTTGATCGCAGTTGGGCAACACTAGGCTGCTGGACTTGCTTGAGGTACTGAATCTGATTCTGCATAAAATAAGAAAAAAATACTGTTATTCATACAATACTAAAAAAGAACTGCAAGTCATTTCAATACAAATCATTACCCCAAAGTTATCAAGGTAGCTTGCCTTCTTTCATGCTGCAACCCAAACAACACAGGATAAAAAAAATCTCTTGTGCATGCCTCAAACCCTTGTCCGTGTGCCTGCTCACCCAAGCCCCCTAAGCACCTGCCATGATTTACCTTTCACAGCGGATTTCCCTCCAGACCCCAATTATTGTCTACGTGTCAATTTACATTAGTCAGAGCAGTATCTGGATTAGAAGAAATTAGAATGCTCCCTTTCTTTTGTACCTGCCTGCACTCCTTCTGAGGAGCAAAGAGCATATGGAAATAATTATCTGCTTTAAACAGACAGTTAATTCCCACTTCAGTGGAAGTTATTAAGAAACATTACAGTTTGACAATAAATATTTACAAGCAAATAATAAAAAGGTTTTTAGAAACTTCTGAAGTTTTTGCAACTGCAGTAGTCACTTATGATGCAAGATGGTGTTTTTTTAAACAAAATAATTTAGAAATATTAACAGCAATTAAAACAGATTTTGGTTGGATTTCATTCCCTTGCATCGACCACAAGCCAAAGGACATACAAGTTAGCATGTTTAGAACACCTGTAATAGTGAAAATTTCAGAAGTAATAGAAAACAGAGGTTTTGTTTTAAATACAGCATCTATTATTCAAAATGAATGTAAATAAATTATTAACTTTATTAACATTTTATTAACTTTTTATTAACTTCAGATTAATCGTTTCTTCAATTTTAATCCCATCACTCAAATGGTACTAAAAGTACGTGTCTAGAACCCTGCTAATCACCAATACCACATCAGCCTGCACAGAATGTGCTGATTCTTAAATTCAATTTATTATGCTCCCTGTATCACACACATTTCTTCACGAGCAAGAGGTGAACAGACTCACACAATGTTAAAAGACATTAATTGGAAGTCAGATGGCTTGTTTCCACTTACTTGAAATAAAATTTCTGCTTGAAATAAAAAGTCTGCAACCAGACTTGAGAGCAGAGAGTTTCACTGACAAACCCTAAAGGGCAAGAGTCTCCCCTGCACTCTTGTTTCCTTGGGACACACCATGTTCCTGTACGTTCAGTTACTCTCTCATGGGGTCTTTACACAGCAGTGGTGAAGAGGAAGCACAGAAGTCCTATGTACATTCAGTGTGCAGGAGCAACCTCAGTCACTTCTAATTGAGTATAACATGGTTTAATTTACATATAGTTAAGTAGCAAAAACTCCTGGATTTTATTTCAAGTAAGTAGTTTCAAAGGTACTAGAATAACTGAAGTATTGCCTTTGTTACATTAATTTGATATTATAAAAATACTTAGCTACTTAAAAAACTGACATCATCGTACTTTAAATTTTAAATAGACAAAGTTCTACGTATGCAAAAAGAAATAAAAAAGGGACTAAAGCACTGCATATAAATATTTTCAAGAATTAAAGCACTCAAGAACCCACATAAAAACACTACCTAGAAACAAGAAATACAGATTAAGATAATGCTAACAATTCTTGGATGGCATTTTACCTCTCGGTTCCTTTGCCTCACTGAATGCACAATACATCACTCACTGAGTAAGGATCAATTTTATTCATTGTTATTGATGTGTATTTGATGTTCCTTGTCTTCCTAAGGCCCACATTCCTCCCTCTTCCACTAAATCTAAAAATTTTAACAGATTCCTTGGATCACTAGCACACAGAATTGCTGCCACTGCTCCTCGGTCACATCAGAAATACACTTGAACACTCTGGAGGACCCAGCCAATGCTGTGCAGTGCCAGTTATTTGACAGTCTCATGGGTGTCTCTCCAGCTCGCACTCTTAAGCCCAGCAGATGGCACCTGTACAGGACTTCAGCTCATCGTTTCTAAAGCAATTGTGTAGAAAGAACTTATTTAAGCTTAACAACCCTTGCTCATTCCCTCCCCAAACTTAAAAAAACAACAACAACATTCTCTTCCTCTATACTTTTTCCAACTCAAATTTTTTTAATCCCTCCACAAAAGTGCTTTCTCCAGTAGTTAACTCCAGAGTTCCCACCTGCCAGGCTCTTCATCCCTGAAGACCTAGCAACCTCCTCCCAGTCTGACCTGCTCCCAAAGCAAGCCCAAATGTCTTTCCTTGTCTGCAGATTTCCTAATTTTGTCATCCTGCTTAGCCGGTCCAAACCTCACATTCTTGCTCCCTCTAACCACTTTCTAGTATGAGTCACCTCCCATTGATATTCCAGGTGGTAAGAGTTAGGGAGCAGGAGAGTTTGTTTGCCTGTTGCCTTCAGGCTACAGCTGAACATACAGGAATAGTCATGTCCAATGCTAAACCCCAGGGAATGCCCACTCTAACACCTGAAATGCCTACAGACTGTTCATATTCCCAGACATGAAAGCATACACTACCTAGTATATTTCAAAAGCCCATCAAATAGACAAGTAGAGGTAATTTTCACAAACACAAAAATCTTGCTATCAGCTTTCTCTGTGTTTCAACCCAATGCAGGAGAGCACTGAAAGCAGTCTATTTAGAGGACATTAGGCTGTGTGAGGTTTTGTTTATGTGCATTTTTATCTTTTAGTTAAAGACAGACAATAACAATTTCAATCCCTCTAGTTCTCACATTCTTGGAAACAGTTGCATGCCTTCAGCTGCAATCATCATCCAAAAACAGCTACAAAGAACAGACTCTAAACACGAAGAATTTACAAAACAGATTACAGGTGCCTGAGACGAAGTGTAAGCAATCTAAGTCAGATCAACATTATATCCTTCTTACAAGGAAGGAGTAGTAAGGAATGAAGTGCACAACTAAGAAGAGAAAAAACACAACAGAGCTGTAACCTAAGCCACAAGAGTAATGACTACCTAGTGCTACAGTCCAACTGCACCAACAGAAAGTTCCACCCACTGTCATCTCTTGTAGATCTTTTCCATGAAAAACATATTTGAGCAGCAAGTATTTCCAAATTTCTGCCCACTTACTGACTCTCAGTAACTGTGCAGTAGCCTGGAATGAGGTTAAGGCCCTTGCCTGAAGTAGCATTAACTTTACTACCACCTCTGCCAGAAATAAAGCTTTATTGTAGAAACCATAGCCAATATCTTACCCACACTTCCCTAAAAGGAGCAACCTCTTCTAGGGGGTTGTTCCTGCTGGGGGAAGGTAGCTTGAGGCTGCTGCTGAAAACAAGGCACACAAGATGTTAAACGCCTGAACTTCTAGGTAGCCCTTAGTAACCCTAAAACCACAGAGAAACATTGCAGTACCTGTCACAGACTTTTACTAAGCTGATGGCTCTGAAGAAATCCATATATTCTCTTGCTAGACTCAGCACAGAGCACTAGAGAGAATGGAGTTATACACTCCCCTCGCATCTTGTCTCTTCAAAAACAGCACCAACACAGAGTAAGGGCAATGATTCCACTACTGCTACTCTGACATGCACACCTACACTTTAAAGATGACAGCTGGTGACTTTAATAAACTGAAAGCACACTAAAACACTACTATTTTAAAAAAGGGTAAAAACTGAAACACCAAAATAGAGTTCATCACACCCTATTTTAAAACAGAGCTAGTGTACTTTAGTAAGCAAGGTGTTCTAACGCAAGTAATCAGAAAACTCAGTATTTTCCAACTACTACCAGCTGAATGTGGTACAATATTAAGTTTTTAACCATTTAAATTTGAAAGCGGTAAATTTGAAAGAAAATGTCCCAAAAACACATCTGTAGTTTTCAAGAAACTAGACACCATAAATGCTCAGTCCTTCTGAGCAAAATGTGACAGGGAACATTGAAGGCTTACATATAAATGTTACTGATGTACTTTACATGTAAGTGTGAACTATAAAAAAACTAACGAATAAAAATATGGAAAAATTATTTTATGGATTAAAATCAGGCATGTCAAATATTCATCATCATCACATGATGAATAGTTTACTACAGGATTAAGCAACCTGTATCTTAGCTTTGCATCTTATCCAACATGATGTATTTTTCTACTGTTACTGTAGTGGAAAAAACACTCTCTAGTAAAGCCTAGTCCTTCACACCTTCTTAAAACTATGTGCATTTTTAAACTTCAAAACATATAAAGGTGAAAATGTCTCAATTATACACCTCCAGTGTATCCATTTTACACCTCTTTTTCAAGGATCTTCCTACCTCCATATACTATGGAGATTACATCCTTGGTTTAATTCTTGAGTCAGGAGCAGGAGAAATCAAAGCCACATGAGTGTGTGGGCACTTGTCTGTTTTTTGTTTCTTTTTGGCAGGTTGTTACCCACCCTTTTTTCTTTTTTAAAGTACACTGAAAATCAAAGCTCTTCAGAAGTTCTTCTAAACCAATATTCTGGAAAGATTATGCAGCTATAAACATCTAACAAAGTGCAGCCAAAAACCCCTATAGTTCTCATGATATTGTCAAATTCAAAGCATTAAATACTTGAAGTTTATGACTTCAAGGGAGGAAGAAAGGAAAATATAGTACACACGAATTTGCTTTTGGTGAAAAACTTACATTTCTTTTTATCTATTTGTTTTTAGTACTTACTGCTTTAGGTATATGCTTAGAAGTTCAAAAGGAAAAAAATAACAACCTGTTATTACTGCTGTTCCACATAGCAGAATTTATCAGTAAAACTTCACAACTGGAGCAGGACCAATACACAGCTAGGTAAGTGTTGCAGTACAGATCTTCACTGGCATCCTGGGCCACATTAACAGGAGTGCTGCCAAGGCTGAGGGAGGAGATCCTTCCTCTTACTTAGCACTGGTGAGGTATCTGGGGTACTAAGTCCCTATCTGGACACCCCCGCACAAGAAAGACACAGATATATGAGGGTGAGGCCAGTGAAGGGCCATGAGGCTGATTAAGGGGTTGGAGCATGTGACACACAAGCAGAGGCTGAGTGTTAGGGCTGCTCAGTCAGGAGAAGGCTCGGAGGATGTTAGGGATGTGCATAAATACCTGATGGGGAGTAAAGCAAGCAAAGCCAGTGATGCCCACTGAAAGCACAGAAGGTGATGGGCACAAACTGAAGCACAGGGAATTCCACTTAAACAATAAGGGAACACATTCTACCGCGTCAGCAGTTCAACACTGGCACAGGTCACCACAGAATTTTGGAGTCTCCATTTTAGGAGATGCTTAAAAGCCAATAGTGCACAGTCCTGAGTAACCTGGTCCAACAGACCTTGCTGTGAACAGGCAGGCTGGACTAGAAACTGCAAGTCTCTGACAAACTCGGCAATTCTGGGCTTCATTTTTTGCCACTGCAAAGTAAGCATAATCCCCTTTATTTTTTTCCTGTTTATAATACTATTTACTGTGAACTAAAGTGATCTTATGGTCTTAAGAACAGTGCAAGTACTGTGTACAGAGCTCAGTCATACAACTATACCTATACCTGACAGCTCTGAAAAACTCCAGGTAAAAAAGAAAGGAAGATTTAAAAAGCAAAGGAAAGCTACAACACTAGTTATTAGTTCTGCACAGAGTCTGTATTTTTCATACGAGAAGCTCTGAGGAGTATATTACCAAAACTAGCAATAAGCTTTTTACAATTCTCTCAGAAACTGTCAGATTCTAGCAGAATGAAAATTACATTAAGGTAATCCAAAATGAGACAGTTTCCAAGAAACCAAAACTAAATACAGATGTAAAATTCACAAAAAACGGCCAGAAATAAAGAATAAATAAAGATCAACAAAATACGTAACCAGAACACTACAAATTAAGCAGATCTGCCAAAGTTCAAAAGTAGCAACTTCACCTATCCAGAGAGCTTACAAATACCTTGTTATCCAAAGGCGATGTAAGTATCCGCCTAAAACCTCCTAAATGGAACCAAGTAAACTCAGTCATATCCTTACATTTTTATTTGTTCCTGACTCTATAATGACACTCAGAAGTAACATTTTTGTAGAGATATACCGTAGATAAATGCTAAAAGAGAATATATGCAAGAATTAGCTTGAAGTAAAAGCCCTTCCAATCACAACTGGTACTGAAAAATCAACAGAAGTAACTAATATTAAAAAATCCCCAAACTTTAAGAAGTGATCTTTATTAATTCAATGGAAGCTAAAGTACCCTGCCATGTCTTTAAACAGAAATGTAATGGTGTAGATACAAAAAAACACAGCACATGGGCACTGGCTCAACAGCTGATACTGCTGCAACTGTCTGAACACACTTATCCCTTTCTAAATACTTACAGTACACTCTTGCATCTCCTGTTCCTTAGTTGCCAGCCTCATCACCAGAATATTTTCTCTTCGGGCAGACTCTTGCTGTTGCTGTTTCAACTTCTCTTCAGATTCTCTCAGCCCCGTCACATCATTAGCTAACACGTGCAAGAACATACAGAAAGTATGTTTTAGTGTACCCTTTTATAGGAAGCTTTTAAAAGATAGCAAAAAGAATCTAAAAACCAAATTTATAAATAGAAGTCAAACAGCCACACCTTTTACAGTCATGTTTATAACCAGCATAAACAAAACAAAGTATCATTAAGTATTAGAAAAGCTTGACAACAAGTGGCTTTAAATCCATATTCCTGGTCCTTCTTTAAGACTTACTAAAATTTTGAAGATATTTATATAGGAAATCACTTTTAAACTGCTTGCTTAACCAAATATTATTACAACCTGCAGTCTGAAACTTGGGAAGCTGGAACTGCCCAGATACACATAAGAAAAGCTGAGGCCAGGGTGGTGGAGGAATAAAGTCTGTACTCTCACAAAAACCAATCTGCAGTCTGTAAAACAGTGCTGTTTATAGCAATCCTCAAACTGATCTCAACACTCCGTGAGCAAACAGTAATACATTCGAGAACATTCTGTCACAACTAGAATTCTGATCCATGGACATTTATGAAAGTTTATATAAGAAATACATAAAAGGCAGCACATTTCCAAATTACTCAAAAACACATGCAAGTAACCTGATACCAACTGTATACATTCACTCTGCTACTTGTCACATGGAAAACAATGAAAAATTTTAATAATATAGATTTTCATTTTTTTTTCTAATTTCTTGAGAATAATCAGACGTGAATATAACCTGAACATCACAAATTGCTTCAGGACAATGGTTTCTAAATAAATCTTGACAGATAATTCATTAACACTGATTACTACAGCCTGTACTGTATCCAAGATCGAGAAACTAGGAATGTTGAAACAACTTATTTATCCATGTTTAGACAGTCTCAGATGTGAATGGAATCACCTGTTTCCACATTTGCTATATTTTAGTCTCTCCAAAACCCAAAACATTATGAGACAGCAGTAGAAGGATGTAACAAGAGCAAAAGAGAAGACATCCATTTGGACTGACAGAAAAATACCCTTCAAACTCAGTGGTACTATATCTCTAAGTATTTAGACTGTGTCTTGGTCTTCAGGACAGACTGAAAAGGTGAAAACAGGAAATATACCATCTCTAGCTGCCAACATAACTTTTAAAAGTGACTTAGGATGGGCTGTTCAGTCACTCCCAGAATGTATTCATATTTTCTCATTTCAGAGTAGTGTATTTTCCCCATATTATCTTCCAAAGTTCAAGTTTTAATGACCATATAAGAATGACAATCAAATTTGCCTGATCAGATCAAATAATCCTTGGGGACTCATTTTACACATTTACCTCTAAGCACTATTTCCCCTCCCAGTCTTATAGTCCTGGAATATTACCAAAGGCACAGACATTCCTGGAGTATTCTGGTAGATAAAGTTTCCTTTTCTAATGGTAAAGTTCTGAAAGTACACCTATTTATGGGGTTATGCTTTGAAGCTTTCCCTTGCCCACAGTCTGTGTCCTACAGATGCAAAAATAAAGACTTTTTAGATGGGATAAATTTGCAACTGCAAAAGAAGTTGGTAAAAAAGCTGTGAGAGACTGAAAACTTAGAAATGTAGAAAAAACAGGCTCTCTTTTCCTGATAAGTAACTGACATAACAGATCATTATCTCTCATTTCTAGGACCTTTAGAAAGCACATATATTACTTGATCACTCTGCTTTATACATTCTGATAATTTGCACCATTTTGAAACCCAGCTAACTTACAATTAAGGTCTGTGTACTTGCCCTCCAGAGCTTGCACGTATGCTTCATATTGTTTCCACCTGTTGCAGATACAAAGAGAAAAAAAAAAGAATTTTCTGAAGTTCTGTTTACTAAATGAAGGCATCTCATTCCTAAGCTTTCAGAGCTCACACTGATACCATAATCAGAAAACGTCAGGATGGAATTACACAACTGCACAAAAGACAATTCCAGTTTTAAAAAAAGAGCTTTTAATGGTGGAAACAGTTCAATCTGCTTTGCATCTCAGAGGAATAAAATGGTAGCTGTGCATTACAACACATGAAATTGACATCTTAAAAATCACTATTTAGACAAATACTAGGATCAAACACTACTTATTTTGTGATCTTTGTGAAGTACCCTATATACATCTTATTCTCATAGAGCAATTCAAACAAAATTCTGTAACAAACTGTGATACAAATACAACACTAACTATGTTACCAAGTGAACAGGACAAGCAAAAGTGTTATTATAACACCAGAAATAGCAGCCTAGGTTAAGCGTCGTATCAGCTCATTCAGGTTAAGACCATTCCCTGATTATATTCATATCCATAAGCCTAACAATTTAATAACTCTTTGAAAACATGTTATTTAGGCAATTCACCCACAGTCAAAAAACATCACTTAAAAACAGCATTGAATTTTATACAAACTACCAAATCAGTAGCAAATATCCCAATGATTTACAGATGTAAAGTTTAGCATGAAGTGCTTTACGAAAAAAAGTTCACAGCAGTGTTTTGGGATTTTAAAGTAGCACTCTGTACCTAACTGTGTGTTCCCCATGATGGTACAACTGCACACTTTAAAGGAAATTAATGTAGCAGCTTATCACTACAGAAAAAGGTGTTTGTTCCCTCCTCCCAATTACCCTCTCTCCCTGAGACGTATTTTATGCCAGATTCATCACAACTGCTCTATTTGAACTCTGTAACCTACACTACTACTTTAATGGAAACTATAAAATCTACCTCAAGGTAATCTGGACCATTTAGTGAATTCAAACAGCACATTAAAGGACCTAAAGCATCAGGGATCTGTAACAGCAAGCAAGATCACATTATGGAAAAGGAAGTATGAGACCTCTTCCTTCAAGCAACAACAAAACTTTTACAACACTTCAGCTAAACATGGCAACAGCATGAACAAACTCTCAAAGCTCTGTAAAAGAGAGCAGTAGTATTCATACTTAACCCTTAAATTTGACCATTAAAAATTCTATGTTAGTTCAGGAGATTTCATCTCCCAGAAGTAAAACTGAAATGGTCTACTGAACAGCTAATCTAGAAAGAGATAACCTAATTTTACATTAGAAAATCACATGCAGTAAACAGTTGGTCTTCAAATATACAGGACTACTTGACTTTTAAGTTATAGCTCACATCCCAAACCCAGTAATTCTATCAAAATCATGACACCCTCACACTCCCTCAACAGGAGCACTATACAAAGGAAGTGTATTGAGGACATAAAACCAAAACAAAAAAAACCCCAAAATAACCACCCACAAGCAAACCACGTAGCCCATGGTCACCAAGAATGTTGTAGACTCTAAGTCACCTCTCAACAACTGCTAGTATTTAGGCAAGAACTAAACTCCTGGAAAAGAAAATCTAGATGGCACTAGGCCATGTCATGGATTTCAAGTCTTATGCCTACCAACACTTCTAGAAAACGTAACCATTCAGATCTGGCATTTTGTCAAAAACGTGGTAACCCTTGCAGTTGAAGCTACTTGTACTGGGTCTGGCAGAGATGGAGATAATTTTCCCCACAGCAGCCCTTGTAGTGCTGTGCTTTGCACTCAGAGCTAGAATGGTGTTGGTAACACACCAGTGTCTCAGCCACTGCTAGAAGTGCTCACGCATCATCAATGCACATTTTCTAGCATTCCCCCCTCACCAGTGGGCCAGGAATGGGTAAGATCTTGGGAGGGAACATAACCAGACCCTTGACTTCCTTGCCCCAGATCATGCCTTCCAGCACACCTGTAGCAGACTAAAGCAGCTCATCAGTGAATGTGAGTGGCAGAAGAATGACAAAGGCTAAAAGCTAGATTTTTTTTCTCCCATCAGTTTGCTTTCCACTCAATATGGAAGTTTATGTTCATAATCCGATGGTTCAAAATTAATAACCTGAAGATGTGCTACTTGGAAAGGCATTCAAAAACAGACAGGAGAACAAGGAAGATACTTTTTAACCTGTTTTGCACTCAAGGGATCACTTAAAGTCTCACAAGAACTGGAAGGTAACTGAGCAGCATTGTCAGTTACTTAATTCCCTTCATTCTCTAAAAATACTAAGCAGTCTTTATAGAAGTAATTTGAAGCAACAAAGTCCTAAATACTTTTTCTTGAAGCACCCATACTTTATGCTGAGCTTTGGGGTTTGCAGTAAATGATAAGCAGTTAGGGGTTAAGACACACACTGTACCCAGGCCATTCCAAAAATGACTGGCTCTAAGTCCCTGTCGACTGAAGTTTAGTAAAAGCACTGTATTTTCTCAGAAATGCTTGTGTATATTGGAGTGCTTCAGTGTTTTACCAGCTAATTGCTCAGCTAAATGATCAGGGCAATACTGATCAGATTTTTAGCTATGATCCACAGAGTATTTCTTTACCATGCTCCTGGCTCTTCTTTCTCTCAGAAGCTCCTACAGTCAAGCTAAGTAACTGCTGCATTAGAGTGGGGAAAGTTTAAGATGAGTCCACAGCAGTAAGTCATGAGACAAGCAGAAATTCAAGGTCAGATCTAAAGCCTCTGTGCTAGTCCTGCTCATATTTTGTCAACAAAAGTTAAGATGAGCAAACCTGAATTATGTATTTCATGGAAAAGAACAGTAAAATTTGGACTTGTGGCACAGAAACTGACAAAAAAGAGAATAATCTTTTCTACCTATGTATTTCATCACTGTAACTGTACAGCAATGGTGATTTACTGCCTAAAAGATCATTACACGTCTGTCTCAAAAAGCATTTGCCTCACCGAGGCATGGACCAAAAAAATACATTCCAAATCTTAAGACAATCTAGAGGTCAACACATGCTTTTCTATGTCTCAAAGTAATAGAAATGACATTCACTAAAATATGTGCAATAATATTTCGTTCCAGCCTACAAATGAAGCCAGCAGTTACTGTAATAATTGTTAGTTTTATGTGAAATCGCAATTAGAGGTGAACTTACTAGAAATCCATCAAATCTGCCCCCACAGAAAAAAAGTGTTTTCAAGACTGATCAATGCAAACTAGTAAAATGGACATGACCAAAATGCAATTTTAATTTCCTTTTCTGGGTATATTGAAGAGTTATTCTCCTTAAATCCATCAAGTGCTCTTTTTGAGAGCATGTCAGTTTTTATTCACACTAAGATGATTATTCAATAGCAACACAGCTGTCATCAGCAAATTCCCTTCTTCCTCTTCGTTAACACAGGTGAGCTGCTGGCATACTTTACCTCCTTGGGTGTATTACACCCCATTCTCTCCTGAATATGTGCTAGAAATTCATCCCTTCTATCATAGCAATTAATCATTGCAAGTTACAGAAACTGATTACAACTGACAGACATTTTTTGTTTTCACATTATCAGTTAGAAAGCATCACAGAATCTATGCTTTGATATTTTCACATGAATTTTACTGCAGGAAGTAAGGGCACAGCTTCAGAGACTTACGAGTTTACTACTGCCAAATTCTGAGTATAGAAACTTTTATAAAAAGGATCACAAGGCCAAAACCACTTATGAAAGAAGCACTTTTTCTGTTTAAATACATTTTTCTTTACAACCCAAAAGTCTGGATACTCAGAGGCAGACAGAAACCAGTTTTAAATATATGGAGGCAGACTGTGTTTACTCCCTGGAAAAGACTGTAAACCCAAAAGTAGCTGGCAGGATAGCATGTCCAGAAGGGAGGGTAGTTGATCACCACATATACAAAGTGTTGTATATGCAACCCTGTGTTGCTACACAGTTTAGTCTTTGTTCTATGAACCAGCAAAATTTACCTTGAAACCCTAATAAATGCTAATAACTCGGTGTACAAGAAGCCACGAACTAATGTTTACCAAAATGCACAGACTACTCCAACAGATAAATACCCCACAGATGGCTCATTTGGATAGCTCCTGGTTTACAAATCTGGAAATTCAGGCATACAGAGACAAGTGGATTGGGGTGGTTTCTTTAAGCAGGTGGTCTGTGCAACAGAATTTCCTGCAATTGTTTCCATGGTTACATGGACACTTTCTAAACTGAAAAGATGGTCAGGTTCTTCCTTATCAAAGTTGTAGGTGATGAAAACCTCAGTAACATTTTTCTGTTAATATCCAGATATGCTGAGAAGACAACTGCATGGACTGATTAAATGTAAAAAGGACTGGAGAAGTAAAGAGTTGACATTTTTTCCGATGTTTAAAATAACTTACTATCTATCAAGGAATGTAAGCAATTGTATCTTCTGTAGTTATGAGTGAATAAAAAAATCCACTCACACTCATGTTTTACAAACTACCAGCAAAGATTTTGCCTCTTGTGAAAAAGTGTTCCCTCCCAAACTACAAATAAAAATACTTGAGACAAGAGGAGAACTTTACAGAAGAGATGCATCATGAGACAAGTAAAACTGTTTTTCAGAACAAGGATGTTAAAAGACAATGGAAGAGTAAATTCACACATCTTCCACTGGAAGCTCACTAAAATGTTGAGATAGAAAAAACACTTTTTACATTACCTTAGGATAAGCTCATCTCTAGGTAAAACCTTAAAATCTGCTTCACTAAGGCGAACCTATGATGCAAAAAGAAAAGCATAACTTATCAAGCTGTCCCGATAACCAGGAAGAGTGAAGCCACAAGTAATTTTAAAAACACATACCTTCTTTGGGAGAGGTTCTTCATTCGTCATTGTGAACTCTGAAGGGAGAGGAAAAAAATGGAGTTTTATTTAGTGTAGTTTCTAGTGTAAAAGGAACACTGAACAAGTCAGAAACTTGTACTTCTAGCCTTAATTGTTTTAATTTGCAATATTACACCACTGAAATACTGGTTCCACACAATGCAGCACCAGAGTACAAAACAGCACTATGACATGTTTGCTCCTGTAATCTAGATATAGTCAGATGCATTTTTCTAAAAGCTATCTCAAACTTTCTACTTATGTCTAAAAAGCCAACCTGTAATCAATTCTTCCTATTTAACTAATCAAAACCATCAAACTTTGTATCAAACTGACATTTAGTATGTGTCTACATCTATGAACATTGTATTTTACAAGGTAAAGGATAATCAGTGTCTGAGGAAAGCAATTTATACTACTGCGCCTCCTCTTTGGAATAAAAGAGGATAATTTGTGAACATTACAACATGTTCTTGCAAGTACTTACTCTCGTATGATTCTAATAAACAGGAAGTACTGTTATTTTAAAACCCATGTGAATATTTTCAGGAAAAGTAAGATACAAAATAAATGGCTTTGATAGACCATCAAACTGAATTCCTCTAGTGCATACAGAGCATTAAGAGTACTGTATTTTGCTATTTTAAATATTCACACTGCCCTGACTTACAGGACATGCTTCCTTATCTCAAAAGAGTAATACACAGTATTTTCTACAACTATGATTATGTAAAAAATACTGAGTTCCTAAATCTTTCAGGCATTCAAGTAACAATAAATGCAAGATTTGCTGGAGGCATGTATATTTGCAGTATGCTTTCCACCGGAAAAGTTGCATATAATATTAAGAGTTGACAAGCTTGTAAAACTGCTACCATACATATACCAGGGAAAGGATGTGTCAACTCTTTGGTTGTGAACACTTTAGCTTTAAAGAAACAATGCTCTTAGGGAGAAGATATTTTATTTTCCCAATGATTTTTATGGATTACCTTAGTATTTTCACAATGACACGCAATGAACCAATTTAACTTTTCCAAATC
Source organism: Cyanistes caeruleus (assembly GCF_971803275.1). Taxonomy (NCBI): domain Eukaryota; kingdom Metazoa; phylum Chordata; class Aves; order Passeriformes; family Paridae; genus Cyanistes; species Cyanistes caeruleus. The sequence continues at coordinate 56,861,377 of NC_141702.1, read as the reverse complement.
CCAAATTGTTGGTTAGTAAAACAAGCAAATACTTTCCAACAAAGCAGAGCCTTATCAACCTGCACTAACTAACACCACTGACAACTACACAGCACCCTACCAAACAAGGTCCTGGTTAACAACATGTGAAACAATCAACACTCACACTCCCTTCCTATAATAAATACTGACATTAGAACCCACAGAAAGAAAACATTCAGAAGAGGCATCTCACTAACGAATGGCAGCTTCCTGTTGCTAGGCTTAGTAACGCACAGGCACATACGTGCTTCCCTAAACTAGGAGGTCCCCTCCACTCCCACCCCCTTCTCCTTCCACTCACAAGAAGTTACTCAAGCACTTTGCTTGAACTTCTGCATGCAGCTCCTTATTTGAGACTGTTTTACCAAAAAAATATATCTTAAATATAAAATACAAGAGTAAGAGGGAACTGATAGAAATTGCCAGTGCCCAACTCAGTCATTCAGAGTAATTTGAGATTAGAGAGGGAACGCTTGTGACCCCTGTATTTAGGCTGCCTACCTTCCCCACTGTTATTTTTCCCAAGATTTTTAGATTTTTTAACTCCTTTGGAATCTGGAAGTAGTCCTGAAGATCTCAGCTGGTGTTAAGTTCCTGACAGAGAGAAACATGCTTTTCAGATGTCACACAACTACAGTTAACACTCACTAAATGGTGCACACATGTCAAGTCATTACATGTGTGTTCCTCAAAAAAGTACCAGAAGCACACAAATGCCAAGAAAGGTGAATTTTCTCCAAAAACCTGGCCTGTAACCCCTGCTGCAGCATACAGCAATTATAAACATGTGACTGCTGTCATATTCATGACTACAAGAAAGCAAAGGTTGATCCTCCATCCAAAGGTAGTCGACACTGCATCTCCAAACCTCACACAAAATTCCAGCACCAGACCAGGCTACTCTGACCTCTACACCCAGCACATCACCATTTACAAAACCACCTCCAGCTTTCAGACAAGAGCACGAAAGACTGAAGTTATGGGCCACTGCATCACAAAAGTTAGTGCCTTACTGCCACTTATTATTACTTGCCACGACAGAACCACACACTATAAAATAAAAACACACTAGCTAAAAATATTCTGTAGGTTACTCTGGAAAAGTTAGGTTGATAATATCTATAGACAAACACTTAGTGCTCTTTCTGCACATACGAATTTCACCTTGCAACAGATTTTTGAGAAGCCGGAGTAACTTAACAAAAGCTTACACATTTATTACTGTTGTATACTGCTATCATTGTGCTCAGAAACCGCTCCGTTTCTCAAAGATATCAGCAGTGCCAGGCTGGCTACAGCAACTGTCACAGTGATTTGCCTTACTTTTCTGTTAATGAGCAGGTCAATCTGTATGCTACAGAAAGCAACTGCAACTGAAACGTTCATTCTTTTAATCTAATACAGTAACTTCTCCAGCACTGTGCATTAAGAGATGCTGCTTATCACTTGGAACTCCTCTAACAGATCATCTCTCTCCTACCCCTATCAGAAGTATCTTGCAAGACCATGATGAAGTGTCACTTTTTACAATAAAAAGCATCAATGTAAACAACATTCCTGCATAACTGACTGGAATTAACACGATTGTATTTTGTGAATTATATTATGAACAGCTTAACTGTACTATCCTAACTAAGCACTTTCATGATTTTGCAGAAACAGTGGCTGCCACACTCCTTCTGCATATCTGCTCCTGGCAGCAAGCAACATAAAACCATATTCCATACTTAGAATAACACTGCCACAGGCACCAAAAGAATTTTTAGGAAAACTCTAGGTTTTAAGTTCTACAGCAGTTTCAATTAAAAGAGATGTGAAATGGGGAAAGCATATTTTTATTTTAGTAACTCCGGAAGAAGCCCACACACCTTTTTCTACAACGTTTATAAAACACAGGATTTAAAAACTTTTTAAAAAAACCTCAATGAACAAAAGTAATTGAATCAGGTATGCAGCTTTACTTGTTATACCCGAATCGAGTAATTTTAATGATATGAAGAATGAGTTCCATGGGGAAAACCCCAGTATGGGCTCCCAGCTCCCAAAGCATGTATATGTTTGCATATATATACAAACATATAATTTACAGAATCACAGAATCGTTAAGGTTGGAAGGAACCTCTGGGGATTATAAAGACCACCCCCACTTCACTACCAAGGCAAGTTCACCTAGAGCAGGTAACACAGGAACGTGGGTTCTGAACGTCTCCAGAAAGGGAGACTCCACGACCTGCCTGGGCAGATGTCCTGAATGAGTGTACTTGAGATTGCTCAAAAATTTCTCAGATCACTCTGCAGCCTAGAGAGAAGTTAAGGGGGAATACACCACCACAGCAGTCTGTTCCAGTGCTCTGCCGCCCTCAACGTAAACAAGTTCTTCCTCATGTTGTGGTGAAACTTCTTGCTTTATTAGTTTAGGGCCATTGACCCTCGTCCCGCCGCTGGGTACCACTAAAAGATTCTGGCACCGTTCACTTTATAATAGCACCCGCCTTTAGGATATTTGTATGTATCGATGAAAGCCTCTTCTCTTTTTAGAGTAAACAGGCCCAGTTCACGCAGTCTCTCCTCACAACAGAAATATTCCAGACCCCAAATCATCTTTGCGGCCCTCCCCTGGACCCCCTCCAGCAACTCCTCTTTCTCGTATTGAGGAGCCTTTTGATGTTTGAAAAGAAAAGCCTCACAGTAGTGCCGTAACCGGTCAGCCCTCACGCTCGCCTCAGCAACCGCGGGGGTCCCGCCCCCCCGCGCCGCGGGCCGCAGCCGCAGGTGTTTGACAGACCCAGCTGCTGCGGCCGCCCCCCAGCCCAGGCAGTGCCCGCCCCGCCGCCCTCGCTCCTCTTCCACAAGGGAAGCGACAAACACGGCTCCCGCAGCCGGGGCGCGGCGGCAGCCCAAGGCTGGGGGAGGAAGATCCCGGCCGCGCAGCCAGGCCGGGCTTCGGGGCCTCGAACAAAATGGCTCTAAGTGCTTCCGCTCCTCCCCCCCCGCGCCTGAGGTGAGGGATGAAGACGCCGCTGAGGGTCGGCACCCCGGGACCGCGGGCTGCCCTGTCTGTCCGTCCCGCCGGGGCGGAGCGCTCGCACGGCCACTCACCTCCCGCCCGCGGCGCGGAGGCCCCGCGCCCCTCGCACGCCGCTTGCCTGGACCGCGCTCCGCCTCACATCGAGCGGGGCCGAAACGCCGCCACCTCCGCGCCTGCCGCCACCGGCTCCGCGGGCGCCGCCGCCCCCAGCTCCGCGGCCGGGACCGCCGCGTCCCCCCCCCCGCCCGAGCTCCCCCGCGCGCCGCTCCCGCCCGCTCTTTATTTGCGGGTTGTCTGCGCTACAAAATGGCGCCCAGGGAGGAAATGAGCGCCCGCCCCGCCCCGCGGGCGGCGGCTGCGCGCGCATCCGGCGCGGGGCGGCGGGAGGCGCTGCAGCGGTGCCGGGCAGGGGCGCGGGTCCCTCGGCCCGGTACCTCGGCCCCCTTATGGGGTGGCCGCCGCGGGGGATCGCTGCTCGCCCCGCCGGGAAGCGGCGGCTCCCGCGGGTTGTTAGAGCGCCGATTTGAAGCCCGTCGGCCGAACGGGCCGCGCAGCGCTCGTATCCGTGGGGTGTCGCGCGGCCTCCTGCCGGCGGGGGGCGCCGCTGTCCGGCGGGATGGGGCAAGCGGCGCCCGTCTCCCGCCAAAGCGGCTGAGGGGAGCGGGACCCGGCGCCTCCTGGGAAAGGCGCTTGGCGCCTTCCCGGAAGGCTGGCGGAGAAGATGGGATATCTGGGAAGGAAAACTGCACGCAGCAGTAATTAAAGTGCAAGATGGGCGCCCGGCTTCTCGGCGTGACTGCCGGGGCTGCCTTCCCACCGGCCGCCGCTCGGCGGCCTCGGTGCGAGCCAGTGTCCTCAGCCAGTAATGAAAGATAAAGGACTTCCAGCCGCTTCCGAAGAAGTTAAACATCAGTTTCCACGTTTGAGAATAAAAACCAATAAAGTGAAGTTTGCCCTTCATTACGGTCTAGCACCGAGTTGGTGCTTTTGAATGAAGTTTATCTGTCTTACTGTCCGTGATTTCGCACGCTGTGATGTTGGGCAAATGCTTTTGCTGGCAAAGTCGTAAAAGTGCTGCGGGCTAAATCAGTCTGTCAGCTGGGTTCCGCTAATGAAATCGATTGTCACTCGCTGTGTCAGGGCTGAAGGTGCTCCAGAAATCTCCCCTGGCTCTTACTGGTAGCAGAAAGAATACAATCGCTACAGAACAGAACCCAATGCACGTGGTCCCGCATCCACATCTATGTATGTGTATGAATACAAAGATTTTTCAGTGAGAGCTTAAAATGTTTAAAAACCACGCTGCAAGTGATTTGACGTAGCTACCCGAGGTAAGGTAGTAAGGTGACCGCAAGGAGAAAGGACCTGAATAAATGCCTTTGAAACCTTATTTAAAAGTGAAAAGAGCTATGCTGTGATTACTGTACAGTTTCCTGCTCCTGCTTTTCTTGCAGATGTTTTAAGCATTCAAGATACAAATTAACAGATGAAGCCATCCCAGGATGTGGCAGCATGGAAGATGCACTGAAATATTAGAGTAGGCCTTAATAAGAACATTAATGCAGCAAGTTTACTTGATTTCCTTGTGTGCAAATGTAAACATTACAGTACTAAAAATATATATAAACCAAGAAGGAGAATAAATTGAAACTTTTTCTACATAAAATAGATGCAGACATACACTCAGGGCAGCTTCTATTCTGTGTATAACATACCTAACATTTTCTGTGTATCTGTGGTGATTTGAACTCAAGACCTCCCAGTACTTTGTCTAGAGTTTGCCTACTTTTTGTTATGTTCAGAAACCAAACCTCCTTTGTGTCTTCTAAGTACAGATAAAGGTCTAGCTCAGATACACTCTAAGGTGTGGGCTGGTAAACCTTCCACAATTGTTTGTGTTCATGAGCATGTCGAAAGTATTCCTGCATTTTTTACCCCTTGTCAGCACCTAGTTGTTTTAAAATTATCTTTACAAGTGTAGATTACATTTGTGGGAAATACGCTAGCTGAGCAAGAGGCAGGCAGCCAGGGACATGTAGAGATAAGTGGAATCAGCCTGCAGAGCTTAATATTCTGGAATGCCTTCCTTCTTTTTTTTTTTTTTTTTTTTTTTAGTTTTTTGAGTTAGTACTTTTGAGTTAGTAAGCGTATAATCAGGCTACACCTATAATTTTTGTTTAGGGAAATAAGGGCAACAATTTAGTAACCAGTCCTCTGATACCTTTGGGAAGAGGACATTTAACTGAAATACTCTTTTGTTGTGTTTGTACATCACATTACAGAGTGAGAACTAATCTGGGATTTTTTAGTGCTGCTGGAACAAACATGTTGACACCCACCTTGGGTTGTGTTTACAGTGTTGTAACTGGAGTAAATTAGATTTTCAAGTAATAGGTGGTTTCATAACCCCCAGCAGCAGAATTGGTCTTTGGGTGAGAGAGCACATCATGACCTGTCCAAGCACCAGCACAAAAGCCAATTTCATATATTGATTCACCTATGAGAAAATGGAATAGGAACCAGATCATGGATGTGTGGGAAGCACAGCTTACCAGGTTTTAGGTTCCTTGAATGATGCTGTGTTACTCATTAACTTAATTATCCATTAATTGGATAACTCCTCCTTGGTTTTACCAGCACAGTTCTGGGTTTCTGTTCCACCCCTTGGTTTCACATGGAAGCCCTCTGGACCAACACAAATACCACGATCTTCCCGAGATCCAGAGGATGCTATTTGTCCCTGGGGAAGGCAGGCTCTGAGGAAAAATGCTTCCTAGTGTAAAACACTCACAAAAAAAATTTAGTCTGCAGGTCAGGAAAGTGAGGAATTAGGGGGAAAATTACATAAAGCCTTTTTCAAAAGGGTTTTTTTTTAAAAAAAAAAAAAAAAAAAAAAAAAAAAAAGGTTTGGCATACCGTACATACTCTTGGCATTTTTTTAAAGGACCTTGAAATATCAGGAACTAAAGAAAGGCCAATTGGCTCTTGCCAAGGCTGTCCTTGACTTTCAAGGACAGGAGATGGAGCAAGGCGAACCCGTGGTACATCTGCAGCAGAGAATGAGCTCACAGGCACACTGGAAAAGGCTGCTACTCCCACAGGTGTGAGAGAGAGATAAAATCTATGGATTGCACTGAGAGAAAAAGTGATACAGAGAGGTCCTTCAGGTAACCACTAGGTAAAGATCTGGGCTGCAGAAAGTCCAAATTTGACATCAGAGAACTCTCTCTTTCAGAGAAGCTTCCTGAATACTAGGCTGCAGGCTTAATGCTCTCTTTTTACCCACTACTAACATGCTTTTATGCGTCTTAGTGGAATTATCACATATTTTTCTTACATGTTTATGGCAAGAAGTAACTAAACTTTTTCAGAAAGCTCTTGCATTAAGTACTTTTTAATTAATAGTAATATATATATATATATATATATATATATATATAGTGAGTTAACTTCAGAGCCTGTCCTGAAGACATTCCCTGACTCATAATCCATCCAGATACAATTACAACCAAATGGTGACTCAAGTTACATTCATTTTTTGAGGATGCTTGATAAATACTACAAGCTTGCATTTGACGTACAGGTCTACATATAGTTGCTAAGGATATAAGTCCAGGTGTTTACTGTACTTTTTTTTAAACCATAGAAAGTCCAAGATAGTTTTAATAGTGCAAATGTTTTCCTGTCTGAGTGGAAGACAACATTTTTTAATTAAACACCAGTTAGATTATGATTCCCTTACAAAGATGGATTCAAGGAAAACACAGATTGCTCTTAACACAGCCAAGGATATTTCATTGCCTTGATTTCCAAGACAGTTGGACTTCCTGTCAGTCAGGTGGGAGACTGAGAAGTTTTAGAAAATGTAGGTCTTTACCTCACTGGGAAAACAGTGTGTCTGTTTTTAAAACATTACTTATCTGCTGAACCTACTCATAGACAACTGAATACCAGTCTACCGCTAAAAAAAAAATGGAAAAAGAATGCACAGCCTTTCTACACATGAAAAGAGGCCTTAAGGTACTAAAAAGGCATCCAGGAAACCTGAATGTCCTAAGCAGATATTAGCAGCAATATTTGTGTATAAGACTTTGTAGACTAAAGAATTTGCTGTCACAGGAAAGTTGTGAAATCTAGTTTTTTAAGAATTAGAAATATATCATAGAAAGATTTATTGATTTAAAGTAATTGGATTTTGTTTGGTTGGTTTTTCTTTAAGAGGTGTAGCTTAGTTTTTATTAAAATCACATTCCTAACAAACCTGGTTTTGCAAATATTCATTGACCAAGTGTCAGATTTAAGAAAAAAAAATAAAGCAAGAGCTTCACATCTTGGTAATAATACAGATATTTTAAAAGGTCCGATTTAGAATAAAGTTATTTAGCAGGAGAGTAAATCAGTGAACATTGAAATCCTCTAAATTTTTGTCTGAATGAAAATGCAAAAATCTTTGTGCCTTGAGTATTTAAAGGAAGGCACATGTCCATTTGATTGTGTTCATAGCAAAGTAGTAAATAAACTTTGTGCAACTGATAGCAAGTAAGATTTCTGATGACATCAGTTCTGATGAACTGATGACTTCATTTCCCAGAGTTTAGATTTCCAAGAAATGGTAAAATGTGCCAGCATTGGGCAGTAGTTTGCTATTGAGTATTATGCTGCTCATTAACTATTGAATTTAAAAGCACACTGCCTACTCCCATTCAGTAGTGTTTTTTTCTGCATTTAAATAACTAAACTTTGATCTGTACTATGCATGTTTCATAATTATTTGCCTTTGTGCGATTGCTACATTATTTTGCTAAGTTACAAGTCCCTTTTGTCCGTATGGATCTCAATCCTGGACACCATCCAAGCAGGGTTAAATAGAATACTGCAGATCTGATAGGCATTCCAAAATAAAATTAATCTCTGTTGTTTTTGGGTGGCGCAGCCTCAAAGACTGGTTTGTCACTAATGTTGAGCTGCAAAACTGTTCTGCTGGTTGGAGCTGAGAGCTAAGCTGGCAGTAGGTCAGCTCACTGGGGTGAGCTAGCCTGAAGTCCCTAAGGCTGCTTCATATTTGAAGTTTTTCTGTCTGCTAGTGAACTGTAGGGAGGGAAGGGGCTGAAGCCTTGCTTTATGTTCAATTCAATATTTGTGGTGATATTTGTAAAATTTTAAATTCAAGAGAATCCTGTTCATAAGGCTTACTGCAGGTGTAGCATCAGTTGCGGACTTTGAACACCTGCTGACATTTAATCTGAGCTCATCTCACATTACTGACTTTGTATTTCCATCAATGGCCTTAAGCTGTAATCAGTCAAAATTTACATTAAGAATGACATATTGTTATATGGAACTGTTGAAAAACAAGGTTACTTGGTGCTGCCCTTGTATATCTGTGTTACTCTCTACTGAATTTTGAAAATGTGCAGGGACTACATTCAGTCATACAGGGTTGCTCAGGAACTGTACAATATTTTTCTGAAACAATCACTGTATTGCTTAAAATCATGCATTCCTGAGTTTTGCTTGTATGTTAGTTCTACTACTTGCTTACTGATAGCCTTTTGAAAAGACACAGACCATGGTTTTCCCCTCCAGATTTAATCTTACATGTTTTTCAGTGTTATCAGCTGCTCTCAGTGCACAGCATCATTAAAGAAAAGCAGTGGTGCATGCATGTTGCACATTAATGCGTCCTTTAATGCATGTCCATGGGAGACTGATACATCAGTCTGCCTGAGCATTTGGCTGCTTGCGGGAATTCCCAGAGATTTCCTTTCCTGAAAATATCTGAGGGGATTCTTCTCTTGCTGAAAGCTGGAAACGCCAAAGTCACTGACGAAATGTTATGACACATGGTTTTCTACTTTGTTCTTACCCTTCACAAAGACCAAAATATCTGAAAAGAGGAATGTATTTTGAGTGTTGGAGTCCTGCACCATGATTTAGCAGAGTTACTGATACAATCTAGCCAATCTTTCTCTCCATAGTTGAAGTAGGATTTTTTTCCCTATCTAGTAACGTCGTAGCTTTTTAAATTGTAAAGCAAGAATAGAGGCTGATAGGAGTCAGAAGAATCCAGCTCAGGTATTGTACTGCTCCTGTTACTCATTGTGCCCACACAGAACGTTCAGATGCATTTTGTGGATGCAGATTTAATGCTGCCAAATTCAGATTAACCAACATGCAGGATGCAACCACCGGTGTGCATTCACTGTATATGTAACCACATTTATGTTAGTCAGTGTTTGTCATCACATGCTGTGTGCTTTTTAGGACTTAATTTGTACTTCTGTTCTCTCTGTGAAAACCTACAGAATTTTACCACCTGGATAGAAAAAAAAAAAAAAATCTCCCGACTTTGTAGCTAAAGCAGGAAAACCAGCACATTTTCTAACCATCTTCTTGGCCTTCAGATGCAAGCTCAATGCAGTGCTTTGGCTGGCATGCCCCTTAGGCCAGATATCCCTGAATGAGGAGGAAAGGAGTAGGGACTGAAGATCAAGGCTGTGCAATACACCAGTTATTTCAGCCTGTGTAATTTTTTTTAACTGTTGTTTGTAGCTTTGACTTACTTTTTTGGTTCCTCCCTTTATTCTGTCCCTTCTTCCTCCAGATATCTTAATATTGTTGCTTCCCACCTTGCATCTCTAGGCTTCCCACCTACATTTCCCTGCAGTGAAACATTGCTCCCTGCCTGCCCTGCTGTGGCTTCCTGTCCTTCCAGGAGCTCCTGCAGCCAGCGCCTTGCAGGCCACCTCACCTTTCCCCTTGCAGCATCGCTTCCCATGGAAGCAGCCTGGGAACAGCCCCTTGCTTGTCTCTTTCATCAGGTCAGACAGGAGCAGCTTTTGGGCCAGCGGCAGAGCACTGCCTATACTAATATACATACATACTATATATATATAGATATAGATATACACACACACACACTAATATATATATATATATATATATATATATATGCATGTGTATATATTTATATATATATATACACACACACACACTAATATATATATGTGTGTATATATATATGTGTGTATATATATATGTGTGTATATATATATGCATGTGTGTGTGTGTGTATGTATGTATGTATATGTGTATATACACATGCACGCTAATATATATATACTAATATATAAATAAATATGTTTTTATATATATATATATATATATATATATATATATATATGTTAATTTCTGCTGAAATTAAGAAAAAAAAATAAAATTAAAAGGCCGAGTTGGGTGTTGGTAATCTCTGGGCATCAGTTGCTGAGCAGATCAAACCAGCGATAGGCAGTTTGGTATAGTTTTATTCAAATTACTATTCTTTCTCCCTGCTCACGCAAATCCTAAGAAATGCCGTGATGAAATAAACAAGCTGTCCCTAAAGCCACAATATGACAAGAGAGCACTTGACGCGCGCGCTTTATTTTGTAAATTAATAATCCAGACGGAGCGGGCAGCCGGCGCTGTGTGCGAGCGGGGGGCTCGGGCAAGTGCCCGACCCCGCCGGGCCGGCGGAGCCGCTCCTCCCTCCGCCCCCGCTGGGAAGGGGCCGGGAAGGAGCCGGCCAAGGCCACCCTGGCCCCATCGATCGCCCCAGGGGCGGCCCGGCCACGCCACCGCCCGCCCGGCCCCCGCGCTCTCCTCGGGTGCCCGGCGACAAATCCCCTGCTCGGGCTCCGTCCTCCCGCCCCGCCCGGCGGCGGGCGAGGGGCGGGACCGGCGCCGACTCCGCTTTCGCTCCGGCCGCGGCCGCCGCTCCGCTCGGGCTCCCGCCGCTCCCGCCGCCGCTCCCGCCGCCGCTCCCGCCGCTCCCACCGCCGCTCCCACCGCCGCTCCCGCCGCCGCTCCCACTGCCGCTCCCGCCGCCGCCGCCATGAGCGCAGACCCCGTCGTCTTCGTGTCCGCCGCCAGGACCGCCGTGGGTGAGAGGCGGCGGCGGGCGCGCCGGGCGGCGGATGCTCCCGCCGGGGCCGGGCGGGTGTCCGGGTGCTGAGCGCGCTCCCTCTGTGTCCCCCCCTGCCAGGGTCCTTCAATGGAGGGCTGTCGTCGCTCCCCGCACACGAGCTGGGCGCCGCCGCCATCCGGGAGGTGCTGCGCCGGGCCGGGCTGGCCCCCGAGGAGGTGTCGGAGGTGATCCTGGGGCAGGTCCTCACCGCAGGTACGGGCCGGGCGCTCCCCCTCCGCGGCCGCATCTCTTCGGGGTTGTCCCATTGAAACGGCTCAGGTTTCACCTCCCAGGACCTCGTTCCTTGCCATTGGGAACACGGTTCCTTAACAAAGGGCTTGAGAGGCATCGTGGCTGCTTGTCCATACGTTCTGGGTGACCGAAAGGATGGGTTTTTGGAAAGGATATTGTGGGGGATAGTTTGGGGTTATTTTTTAATCCATGAAGCAGCCAACAGTGTATATGTGAATGTCAGTTTCTTTTCTTTGTTACAGCATCCTTCTTACCTTGGTCATCTCAGGTCCTAAATTTAACATCCTAAGTAATGGGGTAACTGAGATTTTAAGAGCTAGGCTTGCATTTGTGTTTGTCTTCAGGACCGACCTGCAAGATATGTGATGCCACTTGTTTGGAGACAAATACTTTTATTTAATGAATAGCTGACAGGGAATTGTTTGTTTTGATCTTGCTCCTGCTTTTTCCAGGGTAATGTTTAATCAGTAGAATCATAGGCAGGTTTGTATTTTAAACGTGGAGGAAGGAAATACGTATTTTTATGTTTAAGATGATTCTGATTCCTCTGTATTTTTAGCTTGCTGAATGGTGTGCTGTCCTTGTCCTTTTTTTTTTGCGTACAAAGAGCTTTGGCCTCGGGAGATGCAGATGAAGACTGTTTTCTTTGAATATAGTGCTTCTATTATCTCCATCAGGATCTCAACAGAGACTGGAAGCTTTCAGGTCCATCTGTGCATAGCTGTGCTTTTGGTTTCCGTATGAACTCTCAGGGAAAGTTAACTGCTGGTGATGGACAGAAGATGTCAAAAAGAACCTCTTCAGCAAGTAGCAATTTAAATGATTTCTCATCTTACACATACAACAGGCTAGGGCTGATCTGAAGTAGTGTTTTCTCTGACCTGGCATCAAAAGCAGAGTTGTAGATATAAAACTATCAGTAGCAGGTATTTATTGATCAATACAGATGAGAGAGGTTTTCTGTGTATAGATTACTGCTGGGCACTTCTCTACCCACCAGCTAAAAGCAGGAGTGAGCTCTAAGTTTTTGTGGAATTGGGGTATTGTTGTGAACAGTGACAAGGTGGATGTTTTTGTTTTTAAGAGCAGCCAAAAGCAAAATGCTGCCTGTTCCCACAGGTGCTGGCCAGAACCCCGTCCGGCAGGCCAGTGTGGCTGCGGGAATCCCGTACTCTGTGCCCGCCTGGAGCTGCCAGATGATCTGTGGGTCGGGCTTGAAGGCGGTGTGTCTGGCTGCTCAGTCCATACTGACAGGAGACTCCAGCATCGTGGTTGCAGGGGGCATGGAAAGTATGAGCAAGGTAAAGCAGAGGATTGGACTCGCATTGCGCTGACATACCGGGAGCAAAGAGCCCCATGTTGAAACCCTGTGTTTCCAGGCTGGCACCTGGAGGCAAATCAAAAGGGTCGCTGTGCTTGTGAGTGAATTTACACATGCAGCAGTTGACTTCAGTAGCACGCTTCTTTTAAAAAAGGAAAAGACTTCCTACTGCAGCTGCTAAAAAGGTGCCCTGCAAACACACACTGCGTTTAAAATTCCGTTTTCATTTCCATCTGGCCCTGTTGTGCTGAACGATTTGCCTGTGACAGATTGCAATAGATGGGATTTTTGTATTGCAACAAGCCTAGAGAAGGAATAACTGAAAATGTTATTGCTCACCAAGCAATTAGAGCTTGGAATGAAAGCAAAGCAGTTTTATTTTGAGGTGTTCATCCCAAGGCTGTATTCAGGAATGGGTCTGAGCTGGTGATATGATGCCCAACAAACAGATGGCCTCTTCTGCCAGGGCTCAGCTGCCTGTGCTGACACTGATGCTGACCTTCTGTGACAGCAGAGTGCAATTGGGAACTACCTGGAGCAGGCTAGTAGGATGGAAGAGCCACAGCCATGTGGCCCCAGAAATGATAGATTTGGTCTGTGGAGGGAACAGCACTTGCAGTTTCCCCTTGCTGCCAGGGGAATGCACAGGCCAAATGGCACGCCAGCCGGCAGGCTCTGGAGGGACAGGCGGAGCGGGCAGCCAGAAAGACTGCCAGGATGTGGGATGGGTACTTCCAGCCACTGGGCAGGGGTCTGTCTCTTCAGTGGTCTGTCTGAATTGTGTAGTGGAGATGTAAACATCTCACTCCTTCCAAAATACGCTTTTGCAGGCTCCTCATGTCATTCATATGCGAGCTGGGGTGAAAATGGGAGAGGCTTCCTTGCAGGACACTATAATCCTTGATGGCCTTACAGATGCTTTTTATCAGTATCACATGGGCATAACAGGTAAGTGGTGACAGTCCATAAAATGAAATGGTCAACTGAAAGAATTCACTGACAGGAAATGTCAGAAATATAATGTGACAGATAATGTGTTTCAAGCTGTCCTTATGTTGTAGTCTTGAAAAAGAAAGAAAGAAATATGTAATAATGAAAGGCATTGAAGGCATTTTCCATTTTGTTTGTAAAGCTACTGCTCTGGGTTTTTCTTCTGTCTGAGCTAATCTTTCTGCATCTCTTCTACATCTGAGAAATCTAATTTCAGAAAAAAATATAAATAAAATAATCCCTGTATGTAACTGGAGCGTTCAGCAGCGCAGGTTCACAGTGAGGTGGAGTTACGTAAAGTGTCCTGTGGATATGTGTGGTTCTGCAGCTTCAGGTTATTGCACCCTGGATGGGTCAGCCAACTGCTTTTCCAGACCCTGCTTATGAAACAGAGTGACTTCAGAGCTGCTCCTTTCCCTGAAGTGGCTGTAGAGAGATCTGAGCATTGTTATTCAGAGAAGCAATAAACTACAAAAGGTTGTTTGCATTTCTGTTTACTTTGATAATATCATCTGGGAGGAGATTCCACACAGAAATTTTCACCCTCAAGTGAAAATACAGTAGAAAATCATGAGTAAACAAAATGAGGAAATCGAAATGAAAACAGTTAAACAAACTCAGCTGCTTGCTACAGCAAACATTAATGACTACATTTGTGCTTACAATTTTGCAATTTAAAATTTTGGCATTTCCTGACGTCAGTTTGCATTTTGTTCCCGTTTCAGCTGAAAATGTGGCCAATAAGTGGCAAGTCAGCAGAGGGGAGCAAGACCAACTTGCTGTCCAGTCACAAAACAGGGCAGAGGCAGCACAGAAAGCTGGCTATTTTACAAAAGAAATTGTTCCTGTTCTTGTACCTTCTAAGAAAGGTAGGTGTGAATGGATAATGAGACCAAATTTTAAGGAAAAAATCTATTTTCTGCTATGTCTCCTATAATCAGTGGATGGTTTCCCACTTACACAACCTTTTTGTAAGCATGTAGCCTGTTGCTCTCTTTTTCAGCTTTCAGTGGTTATATTTTAAATAAGAGAGAAGCAGTGTAAATGTGGAGTATTTCAGTGTAGCTTTCTGAAAATATTACTAGTGTGTTTTACTTCAGAGATAGTAACAACCTAGACAAAACACTGACTTAACACATGTTTGGATATGGTACCAAAATCAATTATTTTTCATTTTCTTAAGACTCCTGCTGCACCAAACTTAAAACAGTCATATTGATCTGTCAAACACACCTAGTAAAATACAGAGTGACATTAATTAGGGTTACTAGTTAATTATGTAGTCAGGTTACATATAATGGGTATGCTTCTCTTTACATCTGTGAGGGATATAAACAGAGCTATTACAATACTTGAGCCAAAAGTCTGTTTCAAGAGCAAGGGAATTCCCCAGCTCCTTGTGAGGTAGATGCAAGAACTGAATTTTCCAAAAAGAAATCATGAATCAGTTCTTCAACAATTCCATTGAATAGACCCTGATGAAAAAGTGCTGGCATTGGGCCAGCTACAAACTATTTAATGATACCAGTTTAGATAATTTTTAATGACACTTGACTGCTCTTTGTAACAAGATGACTAGAAATATCATTTCAAATATGGCCTCCTGCTGAAAGAGAAGCTGTTGGGTTAGGAACAGCAAGAACAATACTAACTTTTGCACAACCAGACAGTATTTTAGCTGCTTGTGTTTTAGAAAACCTGAATTGTCTGCCCTGCTAGAAAGAGGGTTACAGCCATTTGCTGCCTTGACTTGGCAGCTGTCTCAGGCATAAGAATGCCTTTTTGCTTGAAAGGAATCCGGTGTATATTCCCACTCAGCGTGTTGTTTTTGCTGTCTTTGAGATGTGTTTGTGTGATGAGACACTCCTGTAAGCATAATGCTCTCTTTTGCAGGTCCAATAGAAGTTAAAACAGATGAACACCCTCGACATGGGAGCAACTTAGAAACAATGTCAAAGTTAAAACCCTGTTTCCTGACAGATGGAACTGGGACAGTAACAGCAGCTAATGCTTCAGGTTGGTCCTTGTGGCTCAAGGCAGGGTCTCTGTGAGGGGTGTGGCTGCTGCATGTTTACTGCTTTGCAGAAAATGGCAATGTGTTTGACAACTTAGGTAGAACTCCATTTTAGATGTGGTGGAGGATTTCTTTACAGAGTTGTCTTTTGTTTCCTTGTTTTCTATAAAATAATACAAAGGTTTGGACAATAACAGAAATATTTGATAGGCTGGAGAGAATATTTCCTTTTAAACTGTCTAAGGGTTTCTGACACTGCAGGTGTGGACAATGGAAAACTTAATGATTCATTGTTTGAAAATGTTACTCCTGTGGGACTGCCACAAGCAGCTTTGAGACATCTTGCTGTGTCCTTATGCTGCCCCTTCCAAAGCCTGCCTAACACATCTGATGTGCTTCTTTTTCAGACTGTACTTTGATTCTTCCACCTGCTGCTTTCCAAATAGAATCACAAACGTGTCTCATTTACAGCAATGTAGTTTCAAGTGTTTGTGGCAAAGAACAGACTTGGCTGATATGAGAAATACTGACCTAAACCAATAAATGTTTTGTGATTTTTGTTTTGTCTAGATTGTCATTTTATGCTAGCTGGAGAAGGTGGTACAGTGAAAGCCATAAAGTCCAACAAATACATACAAGTTGTTTTTTTTTCCACAGGTTTAAATGACGGAGCTGCAGCTGTTCTTCTAATGAAGAAATCAGAAGCTGCTAGGAGAGGTCTTATGCCTTTGGCTCGGATTGTATCTTGGGCTCAGACAGGTATAGATCCATCTATTATGGGAGTAGGGCCCATTTCAGCAATAAGGAAAGCTGTAAGTAATCATTTATCTATGTATCTATTATGTTAAAACTCTTGCTTTTAATTGCTTCTTGTTTTCTGGCCATGTTTTGGTTTTGCCTTGTTCTAAAGAAAGCTTAGTAGGAAAAAAAGAAAACTATGTGAAAAACACTCAAATAGTGTAGTATATGAGGTTAGGAATCCTAGTGCTACTAGGCTAGTACCTACTTGTTGGAAAAAGAAAAACCAAGTGCATATGTGTATAAATGGCCTTTAGAGCATAAACTAGTCAGGTTTGTGGAAGGATACCTAGATAACCTAGGAGGCTAAAGATCAAATTTCAGGGATGTGTGTAACTAACCTAATTCAGTGATTCTGATGCTGTGTCTGGTTAATTTTCAGATCATTGCCTGATCATATTTGCTGTAGTACAGCAATGAGGGAAGGGCCACTGAGTGCCACCTGCATTAGCAAAGGGGATGGTGCCCTTTGTGTTTCAGTTTGGCCTGCAAAAAGCTTGGAGCTTACAAACTGGATTCCTTTCAGGTGTAACTAAACAGGAAGGTGCATTCCAAAACCACATGTACCGTGCTCAGAGCATTACTGCACCCACTGATGTGCTCAGTGTTCAGTCCACAGGATAAGGTTCTCAGTGCCTCAGTGAGCAGCCCTGCTGGTACCATACTGCTTGCTAATACACACATAACCCACGGCAGCCCCAGCTGATTACTGGGTAAAGCTTAGCTATGGAACTGAGCATGGAAAGAGTTAAGAACAGATTTGATTTAATGTTCCTTATTACTTTAATGCTGTATAAAGGCCTTATTTTGTTCATCTCTGTAATGTCCTGGCGATGTGGAGGTCTAACTTGAAGTCATCCAAGCTCTGTGGCTTTTGATACCAGTGTCATAAAGTCACCCCAGGACAGGCAAGAAAATCAGAGCTGTAATGCTGAAGCTTTTTCTTACCAGATGTCAAACTGTTCTTTTAAAGGAAGACTGCATATACAATACAGTTTTACTTTAAACTGTGGGACAGACAAGCTGTACCTTTAACTGCATACATGGTGTGAGAAAGGGCACACCACTTCATAGAGCATGGTCTTAATAACACCAAAGTCAAGGCTTCGGTCCCTTTATGGCCCATTTACTTAAGAGCTGGAGTCGATGATCCTCCTGGGTCCCTTTCAACTCAGAATATTCTGTGATTCTGTGATTAAACTTTGGAATTAATGTGTGTTATCAAATGTTCACATGCTCCATGTTTTGTTTATCACTTCAGAATTTTAGAGTAGCACTTTATAGTGACAGAATCACCATGTTATAGATTAAGTGTTACAATAACATAGTGTATCTTAAGCTTTTCCCAGAAGATTGGCATACTCCATACTGTGTATTTTGCAGAAAAAGGCTCTCCTCCTTGACTGTAGCTTCGGAGGTGCACCACTTGGGCTCGCCTAGGTTGTGAAACATCATTGTTGATGATTCTGATAAAGTATTGCTGTTAGAAACAAAGTGTATATATGTGAAACATGCCTAAGCTTGTACTGGAGTAGGCAATTGCATCACAAGTTTCTCAAGTGAAAACACGAGCCAAAGCATCTTCCAAAATAGTCACCTGTGAAAAGCTTAAAGTGGCAGCTTTCATTGTAAAGGCAGGAGAGTGGAAAAATCAGATCACTAATGGTTGACATCTCACTATTTTCTGTGTAAAAGCCTCTAAGTAAAGACTCCTTAATGGAATCAGGCTATGTCCTAAAAAAATTGCTCTGAATTTGCTGAAGCCTGTTTTTGAATCCAGTGCTTTTCTAGTAAGGGCACCAGGTACAGTTTGATTCTCACAATTGCACCACCACCATTACTTGTGTAAAATTAGTCAAGATTTTTATGAGCAGCCAGCATTATTACAGCTCATTGTACTGACTTGTCTGAAATGAAGTCTGTAGTCTTCAAGAATTCTGTCATCAACCCTGGCTATAAAAAATTGTTTTCCTTCAACTTTTTTGCAGTGGTAGCTTCAAATCATCTGATTTCTGTCTTAGGAAGTTTCCTGTGGTGCTGAGGAAAACCTAAAAGATAAGGTCCTATTTGTATTGTTTTCTCAGATTGACAAAGCTGGCTGGACTCTAGAACAAGTCGACCTGTTTGAAATTAATGAAGCCTTTGCATCACTATCTGTTGCAATAGCAAAAGAACTGAAAGTAAATCCAGAAAAGGTAATGATTTGTAGGCTGGCATTAGTTTGCCCTCTGTAATTCAAACTTGTCCCATTCTGTGCATGTGGATTTTAAGGATGAGCACAGCTCTCTTGCAATCCCTTCGGTGTAAGCAAATAGGGTGGGAGCCCCAGCAGGCATTTCCTCACACTGCTGTCCACTGGCTTTGCTAGCAGTTTCCCAGCTGAACAAGTTCCATTGTTGTTGCAGTGGATTTTTATGCAAATCCAGGCAACTGCTCAAGCATACTTAACAATTTCAGAATTTGAAATTGTTGCTGCAAGTGTATTTGCCACAGTGTTCTTTCAGTGATGGCAAAAAGCATAGGTATTATTCTCCTCTCCCTAAATTTGCCTTTTCAGAGTGAAGATAGCACCCTTGCAGAAGAAAATACTGATTATTACCAGCTGTTGCACTCATATACCCTTTCTTGTATTAAGTGATATTTGGGGTTTCAAGCTCACAAATAATCAAGGGCTAGATTCCAGTAGTTATTTATGTTTAAAGTCAGCTAAGCCAGTTAAATGTTCTTGACTGACTATATTTTTGGGTTTTTTTTAGATCAATATACAAGGTGGAGCTATTGCTCTTGGCCACCCTCTGGGTGCCTCTGGTTGTCGCATCCTTGTAACTCTTCTATATGCACTGGAACGAACTGGTGGAAAACGTGGTGTTGCTGCTCTCTGTATAGGAGGAGGAATGGGAATAGCCATGTGCGTTGAGAGATAAATGTGCGGGAATGAACGAACAGCTAGTGTGAACTAGCTTTGAAACATTTTACTAATAAACTTCTAATAACAGAACTCACATTTTGTTTGTTTTGCCTAAAAGTAGATAAGCTGACACCGTTACTTTTTGACACTCAATCACTGATATGATGAAGAGGGCAGTGGTTACTGCAGGCATGCTAGTTGTTAACACACTAGAGCCTAAATTCTCACTGCAAAGGACCAAGCTTACTTTCAGAAATTAAGTTTGTTCACAAGAAAATAGCAGCAACATTCAACCACTTATTTTATTAACATTTTAGTTATAAGAGTGGGAAGTGTAAGTGAAACAAACATAAATAAAGCCTAAGTTATTCTTCAAGTGCTCCAGACTGAACTGCATCCTCATAGCACCCTCCTCTCTCTTCTTTAGTTTCAGGGTGCAGTTTAATAAGGTCATCAATTCGAAGAATAGTAATTGCAGCTTCTGTTGCAAATTTGAGGCTCTTAGTTTTGACCATGGTTGGTTCAAAGACACCAGCTTGCTTGTTATCACGAGGTTTTCCATTGATCAAGTCAAGACCAATCCTGCAAAGAAGGAATGCTGTCAGACGGAGAGAAACAGCTGGGAGTATGCTCTGTAGCTACTACTTTGTTACAGTAGTACATACACACGACTCAAGGGCAGGGGCAGAGGAGTTCACTGGTAACATACATTTTTTTTAATTATGCAAATCACGGTTCAGTAAACTGGAGAACAATTTTCCATCTAGGTCACCAACCCACATCATTTTTACTAGCCTTCTAACAGACAGATACTTGCCATTTCAGATTTTTGCGATCTGGGTTAACTTGAGCCTCATTGTGGAATGCTCTCAACTTTGCAACAAGATCTGTGGCATCCTGAGCGGCATTTACTGCCAATGTATTTGGAATTACTAAGAGGGATCTTGCAAATTCTGCTATTGCAAGCTGTTCACGTGATCCCTAGAAAGAAGAAAAAAAGTTTTTAAACCAATAGCCAAAACAAGAGAAGAAGAAATACAGCCACAATCAAGAACAGCACTAACAGGTAGGGGTTTTCACATGCAAAACCTGTGCCTGGGTCAAAGAACCATAGAGTCTAATCAGAAAAAGAATTAACTCATATCCTCCATTTTAAAGAACCATATTAGATTCTGTAAGGTGATTAGGTTTTTATGAATCACAGAAATGACTTCTAATAGATGGAAATAAATGCTTGCAGAGTCACTGTGCAAGTCTAATGCATACACACCATTGCTTCTTTGTGCAAGACTTACCATGCTGGTTGCATAATTTTCAAGATATATTGAAAGTGCTGCCTCTACAGCACCACCACCTGGGACAACAGACTTGGATTCCAAAACCCTTTTGACAACACACAGGGCATCATGTATAGATCGTTCCATTTCATCACACATGAAGTCATTGGCTCCTCGTAAGATAATTGATGCTGAAGTACGAGCCTTGGTGCTAAGAAAAAAAGGAATAGAAGTCAGCTGTGTTGGATGGTATCTACATTAAAATTCTTCTTGATAAATTTTTTCTTCTAAAGCAGAGTTCAGTTGAGCCTCACTATTTCAACATTTAAAAGCAAATCTTAATATTGTTATGTCCCCTTGCAGGATACATACATTGTAATGTAGTCACCATTTTAATTTCTAACATGCAAGCACCTAGTTTGAATTCTAGTCTTTTAAAGAAAGCTACCTGTCAAAGTGTGATGACGAGATATTTTCCCTTCAAAGAGGGCAAAGTGTACTTAGTAAGAAAGACACCTTTTGCACAGCCCTCAAGTAAGCTGACTGCCAATGTTATAGAAAAGGCTGTCACCATGTAGCTGACACACAAGTGCCAGAGGTAGAGCATTTAATTCACACTTAAATGACACCACACAAACATGGACACCCAGAAAGGATAAATACTGAAGCAGTGAAAAACTTATTTTCCAAAGTATGTTCTCGTTAAATGAATTGATATTTAAGTCTCCAGGTACCAGACAGCAGTAACAGCAGCACAAGTGAACACTGCCTTTCACTACAAATGGAAAGATTTAGCTCACACCTCATTATTCAGATGAAATTACTCAGATGATACCTATTTCCCTTTACCATCTCTAAAGGGAAGCCAATTTACAAACACTTGTTTATAAACAAAAATTTAAGTAAAAACTGTCTAGTAATCTGCTTTTCTCATATACTGCAGTTCACAAAATGTATCCAGCTCCAGCAAAAGAGATTAAATACCAATATTTTCACCTCTAATTTGCACTGGATTTGTGTATAACTACTTTCCCATGTGTGTAACTACTCCAACCACTTAGATAGCATGAAGTAAATAAATGGAAATTTATCTCAAACTTAGTAGAGAACATACACAAAACTGAGTATTTTTAAAAGGATCCTTACTTCTTGATTAAAATCAGCTCATCATCACAGATTCTCTCTTGAATCACCTCTTCTGCCTGTCCCAGCATTAATGCCTCAAAACTCTCCTCACCTTCAAGGTTTGCAAGGGTTGAACATACGGTTGCTTTAACAAACAAACAAAAAAGTGAAGTTAACATTCAATTCCTGCACATCATCCTTTGCTCGCTTCCCAGAATAGGTGAACATAAAGAAAAACAGAAATAAAAGCTGTGTTAAATAAGTTTTCTTAAACAAGACTTCTAGTTCTCAGGCAGCAATTCAGTATTTCAGCTTGTAACTGGTAAACTGACTGCTCCTTTTGTTCAACTTTTACAGCACTTCTTTTTTCACAGCCAGTACAAGTTCCCAGGTTTTACCACAATGAAAATATTTTCTTCCAAATTTAAGAACTGACAGATAAAAGTATGTACAGGATCGGTATGTATTTAGTGACTTAGAAGTTCTTTACTCTTCTTCAACTATCTAAACAATGTACTTAACTGTCTAAACAGAGGCTTATGAATGCATGCATAATAAAGACTTCTAAATAAACACAGATTATGGCTACTACTTCCCCAAGAGGCCAGTCTGCACAGTGCAAGGCAGCTTTTTCTCCTCCCACTGTAAATCTTCAATAATCAAGACTTACAGTACTATTATACTTTGACAAAGGTCACTTAAAAGCAACAGTAAAGCGGTAAAGCTAAAAAGAAGCGGCTCAGCTTCACTCATCCTGACCTTGAATGTTAGGAAGCTGTATTTTAAAAATCAGTAACAAATACCCTAACAGCAACTTCTGCTTTTAAGAATAAATTTATAAACCAGTTATTCTTATATAGACATACCTCCCGATGCCTTAGCAATCCGCTTAAGGTCCTTTTTTACAACTCTTCGTACTGCCATAGCTCCAGCATCAACAAAGTATTTCAGACACATATCATCAATACCTCCAGTGGTGAGAATAACATTGGCACCAGTGGCCAGAATCTTCTGGATTCTTTCTTTGGTAATATCTGACTCTCTGCAAGATTAATGTCAAAGTTATTAAAAGGTATTAAAAAATAGACTATCACATCCTGTCATGCAATTTCCTGAAACCTTAAGGCAGAGCTCTTCAAGAATGGACCACTGCACAAACGTGCTTGCATTTCATGAAAACTGACTTAGTACTAGTTCTGCCTCTGGAAGTGAAGGCTTTTTCCATTACTATTTGGTATAGCTGGGAAATGTTAACATTCAAAACTTTTTTTACCTCTTGCATTCAGCCAAAATCACATTGAGCCATCTCAACTGAAGAGACCAAATCAAGCCTGTGAAACCCCACTGCCTCAGTTATTTAAGCTTCCACACACCTCTGCCTGATCTGGTCCAGCTTCTCAGGGTCTGAGATAACAACCTGAACACCAAGCTTCATTTTTGCTTTCTGCAGGCTGAAGTCAAGGCATGCAATCTTTGCATTAACTATTCTCTTGATCATACCTGATGAGGAAAAATAAGCAAGAAGGATTTTGTCAAGTCAATTTAACAGTACATCAAGTCAGCATTAGAAATTAAAATTAACATTACTTTCACATTTCAGATTTCTGTTTGCTTCTCCACCTCCAGTTCTGCCCTACTGCAGAAAAACACCAATCAAGACCTTCCTGTGTTACCTTTTTACATACCCTGTCCCCAAAATGTGAATGACCATGACAATCTCACCTACCAGTCTCACATCCTCTAAATCACTGAATCACAGCACAACTCTGCTAAATAGAACAGTTCTCCACAAACCTGGCACTGGCTCTCCTCCCCACAAGGGAAGCCTTTAAGTTCTACCAGACCACAATGTTACCTTGCTGACACTGAGCTAGGGAAACTACAGCAACTCACCAACACTTTGTGGATCCCTGCTAGCTGGCAGGCTCTAGTCTAACACAGGTGAAGTGCAGTATTTCATGTTCGTGATTAATTGTCCTAGAACTGAAAACCCACGTGATTTGCAACAAACGCAGCCAGTAAGAAGTGATGCAGAAAGATGAAGAGGACTGAGGTGACACAGATTTCTGAAACACAGCCTGTTCTTACCCTGTGAGCCCACCACGCAGTTCAGAGCGTAACCGTTCACAAGAATGCTCTCTTTCTGGCTGCGACCATGCGCCTTCAGAACATTAACCGAGTTGATGGGGTACCGAGCCTGACCCTTCTGGTCTGTGTATTTAACTGCCAGTGCAGCATCCACCACCATGTTAGCAAAGAAATCACCATCACTGAAAGGCTGTTAAGGTTAAAACTGAAGATGGACACTAGAATTATGTTTAAGGAAAAAAGAAAAACTCAAACAAACCATGAACAGAAATAACTGTCAGTGCCCAAAATATGTGTCCAATAAAGACCTTCAGAAAGGCACGAAAGTGCTAGCTCTCCTTACCAATGTCTTAAAAGAATGAGTCATTCTAAAAGCTGAAACACTGGTAAGAAAATTATGACAGACTAGTATGAAACCTGCATTTTACATATCTTTGTTGCTAAAGAAAAATACATATCCTATATTCAGTCTGCACAAAACCTAAAACTGCAGGTTTTTCTGTGCCCGTGGAGTAAAATTCAGCTTTCTTCCCTCTAGATTCACTCCCTAGGTACTTCTGTAACACATTCTTCCATTCACACAACTCTTTATCTAGTGTCCCTAACAAGCAAAGCAATTGTTAGGAAACAATACCCTTTAAAAGCTATCACTATATGCCAACCCAGATTTAAATAAATTGGGAAGAGTTTGAACATGGTTTCCCTCAGGCCAGGTCACAATATCTGTAAAATTCCTGTTATAAACACAACAGCTTCAATACTGTGTCATGTTCATAAAAACTGCTGCCAAGGATACTCTAGCCTAGCTACTGAAGCTCTCCAATTAAACACTCTCACTTCACGCACTTGATCAAGTTAAAGGATACACTCCTATAATTTTTGAGGACATTGATGTTTTAGCAGCATTAATTAGGCAGTCCCTGCCCAACTCATCTGTGTTAATAACAAGATTTTCATTGATGTAGCGAACAGCTTCCCTGTAAAATAAAGATGAATAACCTGGTAAAGAACCACCCCACAAAAAGGCAAAAATTTACACAATTTCAGCTCTTCTAAATGTTACCTCAAAGAGCAAAAGGAAAAAATCAATTGCTCTCCAAGGACAGTAACTTGTCATTCCATTATGTGATTACAGAAATACAATTTAAAAAAAAGAAAACCCAAACCAACAAAAACCCCACCACCCCTACAACAAAGCACCACATTCTAAGTGACGCCTAAAAGTCTTTATTAACCCAGTCACAAAATGCAGAAATTCAACCATATCAGCTTCTTACTTGCAGGCAAGTCGGTATCCACCAATAATGGAGGTAGGATGAATTTTCTGTTTCACCAGCTCATCTGCATTTTTGAGAAGTTCTGCAGCAATAATTACCTGTTTGAAATGCACACACTAAATACAGGCATTCCACATAAGCAAAATAACTGCCCTGTTCAATGCAGAACTAAAACAGTTTCTGTTGTGAGGTGAGAGCTAACTAATTCCAACCCCCAGTCTCTGTAGTATCTCAAGTTTCAGGCAAGTTTTCAATACTCAGTATCCTTTTCGGTACTTCACTTCTTGCAGTTAAAAATTAATAAACCTAAATTCATATTCTATCACCAACCCTCAAGACAGGAAAAAAAATCAACAACGAAACAGAAGTAAGAAAATTCCCTTCCAGAGCACCACTTTGCATATGGAAACTAGCATCTATGGAAAATACCAAATCCAAACACTGACTTTTGATGTATCTGCCTTGTAAAACTTGCTACATACCACTGAGGTGGTCCCATCACCAACTTCTTTGTCTTGCAGGTCTGCCAGCTCACAAAGGACTTTTGCAGCAGGATGTTCCACTTCTAGCAGTTTCAGAATGGTTGCACCATCATTAGTAATGGTCACGTCCTAATTTTCAAAATCAAATGTGCATATGAGGTATATTTCTACTGCACTTTCACTCTTGCATTTCATAATGTTCATACAAAAAGAAATCACTCTTTGCAATTGCCCGCAAAATAACTATACCAGAACCTTCCTGCTTCTTTTTAATGAGTACCATTCTAAAAACAGAAGTGTTACCAGCGCAGAATCTGCAATTTCTTTTGATCAGAAAAGCCTTTGTTTAAGAAACTCATCAACAATTTTGCAAATAATGGATCACCAGTCATGCAAAGACCTCCCTCCAACACAGTATTTTATTACATCAGCCTAGAAAATGACAACCTTTCTTCAATTGCTTTAAATATTTTAAAATACCAACTATTGCTTAAAAAATTGTTATCAATTACTTGATTTTTTTTTTCTTCTAATGTGGAGACCAGGATATATACAAGTCAAAACTTTAAACCTGAAACATGGTGAAACAGTTCTTGCAATCTGATCTGTATGTTAAGTGGTTACAAGAACTTACCTAGAAAAATGAAATAACTGTCCCACATAAATTACTGCCACCATAGATGGAAATAAACCGATGCAACACACATTAGACAATGCTCAATTTTACCACAGTTCTCCTACCCCTCTCAAAACCACAGAAAAAACAGGCATATGCACATTAGGCCTATGAAGCACACTAAATGGAAGCACTTTTACACAGGAATACAAGTCCTCCTGACACTCCTTAAAGTAACATTACTTACCCCAATATCATCCACCAACATCTTATCCAGACCAACTGGCCCGAGAGAACTCTTCACAATATTGGCAATAGCAGATGCAGCAGTAACTGAATAAATGAAAGAAGTATGAAAAATAAAGTTTTATCTTCCCAGCTTTAGAATGATTCCCAGGTTTATAAGAAATAGTGCCAAGAACCAACAAATCAGGAACTTGACAACAAGTGATCTAATGTGATCTAGTATCACATTTCAGCCTATCTAACCTGGAGCTTTACCTCACTTTGCTAGGCTTGCTGCTACTAAAAAAATACAATCTGCGCCAAACCTCACTCTTCCCTCCCAGCTGGTTTAGCTAGGTAACCTGGCAAAACTGAGTGACCAGAGAAAGAATGCTTGCTCTGCTGTCTGGGTAAGATGGAGGGCAGGGCTGAGGTCAGAGGAGCAGTGGTGTTAGATTAGGAGGGGTTGGTAGCATTGTTGCTTTTGACTGCAAGAGTTCACTTTCATTTAATCCTCAATTCTGGGCAGACAGAGAACGACAGAATCATCACACATCAACTAGTAAAACATCACTGACTTCTGAAACTAAGTCACTGAAAAGTGACCTTTGAGTCACTACACAAAGCCTCTAAAACACTCATTTAAAGTTTGTTCTGCCATCTTCATATAGGAAAAAGATACAATCAACCTTTTCCTTCAGACCATGGCAAGTTTTTCTCTATCCCACAAGCATAGCCACTTAATCTAGAAATTGAAAAAGTGGTAGTTAAATGGGAACAGTTATACTCAGACCCCTTCAAACAACACAACAATTTGTTTTGCTAATGACGATTAATGGCAGCTTTCTGGAAGAAATAGCGTTGTACCAAAGCTGACATTATCACGTGGAATCTCATTCGTGAATTAAGGCAAGGCTCGTAAATTTAAAGCGGTCTGCCTAAAGTATCAGAGCTACAGGAATGAATCTCAGTTTGATCAGGAAGCAAGTCTTTGGATACTTCCTTTGTCTTTTGTCCACTCAGAATCTGAGATCGGTATCGGAACTTGCAGCCTTCCCCCAGGACTTGGGGTACAATCCCGAGCAGTGAGTGTTTGAGAACCACAGTTACAGACAGACATCTCCAGAGCTGTCCCCGTTCTCCGAAGCAGTTTATTCCCTGTGCTGGGCAGCGGAGACCTTCCCCTGCAGAATTCCCCACAGGCCTTGCAGGCTCAGGCCCCACGCGGCCGGGATGAGGCAAAGCGACCTCCGAGCAGCAGCAGCCGCCCCGTCCCGGTGTTTGCTCCTACCAAGGTAAGGAGGGCGGGGGACGCGGGATCGCGTCGCCGCTCAGACTCCTGGAAGCGGCGCGGGATGGCGTATCCTTCTCGTCCACCTGCCTCCCTCCCTCCCTCCTTCCTTCCTTTATTTCCTCCTTGGAGGCAGCAGCGGCCCGGAGCGGAAGCGATCTGTCGTGTGGAGCGGCAGTTCCCGGGCAGACCGAGGCGGGTGAGCACATGGCAAGGGTGCCCATGGCCGCGCCATGTTCGCTCCTTCCTGCCCCTCCCTTCCCCCCCCGCTCTCCCGGCCCTTGCCTCCCCGTTACCGTTTTGCGTGCGGACCGTGTCACCACTGGTCCGCTCGCCGAACACGGCCAGGGGCCCCTCCATCGCCGACATCTTCCCGCCCGGGCGCGGCGCCACACGCACAGGGAATCAGGGAAGGGACGGGAGGGCGCAGAACGGCGGGATGGCCGGGGCGCGAGGCACGCTGGGAACGCGCCCCCCTGCGCGAGGGGGCGGTGGGACGGGGCACGCCCCTCGGGGGCGGGGCCGCTCTCCGAGCCTGCCCAATCCCGGGGCGCGGCACCGCCCGACCTCGAGCCGCGATTGGCGGGCGCGGCTGAACAAAGGCGCCGCGAGACGGGGCGGGGCAGGCGCGCTTCCACGAGCTTCTAGAAGCTGTCGCGGGCCTCGGCGCGCAGGCGCGGGGGTCCCGCCGGTGGCGGGACAAAGAACGGGTGCGGGAATGGCGCCCGCTGCCCAGCACCGGGAAATAGCCTGCTTCCCAAAGAGGGGACCTGGACATGCATGGCTGTAATTGCCCTTCTGAAACACGTTACTCATTGCTTGGGATTCTACCCCGAGTCCTGGGGGAGGGCTGCAAATTCCGAGACTGATCTCAGGTTCTGAGATGGCAAAAGATGAAGAAGCTGAGTATCTGCTTCCTGGAGAAACTGAGATGCAAGCTGATGCTTTAGGCAAAACACTTTTCATGACCATTACCTTAAGTCATGGCTGCGATTGCACGTGGTGATGGCACCATTGTATCGTTGGAAGTTCTCTGAGCTGTAACTGTTCCCATTATCCTACCACTTTTCCATGTCTAGGTTAAATGGCAATGCTTGTAGGATAGGGAAGGACGTGCCACAGTCTGAGGAAAAAGTCTCAGGGAGTGGCGGGGAGATAGGGAACGGCAAGGCTCAGTAGGGGCATGTAATGGGTGCAAGATTCGTAGGGCACGGTGTGAACAGGCTTCTTGTATTTTGACAATCGGGAACATTGTGGGGCCAGGCGTGACCTCCAGAGCCAGAGTTGTGCCTGCCTCCTGCGGCAGTGACCAGGGTGGTGCCAGGGTCTTACCCGGCCTTCAGCCTCCTTTCAACACAGTTTGCTCTTAGTTCTCTCATTAAATGTATTTTCAGGACTACAGCAGTTAAATACAGCCCTGAAGTAGGATTCCTGCACAATCAGGCTTGCAGGAGAGCGCTGTGAGAAGGCAGAGAAGCTCTGCTGTACCTGTGTGCTGCAGGAAAGAAGCCTAAAACAGGATGATAGTAGTTCCCGAAACACCCATTGTTGCTCTTAACCTCTCCCCTCTTCCTTACACCCGTTTCAGGAAAAGCCGACCCAGTCTCTGGAGGCCGGCATTTCCTGAAGCCCTTTTTCCACGGGGAGAAGTTAAAAGATGATCCCCGGAGTCAGGGCAGCGTTTCTCGCTTTGCTTTGTGAGACGCGCGTACGGCACAGGGGCCCTTCCCCGGGGAGCTAGCGCCGGGGCGGCTGAGGCGCCGGGGCGGGAGCGGCGCTCGGTGCTTCCGCCTGACCCCGCCGCCGGCGGGCGGAATTCCCGTGGCCGCTTCCGAGGGAAGCGCCGCCCCTCGCGCATGGCGGCGCCCGGGTGTCCCTGAGCGGAGGGAGGGGAGTGGCGGCCGCCCGGGGCTGTGGCGGGCCCAGCTCCCCATGGCGCTGAGCAGCCGCCTGCTGCTGGCGGCCGGCGGGCTCCGTGCAGCGGGTAAGCCCAGGGCTCGCCCTGCCCGCCTCTCCCGGCGGCGGCTCCGCGGCCCCCGTGCTCCCGGGGCCATCCGGCGGCCGGGTGTCTTGGCGGTGCTTCTGTGCCAAGGATGAAGGGTTTATACCTTGTTATTTGGTAGCGCTGTCTCTCGTTCCGTGTGTATTTCGCTTTCAGTGTTTTGTAAAGCTTCGGTCCTAGGGATCTCCTAGTCACACGTGAGTTTATATTTTATATACGAGCTTAAGAAACGTGTAAGTTTCTAACTGCTAATGTACTTGCAGTTCAGCTCATAAACTAGGGAAGCAGGTTGATGTCTTGTCATTCATCTGTTAAGTGCTTAAAACATAAAAGCAAGATCATTTTGCCCTGCTGACTTCTATAAGCTGTGTCATTCTGTACTATATCTATTCTACTGTCTGCGCTACGTGTTTTTTTTAAACTTCGGTGTTTTTTTAATCTGGTCTCCCCGCCAAGGTCTTCGTTTTGCATCAACTACAGCCAGTCTCAAAACTGAGACTGAAGTGGACACAAGTGAAAATGAGGTTGTTGCCCCAAACTTCACTAACAGAAATCCTCGCAACTTGGAGCAGATGGCCCTGGCTAGGAAGGAGCGTGGCTGGAAGACAACGTGGCCAAAACGTGAGTTCTGGCACAGGTGAGTCAGGCAGTTACTACCAGAAATGAAGACTGCAAAAGAAGAAACAAAACAACAAAAAAAACGCCCAGAAACCCGCATACACAATGTGAATTTTGGGTTGCTGAATCAGTTAGCACTTTAGTGTTTCTCAAACAGCAGGCATCTGTGTTCAGAGAAGAGCAGACTAGTAGCACATGAAAGCATATGTGGTCAAATTTTTTCCATCTATTGTTAAGGCAACAGTAATGTTGCCTAAGCAACAGCTTTTTAACTTGGGATTCTCTCACTCCTGTGCTTACCATGCTTCATGGTTTTATTTGAGGCACCATAATAGTCTGTTTGGAGTTGTTTTATGTTTGTAGGTTTTGTTTTAATTTTTTAATTTCATGTGTTCTCTGGGAAATAAGTTTATTTTGAGCTGGCATTTCAAAGTCCTTATTTTCTTCTTCTGGGGAGAGCCCCATCCAGTTTGTTCATAGTAGGAAAGCTGACACTGTCTCAGTGCAATAAGAAATAATTGCTCCTAATAAATATTCTACTGGTTTGTGTGGAGGTGATGAGGTACTTTCTGACCACTTGTATATCTCAACAAGTTGTTACTTGCTGTGTCAGCTCAAGCTTTTAAGGGACTGCATAGTGACCCTAAAGTTCCATTTCTGTTGGAGCAGTTCCCCTCATATATATCTGTTCCACACTGTGCAGGTGTACAGTGCTTGGAGTGGGTGCTGGTCTGAGGCAATGTAGGACTGTGACCCTGAGTAACTGATGAAAAGTTGCTCTTGTAATTTCGGTCTTCTGAGCTAGTAATAGGAGTTGTGTGAGTTGACACAGGCAGGCAGCTGGAACAACCACAGAACTGTGGCTGAAATGCAAAGAGTACACCTATTGCATTGCCTTGCTAACTGGAGGATCTCAAAGCAACACCCAGGCGGAGGAAACATGCAGACCTAGCCTGTGCAGGTGGTGAGCCTGCTGTTGGCACCCATTTATTAAGGGCATTTAGATTTACCATCATGCTGTGGTGTCCCCTGTGCTTTTAATGATCTCTGAGCTTTGATCTTCTGTCTGTCAAAACAGAGAGCTCAAGCATATCCATGAGAGAGGCTTCAAGGCTCTTGAAATACCTATGCTATTTGTACACAGAGATTCTGCTTCTCAAAACAGAAGATAAGCAGTAGTCATAATCCATAGCAATATTATTCTCCAGGCTTGGGCATTCCCAGCTGCAAGGTCACTTAAGCAAATCCTCCTCACCATTCTTCTGCTTTTAACCCTTTCCTCCCAACATGAGTCCTATTTTATGTCTTAATAAGCAAAAATATTAATACAATAATACATTCAATTTTATTTCATAAAGGGAGTAATTTAAGCATTTGACTATGTTCTCTGGGAAAGACATTACAATCCTCTGTTACTTCTTTCTTGCACTCAGATTACGGCTTGAGCGGACACAGCATTACGTAGAAGCCTTTGTCGAGCGCTCCAACGGGGATGTTGTGGTATCTGCCTCTACCCGAGAGTGGGCCATAAAGAGACACTTGTACAGTCCCAAGGGAGTAGCCGCATGCAAAAACCTTGGCCGCGTAATGGCACAGCGCTGTTTGGAAGCAGGAATCAACTTTGTGAACTTTAAAGCCATTATCCCCTGGGAACACCATTGTGACTCGGCAAGTACCCATCTCCTTATTCCTTTGGCCCTTTTTTCCTTTTTGGGCATTAATTTTACTTCTCTTCACCATTAATTTTCTTATGTGGCTTGACAGTCCCTCCTTTCAACACTCAGAAGGGCAGCTTTGACAAGCTGCAGTTCCTGGTATTATGCTTCCATGAGGCTGTTAACCTCTACCCCTCCATATAACATGTCCTCACTGATATAAAAGTGCTGCTGGCTTTTTTTTTATTATTATTATTTTATTTTATTTTTTATTTTTATTTATTTGTGTCTATCTTTTAAACAAGATTCAGGAATTTGAGAAAGCTATGGAAGAAGGTGGTGTCATTCTACATGAGCCACGAAGAATCTACCGGTAAAATGAAGACTGTTGGGACGTCTTTTCAAGGAATAAGGATCACTTCTTCGGGTTTGTGTACTGGCAGAGGGAAGTTCCAGAGCTGGAAAAAGTTGGAATGTGTCCTCCTATAATAAAATATTTTCAAATGGATAGAAGTGCATCATATTCTTTATTCTAAAATGATCAACATCTTTAATATAGAATAAATTTACCATAGTTCAGCTTGACAGAATTTATTAAAAATTCAACGTTTTAAAAATATATTTTATTTTTAATATTTGATTTTGTTTATTCCAGCCTGAACTCTGGGAGTGCTTTGATATTTGATCCCTTCACACTGCCAGTCTAACCTACCAAAGTGTAGTCATTACTTGTGAATGTATACAACTGTGATAAAATAATGCACAAATCTTGGAGAAAGGACTGAACTCCCCCAACTCATCTTTGCACTTGCAATCCTGAGATTCTAACTGCTTAACCACACGGATGGGTCGAGGAGGGAAGCTGTACAAATGCGTGCTGTAAGGAATAAGAAGCTCCATTCTCCCCTCGTGTGTCTGCCTGCTGCTTGGCACAGGCTGGTGCTGTCAGCGTTTCTGCCTGATGGCTCGGCAGAGTGCGACCAGGCTGTGACATCCCCACAGTAAAGTGTGTTGGAAGCCCTCTGACGGGCAAGTTCAGGGCGGCCAGCCTGGTCAGTGCACCTCCTGTACCTGTGTCCCGGTGCTGTACTCGTGTTTGGGGCAGGAGAAGGGAACACCAAGGGTGTGTGCCGGGCTTTAGCGTGCGGGTGAGCTCGGCCCACTTCTGGCATCTGTACGAAATCCTCAGTGTTCGACTGACATAATGAAAAAAAAACCCCACTGTTTTACTGGATTTTTACCTAATTGTTGGTTCATAATAATAACAACTCTCGGATAGTGACGGCCTCTGTGCGACCTGCATTTCCAGCAGACGCGCAGTAGGAGCTGCCCCTGCGCTCCCCGTGAGAGCGGGCTGTGGCGGGCGCCTTCTCAGCCTCTCCAGTTTCCAGCCTAAACCTCCCCGTCCTTTGTTACCGCCGCTCGGGTCGCGCTCGAAGCTCCCACGGCGCTGCCTTTCCCATCCCTTACTGCGGATCGGGCCCGCCCCGCGGGGCAGCGCCGGGCACGCAGGCGCGCCGGGCCGGGCCGGGCCTCGGGAGGGCGGCGATGGAGGTGGGCGCGGAGGGCTTTGCCCGGCACCTGCCGCGCCTCAGGCGCCTCATCCTCCGCGCCGCCTTCGTGGGTGAGCGTCCGGGGCGTCTCGTCCGGCCCCAGTGCTGCCCTCGGGCCCTGGCCGACGTAGGGTCCCGGGCACTGAGGGGTACTGCAGCCGATAATGGCGCTGCTGCGCCCAGAACAGCGAGCGCTGAGGCGCGGGGATTCAAATAGGCTGGAGAGACTGGAAAGGGAACCCCGGCTGCGGTGCTGGCCTCGGCTCGGCGTGCTGGGGCCGGGGGTGTTAAGGGTTCGGGTGGGGCACGAACACTGCACAGGGTGAGGCAGGCCCCTCTGAGGGGCGTGGGGGAGGTGTCCCTGCCTCAGGAAGGAGGCGGCTGGAGGTGTAAGCCCCGCTGCTCACGAGCCTGCTTCCTGTGGTTTGACAAAGATTACGGTGAAAAGAAGCGTTTGAGAGCCGCCGTCCTGGTGCTGGTGAAGCGCATGCCTCATATTTCATATTCTTTTGTGTTCTTTCCACCTCAACAGCCCTTGATATGGAGTTTACTGGTTTGCATTCTCTACAAAACAACGAGCCCAGGTAAAGGTGTTGGACTTGAAGTGTGAGAGAGACTTATTGCTCTAGCCCTGTGAGAACAACCTGTGTATAGCAACCCTTCACGTGTCCGCTCTCCTTTCCCCAATTGTGGTTTTGTTCTAGCCTGTTTGACTCCCCTGCGGAGCGGTATGTGAAGGCCAGGCAGAGTGTTCAGCGCTTCACTCTCGCTCAGCTTGGTAAGTGCTGCTCTGACATGGAAAGTAATCTCCCGAGGTCGTACAGGTACCTGGCCTTTTGCTAACAGGTCGTCATGCAGGTGACTCTGGCCGTAATTCACTCATTCGAGAGACATTTGCTTGTTGGGTTTTTTTTTCCCTCAGCTTTTTAATAAATCATATAAAGTCAGGTGGGCTATATAGTTTTTACTGGTCTAAAGTTGACCATATTTAAAGGTCACAGTTAAAAATACAAGGCTTTTAAATCAGAGGATGTGAGCAAGAAGCATATGACGGCAGTTCCTGTTCAAAGCTGTCTCATTTGTTACAGTGCGTTATGAGTAAGGGGACTCTGAGGATAATGAAGGCTGCTATTTTTGTTATTCCTAAAATAACAAATCAGCATGAGAAAGGGCCTATGGAGGAGGGCTATTGACAGTTAAGAAAGGAGTCAAGCTGGCTCGAAAACAGTTTGAAATATTGTTCAAAGTCTTGGGGTATGTAAGATCTTAATATGCCTTTTAGGGATTAGCAGAAGAAAAAAGAACCTGAGAAGTAAAACCCATGTTTCAGTCCTCTGTGGTGCCTAGCTTGTTCCAGACCTTACTGTGGTATAGTTGAATCTGCATACTCATCTGTGTATGTACAGTCAGAGACTCATCACCATCTCACCTCTTGCCCATTGCTCAGTCTGTTATTTAATTCAGATTTGACTCCATTTCCCACATAGCAGTGAAAGGTTGTCCCCTTCAGCTTTCAGGAATCCAGGGAGTGGCCTGGCAGTTGCTGCAAGGATTGGCACAGTGACATTCGTGAATGGAAAACATGTATTTCTTGAAGGGTTCCCCACATCCCCTATCTAATTTGCATGCTATGTGTAGACGTACAGCTAAACGTTGCCATCTCAATAGAGGTTTCTTTCTTTTAGGGCTGGCAATATTCTCAGCAGAAAATTCAAACAAGTAAGTAAAAAAGCAGTTTTATGTTACAATGAGGATAGTGCAGTAGAGATTTTTTCCATAATTCCCTTTGGGTGGAGTTATGTCTTGTAATTATCTTCTAGAGATATTTTTCTTTTCATTTTAGGTATGTGGTGCATTCATACAACTTTTTTCTCTTTCCCTCCACACTGGGAATAAGGGATGTCGAATTTACCCTCTCTGCATCTAGTATTCAGTTCCTGTCTCATTATGGCTTTGACTACAACAAGGTATGTAATCTGCTAGAAATGCAGAACAGAGGAAATCTGTGCAACTGCAGAAGAAATCAGATTAGTATCCTTAAATATTATCTTTCTGGGATAAATAGAAGCTTCCTAAAGTATGGATGCATCATGCAGTTGATTATGAACAGGGGTAATGAGTGCTGAACTAATGTAAAGACAATAACCACATCCTCAGCAGTCTCAGACAGGCAGCCTTCCTCAAAAAAACCCCAGAAACCTATCTCTGGTGAGCTAAGGATTTACTAAACACTGGGGGTGTCTTTATTATCCATGACGGTGCAGAAGTATCTGTTTACCAGCATCCTATATATTGCCACTTTTCCCGTAAAATAGAGACTTTGTCATCCTGTAAGAGTACTGTTTTGCAAGGAGGTGTCTGACTTCTTGACTCTTGGAAGCATCTTATTAAAGGAAAGGTAAAATTAGAGCAAAAAAAATGATTACAGTTGACAGATAATCCTTTTCTTTCCTCCATACCTGTTGTATTGCTTACAGTTTGTTTGTCCTGACTAACCTGCCAATTCTCTAATGTGCTGTGAAAAAATCCAGGGGAATGTAACCAAACTGGCATTTCGTCTCCCCTCAGTTTCTCAAAGATGGAATCCCATACATGAATGAGGTACAGGAGAAGATCCTTAGGCAGCACCTCTTAGCAGGTACCTGGAAAGTCTGCAGGTGAGCACTTCTCAGAGACGTGTCTCCTCAGTACTGAGTTCATGGCTCAGCTTCACTCAGATCACTTTTTGTAGAAATACTGAAACCTGCTGGTTTGAACACCTCGCTGCCAGCTGTTCCAGCATGCTGTGGTGTCTGAAGGAAGATTGAGATCGCAGGATGTTATGTGGAGAATTGGGTGCATGTTGGGAAATGAAGCTTTTGCATTCCTACAGCAAGGCACAAGGCTTCATCTGTAAAGAGCATTTCTCACATTGCCTCTTTCCCCTCATCCAGTGCTAATAATGCAAACAGGGATGTCCTGAAGAAAGCTATTGATGAAGTGACCTCTTGGATAGCTGCAGCAAAAGAAGAGGATACTATGATTCTGCAGGATCTGAATGGTATGAAACAGTGCCTGTCTTAGACACCTCTGGGCTCTGAGTGGCTTCATCATTTCTTGTGAACTTCTGGGGCTATAACTGTCCTTTCTTCTGTTAAATTGCTCTACTGAGAGGGAAAGCACCAGTGCCCATCCTGCCTTTACAACTCTTTACCCCAGTTTATACTTGGGTTCTGCTTTTCTGCTCTGTTGGGGTGATGGGTCTTTCTGAAGCAGAAGTGGATGTTTGGATGCTTGGAGCATGCTTTGTGATAATGGACTTCCATTTTGTGCTTCTTCTGAGCAGCAACTGGGGAATTTGTAGTTACTCTGAATCAGGATAAGGTTTTACATGTTTTAAATCCTGGGTGATCTGGCTTTTTGTTGATTTTCTTCCTCTCCTTTCAGAGCTTAGTCCCTGTCATGTGGAGCAACAGGGAGCCCCATGGAGACACATACATGCCAGTGGGAATTAACAGGCTACTTACTCCCTGTGTTAGGTTTTGGGAGCACTGTAGCAGAGCTGAGGAACTTCTGTGCTGGCTTGAAGAACAGGGAATTTTTGCAGGGAATAATTTGTAGGTTTATTCACAGAACCCACAGCTTAATCTTCTAGGTCAGGGAATAAAATATAGAAAAGATTAGGAAAACCAGAGTATTCAAGGCTTTGTCTGTTGACTTTTTTTGCAGAGTATGCAATAAGAGGGGTGGAGACTGTGCTGTGCTTTTTATCTGCTTTGTCAGCTATATGAGATACTGATGTTTTAATAGAGTCTGGCACTGGTGAGCACCTGTGATAAGAAAGACTTTTAAGTAAGCAAGAATACTGATTCAGGTGTCTCTTTTAATGCTATTCACAAGAGGACAGGGTTAATTCCTTATCAACTGCGGGGGAAAATGCATTGGTACCCTTTGTGTGCTTGGTTTCTGGGTCTGTTGCTCTGAAACTGTCCAAAACAGCATCTTTTTCAGTGTAGTAGCCTTCTTCCCTCTTCAGTCTTTTCCTTTCCTCCATGTCCTTACAAAAGCTCATTTGCCTGAAATTTTCACTGTGATTTTTGGTTTTTGGGTTTTTTTTGTTTATTTCTGTGGGTTTGTGGTTGTTGTTTTGGGTTTCTTATGTGTGTGTGTGTGTCTCTGTATTTTTTGTTTGTTTTGTTTCTGTCATTGTGTATGGTAATGTACCAGGATCATTTGTTGAATAATATTTTGTATACATTGGGGGAGAAGCACATGGTCAGTCTGTCTCTCTAGAGGAATGATGTGTTTTCCTTAATAGGCTTGTCTGCACCTCTGAAGCTTTTACTGCCTTTTTTTTTTCTTTTTTTTTTTTTTTTTCCTTGTGTCATAGGCTATCATATGCTTGAAGTTCAGCTGGTTCTGAGGCAGGCTCTTGAAAATGTTTGGACAGAACCTCTTGGAGACAAGAAGGTGAGATGGAAATGTGGACATTTTGAAAAAGAGGATTTCTCTCTGGACAGACAGGGTCAAGGAGGAGGTGAAAACAATGACAAAGGAAATGTTGATTGTGGGATCCTAAGAAAAGGGATACAGAAAACTGAGCAGCTCTGGTTTCTGTTTGTCCTGTAGCCCCAAAATCCCTTTAAATGGAAGTGCTTGTCCTTGGAGCTCTTCTGGAGGCATCCTGTCTGTGTCTTCAGACTTAATATAAAAGTCCCTCCTTCAATACCTCCACAAGAGTGTACAGTTTTAGCCCTTTTTGTGGTTTTCTTTTGTTGACTTCTGCCACAAAGTTGGAGACTTTTACTCTGTGTTATTTGCTGTTTTGCTATTCACTACTGGTATTTTACATTTGGTGCAATATTTTCTCTATTAAAACTATGGCTGTGAACATCTCAAACATGGTTACGAGTATGATATCAATCAGTTTCTTAGATTTAGCTTACAGAAATCTTTTTTTTCGTATTGGTCTGATAGCCAGTGTCCTTGGAATATTAGATTTACCCAGCCTTCTCATCTGAAGCATTGACTTTGGGGACTCAGCTTCTATGATTGCTGTTTGTTTCTGGGTTTTTGGTACCATGAACTTTACCATATTATGAAGTTAATGTTGAATTAGGTTCATTAATTAGGTGCTCAAAAAACCATGATACCTTCCTTTGGTAGGAATCATCCTTTTAAGTAGAGAAGCACAATTAACACTCGCTTTGAGCAGGCCTGTTCAGTTACTGGAGCACTGATCTCCATATGGAAATGAGACAGTCCCAAAGTCCCAGGGGATGCAGTTTTTCTGTCCTTGAGTGCCTTGAAGCTGGACTTGACCTCAGCATTACTGAACCCCAGTAAGCAATGTACATACAACTAACATGGGAGGCTGAGATCATCACTGACTCTTCTTTCCAGGTCATGGTGAAAAAAGTGAGTCCAAAGCATCGTCAGCTTCTGGAGAACTCTTCTTATGACCACTGTCAGAAAAAGCTCATTCTCCTGTCTGCCCGGGGCTTCACCAACCTCTTCCATATACTTGTTAAAGCCAAGAAGGTAAAATGCCTTAACCCTACTCTAATTTTGCTGTGTTAAATGCAATATTAAAAATCATGGTGTTAGAGTCACCATCTAAGAAAGCTGAGCAGATTCTTGCCTTTTGGGCACGGTGTGCTTTTCAGCATGTGACAGACTGCTGGTCTTTGTGTGGAAATTCTTACGTTCTGTATGCAGCTTATCAAATGGATTTTAGAGCAGCGTGTGCAGCAAAGACCATCCCTGCCCTTGTGAGTGAGCATATAAATGTGATGGCTGGAATCCTGTTCAGCTGAACTGAGAATCTGCTTAGCCCTTTAGGTCCACTGGAAATGGAATGCTGCTGAGACAATACCCTCTCACAAAGTTCACAAGTCTGATTTCCTGCAGGCTGTAGTCCTGTGAGCCTTGCAGCCTGAATGACTCCTGTGCGAGCATGTGTGGATGTCGTTTGCTGGAGGAAAGGGTTACAGCTGTTGAGTGTGCCTGTGTTGTTTATCTCTGAGCTCACTTCAGAAATGTGCTCCAATGGGCTGCTATGTTTATATTCCTCCTGTAGCCCCTGGTGGGACACAACATGTTCATGGACCTTATGCATCTTCACGACAAGTTCTACAGGCCTCTCCCAGGTACTGCTGTGTGTAGCTGCTGTCCCGGGCTCCTGCCTTTGCACTGGGGGTGGAACAAGAGGTGCAGTGGCCATTTGCCACCACAGACACCTGCAGGGCTTAGCAAGCAGCAGGGCTGGTTGCCTCTTCTGAATTCTAAATGCTGGAGGGGGCATCGTTGCCTGCTGTCATTTCTCTTTCCTATTACTTTGTGATTCCGTTGGATTTTCCCCAGTGTCCTGATGCCTTTCTCCACATGTGCTTTGCTTTCAGAGAGCTATGATGAGTTTAAAAGGAACATTCACACCCTGTTTCCCATCATCATAGACACCAAGACTGTAACAAAGTCTGTGCAGAAGGTGAGATGCACAATTTTTTTTGTTTGGAGTTCAAACTTGTGTTTCACCCAAGAGAAAGAAGGTATCTTTCCTCAGTGCCCTATGATGCTAACAGAACTGCAACCATTTCTCAGTGTTACCTTGAGAAGTTCTAATTTTAGATCTCATTTAACAAATTGCCAATGCAAGTAATTGAATTCACCGTAAGTTCTGTCATGGTTGGTTTTCTAATACAGTCTTTTTTATAGAAATGTCTGTTTCCTCGAGTATCCAGTCTTTTGGAGGCATATGCAGTTTTGTGCAGGTAAGCACTGGCCAGTAGAGCTTTCAGCAATCCCTCTGTCTTCTTTGGAAAGATATTTCACATTCAGCCGTTTCCCATGTTCATACTTTCCCTCCTCTCAAATGTTTTTCAATTGGATCCTTGTCTTTCTAAATTTAAGAGCAAAGGATTTGCACATCTTTCTTATAAAGGAATTGTGTAGTAAATTATTTGTTCTGAGTCACTTCTTGCATTGAATCACCATTTTATTGGTCACGAATTTGGTTTACGTATAGCTGTACACGCAACTTGAGAAATATTTTGCTTATGTCATGTTCTGAAATGAGATTCAGCTCTTGGTGAAAATACATCCTAATTTCAAATGCCTGTCCTAAGAGAGGCTGCACCGAGCCCAAAGCAGTAACTATAGGCAGTGTTTAAATGGAACACATGAGTAGATGTTGTGTCTCATGAGCTTAGTTACGATGTGGTAGGAGACTTATTTCACACTTCTTTTGTGAATTAGTTTTCTCCATGTCAATTTTGCTAAGGAAAGGAAAATTCTGCCTGTTCCCCATTACCTCCTAGTTCCAAGAAGAAGATGCAAAATTATTATTTTTTTAAAAAACAGTATTGGGAATCTGAGGGTTTGTTTATTAGCAATTTCAGACTGCATATTCTGCTTGATTGTTCTCTTTTATTTCAGTCATTCCAGTGGTATCTGTTTATCCTCTAGGGTTCACCATTCAAATAGAACCATATAGTCAACCTCTTTCCCTGCAGTTTTGCTCACTTTTTTTTTTTTGGGTATGCAAATAGAACAGATTTGCTGCTTACAAGTTTTGAGTGAGGGAAGAGACTAAGGAAGTATTTAGGGGTTAATTTTCAGGAAGAAAACTGGTAGATATTACTCAAGTAAGTATTTGGCCTTTTCCTAGAGGCCTACCAAAGTTCATTTTAAAGTCTCCAGTAGCTTTTTCTGAAGTGACAGGTCACTAGACAACAGTAACTCTTCTCTAACATACTGAGGAAAGACAAAAATCTCACACATCCACTTGTCTTCAGCAGCAACCTAAATCCCAAAGGTCCACCGTGCCCTGTTATAGCTCTTGCAAGTGGCTGCTCAAGATACGGTATGTTCTTAAGCAAATCTTCACAGTCAGATAGATCAAAAGAGGTTTGTTGTACTCCATGAATGACCACATGTAGAGCATGAGGGAATGCCAGTGGATCTGCTGAATTTGCCCAGAGTTGCTGATACACATTTTTGTCCAGACCCAAAGCCTGGGCTCCTAAGACGTGTATTTTGCACATCCCTGGTGGCTGCTGAGGGTAGTGCAGGGCAGGTTTGCCTCATGCTGCTGGTACAGACACCATTTACACTATGTTGGGCTGATCTGAATCTGACTTGGGCTGTGAAGAGTCAGAAGCCCTTGGAAAGGGCAAGGGGAGGTGGGAAACAGCTGTCTTAGAAGGGAAAGTAAAAGGAGCTAATGGCAAAGGAGCAGGAGTTTGGTGGCTGGTGTGCAGGGTTAGTGATGCCTATGCAGGAGGTTGTGTCCAGGACATGGTGTGATACTGGCTGTGAGGCAGATGTTTTCTGGCTTCTCCTGGCAGCATCGTGTCCTGCAGCACAGGGCCT
Source organism: Cyanistes caeruleus (assembly GCF_971803275.1). Lineage (NCBI taxonomy): Eukaryota > Metazoa > Chordata > Aves > Passeriformes > Paridae > Cyanistes > Cyanistes caeruleus. The sequence goes on along the minus strand of NC_141702.1, from coordinate 56,819,542 downwards.
CCTGTGTTTTGAAATGGTCCCCATGCCATCAGTAACATAGATGACACAGTTTGGTTTAGACTTTCATGAAAGTTAAAATTTTTTAATGTGCATCCTGCTAAGCTTTTCAGACATTCATGTAACTGCTGCTTCTTTTTTGGTGCTGTTTTAAAATGCATGTTAGAAGCACAGACTTTTTAATGAGTGTAAAGTTTTCAGGGTGAGGAAGGAAACAGAGCTGAGGGGAGGGGGAAAAGAACCTTATGAATTAGGATTCTGCAGTGTAGTAGTTTTCACAGCATGCTGGATGTGTTTATTTCTTACTGATTTTGTTGGACACTTACAGCTGAGAAGAAATGTCCTCATGAGGCAGGCTATGATGCATTTCTTTGTGGTTCAGGTAAAGTGCTTCTTAAAAACTCCTCAGATACTGTGTTGGGATTTGGCAATCTTTTCCTTCTCTTTAGATCTATTTGATGCTAAGAAATATTTGTTTATATACAGTCTGTTGCTGTTAGTAACTTAGCTGCACTTCAACACATTTTTGCTTTCTATGTATTTAGCTGTGTTTCTCTAGGTTTTTTCTAATGCTACCTCATTATTCCTTTCTCTAGTTCTTCTGATGTCAGCTCATTTGCTACTGTGCAGATCCACAGAGTGAGTAATGCTTAAGTGTTGACTGAAAATTGCATTACGTGGGATGTTTTCCTATGGAAAAGAGTCCTCCGTTTGCTCTGGCTGACTTTTTGTTTCACAGGCTGGCCTTCCTTTTGGACAAAAGAAAGTGTCATTGAAAATGTCATGTTCTAATTAGATTTTTATTTTATAAATCTGAAAGTAGTAGTTTTATGTCAAAGCTGACATTTTAAAAATGAAATCAGGGCCATGTGATCAGGGCTCAGAGGTTGGGAAATGACATTGTGACTTCTTTATTCTTGAACAAGCTCTCTCAAGTTCAGTTCACTTGGGTAAGGGTCAAATAATTTTCCATTAGTTTCCATTTTTGAAATGTCTGTGAATCAGTGCCTTCAGTTAAATTCTCTTTTCTTGTAGCTTTTTGACTTCTGTAGGAAGCTACTAAGATCTGAAATTTCTGTTCTGTCACAAATTGAAGAGCTTGACACTATGTAGCAGTGCAGCACTGGAGAAGCAAAACTTTGTTCTCTTTTGTTTTCTGATTCAGTGATGCAGTGGAGGCTGATCCTTCTTTCTCGCAGTATCTCACCGTGTTAGCTGAGCATGTGAACAAAGTGAATTTCATCCGAGGTGGTGTTTCAAGCATTGTGCGTATGAATTGCAGGTCTGTGACCTGTTTGTGGGGTGCATAGGTCGGTAGCCTACTTGATAGCTTCCTTAGAGGAGAGGAATCCACTGGTGCTGGGGCCCACCTTGGCAGAAATTGTCGTCATACAAGTGATGCAGTGGGCCTTTTAAAATGGCCAGTGAGTTGAATTTCTGCTTTGCAAAATGTATTCATGATGTTATTCTGTAAGATGGCATTAGCCAGTTTACATTGCTGTTTCTCAGGTAGTTTCTCCTAGGTAGGTGTGACAGTTTGCTTTTATGATGATATTAAATGAATCTTGGGGCAAAAAAAAAACAACTTTTACACCAACAGCAGCATTATACTGTCATTTATTAGTCATGTTCTGCATATTTTCTGATTATATTAATAATGCCTCTGTAGTATTTCCAAATTCAGGTATGTCTCTATATTGCACATTTTCCAGAATTTGTCTGGGGAAGATGCTCCTTGCCGTCATCCCCCTGCCTTGGTTGTTCATGTCCGAGGCTGGCCAGGGCTGACCGAGGGACAGATTTACCAAGAGTTTAAAGCTCGCTGTCGCTTTGATGTCAGACGGCTTTCAAAGAACCAGTTCGTTCTGCTCTCCCAGAAGTACAAGCAGTAAGTGATCAGAAAGTCTTAATTTTCAGTCCTTTCTTCCTCTCATCCAGGCCTTTGTCCCTAGCTCTCTCTGCAATGACAGCTCTTGGATAGAAATTTCTGTCCTGAGCTGTGGGGTGCTGTAAGCACCCTTCGGGCTGAGCTCAAGCTGTGCTTTCATTGCAGCGTCAGGCTCGTCCTGCGGGACTACAGGCACCACCCTCACCTGCAGGTCTCCATCTATCGCCACTGGAGGCACTCGCCGAGCGTGAACTGCCTGCTGCAGTGAGTTGCAGGAGCACGGGAATGGGGTTGGGGGAAGCATTCCTTTCAGGTCCGAGGTCCTGGCACAGCAGCAGCCTGCCACGTGTTTGCAATGTCCTCCTGCCAGCCCCTCGGAGAAACAGGGGACTCAGAAGCAGGTTTGCTTGCTGACTGCTGGGTGGCTGCTTGTGAGCTTTCAGCCCTGGGTGACTGGACTTTAGTCTCACTCATGATTAACCCAGGAATGTTACCCTTTGGATAGCACAAAACTGTGTTTGTGCTGTCACAGCAGAGAAGTGGTAATCTTACGAGCTGTAGCACCAGCTCTAATAAGCTTGGTGAGAAGGAGGCAGAATCTCAGGTGTGGGATGGATGTGGGGTTTTTTTTCCTACAGCTGAGTTGAAAGCTTGGTAGTGGAAGAGAATTCCAGATTCAAAGTGCACCCCTCTTGTGAGGTGGTGACTGATGATCATGGAAGGTGAATTTCTGCCTTGACGTGGTTTGGAAAGGAATCTAAGCACTTAATAAACATAAAATTAAGCTGTAAATATAAGTAGCCTAACAGCATTTTATTATTCTTGACTCTTAGAATCTCCAGTGTTGTGGCACTGTGGTCTCTGTTGGCCTTTGTGCTCGGAGGAGCTCGTAGCTGTTGACTCTAAAGGACTGCTGTAGAGATGAGATGTGAAGAACACTGATCTTATTTCTTGTGTTTGTTTTGTTTTGTTTCATTCAATAAAATATGAGAAAAAATTAAACAAAAAAACCCCCAAAACTATGATTACTGTTTGAATTATTTTCTTGGAAATGTGTATTTAAAAAGGGGGTGTGTTGGTTTGCAATTTGTGGTATTCTGTAATCTGCTCAAAACATCATCTCCTGAAGGGGGAGATGAGTGTTTCAATGCCTAATTTACTTTGGTCCTGTACAGGTTCTTCACAGCTGTTCAGACCTTCAGTTTGTTCCCAGTGGCAGTGTTCACTGCATAAAACACATTTCTGATAAAGTTTGGGAAGTCATGAAATGAAAGATGCTGGTTCTAGTTTCAGTAGTAAAGCAGGGAAATGTCACTGTTTACCAGATGAAAACGGGCAGAGTTGATGGAGAAACCACTCTTGTGGCTCATGACAGATTCTGGGGGGAATAGTAAATAATTTGCAGTGCTGTCAGTGTAGTATCATGCACTGGTATTTTCAGTGGCAGTGTAATTGAAGTTTGACACAGATAAGTGGAATTTATCAGGTTCCAATTTGTGCAGTATACAGAGATCAGGTGAGTCAGCACACATTTCTGTTTGCTTCTAGAGCAGAGCATGTGAGCAGTCCTTTATCCAAAATAGCATGAGACATGCTTTGTGCATCAGTTTCTCTTGATATACCAGGAGTGTTTGTCAATCCAGGGAATTTGGTCTTCTGACATTTTTCTTATTAATCTCTTCTCTTCTTAAAAATAACTTGTTGATCCAGGGTTTCCATATAATGATTCCTAGATGTCATTAGTCAGACTTAATTGGATGGGGCCTATGCTCACCTAAAAAGCAGGATCTGCCTTTAATTGACTGTAATAAGGTGGGAGTTGCTGCAGGGGGCCTTAAGGCAGCAGCACAGCTCTGCGGTGTGCCTGAGGATCACATGCTCTCTGCTGCTGAGGGCCTGCTGCTCTGCTGCTCTTGAGGGGAGAACGGCTGCGCATCTTCAGATGTGGTTCTTGAGTTCTGCACAGCTCGTGGTTTACAGCTCTTGAATCATAAACAAGCTCCTACAAGACAAGTAACTGACTTCTTGATGATCTTTTTATAGCTCTTCAGTGATGGGGTTCTCTGTCACAGTGCTCCTTCAAGTACAAGTGTGTCTCCCTGCTTATTCTGTAATGTTAGTTTGCCTTCTAGCATCATTAGACATCCCCCTTGTGTCAAGGAGGGCACAGGCTCTTTATGTTGTGTAGGTTTAGGAAGATTTTCTCTGGGATATGTTTTCACATAAGAACATTTCTTGGCTTATGATCTGGGAAACATAATACTCTTGTTCTCTGGGGTCTGGATTCAGCTAGCCATTTAAATGTGGGGAGACAAAGCCTCCCTTGCATCTAATCTTTACAGTCTGGGGATCATGAAGATACAGGTGCTGTTGCCTATGAGAAGCTCAGCAGTTTTCAAGGGAGCATGCACTTTGAAGTAACAAAGAGATGGTTCTGTCTAAATTTTGTTCCTCCCATTTTCTTCTCAGAGTGTGTAGTGGTTAGATTTGCTAATTTCGTTTTCCCGGCTTTAAAGCCCTGGCTTTACATCTTAAGGTGGTGTTCACAAGTTGATCTCATTTCACAATGGTTAAAACATCCGCCAGTTCTCAGAAATGACCGATAATTGGTCAGGAGAAAAGACACCCATCAGCCTCCAGCAGCTTCAACTTCCTTAGCTCCTGAAGCTATCTTAAAGGTAAAGTCACACCATGACAGAATGGCACACAAATAATGACTCAGTTCCCTGCAGTGTTGTTCTCTCTCTTGTTTCACCCTCTAGAGAAGCACACTTCCCTATGAACAAAAGCAGAGATCCTCTCACCCTTTTTAGAGAAACAGTCTATGGGTCTGACCATGTGTTTTCCATTTCCAAGAGTCAAACACACCTCATGTAGCAACGTGGTGTAGTGAATCAAAAGACTTGATTTTCCTGCTTTAGAGATGGGAGAAGGAAGTGACAATTGCTGTAGAACTACTAGATATTCCTAGTATAAATCAGTTAAGTTTATGTGCAGAGTAAAAACATGAAGAGATCAGAGTGAGTTGACTATGTTCTGATCTTCCAAGGAAAGACTTCAGAGAAACAAGTTGCCTTCTCTGATAATCAAGGGTCACTTGCTGCTCAGAGCCTCTTAAAGAGCTTACTGAAATGTACTGGCAGTCAGTTCCTATGAAATGTGTTAGCTGGGGGCTAGTCAAACAAATCACAGCAGAGACATCTGGCCCTGGGAACAGAGCTACGAGTTTTTCTGACCAGCTGTTCATCAAGACACAATCTTCCTTAACATGTCAGTCTGGCCATTCCAACCTCAGCCATTGCTTTTGTTCCACACTAGGGGATTCTTACTAATTGGACTTGGATATATCCAAAGTATTTCAGGTTATGCCTGTTCCTGCCTGTCTCCTGAAAGGAATAGGAGACAGTTTAGAATCTTGTGAGGCCAATTCATGGTGGTACAAGCTGACTTGTAACTCTGGCCCTGAAGAGATGCATGTCAGAGCTTCTGAGTTGTTCTGAGGGCTGGCAGTTCAGAAAATCAAACTTGTCTCCTTTAGACAGTGGTAAAACCACAGCAGAGACCCTAGCAGCAGTTACAGCACATCTGCTTCTTATCACTGTGAGAAATTTGTGCTTCAGCTGAAAGGCTTGAAAGGATAATTCCAACCCTCAATTAAAAAAATGTTAAAATTCAAGTTGTGAAGGTGTACACTAAAAATATAACCCTGCAAATGGAACACTGCAGATCAAAACATATTTATTTACAAGAACAATTTGATTTTTGATATATTGACTTTTTTTAATGTGTTCAAGATTAAACATGTAGGTTTTGATATAACATCTCTACTTCAATGAGAAAGCATGGAAGAGGCAGAACTATCTCTGAATAGTCCTCTGTTCTGCTGCTGCTCATGGCTTCAGTGGTAATAGGCCAGAATCCTGCTGGCACTGGAGGACAGGAGAGCAGGATTTACCTCTCTGAAAAGATACCTTTTCATATAAAAGAAGATTTTGTTTAGTTCTTGTCGCTAAAGGACACAAAATTATTCACACGAATGTCTCTCAGTGTTAGAACAGGAAAAGGCCACTTTATTCTCTGACTCCAGTATTTATAAATTCTCGACAGTGACCAGGGATTGGACAATCAAATTACCACCTTCCCAAGCACACTGGTCATGAGAAACATCCATCAAAAGATGTTTCTTAGAAGGAATGGGATAGACAACCCATGCTTATAGAACTTTCATGGGAAAGTAACTAAAACTATGAAAACATTATCAGAAGGCTTTAAGTCTCAGGGTGGCAAGTTCTATGCTTTCAAATGGTGTGAATCAACAGTTCTTCTTCACAATATGTTTTCATTCAAAAGACATCATGGCAGAAAACCTTGGAACGGTGAAGTTGCAGATGTCTTGCTGGATGAATGAAGTGCAACAGCCTGGTGCCAAGTGCCAGCCGTGCTCAGCCCCTTGGCGGGAGGTTCTCTCACAAGCCAGAATGGCTTTGGCTGTGTTGCAGCACCACAGCTGGGTCAGAACTTTGTGTGCTGATGAAGTGACTGACAAAGTTTCCATATGCCTTAGACATAGGAAGATCTTGCTGTGCAACTGCTCTGTTAACACATTTTTGTGGTGTTCTTTTATATGCAGCAGCGAATCTGATTTTTATTTTCTGGTTTTTATCTCCTTTTTTCCCATGGCTTTTCCCAACAGCCCCTCTCCACTGGTTGCTGTAGTCTCCAGCACTGGAGAACGCCCCAGGAAGGCTGAGTGAAGGGGTAGTGCATGAAATGCCATGGGTGTATTTCATTCAACAACCCTTATGCTTAAGGAAGAGGGGGCGATTGTAGCCAGTCTGACACAAGGGACCCTTGGAAGGAGAGTGTTGCATCAGCCCAGTGCCATCTGAAAGGCATCTCTGTAAAGGCTGTACGGACCAGCAATGCTGGGGAGAGCCCAGATCTCTGATCCCTTGGTTTGCTGGAGATGTGTCACAGCTGACTCCCGTGCTGGCTGTCCTGCAGAGCTGTTGCCATACATCCCGAGGAGTGCTGGTGGAGAGCAACCCACACGAGTGTCTGTCAGTGCTGTGTTAGAAAAACTGTGGCTGAGCAGCGGGGAGGGAAGCAGGACCTGTGCCCCCAGAGACAGGTGGAGCTCACAGCACAGAAGGTGGCAAAGGATTGCTGTGATGCACAGACTGGAAGGAGAACTTATGTGGGCAGAAGCCATGAAAAGATTTTTTTCCAGAGGCCCCTGAGGAGCTGTGAGTTTGTTGCAAGGCAGGAGGCCATGAAAAGTGGAGAAGAGTTGTAGTAGTCAGCATGCATGGAGGATGAGGGAGAGTTTCTGCCTAGTGTGTCACCTCATGCTTTCTCTTGCTGCAGAAACTACCTAGTTCAAGCTTGTGGTTTTAACTAGTTTTAACAAAACCAGTGCTTCAGTATTATGGGAGTGCCTTTGGGCTTCCCTTCTGGGAAGGATCTTGGAACAGTCCCATCTCTGAGGGGTACCTGGGCTGGAGTTGCTCCCTTTTAAGCACAGACAGTATGTAAGAACACTGCCACCTGACATTCAGACTGCTGCCCTGCAGCTTGGACAGGGGGATGAGACTCATATCCTCAGAGAAAGTGGATTCAAATCCCATCAGTATGCTAACAAGTAGGTGAGTAGTTGAATCCTCTTGGACTTTCTCCCCAGCTAAATGAGCATATAGACAGACAGATGTTTCACCAAAGGTAAGATGAAGATGGGACTTCTGCACCACTTCCTCCTCGTGCAGGATGGCCTAGGACACTCTCCAGACACATACTGGCATCCATTCTCCTGTTTCTGGAGATGGCTGTGTTAACCCATTGATCTTCCTCAGCCAAGTTTTAAAAGAAAATAGCAACAGCAAGTGTGTTGGCAAAGAGCCTCCTGTCAGTGATGTAAGTTAGGCTGGATTTTAAAATACCCGTGTGATAGAAATCTGTGAAAGGTAATAGCTGCTGTGCAGGGGAAACACATCCAGTTAAAAAGGAAAATAAAAAAGAGTGGTATTTAGAACTTAAAGACATCTTATTAAACATCACCTAGGTGCACACAAATTAAAGAAATCCTTAAGTACTTCTAAGTTTGAACCTGGTCCACCCATGAACACTCCTGGAGTTTACCTGTGTTTATAAGCGGTGGATGAGTAATCTGCAATCCTCATTTTGAATTTTGAAGAAATACAAACCATTTTACTTGCCCCATGAAACTTGGCACTATTGTTTGGACAGATCTGTCACATGTTCTGACCTAGCTTAAAAAGTTGCTGCTAAAAATTCCTGCTTTGCCTCCAGCTTTTGGTTAACAAAGGTACAGCTGTCTTCATTTCTCACCCTTTAACAAGATGCTTGCTCATAAGAACAGCCAGCCTAACCAAAACAGGCAGTCATTCACTCACTCTGGAACTCATCTGTCCTGTGCATGAAACATGTACAATTGACTTTGTTGTTCCTGCATAAATGTGAGGATTTGAAAACCCACAGGCTCCCACAGCTGCCTGCAGTGCCCAGAATTTGCCCCCTCCCCTGGGATGCAGGACAGAAGCAGCTTGATGTAATTGTTCCACAGGGCCACTGGGTCATGGGAAGCAGTGCCACAGGAGACATGCTGGGCTCCTGGGCCTCCCTTGGGCTCCTGCAGCCTCCAGAAGCTGGGCAGTCTCCAGGGGCTGGACTGGGTCTGGCTGCTGAGTGAGGGGTGTCTGGGGGCTCTCTGCAGCCAGAGGCACCCCTGTGAGGGGGCATGGCTCCATGGCTTGCATTGGAGTTAACACAAGAGTAGTGCACGGTGATGGGGGAGCAGAACTGCAACCAGAGCTCTTCCCAGTTCCACAGGCACCTGGCACCATCTTTAGACTCCCAAGTAACTTGTACGTCTGGCAGACACCTCTGAGTCTACATCTGCTTCCTGCTGAACTTACCGTCCTTTACCTGCATGCTTCCAGTGGTGTCAGTGCTGAAGGAGGCACCTGAAGGAACAAGCAGTGCCTGTCAGCAGCTGCTGCTCATGGTGGGCTCGAACTGAGCAGGAGAAAGGGCTGTGGCTTCACAAAGCACCGCCCCATCCCCTTGCTGCAGGCAGTTCCCAAGGAAGATGTGCTTGCCTGTCAGCTATTTCTATGAGTATTTGTGCTAGAGCAGTGGCCACGAGCTCCTGGCACACATGCTGGGATTAACAGCCTCACTGCTGGTAGGGCAAGAGGACCCTGACCCTGGGATTGGCTCAGCTGGTGACAGCATGGTACTGATAACATGCAGGCTGTGGGTTCAGTCTCTGTATGGGGTATCTGTTTGAGAGTGGGACTCAGTGATCCCTGTGGGTCCCTTCCAACTCAGAATATTCTGTGAATCTGTGAACCTTGGTCCCCCTTTTCTTCCAGTTTTTGGCCCCCGCCACATCCCTGGAGCAGCAACCACAGGAGAGAGATGGACTTTGTCCTTAACAGGGAAGAAGACTTGGAGAAAAAGTTGGATTTGGAGAGAATGGGCAGGAATAGGTGACAGGGAGCTGGAGGTGATGTGAAAGGGTTTGCTGATGATGATCTGCAGGGGGAAAACAGTCTTTAGACAGGAGATTTTGGCACTTCAGCTGCACAGGAGTTTCTTCTTGCTGAAGGTTACCACTTCTCTCAGGGTTTTGCACATTCACTCTCTAATTTGCCACATTCACCACAAATCCCACCAGAGTCAGGCAAGGGGGCTGGAGCAGCTGACATGGACCCAGCAACCTTCAGTAAGGGTCAGTGTTTCTTTCCTGCTACTCTCCTCCCACAACTCTGAAGTTCAGAGATGAACACAACTTCCTCTGTAAGTATGGATTTCCCCTGACACCAACATTTTTCTACTGTGGGGATGGCACTGGCTCTGTGTTCACAAGGTCTTGTTGTCAGGCAGGTGTCCTGGGAAGCTGAATACAACCATGGTTGTCTTGCTCTGCACCCAGCTCACCACAGGCACAGGAACCAGCCCAGACTGCTCTGTGCTGGAGCTGGCTTCTCTGCCCCTTTTAGTCTGCTCAGCTGGCTTGTTCATACTCTGTGTGGAAATTTCCCTTGAATCACTCTGATAGGGATCCTGTGTGATTTTATTTTTTCTAGGGACAGGCTGCCTACCTGGTAGGGTGGATTGAGCATTCCTTCCTTCACTCCTTATTCCTGCAATACCCAAGCATCCTGTTCTGTAGCTACTTGTGGTCCATTTTTTGAGATGTGAAAAGCTGTATCTTATTAAAGTTTAGAAGATTTAGTGGGTTTTGGTGTTTTTCCAAGGAATCCCAAATTCGCCGACAAATGGAGTTTTCACCACAAAAACTGGGACTAGTAAACTTTACCTTTTTTCCCCTCAAAAACTTCTTTCCTTTGCCAATGGCAAAATGCTTGATTTTGTCACACTGCAAATCTGACACCACCACCTGCCACTGGTTTCACCTCCCCCTCAAATCCACTTGTGCTGAAGACTGTGGCCCTTCTTGGGTAATATGTAGCAATTTGCTGTCTTTATAGTCTTCAAAAATCTGAAAAACTCATCCACCTGCAGAGTGCATCCCTTCAAGAGGGTATAACTGAACTTCTGGGTTTCCAACTCATCCTGGCTCCCCCTATCCCATCCATTAAAGCTTTCTGCAGGGCTCTCTGAATGGTTTCTCCAGTTATCTTCTTCTTTCATTCCCTGACACAGAAGGAGGCCAGGGGTTTTGCACTGCTGGTGGTGACACTGAATGAAGCAGAAATGTACACGAGCCTGAGTGCCAGCAATGCAGGAAGCCTTTGTTTCACAGTGGTTTGAGTCCCACTGCACAGCAAGGATGAGGAATGTCATGGCACTGACCACCATGGCAAAGTCAAGCCTCGTTTGGGGGCCTCTTTTAGACAGCGATGAACAAGATCAAACTGGGGAGAACTGTGAGTGCGTTAAAAACGAGATAATTAATGGCTGAAGATAATTATTGCATTGTTGCTCCCAGAGCCCTTAGCAAGCAGTTTGAGAGACTCAATTTCAGGAAATTTCATTTCCTGAAATCCTCCATCCCACTGAAACCAAAGTAATGAAAGATTCTTCTCCTCTTTTGATAAAGATCCAGGAAATATAACCATGTTGGCAAATTGCCTGAATTACAATGTGATTCATCAGCAACTAAGTACTTAACATGGAAACCAATCTGATAAAGTTGTCATTACCATCAAAGAAAAAAATCAACATCTGGATAAAGTCTTGTTTATGTAACTGCAGTTTGTAATTTTTTTAGAGAACAGTGATCTGTATCTCTCTGGGTCAAAATGCTAATTAATGCACTGTGTTAATAGATAAATATATGTTTATCTATAATATATCTAAAATATAAATTTACAAGTATAAATTTGCAAGTAAAGATAGTTCATGGTATCATCCACAGATAGCCTTTTCTTATCTAGCGTAGTTCGCTCATATTTACATAGACTTGGAAAAGTACAAAGTACCCAGCATCTTTTACCCCGTTTATGGTAAAGCAGCTGATAATGTTCAAACTTTGGAGAGAATAGGTCCTACATTTTCCACAAGTCATGAACTTTGTTGTAATTTGCCTCCAAGGATCCAGCTGGGGGTTCAGCACTGATCTCTCACCAGTTCAGCTCTGGTGGGCTGATTTCAATCAGTTCTCTATATCCATCAGAAAAGGGGAGAGCTTGGTTGTGTCCTGGTCTTGTGCTCCCCGAGGCTGTGTCTCAAGGCAAGGAGACTCAGCCTCAGTGCCTCTGTTGTGAGGAAGGGCTGGTACCTGCCTCTGTCACTGTGACCTTCCCCAGTGTGTCCCGGCTTATCTCCTGTCAACAAAGGCTAAGCACCACCTTATCAGTCTGCTTTTAGAGACCTAACAGTGAATGTGCATGGGCATTTTTAGAGTATATAAGTAAGAATAAAACCCTACTGTTGCTCTTTAAAAAGGGACTATAAAAAAAAATAGTTTAGGATGAAATATTTATTTTGGTGCATTTGATCGCCAAGTTTTGAATGAAATGGCAGAAACTCTTTAGGCTGTTTAAATACTTATTTGTGGACTCTCTTAAAAAAGACACAGAAAAAATTGGCTACTAGGTAGCATTGATTTAAAACCATAAGTCAACCAGTATTATAATTCAAATTATTTCTCTTCTCTTGTAAGTAAAGTGGCTCAGAGGCTTTTGTTAAGAGTCTTGCTTTATGCTCACGGTGCCCACACCTCCCACCCCCTTGTCCTTCTTGGTGGGGCTGCATGTGAGCCTTGTGGCAGCCTCATGTGTTTTTTGTTTCCTGTGAAGGAGGAACTGTGGGCACAAAGGTGTAGTCTTGCTATTACCATTGTTTGAGGCTGCCCTGGTCTCCTGAGACTCGCAGGAGACAGCCACCTTCTTTCTCACACAGCTCTTGCTTGCAAGACCTGAAAAGTGAAGCAAGTGGGATGCTGAAGGCTCCACTGGTCATACAAGCGTGGAAAGTCACAGACATACTCATGAACTAGACTGAAGCCAAATAGGCAGAGATTATTAGTACCACTCCTGCACAAAAAGCACTTGAATCCAGAATTCCCAAGGGCAGAAGAGAAGCAAAGGAAAATGCGCTGACTTTTTTTCTGCACTACACTGAAGTAAGATCATTAATGTGCTCAAGAAGGAATGCAGGACTAGAAGAGATCTCTTACTTTGCAAAGCTGAATTTCTTTTTATTGCAATAAAAAAAAAAATAATAAAAAAATCCCATCTTTAAGCTGGTTATTTTCTTTCCTGAAGGTATTCAGGATTTTCTGCCTTTTCTTATTCCAGGCCATCCAGAAGCCATAGTCCTCTGGCACCAGATCAGTTTCCAGCCTAGTTTCACTGTCATGCTAGAGGTGATACAATCTTGTCAGCAGGCAGTCACTCTGACACTTCTAGATAATGTCCAACAGAAGTAATCATATCATTTCCTAACTGGAGCAAAAAGTGTGCTTCACAGGCAGTTTTCCTTAATTTTTCAGAACAAAAAGCGTAAGTCAACATTCAAGCAAGTATCAGGTCGGATCCTGATCCCAGTGAAGCCAAGGAATGAGCTTTGCTGGAGGTTTCAGTGGGAGCTGCTGTGGTAATTAAAATGTTTAAGGTATGTGTTAGACATAATTATTTTTATCTTAAAAAATGCCAGCATGCTACTTTTTGCAGATAATGGGTACTTGTGCATGTGAAGAATTGCAGACATTCAGTGGCAGCCACCGTGCTCATGGTGAGGGGACCCCCAGCTGATCCAGCTCATGATTTCTTTGCCGAGTGTGTTAGTGGTGTTCCAAGTCTGTAGATGAGCCATAAGGGAGGAAAGTGAAAGATAAAGCTGAGGTAGGTCACCATATGCACTCAGACAAGCTCTGGGGCTGATGTAACTGGAGGGACAGCATAATGCCTCCAAAAAAAGGTAACATTTCTTCAATGCTCAGTGTATCTAAAGGGTTAAGGTGACAGAGGTTTTCTTTTCTGCCTAAATTAGGAAAGAGAATAAACTTCTGAGATTCTGTGTTTTGTCTGTATGTCTGTGTCCTGGAAGATCTCTACCAAATAAAGACTTTACATAAACAATTGGACAAAAATAAATTTTCTCCCTGAGGTAGAAGGAGCACGTTGTAAGAGAGGCTGTAGGCAGCCCTCTGGAGCCAGCGGGTGAGTTTGAAATGAGCATGTAGACAAAGAAGAACTTTAATTGCTGGTGGTGTGACAGGAGAAGGGTCTGAAGCAGGTTATCATCAAACTAGTGGCTTGCTGAGTAGAAATGCAAAGAGGACATGGCAGGGAGATACTGAAGATGCCTGCACATTCCACACTCTCCATATTTGTTTTACTCATGCTTTGGTGGCTCTGCACTGAAGTTAAGGAAAATGTCCCATGCCTCTTGGCTTTACAGTTTTTATCTTTGCATCATTCTTCTTTCCATATTTCCAGTCTCTCAAGTCTTACCTGGCACTTCAGGTGTTCAAAAGAAGAAAGTGAACATCTCAAGGGAGAGCTGCAGAAATGATGAGAGAAAGGACAAAGCAGAAAAAAAAAAAAAAACAACAAAGAAAGCCATAAAGAAGGAAGAAGGAAACAGAAACGCCCAAAGCTGTGGACATTGGAGTAATATGGTGGACAAAGGAGGCAGAAGAGTCATTTCAGTACTGCTTATTTTGTTCCTTCTGCTTGGTCCAATTCAACACAGGGCTGAAAGTTTGCAGCCAATGCGGTGGCAGAAATGCTATTTTAAGGTCTATTTGTTTTCAAATCAGCTGTCAAACAGTAGATTCAGCAGCCCAGGCCTTTGCCTAGCCCCAGGAGGACATCTCTGGCTTCTACAGCCATCAGACTGTGCAGCTATCCAGAAGCAGAAAAGAGCAGGGCAGGTGCCCAAAAATGAAATGCTTCCCCTCCTTTCCCCAGAAGTGTTTCCAAATCCTCATCTGAGCTTGGCTTTGGTATATGAGAAATAAATGATCCTAGGAGAGAGGAGCCACCTGTGCCTATTACAGAAGAATTTTGTCTCTTACGCAATACTTTCTATGGAAAGAAAGGCTTTGAAGTACACAAACACATAATATGCCTTGAGGTGCTACAACAGCCACGTCCGAGAGCGATACAAGGGGGTGATGTGCTTGTGACATAATGGTGTGTTTGGGATGTGTGAGGAACAAGCGAGAATATGAGCATTGCCAGTTACAGATCGTGCCAGTTACTGCAGAGGGGAAGTGCTCTTGGCTGTGAATTAGGGCAGAGACTGTATCTCCTCTTGCATTAACACAAAGCCTGTTCTTGGAAGCCAGAAGGGATAATTAAGCTTAACCAATCGCATTTCCCACCAGGGGAGTCTGTTTCACCACTGACACAAGGAGATGAATGCTTGAAAAGCCTGACCTTGTTTTGCCTGGCACGATGTTCCTTCAGGAATCACACACCTACAGTTTAATGATCATTCTGAGAAAGATTTACATTTGCAGTTATGGAACAGGCAGTACCACCCCTCAGCTGTTTCTTCCCAGCTGATGAAAATGTGAAGACTGAAGAATTTAAGCCTTGGTTGAATAAAGCGCCTGAACACAAGCTGGAATTCAGGTGGCATTTAAGACATGTTGTCATGCCATCCTGACATGAGCTTGCCCTTCAGAACAGTTTGTGGTTTATGTACCGTACAAAGCCTTTGTATTCAGAGCCTGCACCCATATTCCATCCTGAGGTGCAGATAGCAGCTTGCTTAAGTAGCTGAGAGGATGCAAGAAACCCCTGTAAAATGAGTTAGCTGGGATCAGGAAGCAGCTGGTCTCTTTCCCTGGTTTTGGGCCCACATAGTCTGTATTGTAGTTTAACTCTGCCAAAACAGAATTAGTAGATGCCCACTGAGACTATCACAGGTGACAGAAAAAAAAATGCCCCATGTTTACAAATTGTAGCCAGCATCTACTCATATTGCCTCCCCTGACCCAGCAGAGTTATCAAACCAACAGCCATGGTGCAAGAGACACGGACTCCAGTGACTCATCTGCCACGTGAGGGATGAGCCCCACTGCCGTGCCATCCTCACATGGTGCTGCATGAGGCTCTGCTACAGCACTCTGACACTGGAGCTACCTTCCAGCTCTGAATGCTGGCACTCCATCTCTGTTCAGTGTCAAAAGACAGCTCTGATTCTGGTCTTCAGTCTCCATAACTTTCCGGTGAAAAAAAGAGATAGAGATCATCAGGTTATTTCACAAATCTCTTAATCTTCTTTTTTTCTTCTGACTCATATGGCTTCTACACAACCAACTGTATTCTAGTCTCTTGCTGATTCTTCCTTCCCCCATCTCTGTCCCTCAAAAAAATACCCCAATGCCAGAAACCAAGCCTTTCCTCCCCTGGGAGAGTAACAAGTTTAATTTTGGTAAGATATGTGAATAAATATTATGCATATTATATGCCATACAGTCATCTGGGTGGTTGGTACGCTTGGCCTGATGAGGAGGAGATGTATAGCTCTGTAACTGACACTTCTATATCTCCTTCCATTGATCCATAGTTGGAGGATGACTAAGAAATAGCTTTGCTGAGACTATGTCTCAGATTAGAGTCTGATCTCTTTGTACTAAAGCAGAACAGTCCACACAACAACACAGTTGCAGAAAACTCATTAAGTGTATTTAAGTGTGCTCTGAGTCATGCTTGTAAACTCTGCTCCTCCACCTCACTGAAAATGTGTATTTGTCAGTGGGAATGTGGGTGCATGTAAACCACAACAAGGTATTAAAAGATTAAGCCAGGATCAGCGAGAGAAAAAATAAGATAATGAGAGAGAGAAACAGGATAGATGATACAGAGCCACCAGCCTTCAGTCTTTTGCAGGTAGGTGCCTTGTGAGCAGTGAAAGAGCTGTGTTGCCAGGGCTACATCCTGTGGGACTGTGTTGGCCTGGGGGCTGGAGGTAACCTGAACATTTCTGCTCTGCACAGCCATCTCAGGCCCACTCCATCCCACCATGGGTGCACAGCAGACATGACTGCCCACCTGGGACATGCCCTGGAGCCCTACCTTGCATCAGCCTCTGCTGTGATCAACAGCACTTACAGCATGGCCGAGAGCCAGACAGAGATGCTGCTGTGTTGCTCACAGGGCAAGGAAAATCATGTGTCCTTATCATCAAAAGATAAAGGCAAAGTATGACAGAGAATAAAAAAATGTAGTCCTGAGAAATGTGTTCAGCAGGAAATAGAGGCAGTAGTCATCCCTGGAACATATAAATTCAAGGAAAATATTTTCTATTAAGTAAAGACTGAATCTTCAATTGACTCTGAACATATTTTAGTCCTTGGAAGTCCCTGTTAAGGAGAGAGAAAGCAGTGGTGTCTTTAACCTCTCCAGCTCAGAGGAAGAAGGAAACTTACGTTTTGATCCAGGAAGAAGAAGTGGAATTCCTAAAAATCACAGAATTGCAGGTTCTTTATTTCCAGCTGCAATTTGGTTGGTTGTTGTCCACTACACAGCTTATTTAGTGTTATCTCAACTCTGCAGGGCACATACTTTGTTACCAAATCAAACCATGAACAGAAGAGGACAAGTCAATACTGTTTCTGAATGCAAACTGATGACACAGCCAATATAGATGTTTATGTTGGAGCTTTGGCAAGATGTACCACTGCATCACTGCACAAGGCAGAAATCCTGAACTTGAAATCCTCAAGAGCAGCCTTTGTTCATGTGCAGGGCCTGAATTACTACCTGGTTTAATGACATGGATTTCCATGTGATGATTACCACAGCTTAGCATCTTGTCCCATTTCTGTTGAAGGCATAAAGGAAAAAGTTGAAAAAGGTGGAAATATATAAATAAAAAGCCAAGACCCACTGTTTTTCCTGTCATAGAATCAAACTAATTTCTTATTGTTTTTGTGAGGTTGAAGCAGTAGGTAAATTCCTTGTATTATTAGTATTTATATTACTATATTAGATAAGTATCTCACAGATTTGAAGTGCTCCCATGCTACTTCCGTTTTGCAGAGGAGGAATTTTGATGATGTTGAGGCAGTCTGAAACAGTAAACCCAGGCCTCCTGACTTCTACCCTCAGAGTCATTGTCCTGCACTCTTGCTACACTTTAACAATTCAATTTTTCAGAAAATATAATGGCCTTTTTTATATTTTAGGACTCTAGATCCACTCCATATATATATATGTACATCTGACAGAAGAGTTCAGTGTTTTCACTCAGTGACCTTCAGTAAACCCACTGCATGAGCTTGTTTTGCACTTGTGTTCAAGATGCATCACCTTGAAAAATAAAAATTATCTCTGAGTCTATGTTTTGTCTTTGGAAAGAGATGGGGATTAGAAGCAATTTGGAAATAACAGAAGAATCTTACTCAAAGGAAAATGTTTAGCTACTTGAGAATCTTCACATAAAAATTCAGCATTTGGGAAAAATCCTAAAGCAGGAGGAAGGATTTCCCTTCTGCAATGATATTTTGATGCACTGTGCTCTGGTTCTCCTCTATCAGTCATGCTCACAGCTGGACACCAAGAGAAAAAAAGGATTGTAATACAAAGTCATATTCCATGGTGCACTGTGGGAGGTTCTGCTCAAAAAGGAGAACTGAGACATGAGAAAACTGGGCTACAGTTTCCCTGCAGAACCACAGTGTGATATACACAGACCCATCACAACACTGAAATTTCAATTTTTAAAATATTGAATTAATTCATGGACCTTCAGACCACTTTTACAGTTCTGATGGAAATTCCTTCTTTAAACCCCAGCAACACATCATAATACACATCTCATTCAGGCGTAGTATTATAAAGCTCTTGTTGTTTACTGCTTATTATCTAACCACAGTCATACACAGTAGTTCCATTTTCAGCATGTGTTTAGATGACTTGTAAAGATGTTGCCCTAAGGAGTCACAGGCCTATCCTGGCTGATTCCAAAGAGTGTCCAGAACATAACTTTTTAAGAAACTCCTGTTTTTTTATGTATGCCTCCATACACCAGTTATCATCTTTTTAAACTATGTTCCAGAAAAGGAATCCTCAGCAGTATAGCTATTTTCTTGTGCAGAGGATGGGGAGACAGGTGAGCCACCAGACTTTGGGTGAAAAATCTAGTGAACTGGACAAAAGAGATTCAGGTTTCACAGTAACATGCATCACTTACTTAACCACCTATTCCTGCAGTACAGAGGGCAAATAAAGAATAACAGCTAATTTATGTGATAGGTTGGAAATGCGTGCAAAAGATAAATATGTGATACAGATTAAAAGTAAACAGGGGTAAAATACAGATTAGTACAATCAAGAGTAAAAATTACTTCAGGGCCATCTTTCTTACTAGGGCAGGCACTTGACAGACATATCTTAGTCTGACAAGCAGCACTGTTTCAAGGAGGATTTGGACATATGTTGATGGAAACATCCAGGAATAACCTGGGTTGAAAGAGAGAGCACCATGGTATCAGACTCTTCTTTCATTAACTTCATCAGTAATACAGAATGTCTTACTCTATGTGCACTGCTGGCTAATCAGCATTCAGAACTTTCCTTCCAACATTTTATCATGGGAAGCTCTGACTCATCTCTATCATGCCTCAGTCACATTTCCTGATGTGTAACTTCTGCTTTGCACAACTCAAGCTAAAGTGGTTTAAACCGCCTGTACTAATCAAATATGCCAAATTATTGCTGCCATTCTTACCCCATTGTCTCCCCAGTGGTTTCCTGTATTGTTTTATACATACAAAATGAAAAGGTAGAGAGAAAGCACTGTTTCCTGTATTGTCTGACATTACATAGCAGTGGTGGCCCTAACGCTTGGCTGCTGTTGGGGCTCACAGCAGACAGGTGCAGTGTACTTTCTCTTTTGATGCGTGACGATGCTGGGTTTGGTGCAAACATTTGTGCCATCACTAATCAGACCAAGAGGGAAATAAGACTGAGAATGGTTTTAGCAAGGATATATTTCTACTGGGTACAGACTCCACTGTCCTCAAAGTAAGAAAAACCACCTGCTATGCATGTTGTGACTGAAGGTAGGTCTGCAGACAGCTGGGGAGCCTCTGAAACCCAAGGATATAAGGAATGAAGATGGGCATTAGGAAACCTTGTTATTTTATATTCATTTTCCCCAGCTCACAGCAACACTAAGAGCTCCTCACTTGCTGATACTCTCTCTGATTTGGGAAACTCCCTGCAATTTACTCTGGCTACTTCTTCACCTGCTGTGACGTGACACAGAGGTATGAGCTCAGACCCAGAACACAACCTATGCTGCCACCCAGGAGGGTAAACACTGACATCTGGTATTGTGTGAATATTGTGTGAAGTCTGTACAGCTTCTATAGACAAACTGGCTGATTTCCCCTCTGGTTGTGGGGAGTGGAGCCAGCTCTGTCCCCCCAAAACCCAGCAGACACCTGGGTGAGCAGCACACACCCCAAGGCTGCTGAGCTGGAGCTCTGCTCTGGCTGCTGCTGGCATCACCCCTGAGTGCTGAGCCCTGGCTTGCCATGCAGAGCTGTGCAGGTCAGAAAAACGAAAGTGTGGCTCAAGTCAGCAGCAGGAGGAACATCTCCAAATCCTCCCTTGCTCCTTGCTTATAGACAGCCAGTCAATAAAGTTAACACGTAACCAAATCCTCTAACCTTCCACCAGCTTGAGCAATACCATCAGAGTACTGGACCAGACACCTCACTGCTTCCAGAGATCTGCACACTTGTTTGGGGCTCACCTGGCCCTACCTTTTATCTGCTATTAATTACCCTTTTCTTATCAGTATTTTCAGAGCAGAAGCTAAAATTCATGAATCATTCAAAAATATCTCTGACAAAGAATAGAAAAGTAATCAGAAAACAGCTGTGCCAAACTATTTTAGGAGCCTGTATGGTCCCAACACCAACCATAAACTGACCTCTCTCTCACTATATGCCTTATTCTTTCCTCAGGTAAGGTTTTTCCATGTTTCCTGCAGTACATTTGGCTCCCAGGCTCTAAATCCACTTTCATAAACAAAATGTGGTGGGTCTTAACCACCCACAAAATAATATGATTAATTCACCTCTACCAACTTTAGATGTCAAAATTTCTCAGTAGGATTACAGGATTAAGCAGTAATCCTTGATTTAGAGCCTACTATTCCATACTGTTCTCATGAAAACACAATCCTATGATTGCCACTAATAGGATTTTACAACTGGCCTTACAGCAACTGAGCAGCCACCAAGGAGTTTTCAGCCTTACACCAATTCCAGAATTAGTTATCTTTGTCTTATGTTTTCTAGGATTTTAACTCCTACTATAACCTTACTTTTGGCTATTAACAGATGACCCATGTTGGCTTCAAAACTTGCTGGTGGCATATATTTTCATTTTGTTTTGCAGAAACCAGCAATAAAGCCAGCTTTCACGCCTTTTGCCTATAAAACACAATCCATCAGCTACCACCTTTTAGGGAACTGGTATGTGCTAGGATCATGGCTGGTACAAGTAGGATAAAAGATGTCCAGCAAGTTCTGTGGTAAGTTTTGGGTTAGGGTAACCTTAATTCTTAAGTTTGCCCCACACCTAGCTCCTACTTTAATGACACACTCATATCACCTACTGAGAAGTATCCATAAGTCATCATGGCTCTTCCAGTCCCTGTGAGGCTAAGGGGTCTTAAGACCCTTAGGATTCATGCATTTTGTAGAGTCACAGGATGGTTTGTTTTGGAAGGGATCTTAAAGATCATCCAGTTCCAATCTCCCTGCCATGGGCAGGGACACCTTCTACTAGATCAGGTTGCTCAGAGCCCCAGCCAACCTGACTTGGAGCAGTTCCAGGCATGACGCATCTATGGCTTCTCTGGGAAACTCATTCCAGTGCCTCACCATCATCACAGCAAAGAACTTTTTCCTAATGTCTGATCTAAACCCACTCTCTTCCAGTTCAAAGCCATTTCCCTTTGTCCTACCACTACATGACCTTGTAAGAAGTCCCTCTCCAGCTTGTTCTCTGTGTCCCACAGTCCTCTGCACCCTAAAGCTTCCTGTTTAGTCTGGCCCTCTTACGACCTCTGTTTCTCAGTGTGTCCTTCAGCCCTCTGTTTGTGGTTTGCACCTAGATCTTCAGTTCATACTCTGAAACCTAAGCCTAACTCCCTGGAAAGTGGTAATGACTGAATGACCATCAGGAAAAATTGCACTTCCTGAAAGTTTTACCAGTAGCTCATCCCTGAGGGGTTTTGGTTATGGCTCATGTAAGTATTTAGTGGGAGATCTGGGTACACTGAGGCTATTTTATACACTGGCATCTGTATTAACCACATAAGCCCCTATATTATATTTAATAATTAACATTATTGAATATTAATATTAGAATTTAATATAATATTACAATATTATATTAATAGTATAGTATTATTTACTTATAATATTATAATATTAATATTAATATTATTTTAATTTATAAATCCTAGCTTGTTGGGCTGTGTTTAATGAATGAATCGGAAGTTCTTTACAGGTTGCCTTCTGCTTCCAGATTTGGAATTTGAGATGAGACAACATGAAATTAGTCAAAGACTCTAAAAAAATGATATGAGGTAATGCTACTAGGTTCCTACATACAGGATACTTGCAAATGTTAGTTCATTCAGTTTACATCTACTGCAAAGCTGCTCTGTCCCACCAAGTTGGAGTCAGAGAGAAATATTTTAGGATAAATCATCATTCATGTGACATCTTGCTGTATATTCAGTTTAAATCAAAATTAAAAGAGTTTCCATATTGCCCATCATGTCTTTACTGTCAATACTAATTTCTAGTCCCAAGATCTGCTCCACAAGTCTGTTCTGTTCAAGTTCCACATTTTGCTACAGTAGCAAATTAGGTAGTTCGTATCTGAACACTTAAACTGATTCAGAAATAACTCCAACTCTTGGCAGCATCTGATATAAAGGCCACTATTCAACCTTCCTCTTACTCCCCAAATCACCAAGGGTAAGGTGTATTTGTGGTCTATTCCCCTCAAGACCAGGTTTCACTCTGGTGCCCTGGCTGCGTAGATGGTGATTGATAGAGGAGCTACGGAGATCAGTCATGAAAGAGGTGCTGTGTGCCTGAGGGAGGCCTCACAAACCAATTGCCTCTTCAAGACTGGGAAGCTAGGGCATTTCCAATTCTGGATTGCAGTGGGCTGCAAACACAAGTACCTGGTCAATCTTGACATGTTAACATACTCCTATAATGACTCTCTCATGACTTGTATGCATATTCCTTTTTGGGGAATGGAGTGTGTTGCTTCCTTTTTCGGAGGTAGCTTGAAATTTTTGGTCCCATAGGTGTTGAATGTAAGGTAGATTACAACTTAAGCTAAAAAAAACAGTTAGAAGTTGTTTTATTTCACTCTGTTCCTTTCCTAATTTTATTCTGACCCTCCCTTCGGGGTCATTTATTTCTCACATTAGTTAGTTGCTCTTCCCGTTTGGGGATTTGGTAGTTTTAGTGAAACATTTAAAGGAGAAGACCAAGCAAACTCTCTCCTTATTTGGCTAAGAATGTTTGTTCTGCTAATATCTGAATATAAAAACAACCTAATACTTGGGGTAAAAGCAGGGGGCATCCTCGGGAGACTTTTCAAGCTCCTAGTCTTGTTTGAACTTTCCAGGGGAGATTGTTTGAATGTCATGAAAAGGTTTTTGGGTTTGGGATTTTTGGAGGTTTTTCTTTTTTGGGTTTTTTGGTAGAATAATCTCAAGATACAGATTTTACCTAGAGGAACAGATGTATGAGACTATCACAGTGATGGGCTACTTTCTTTGCTCTGTGATTTCTTTCTTTCTTTCTTTCTTTCTTTCTTTCTTTCTTTCTTTCTTTCTTTCTTTCTTTCTTTCTTTTCTTTCTTTCTTTCTTTCTTTCTTTCTTTCTTTCTTTCTTTCTTTCTTTCTTTCTTTCTTTCTTTCTTTCTTTCTTTCTTTCTTTCTTTCTTTCTTTCTTTCTTTCTTTCTTTCTTTCTTTCTTTCTTTCTTTCTTTCTTTCTTTCTTTCTTTCTTTCTTTCTTTCTTTCTTTCTTTCTTTCTTTTCTTTCTTTCTTTCTTTCTCTCTTTCTTTCTCTCTTTCTCTCTCTTTCTTTCTCTCTTTCTTTCTCTCTCTCTTTCTCTCTCTCTTTCTCTCTCTTTCTTTCTCTCTTTCTTTCTCTCTTTCTCTCTTTCTCTCTTTCTCTCTTTCTCTCTTTCTCTCTTTTCTTTCTCTCTTTCTCTCTTTCTCTCTTTCTCTCTTTCTCTCTTTCTCTCTTTCTCTCTTTCTCTCTTTCTCTCTTTCTCTCTTTCTCTCTTTCTTTCTCTCTTCTTTCTCTCTTTCTTTCTCTCTTTCTTTCTCTCTTTCTTTCTCTCTTTCTTTCTCTCTTTCTCTCTTTCTCTCTTTCTCTCTTTCTCTCTCTCTTTCTCTCTCTCTCTCTCTCTCTCTCTCTCCTTCCTTTCCTTTCCTTTCCTTTCCTTTCCTTTCCTTTCCTTTCCTTTCCTTTCCTTTCCTTTCCTTTCCTTTCCTTTCCTTTCCTTTCCTTTCCTTTCCTTTCCTTTCCTTTCCTTTCCTTTCCTTTCCTTTCCTTTCCTTTCCTTTCCTTTCCTTTCCTTTCCTTTCCTTTCCTTTCCTTTCCTTTCCTTTCCTTTCCTTTCCTTTCCTTTCCTTTCCTTTCCTTTCCTTTCCTTTCCTTTCCTTTCCTTTCCTTTCCTTTCCTTTCCTTTCCTTTCCTTTCCTTTCCTTTCCTTTCCTTTCCTTTCCTTTCCTTTCCTTTCCTTTCCTTTCCTTTCCTTCTTTGTCTTCTCACCTTCTATCTTTTTTCTATCTCTTTCTTTTTCATTCTCTCTTTGTCCTTCTCTCTTTCTTCTTTTCTCATATCAAAAAATATAAAACAAATTTGTGAACTGACTTTCTTTTAAGATGGCATGTGGTGGCACAGCTCTAAATTGAGATTTTTTTCTTTGGATCTTAATATCCCCAAATAGATTTTCTACTCCCTTCATGTTTGTTTGTTTAAACTAGGTCTCTTGGTATTGTAGCAGCTCAGGACAACTTTCCATATACTGCCCTTCAGTTCCCACAAGAGTTAAATCCCAGGCTTTCAACTAGATGAGTTGCCAGCTACTGAGTGATGCCATTTGAAGCTCAGCCTCAGATGATGAGCCTGGGACCCTTTATTTGACATGCCTCAGACTTTTGAAGCAATGAGAAGACTGCACACTTCTTTTTGAGTCATGGTCAGAGTCACTATTTGCTTCCCCTCTTATCAAAGGCAAATGGTTGGAGAAGGTAAACTTCAGCTTCTTCAAGGAAGTTCTTCAACAGCCTCAGGAAAATCTGAACAAACCATGGATGTATCTGGAAGAAGAGGATTCTTTCCATCCTCATCTCTGAATGCTGTCATGTGGGAATGACCTTTGTAAGTCAAGAACTTTTTCCTCTTTGTTTTACTCTCCAGAGAGAAAACTCCTTTCCTACAGTGATACAAATCAAGAACTTTCTTCAATATTTTCATACTCTTTCTTTTTTTCTTCATATTTGAGTCTTTTTATGCTCTTTTTCGTTTCCTATTTGTTTTAACTCTTGAAGTAGATAGTTTCTCCTCTCTTTTTTTTTCTGTGAACCTTTACTGTAGTTCCAGCAATACACTGAGCACCTTCCCTATGCAGTTTTTGCAGAACACTGCTTTTGGGAGGCTTGCCACTCATACTGGTCACTGCATTTACTTGTTGCATTCACACTCCCCTACCACATCTCCAGCTATGTTGTTTGCTGCTTTCAGCTGTCTCAGATGCTGGCATGGTCAGCACACAGGTGGGAACATCATTAACATTTTTGCACAGGTTTAAATGCCAGCTAGGCCTGAGGCTTCCCAGGTTGTAAGAATGCTCATTCTTAGACTGTGATATCCTGTCTTAAGGAGCTGTTTTGAAACGAGGAAATGCAAGGCTTATGAGAGAAAATCTGTGACTGGGGTGAATGGCTCTCTATAAATAATCATTGCAGAAGTTGCCCCAGGAAAACTTCTTTACCTTGCATTTGATGTTCTTAACTACTTGACAGTACGAGTCAAATCTCATTATGACATGTTAATGAACAAGGTAACTTATGTGGATGAACCAAGTCAGCTAGGTAAGCTTATTGTCAACAATTAGTCCTTGTTAACATCAATAAATCCAAAAGTGTCCTGAATGTGACTGTGTATCATCACAGGGCAGCTGGGAAGTTAACAAGGAACGGGGTATGAAATATATGTATGAAAATCAGCAGAAGCCAATGCTACTAATTCTATATTATGAGATAAAAGGAGACAATCAAAAGGAAAACTTACCCCATAACTCAGCAAAACAACAGTTAAAACTATTATAACAATGGCAGTGAACCTGTAGAGCTTGTGGTGGTGGTGATGATGATGATGATGATGAACATGATGTAATGAACAACATCTCCTTGTGATGGGTTAGATTTATAATGTTTGCAAGATACCTGCAGTCATGTTAAGTGCTCAGAGTGTGTGAACATGTTTAAATTATGTTATGCTGTGATAAATGGCACTTAAATCAGGTAAGAAATTGCTCTCTCAAAACAGTGCCATTTTGCCTTCCCTCCACCTCTGTACTTGGAGGGAATACAATGATGAGTAACTACATATTATTTTTACTTAATTAAACCCCTTTCTGGAAAACTGATGTTGGTATCAATGTTTTTTTTAAGCCAAAAAACCTATGAGCCAAGTTCACTTGAAATGCATATGTTTAACTTAAAATTAATGCCATTAACTTCAATAGGAACTGAAGAGACCTGTCTGGAAACAATCTAGGGCTCTTACAAGAGCTACCAATGCCATTTGTCACAACTATATAATGAAACTGTGCAATGTGATGGAGACATTGCTTATTCAAGAGCTCTTTAAGAGAATCTCTTTAACTGTGGTTTAGCACCCACAGGCTGAGCCCCTTAGAGAAGCCAGCTCAGGATTTCTGCTAGCATGATGGGCTTAGTGATCTTTAACACTGCCAAGAGCAGTTCCAACTGGGTTTTAGTTAGCATCAGTATATCAAAGCTGATGTTCCTTTTGCCAAGGACGTATGGTCTGTATGACCAGAAATTGAGGGTCCACAAAACAGAAGGAAAAGGGGGGAGGGGAGGAGCACACAATGCTCACAGTATATTTTTATACATATTTACAGAAGGAAGAGCTGTGCTATCCAAACTTGAGCTTTCCCCATGGATGAGTCAAACTTAACGTTTCATCCCAGCGAAGGCACAGAGAACATCTCAATGCACAGAAACATTTCTACACAGGAAAGGGTCTGGGAGATATTGACCCCACTTTGGGTAATTATGATCATCTCCTTCCTGGGTTTTTGTGAAAATGGAATTGTCCTCTGGTGCCTCTGCTTCCAGATCAAAAGAAACCCATTCACTGCGTACATCACACACTTGTCCATTGCTGATATCTCCTTACTGCTTTGTACGTTTATTCTGTCAATTGAGTACATTGCTGGTTTTGGATTCGCATATGGTTTTTACTATTATGTAACCACCACACTATCTATTGTCTTCCTTCTTGGCTATAATACTGGTCTCTATCTCCTGACAGCCATCAGTATTGAGAGGTGTCTGTCTATTGTTTACCCCATCTGGTACCGATGCCACCGGTCACAGCACCAATCGGCAATTGTGTGTGCAATTCTGTGGACTCTGTCTTTTTTCATGACAGTAGCCGAATATTTAACATGCAAAGATGATTCAACCAAGGAACAATTCGACGACGGCAACCATTGCCAAGCACTGCTCATCTTCACATGGATCCTGACTTTCATGATCTTCATTCCTCTAATGATTCTGTCCAGCCTGATCTTGGTTATCAGGATTCACCGTAACTCCCTGAGACCTCATTCGTCAAAGCTCTACATCATCATTGTGGCCACAGTCATTGTCTTCCTCATCTTTGCCATGCCTATGAGGCTGTTGTATCTTCTGAATTACCACCACTGGTCATCTTTGCTCAGCCAGCAGAACCACGTCACCATTGTTCTCTCCACCGTTAACAGTAGCATCAACCCCCTGGTTTACTTCTTCGTAGGAAGCAGCAAGAACAAGAGGTTCAAGGAGAGCCTCAAAGTGGTTCTTAGCAGAGCTCTCACTGATGGCTTGCGGCCAAGAAGCCAGGAAGTTGGCATGAGTTTGGATATAGCCGAAACAATTTTCTAAAGCTTAGGGGGGAAACTCTGGGGGCAAATAATTGGACGTGGAACATTTGATAAACCACTGCAAAACTAAAAGCGTTTGTCATAGAATGTAAAAAGCAGTGGTGAAATGGTATTGCTATCTTTGTGGTTGAGCAATGGGAAAACATGGACTAGAATAAAGATAACTTCTATTTTTTTTTTTTAATTTGTATTTTCTTAATTATTCAAACACATGCTACATCCTGATGTGACTATGCCAATCAAAGATACCACAGTGAAAAAGAGATAGACCAACAGAGAATATAAAAAAAGGACACAGACATATGTTATAAATAGTGTGACATTTATAAAAGCACCGAGCACCCATAAATGCTATTGAAGTCATCAGGGCCTGTGTGCGTTCGCATTTTTAGAAGTCAAACCCATTAAATGCAGGATTCACATTACATACTGGGATTCAGTTTCAACTGTTTCCAGCTCATTTAAGTGCACAAAAGAGCTGCTCCCTGGGGGAAACAGAGGAAGAAATCCACGTATGACAGTAAGTCCTCATACATAGCCAAGCACATACAGTGTCACTTTGATCTAGCAAGACATTTAAGTATATATTAAATGGCCTAATTCATCTGTTGCTAAACTTCAGATTTTGTTTTCAAAGTATATGTTGCATAATTTCCACTGACATCGACATGTCTCTGATCCTTGGATAATTTGGTATTTTACACATAGGAGTATCTGGCAACACAGGGATGTTGCCAACTCACAGCAGGCTTTTTGCACTAATTGTCAAGGGTGGGGCTGGCTTATCCCCAAAATGTCAGCATTCCTGCAGGTTTAGATATTCAAGGAGTCTATGAGAAAGTCAGTCCCAACACTTGCTGTCCCTGCCACATACTTAGTATTTATCTCTTCTTTGGAGAATATATATTCCCTGCGTGGCCTCCCTGTTTTATAACAACCAGTTTTGGAAAAACAGAAAAAAGGAAGGTGCCTCACACAATGAACCACTGAAGCTACACACCAGCTACACTGTTCCAGGTGCCTGCCTCCCTCTGTTGTATGCCAGGGTACTGGGGCTGGTATTTTGTGGCACTTAATTCCCAGGGCCATTTGCCCAACGACAGCTAAACTGCAGAGTGCAGAGTACAACAGGAAAGAGAGGATGGGCCCAGATGAGCTTTATCATACAGAGCATGGGAGATCTTGGCAGTCAGAGCACTGTGGCACTTACAGAAACATGCATTTGCTTCTGGCCCCCATGGAGCTCCAAATTCAGCAGGAACTGAGACCTCCCCTCACAAGCAAGAGCAGCATCTTCAGCTTCACGCCAAGTTTCCATTGGCACACTTAATAACTAACTGGGGAAAGAAAAATACAACCCACCCCTCCTTTATTGCCAGTCCTGGAATAAGGAAGACTGTAGGTTTAGACAGAGGATTGGATGGGAATTCATGGAGACAAGAGATCTCAGAAAGATAAATGTTTACTACCCTTCCTCCTTATTTTAAAGAGTTGTAATGTGCCATTGTAGAAAAGACTTGGGAGAAGGAAGAGGTTATTCCTACCTCTTCCTGAGTCCCTCACTCCATCTATGACAGCCCCTCCACTTGTCCCAGTTTTTTAATTTGAAACTCTAGTTGCGGGCTTGTCGCCTCTACTGGTTTGGGCGGTAGATGAGCAGAGTTCTCTCTTAAGACAGAGATCTACTGTGCTGCTGGAATGACACACCAGCTGAGCTACACCCCATTGTCAATGGGAAGTGCAGGATAGGACAGTAGGTCTGTGGACACCTTGTGAGGGAGGGCCAGGAGGAAAAGTGAGTGTGATGTCCACATACACATGTTGAGTGTGTGTGCAGCTGCTGAGGGCTGGGGGACTGTCAGGAAATTTGTCAACCCTGATGAATGCCATAAACTTAAATACTAGTGTAGATATAGCCCCCACCAAAACTCCCCCAGACTTTCCTTTAAAGCTGTTTCCTACTCTTACCTCAAGACTCTTTATAATAATCACTCAGAGAACCAGAGAGAGGGGCAACACTGCAGGAAGCCTCTTCAAGACATGCTTCTGCTGTAACCATACAGGTAACCCAGTTCTCTCAGAGTGATTCAGGTGGGGTAAGGCATATGAATTACAGTGCTTAAACATATCCAGGTTATTACAACAGGCTTGGGTTAAGGATCACCATGCATGCAGCCAGGGCAGTAGATCTGAAGAGGCAATAATATGCAGCAGGGTAATTGGGATGCTTGTGAGCTGAATAGGTGTTCTAGGACTTTTAGCTTCTTACCTCTTTTCACCTGGCCATGCCTTCGAATGTTTCGGATTTTGGACAATGGTCCATAGATAAGTTTAGAGAGCAACAAAAATTAACACTCAGCATGAGATGAACATCCAGAAGGACAAATAAGAATAAACACCTAAGAGTTGAAAAATTATTAATATTTCCCTGTGGATAGATAAAAACAACTTAGGGATGTTCTGTCCTCTATCATAGCACCTGGTGACTGCTCTCCATGCAGACAGGCTGCAGTACATGGGGAACTAATAAGCACATGATTCCATGTTTAAAAGAAACAAAAACAAAACCAAAACCAAAACCAAAACCAAAACCAAGACAGGGAAAATGTGACAATTTGTTGCACAACAAGGATGTGATTCTCTACCAGGTTGCATCTTTAAAGATTATTTGCAACTGTGGGACAGATTGAAATACCACTTTGTAGAACATGTGCAGAACAGGAAAGGTTGTCTTGTGGGTCAAGTACTAGCTATGGAGTTTAGAGATGTGGGTTCTATTTTAATGCAGTATTGGCATCTAATTTTTCTGTGCCACTCTTTCCTGCCTATAAAATGAGAGTTATATTATTTTGCCTTTGGTGTTGTGCTTTCACATTTGCACTATAGGCACTTCAGAACAGCAACTACCTCTTGGTTATCTCTTGTAATGTCTGAGGCAATAAGGATGTAATTTTGCTGTGCAGTCAAGACAAGGAATTATTCAGGAAAGTAACGACCTGTATAGAGCTTGCTTTGTTAAAACTCTCTTTACCAGGCTTCTGATCAACTGGATACTAAGGAATGTTGTGGGATGTAAAAGTATGACTAGAAAGGAGAGAAGTCACTTCCCTAGGCACAGAAGAGTTTTTGCTCTTGTAGCTACACCCTGGGCAGAGAGCATGATATGGGGCAGGCTGCTGTTTCAGGCCCAAAATGATGTGATGAGTTTATGCAGCAGCTTTCCTCTATAACTCACATTTTGTGAGCAGTTCTTGTGACAACAAGGGCAGAGAGGTAAGGAACAAGATACTGCCCAATTTACTTCTAGTCTGGAGCATACCCTGGGAAATCCTCTAAGGGAAGCTGAAATGCTTCCCACTTGTACTGGTTGCTGCAAACAACAAACCTCCCTTTCCTAGCATGAGAAGTATCCACAAGACCACAGCATTCCCTGGCAAAATGCCTGAGGTCACTTTGTGGAGTGAGAGTAAGAGGAACAGTTCATTTGCAGGGTCCTCCAAAAAGCCCTAGATAGATTGTCTGGCTCCATATGCACCTCAGAGAGATTCTTCCTCAAGCCTTCCAGCTGTGCCAGTCTCAGGGAGAGCATGATCCACATACTGGGTTTTATGAGCAGATGCTGTTGCAGTGATGATACTGGCCAGAAGAAGATATTCTCAGATGGTACCAGGTCAAGGGAAAGCAGAAAATCAGCTTGTGTCTAGCTCACACCATACAATGCTGCCTGCCATTTGGTACCTGCTGCTTCCCTTCCCAACTCCATGCAGAAATGATTCATTGAAATCCACTACACAGGGTTTCTAGCTACCCATCCAACCAGAAAACCAGTTTGCTTTCTACTCAGTTGCCCAGGCACTTGTGTGATGTCCATGTGGAATTATTTTCTTTTACATTTGGCTCACACAAGCCTAAAAGATGAAGCATCAGGATCCACATTCAAACAGAAGTATTATAGGTGCAAAATTTTGAATTCAAAGAAGAGATACTGAGAAAGCCTGCTTGATTCTATACTTCTTCCTTGCATATAACCGTTCAATTTTTAATTATATGATTGCAACCTATTTTTCTTTCTCCAAACTGGACTCTTACCTCATTACATACTGCTGGTGGACCTGCTGCTGGTTTAGTTAAATATTTCTAGACTCCTTGCTTCAGTTGTTTCAGAAATATGAAGGGTAGGGAAAGGGGAGGGAGTGGCTGTATCCATCTGGTCCCAAATCCTGTCTCCAGCATTGTTCACAAGCAGATGCCTACAGAGGAGAAGGAACAGAGCAAATACATATCATGCTTCTTTCTCATCCTCTCCAAGCCTTCAACAGTGATCAACTCAGAAACACTTTGGTCTAGAAACCTTTACACCTGGTAACTTTCAATGGATTTCTCTTCAACAAAAACATCTGACCTCCATGGAAGGCGTAGGAGTGTCTTACGTCCTCAACACTTTCACAGAAGTATTTCATGGTTATTCTGAAGGATTGTCCTCAGGAACAGAACAACAAAATTCTTACTTGGATTCCATTATTCAAACACCACTAAGCAAGATGCAATACAAAGCAACTATTTTTTTTCTCTTAGAGCTAGACACAAAGCACGTCTGGAATTGGAGTAACTTTTAATTATTTATTTCTCCTGTTAAGAATTTGCTTTATAAAAAATGTAGCTCTTGAAAATTGGAATTTATACCAAATAAATAGCAAATTTAACAATAAAAGTTCACAGATTTTTGAGGTAAAGAATAAATTAAAATATTTATAGAATCGGTATTTTTAGGTATAGTCTACAAAGATATGTAAAATTTAGCAGCTGTGTGCAGAGTATGGAGCAAACACCTTGGTGTCACTGTTCTATCTTAGAACAAAAACCCCATCTGATTAAATTCATGCTTTATGTTTTATATTGTCTTTGGTCTATCTGGATTTATTTTTTAACTCAAAGAGTGACATATGTGTTGCAGATATAACTTTTTAATACTATTTATAGGGAAAAAAGTTCTCTTTCTTACAAGTCAAGTATTTCAGATGAACACATACGCTAAGCTCAATGACTGTACTCAATTATATACTACAGCAAAATGTAATTTTTTTGTGAAAATAAATGTATACAACCCGTAATTTTTGTTTTGGGTAATTTTGACTTTTTTTTTTTAATTTTTTTTATTTTCCTGGGCTTGGCCTGGAATGCATCTGCCCTTAGCCAGGGGACAGGCTGAGCCTGTCAGACCAGTGTCTGAACAGTAAACATCTCCACTGTTAACCTGGGAGGCCTGGCTGAGGTCCTCTGTAAATACAGCTCTGCTCACTAACTATATTCTTCATATTATCACCTCTGTTTTGGTTCATTTATCTGTTAACATATATAACATTTCAGTACAACACTGGCCTCTGTTTCTTTGCAGCATTCAGTGTGGAGAACCTTTTCCCTGTACTTTTCTATGTCTGGATTTGATGTCACCTCCCAAAGCACCATTCAGCCACTGCATGTGCCATCCTGTGGGTTCTCCCTTGTTTAATCCCTCTGGGCAGAAGACTTCAAGCCAACAGCACGGCTATTTTAACTCCTTGGGCAGACACAGTGAAATATTTGCCATGCATCTCTCAGCTTTCTATGCATCCTGAGTTTCCTACTGTGTATTCCACTCATACTTC
The DNA here is from genome assembly GCF_971803275.1 of Cyanistes caeruleus. NCBI lineage: Eukaryota > Metazoa > Chordata > Aves > Passeriformes > Paridae > Cyanistes > Cyanistes caeruleus. The sequence continues at coordinate 56,786,323 of NC_141702.1, read as the reverse complement.
TCTTCAGTTTCATCATTTGCATAAGGCTTGTAAAATTGTGCAGAGATTTGATGCCTCCTGTCCTGTCTACTCAGAGTCACTGCAGCCATCATGTTCTTCTCTTGGCCATGCTCATGACATCATGTCCCTCCTGTAGCTGGGATAACAAAACACTGCCAAAAGGACTGAACAAGCTTTCAGCATCACTGCCCATCATCAAACACTGTCAGTCTCCTCATTATTGCTTTGTGTTGAGCGGCAAGAAAGAAAAGACTGAAAATCCCTCCAAGCAGTTTTATTGAAGGCTTCAAAGACAAATTACTGTTGGCTCATGAGAAAGTTCCAATACCTGTTTCAGAGAACATTAGAACATTGAGAAGGTAAAAGTAAGACAAATAATATACAGAGAAAACCATTTTCTCTCTTGTGTGGGACAAATCTTCTATCCTATTTTGGATGAGAAAATACATGTTCTCATCCAAATACTACTTTATTTCTAATCCTAATATTACTTTATTTCAGCTGCTAAGGCAGTAACTGTCTGATAATATCAGTATTTATTACTAGCAACTTTTCCACAACAGTGTTTATTCACTTCAGTAAGGGTGAACTGTAAGATTTTATTCCCCACTGTAACATACATCATATTTTTAAATGTCATGTCAGTACATGAAAAAATGCCAGAAAACTCTTCAAGACAGTTGTCATTCCATGTCTATCTGATGCATATTTCTTAGCACATTCACTATCATATTTATACACTTTCTGCTCATTTTACTCTGGCTCTGACTGAAAAGAGGCAAGGAAAAATCTGGATTACTGCACTGATTCAGATGGCAATATTACAGATCCAAAACTGTGGAGTTTGGAGATCTCTTGTCTTGTGATCCACATGTGCAACTGGTTTTTATGATCTAATGTAAATCTCTAATTGAACCATTTATTCAATACTGTAATGGCTTACCTTCCATTAAGGTAAGCCTTCATGTACACACTGATACTTATTTTTCTCTACCCTATCTCCTTCAGCAACTTGTGAATATAAAACAGGCAGGGCAATGTGGTATCTATTATTAAAAAAACCCAGACTGTTACTTTTCTTCTAAGTAAGTTACTATGTAAACTTCTTTCTTTTACTTTAGCTATCTTAAAATGTTTTACAGACAAATGTGATGGAAATAAAATGCATGTCTAGAAGAATTTTAATACTGGCCTAAACCTATTTATGAATGTGGCTATAAAAACAAATATATATGCATGGACAGAATATATAAATGTATCATCAGAATATATCAATAAATTCTAGCAAGGCAGGGTGACAGAAGAATCACCTGAATAAAGTATATAACATATTTTAATCCTTTACAAATAGCACATTATGCAAGAAATTTCTTGCTCAGTTCCTTTCCTCTGAGAGGTCTAGGAAGAAAGAAAATGTAGATTGAGCCTTGATGCTTTAAACAAAACAAGTCTGGTCATTTCTCTGCGGTGTATGAAGTTTGTTAATTTTTAAGTGTGATGTTGAAAATAGCATTATGATTTTAGTGCCCTTCAGCTACATGGGAAAGAAGAATTTCTTTTTCTTTGTGATTTCCCATTACAAAGGACCAAAAAAATACAGCAAACCAGAAATTTATTAGCTACCTTGCAACAATCAAGAAGGAACAGATGACAGTGTATTTCCTTACACAATACTACTGAATTAGGTGAAATAACTACTTAATTAGAAAAAGCAACGTTGCTTATTGTCTTACAATAAAAATACAACATGAGCAGTAAGACCTCCAGATGATTCATTTTTTCACTTTAGCTCTGCATGAGGTACCTGGAGGTTTTTGCCATTGTAAAAAAGTGATCTTTACATATCTTGTACCAGCTTGTACTTCTTCCAGCCAAGGATCCGCAGCTGTTTTCAGCTACTCTAGGTTATTGTTGCAGTTTAGACCCAGCTGGCAACCAAGCCCCATGAGCCACTTGCTCACTTCCCTCCAGGGGGATGCAGGAGAGAACTGGAAGGGTAAAAGTGAGAAAACTTGTAGGCTGAGATAAAGACAATTTAATAGGAAAAGCATAAGCCAGCCACAAGTAAAGCAAACAAGGCATGCATTCACTGCTGCCCATAGGCAGGCAGAGGTTCAGCCGTTCCCAGGAAAGCTGGGCTTCATCATGAGCAACAGTGACTTGGGAAGACAAACACTGTCACCCCAAACATCCCCCCCTTCCTCCTCCTTCTCCCAGCTCTACACATGAGCATGATGCTGTATGGTGTGGGATATCCCTGTGGTCAGTTGGGGTTGGCTGTTCCAGCTGTGTCCCCTCCCTTGGGCACCCCCACCCTCACAGTGGTGAAGGGGTGAGAGGCAGAAAAGACCTTGATGCTGTGTAAGCTCGGCTCAGCAACAACCAAAACATCTCTTTATTATCAACAGTAACCTTCTAAGCCACAGCACTAAACAGTGCCCTTTTCAGTGCAAACACTGAGTACAGCATGTAAGGACTTTACCAACAAGACAAAGATTTCACATAAAGTCAAAGTGTTCAGACAAAGTTGATGTTCTTTTACAGTATCATTGAACAGTACCATCTAGATTAGGAAATGTCATTAATTATCTCCCTAACTGCATTGGGAAGCCTAAACCTAAGTCTGCAAAACAAGGTCATTAGGGACTGTTTTCCTCAACAGAAACTGTTATAAAGCAGGATAACTCATCACAACAAATCAGACAGTAGCTCCTATCAAGAGTTTGCCTTTACAAATGCTAAGGAGAATAGACGTAGAACAGAGAGAAGTAGAAAGCATTAGAGAAAAGGTGAAAGACTGAGCAAGCAGCAAAAATAAAGAGCATTCAGAAGTAATGGCAATGGGAATAATGTTAGGAAGACTGAAGTATAGTACAGCAAGCAAGAGAACAGGGAAGAAAAAGAAACTACCCAGTGAGTGGCACATCTGTGCTTTCAGAAAAACTGCACAGCTCCATGGAAGAGCCTTATGAAGTTTCCATGACATATGAGTAATTACTTTAACATAATGTAGCTTACAGACAAATAGAAATCAACTACCCAGACCTCACTGGAGAAGGAATTACTCACAATCAAATGTAAAAACAACTCTGGATGCTGAAAATATTTTTGTTCCTATCACTGAAAAAAATACAGAGCTCAGATGTGAGTGTTAAAGGGAACTGAGACAATAGCAGTAAAAGAGGCTGCCTCTCATGCAGCCTGACCTGCACAGCTGATGGTGGCCACATGAAGCAAGACCGTGAGTCAGAAGAAAAAGAAATGATGTGGCATTTGACACCTGGCAAGATGAAAAGAAGAATCCTGGAGGACCTGTGTATCCATCACTTATTCACGATGCTGTGCCTACTGAAAACCATCCATAACACGGAAATTGCAGCATGACTTTCAGGTATACTGGGATTTACTCCATATAACTAGCGGCCATTGTGCTGAACTTCTCCCAAGGGAAAGGAAAAGGTAAGATTAAGACAATTACATAATTTCAGAATATTTCAACACTCTGACATGGTACATGGTTAGCTGAGATGCTAGTATGATTAAGCATGGGAGGCAAATATTTATTTATTATTTATAAATGATACTCAGAATGGCATATTCCTATGGGCTATGTGAAAAAACATAGTTTAGGATACAAAATTGACTGACACATAGCTCCTGACAATTTCTGTTGCATGTGGCTAGCTTTAAGCATGGCAGAAAATCCATGAATCTTGAGAGAACTGCTGCATCCACCAGATTATAAAGGTTAAGGAAAATATGTAGTAAAAGGAAACAGTCACATGATTGGAATTTGCAAATTTTTACTTCATTTTAAAGGTATTTGCACTTACATTGTATATTTCAGTGTTTCTGCAGCACCCTTACTGTGTTGCAACATTGGTTCATTGTCATGTATTATTAGCACAGAGAATTTCTGGTCTGTTCCCTTTCCTTTCTAACTGGGATTTTTTCCCCAATTTCTTTCCTCCTTGCTAGGTAGCTGTTCACATACTTTTCTCTGTATGCAAAGAAACTGCTCTGAAGCCGTGTGCAAATACAGAGGCCTAAGCATTCACAGAAGTACAAAGAGTGAAAAATGCCACTCTAAACTTCTTCATTCTTTTGTCAGCAAATAACTTTGAGTTAGTTCTTACCAGATAACTGAAATTAACTGTTTCTGCACTGCCAGGCCCTGACGCTGCAATATTTGTATGTATTCTTAACATTACCAAGGTGAGCTGTCACATTGTCTTCAGTGGAGTCACCCAGGTACTTAAAGCTACACAAAGAAAATTTCAGGGATAAAGCCCTATTTGCAGAAACCTGTGTAGCTGATAAGATAGCAGCTGCAGAATGTCTGCCTGCTCTGCTGTTTGCAGGGAATTTCCTGGCTGATACATTTTTAATTCAAGTTGGTAAGGAGAGACAGGATTTCCACCACGTCTTTTCTATTTGCACTGCTCTGTGTAGAGTGATGCCAGTCCTGCCAGCAGAGCAGCAGTTTTAGAAACATAACCACAGAAATAACAGACTTGGTATTCTTTTTGTCAACTGCTTTTGTTGCTTTGAGCCTTTGAGTTGGTGTCATCAAGCTTCTCTTTAAACTATACAGGCTGGAGTCTTAAAAGCAGACAACAGGGATTCTTGGGTAATCAGATTTGAAACTTTCAGGAATCCACTGAAGGTTAAAACAGAAGACAAAGAATTGACAATAATCCATTATATTGTAGTAGAAAACTGAGGACATTAGCATTTACTCAGTCCCTTTAATTAATTCTTTTTTGGAAGTTACTCTCCCCCTTCTGGAGCTGGTGGTAGAGTTTGTGCAGACATGCAGTGAGCCTAGTAAGTCAGGAGACAGGTACAGCTGTAAACCTGCACAAAACAGTCAGAACAGTATGTCAGCTTTCAGCCAGAGCAGCATCTTTAGCCAGCTGACTGCCCTGCTGCAGAACTAATGCTACACCATAAAGGTGGGTTGTATCTGAGAGAAAAGAGTGGAAAAGGAGATCATGGCATCAGGCTGAACTGACAGAGAGGCAGGTCTTCAGTGCTGTCTCATTCTCATGGCTGCTAGGGAATGGGGCAAGAAAATCTATTTCAGTCTATTTCAGTTGTAAGCCTTTTTTGGGTTTTTTTGGGGGCAAATGGTTTTTGGAAAGCATAATCAGAGAACGGGATTTCTTCACACAAGACTGCTGTCTGTTTAATGAGTGTAATTTTCAGTTTTCTTTCTCTCTCCCACCCTTATGCCTCTTACCACTCTTAAAGGTGCTTTTCTTTTTCACTGCACTTTCATAAAAACTTATTGCTAATTAATTACCTCTTTTGAATCTTTAAGTTGCAATTAAAATTTACTAAAACCTGGAAATAATTATGCAAGTGCCAGGCTGGATCACTTTTCTCTGTAGGCCAGGAGGCAGTGGAGGTAGGACAGTGTGTGTTCCACTTCCTCCTTACAATGCTGCTACCTTGTGCAAGCCTCCCCTCCTGGACTCTGTTTGAAGTGGGGGTAATTTCTACACCACACCAGTTTCCCTGCTGCAGTAATAATTCTTGCAGCCAGACAACCAACCATGCCACTGTCATTGCTTCCTTAAGTCTTCATCCCTAATGGGTTTAGTTTCCTGATCTCTCACAAGATTTCACTGCACATTTCAAATAACTTTTTTTAAACCCCACTTAATGTTTTCCAAACAGCATTTCTTTGACTCAGCCACCAAGCCACACAATCACAGAATCGGTCAGGTCGGAAGGGACCTCAACTGGGTGATCAGGTCTGACCTCCCTGCTCAGGCAGGGTCGTCCCAAAGCACATGGCACAGGATTGTGTCCAGATCATTCCTGAGTATCTCCAGTGAGGGAGACTTCGCACCCTCTCTGGACAGCCTGTTCCAATGCTCTGTCACCCACACAGTAAATAAGTCCTTCCTCATGTTCAGCTGGAATTTCCCGTGCATCAGTTTCTGTCCGCTGCCTCTTGTCCCACTGCTGGGCACCACCAAGAAGAGCCTGGAAGCATCCTCTTGGCACTCCCCATTAAGATACTTATAGAAATTGACCAGATCTCTTCTGCAGGCCCAGCTCCCTCAACCTGTCCTTGTCAAGAGCTGCTCCGCTCCCTTAATCTTTGTTGTCCTCCGCAGGACACGCTCCGGGACTCTCCAACCCACTGGCAGTGCGCCCCACGGGCCGAGCCCCCGCGCACCTCAGCCGGCCGGACAGCAGCCGCGGGGCAGGGGCGCGGCGGGTGCCCGGGTGGCGGTGTGGAAGGCGCCCGGGTGATGGTGTGGCGGGTACCCGGGTGGCGATGTGGCGGTGTGGAAGGCGCCCGGGTGATGGTGTGGCGGGTACCCGGGTGCCCGGGTGGCGGTGTGGAAGGCGCCCGGGTGATGGTGTGGCGGGTGCCCGGGTGGCGGTGTGGAAGGCGCCCGGGTGATGGTGTGGCGGGTGCCCGGGTGGCGATGTGGCGATGTGGAAGGCGCCCGGGTGATGGTGTGGCGGGTGCCCGGGTGGCGATGTGCCGGTATCGCGGCGGCGTCACCGCCCGGGCCGCGGGGGGATGTGGGGCGGCCCCGCGGGCATCACGTGGCCGCGGTGCCCGCACATGGCGGAGGTCACATGACCGGGGCGGGGGCGCGCGGCGGTCACATGACGCGCCGCCGGCGCCGCCTGACGTCCCGGGGCAGCCCGGCCCATGGCGCCCATGGCCTCGCTGCTCCTCGGCGCCCTCCTGGCGCTGCTCCCGCCCTCCGGGGCGGCCGCCGCGGCTCTTCCTGACTCCTACCAGGACCTGTGCAGGTGGGCAGCCGTTAGGACGCGATGGGGCGGCTGGAGAAGGGCTGTACCGGGGGGTACGGGGAAGGGGGCGGGGGGGTGTCTCTTGGTGCCCGTGCCGCTCCTGCCCTCCGCGGAGCGCAGCACCGGGACTCGGCAGCGCGGGCCCGGTCGCCCGTTCCGGGAAGGGTCAGGCCGGGCATCTCCGGGGGAAGCGGCGGCCGTGTCCCCGGGCGTGAGGCCGGGGCTGGTCCTTGGCGATCCTGCAGCGGGACTGGGAGCCTGGAGGGGCGGCTGAGGGACCGGTGCCCTCCGGGACCTCTCTGCAGATACAGGGAAGCTGCGGGTGACGGGATGGGTAGGCTCGCTTTGTGCAAGCAGCCTGTGGTCGGTCTAGTCCGAAAGACACCAAGTGGTGTTGGTTTGGAAGGGCTGTCACTTTAGAGTTGGCTTCTTGCTGAGGATTTCACCCTGTGCCATTCGGTTACTTACAGGTGAGTTAAGAAAGCTTTGGGAAACTTAGCACCATTATTCATATCCTGACATTTTTCTACTCCAATTTCAGCTGTGAATTTAATCCAGCACCAATATCTTGCCAGTCTTAATTTCTTAATTATGTAGTGAGAATATTCAGGGTACATACAAGAACACTTTATTTTAATCAATGTCACTGCGAAGGCACCAGTGTAGCAGAGTGAATGTAGCACTAAGGGCAGAGGTTTGACCCCTGGAGGGAGTGGGCTGTTCACATGGCAGAATCTGGGATGTGATACTGCTAAATGATGAAAAAGGGGAAAAAAAAGATCGGCTGGCTTGCAAGAATAACCCATGAGGGAGGCAAAAATTGGTTTTGTGGATTTGTCAGATGACCACCCTAATTGCAGAATTGAGACAGAAATGAGAAGCTATCTTGTAGCTTCTGGAGGGAATTTAGGTACTCTGATGAGTGATTTTTGTTGGTGGTGTGTTTCTTTTGGTTTTCTTTTTTCTTTTTTATTTTTTTTTTAAAAAAACTCACCCTAAATTATTTGACTGTCAAGCAGTTCCTACTCTGTGAGTAATGTTAAGTCCTGTCCTGGTAAGACCGTCTTGGCTTTGTTGTGTGTCTGTGATTAGAGGAATATTTGAGAGTGCTGTGGAAAGACATGCAGTCTCATTTTGGATGCAAATTACTTAAGCTGGTTTCATTTTGTTACTGGCAAGTGAAAATAATTTGCATGTAGATAGCACAATCAGCAGGTTTCCTTTTAAGACAGACTGCTTCAAAAACATGTATTTGATGTTGTGCCATGGTGGGGGAAAAACTGCTTTTAAGAACTTGTGTCCAGTAATCCATAATGGGTGAAAGAAAAAAAAAAAAAAGAGGACTTGTGTCTGATAGGTGGGAAATCCTCATGGTGTTCAGTGGTGAAGTTTATTCTTGGGTACAGTTGCCAAAAACTATACCAAGTGAGGAATGATGCAGGCAATGCAAACACACTGCTGGTGGATTTCTCAGCCAGAAGTTACAATATCAGTGTGCAGGATAAGTCTCTGACCAGCCTGTATTTCTACTGGCTTAAAACAAGGTTTTTATTTGTTTTACAGCTGTTAAGAGAACGTCCTGGGTTTTGTGTGCTGTAATAGAGCTGGTGAAGCTGTAGCAGCTGTTGTGTCTGGTGTGTGAATGTCAAAAGGTGGGCAAAGAAGGAAATTGCTGGGGATTAGAAGAGGCACTGGCTCTCCTTTGAGCAAGAGTAGGAAAGCTGTTTCGCAAGGAGGAGGAAAGGTGTCAAAACCGTTTTGCGCAAGAGCTGTGGCATGAGGCTACTTAAATTTCAGTTGGCGGTTTTCATTATTTTGTGTAGCCTTACTACTAGTATGCTTGGATGGTCTGGGGAAAGAAGAAAAGCTTTCATTCTCTGAAACTTTGTCTAATGGCATGGGTTCAGTCACTGATTTTGTTATGCTTTCTCCTTTGTTCTTGTGTGCTCCAACAGCTGACTGTGGCTGTCATGTGACTTGCACTTGGAATTCTTTTTTTATCTTCTGTGTAGAGGTTTCTCCAGGATTGCTGCAGTATGAGTACCAGGGAAAGAATACAGGGAACTGGTTGGATATAGGAAGTTACTGACCAGTTTGATCTCTCCCAGTTTTTCTTCTTCTCCTTATATCTTTTATATTATGATGCAGGAAAAATTCTGGAATTGCAGTTAATTTTGTGACATGTTATTTAAGTCCATCTACTTACAAAGAAATCTTGACAGGTTGCATTCACCTTCCACATAACCCTGCAAAAGTTGCTGTGTAACTTTCTTTCTAAAAAAATGCAGAATATATTTTGAGTGTGATGGTAGAGCAGCAAATACAAACTGCCTCCTCTATGGATTGCTTTGCCTGAAAATCTTTACTGAATAAGAGGTAATTTAATGACTGGTGATATTTTTGCCCCCCTGCAAGGATAGGTGCCAGTACATAACTTCAACGATTTTTAGACTGGTGGAAATAAGGGAGTCTCAAACTGCTGTACAACACAGGCTTGCTAATAGGCAGACTTCAAGTTTCGGGGTTGTAAGTCAATTCTCTTTTATGTTAAATGTGTAGTTTTTAATAATACAACTCCTACAGCTGGCTGTACCTAAACTTCTGTTCATTCAGAATACTGTCTTTTCAGCTTTTGTTGCAAAACCACATCTGTGCTCATCTGTGCTGCTTGAAACCCCAAGCGTTCTGCTTGGCCTTGATGAAGAAGCACATGCTGAGTACAGAGAGGTGACCTTTGGGTGCACTCAGTCAGCTCTATTAAGTGCTTTGACATATTTAAATGGGAGATGTCATAAATAAGATATTACTGGACTTCTTATACTGATGTGAATTGTTGTGTCACGTGCCTGGGAAGCTGCCGTTGTAATGTCTGAATGTGATTTCTCAGCATATGAGCCACCTTGTGTACTTAAACTTGAGATTGCTACCCCTTTTCTTATGCTTCTGTAAAATGGCATAGTAGATATGGTTTAGAGTGCAGCATGAAAGATCAAATGTCTTCTGGATGCAAAAAGCAGAAGAGCTTGTGGTGTAGCTGTAAGGCTGTCATGCATGATGCACAGACACGAAAACTTGCCTGAAGATACACAGTGTGCGTGGTTGTTGGAAAAGGGGATGGGTGAGCTAGAGCAGAATTAAGCATGGGTAGGGATGCATTAAAAAGCTCTTGAGGCGTAGTGATGGCTGTACTTTGTGCTGTTCAAGCTCTCATTTTCTGTATGGAGAGCTTGTTTTGACATAGAGATTTCTTTCCCATACACATTAGTATGAAAATGGTAGACACATCTAATAGTGATTTCAGTGGCAAGTGATGTGCAAGTGTCAAATTTACAATGGCCATCCTGGAAATTGTTTCTGATCTTGTCTGCCTGAGATTGTGCTGGTTGAAACTGCTGGTAAAGAGGTTTGGATGCTTGTTTAATCTCTGCAGTGTTCTGATAGCTGAGAAGCATCTGGGCACAAAATCGTGTGGATGCATAATCACATGTGGATCTGCTTTCCAACTCTGTGGCTGTAGGCTGCCTTGTCTCTCTGCCAGGTCGTCTGTATAACACCCCCTCATCAAAATAAGCTATTTCAGTGCATTCCCTGGAGAGGAAACACATGATTCTTTGCGACTCTGCTTTACAGCTGTTTGGAGCAGGGTGCACTGTTCTTCCCAGCAGTCATTCTTTGGGTAACAGTTTGAGAAAAAAGCTTGAACTATTGTTGGAGACTGGTGGCAGTAGTCTCTCTGGTGCTCTGCTGTTGTGAAGTGGTTCCCTAGCGCTCAGACCTCTAAGTGGCTCTGGCGTTGGGATCCACTTGCTGTCACAGGAGTTAGCCTTTTGCACCTTGCTTGACTTCAGCGCCTTAGCTTCTGAACACAAAGTAAACTAGGCTTGCTTTTCCCTTTCTCATGCTATTTTTTTCATATTGCTTCTTAGATTTGTTAAAAAAAGCAGAGCTTTCATTTGATGTTGCAGCTTGCTGAAAAGGAGATTAATTTTCTTTTTCTTGTGATTGCTTCAGTGTCTCAAAAACAATGGAAAGGCTGACCTGCAGGCAGGGTTATTCCCAATGACTCGTTTGGACCTTGCTTGCACAGCTGCTTTTGACAGTGGTCTGAGCTGGCCCTACCTCCTTCTGTACCTCCCACTGCTGGTGCATGGCCAGAAAACACCATGGGCCAGACAGGGAACTGGCCAGGCTCAGTCCCCACTCCATGCACATGCACCTGTTGTTTTTGCTGAGTTAATTTTGAGAGAGGCCAGTTCCTGGACTCAGCTTGTGTCAGGTGCTTGGGCCAGCAACACTAGCAGGAGACAGGAGAGCCTGCCCTGGGGGGGTTGATGTAGGTATGTTTCATCCCTCTAATTGTGGGGTTGTTCACAGTTGGGCTTGTCAGAAAACATGTGCCATGTTGTGGTTTCAGCAAAAATAACTGTTTGACAGTTTTATTCAGGGCAGGTGACGTGTTTGAGCCCTGACTTTGAGCTGCTCCAGAAATGGCTGTTTGAATCTGTTGAATCTGTGAGGCAGCATCTGTACTGAGCCCCCTGGATCAGAGGATGCATCACACCCCACCCCACGATCATGGCTGTTGCTTTTTAAAGGTGCTGATATAATAGCTCCCTAAACTAGTTCAACTGCATTGAAGCAGGATAGCTTAAGCCCTTCAAACAAGATAACTTAGTCTGGCCCTGGCAAAGAGGTGATTACATCAGGCATCACCAGTGGTGGAGGTGAGTGCTGAGCAAGCTGGAGGAAGCCTGTCCATGTGACTCACATGATCAGCATGGGCAGTGTGATTGCCAACAGATTGTTTCCATTATGGATTGCAGCAGAGAGGTCAGCTTGTATTTTAATGGAAAGTAGAGCACATGCAACTTGAAACTATTCCCAGGTACTGATTTAATGTTAGGAATCTTACTTGTGTAAGAAATAATTCTTGCTTTTGCTTTGAAAATACTTTTGCATCTCTCTGAGGACAGCTGCTTAGGCTACATCCAGGCTGCTGGTACTCACAGTGAATAAATCCCACCTTGCTCCTCTCACATGTTAAAAAAAATAGAAGGTTTTGTAACATCCATGAAAGTAATACTATTCTGAAACTGCACTAGATTTTCACTTCTATGTGCCCCTGAAGTTGTGGTTTGGAACATGATTGAACATTGGATTTCATATTTCTTTTGTGCAGACTGTTTTGAAGGATTCTTCAACCTTCCCTGTCCCGGGGCCTATGACAGGGCAGAGGGAAGGTCTGGCCTCAGTGGCTGCTTTGTTTCTGTTCTGTAAGCTGCTCATCTTGTTTCTCCTTTGCATTTGGCCTGTGGGTAAACTGACTTGAAGATGCCGATTTCCTCTGTTTTGTAACACAGAACTGGGAAAGCAAAACCTTATCTCTGAGTGATAATTCTGTTGTGTGAAGGACGTAAATTCTTGTTCCATTCACAAACAGATTTCAATTTGCAAGATCTCTATAAAAACCAACAACACACTGAAGAACACCCAATCAAGAACTTTGTGCCTTAGTATTATATGTTACCTTTTTGTCATCTTCTAAAACCAGTCAAAAAAAAGCCCTTGAGAAATTTTCAGTTCTCAATTTGAGAAATGCTAACTTTTTGGGGCTTCATTTTGAAGAAATTCGGTTTGGATTGAAATGCATTTTCTCCTTGATGTAAAGCCAGCTTTGGTTTTAATCTCTTACTCTTTTCAGAGCCTCTTGAAGATAGGTTCTTCTAATTTCTTTTTCTTTTGTGAATTGAGAAGCTTTATTCCATTGCTGAACTCTGGTTAATCTGTATTGTCATGAAATTCTTATCATCCTCCTGCATCAATATTGCCTTTATCCACTTCAGAAATGCAACAGACTAGCTGAGAGAACTAATCAGTATGATTGTAAAAGGTCAGGTCTGCCTGCTTATGAGGAAGCAATAGTGGCAAGTATTTGTCTAAGATTGAGACACAGTCCTTGAATACATACTTTTATGTATGTTTTGGTGTTTTGGGTATGACTTAATACCTGGCAAATTATTTGCACACTTATAATAGGATATAAAGCCTCAAATATAATAATATACTAATTTATAAAGATTTTCTTTGTTTTTTCAGTTCACAGAGAATGCTCTTCTATTTGTCCCTAACTTGTTCCAGCCATTAGCAGTCTGAAATGAACACAGCTGTGGTAGTACAGGGAATCAAAGCACCCTGTTGTCAGTAATTAAAATGGAAAAGTATGTGATATCTTACTTACTGCTCTTTGATTCGATATGGGATGCACTGGGTTTGAGAGGGATTCTCAGAAGATTAAAATTTAAGATAAAGTAGCTGAACTGTTATTGACCCTTTCTCATCCAAGGAGTGGAGTTCAGAGCTGAACAGGAATGGTTTCTACTCCTGGGGGGATCTGGAGTATGATAATGCTGAGTGATGCAACACATATGACCTAGAGATCAAGGCAAACAAACCTGATGGGTGAAGCTTCTTATCAGCTGAGATTTGTACATTAAGACACATGCTTCTGTGGGTGAGATAGGTGCACTAAATTTTGTGTCAATTCTAAATAAGAGGAATGCCTAATAAGTCACTGTGGCATCCTCAGTTTTCTGATCTGTTGATGAGTCTGTATGAATCCTACTAAAGTTTCCGCTTAGAATAGAAAGGAGGCTGGGGAATCTGTTACGTTGGAGAAGTGTCCAGAGGATGTGGGCTGCTGCCAGTGCCAGAAGAGGGGTAGCTGAGCCAAGGTGACAGCAAACATTTATTGAGTTATGCTTTTTTTGAAAGAGCTTGGCCAGGGCACCCCGATAGTAAGCCAGACTGTCTGAAGAGCTCCTGGCTCTAAACTAGGTGACCTGGGCCTGCCTCAAAACTGAGCAGTGCTGTGTCATGCAACTGACCACATTCCACTGCAGTCATACTGCCTGCTCTGGGGGGAAGGAATCCTTGTTCTACTTCTGAACTGTGCTGCATTTGATTTTTTTCTGCTGTTACTTGGATTTATTTCCTGGTTATATTTAACCTGAGCTTCATGTTCCTTTTCCAGGTTTTAGACAGCTGGCTTTCTGATATGCCTGTAGCTAGGTAGTGTGATCTCTCATTGAGTGTCTTGAGTATAGCTATGCTTGGTTTCCAGCTTTTGACATATGTATAATGCTTAAAGGTGCACCTAGGCCCCAAAAAGCACTGTTAGCATCTTTGGTCTGAATACTGTAAGACTCTCAACCCCAATTTTGACCCTGAAGTTGAGTGGCTCTACTGGTCTAGTCCACTTGGTCTTAGCACTTCTGTCACTGTTGTTGGGCAGAACATTAAGGTGCAGTAGTGTCCAGCCTGCCAAGATATCTGTATTTATCAGGCTGTCAAGGATAACATATCACAGGTGATGATCCTTAGTCAGTGTGGCCTTCACAGAGGTTTGATGGGGAAGAATGTTACATTCCACAAGTAGTTAAATCTGTTTTGCTCTTATTCTCAACAAAATAACAATTATTTCTGGTATTTACAAATATAGAACATGAATAGGAATTTAAGTTAATGGTGCTCTTAGCCTTAAACTTGGTTATTTCAGGGTCTGGTATCCAGATGATACACAATTCAGACAACTTGAATATCACTGACAGGCATTTTTGTCTTTTCAGTTACACTTGGGAAGCAATTGATGCAGACAAAGAGGTGCTTTATAAAATAAATTTCTGTTCTGGTGTTGAAGACTGTGGAAGGACGAGTGCAGTCTGTGCATATAACATCAAGAAGAATACCCATCAGTCTGTAGGTAAGTAAACAAGTGTCTTGTAGGTAGCTCAGAGCCATGTGAATGGATGGTCTTATAACTCTTGCAAAGTTTGATGAGTAAGCAGAGATTCCCCCCTTCCCCCTTGGAACTGTGTAAAACTTTATTTTGTTGCAGATCTACTAGGGAGATTTGGTAAAACATGATCTGATTGTAGATAATGACTTTATGGGACAGTGAAATGTATCTTATGCTCTAGTTAACTGTAATTTGGTGTGAAAGCATGCAAGGCTACCTCTGGTAGAGTGAGTGCATCTGTCTGTAGCAGGATATGGGCTGTGCACAACTTTGTAAATACTGAACACAGGATAGAGCTTGAGTTACAGCTCTAAAGTATACTCAGCTTAGGCTGATGTAATGTCAGGTCTTTGTTCAGAGGCAGGTTACTTTCTGTAATGCAGCCTTGGGAGCATTGCTAAGTGTCTGGGGTGTCGTCTTCAAGTAGTTCCACACAGAAAGGAAGTTAATTACATGCAGCTCTCTGATTGTGGTTATGCTTGTCAAATCTGGTGATGGCTTCAGTAGTTCACAGATGTCCTTGGTATTCTGAGGAGGGGCAGGCTTGTGCATGCTGATCTAAATATTAAACTGGTGTATTCCTATACACATACATGTGCTTTCATCAGTTAGAAGCACCTTATGCTCTGAACAATATTTTTTCATGAGTTCATGTTATTTATTTTCATGGATGTTTGTCGCTTTCAAAGTTGCTTTTGTGTATTGGCTAACAAAACAATAATACATAAGTACTGTTCAAGAGGCTTTCTCATAGCTGACTGTAACTTCTAATAAAATAAAGTAACAGCATTCAAAGAGCAGTATCTCTTCAGACTGCTTCATAGTATCTGCAGAACTGAAGTCTGATTTAGCATGCTTGCCTGTCTTGCCAGCCGTTGGCAGACAGATCTTGAGAGAAGCTATGAGTCTTCATTGAATTGCTTGAGCTTGAACTGCCAGAATATGGTGAGGAGGAAGGTATTTCTCATCTGTATGCCAATGGATGGCAGCTAGTCAGCTTCCTTTCTCTGCACACCTCTCTATTAAAGATAGAGAAACCAAAGTAGTTTTCTCTATCAAATCAGTGCTTTTCAAACAAATTGTTAATGTTGTGACCCAGGCTTACATAATCACTGAATGCATGAATAAAGGTATATTCAGGCTCCAGAGTTCTCTGGGATGACTGGTTAGGTTGCATTTGTATTCAAACTGCAACTGCATGTAGTGTAGAATCTTCTCTGAGGAATGTGAGCACTTGATGCTATTATTCTTGTTGAACATTTTAGGAATGAAACACATTTTTACTTCCTGCTGATGGGGGTCTCAGCTCATATGCTGTTGAGGCTTGAGTTGCCTGTGGATTAGAAAAGAAAGCAGCATCTGAGTGTCTGTTTTAACATGCTGCTTTGGTTGAGACTGGAATGTGGCAGGTGGAGTGAGATTGAGGAAGTCTGTTCTCCCCCAGGAAGTGTGAGAACTAAAGGCTTGTGTAGGTTTTGTTCCACACTTCTTGTGGAGAGAGGAAGGGAGAACAGAGCTGGGTGATGACTGAGCAGTATCAAATATTCCTCTGTATGCATACCTTGAGTTCCTGAGTGCCTCAGTGCTACTGAGTGGAAGAGGGCTTAGCAACAGATATATTGTGGTCTTGCCAAGGCAGTTTGAAATGACTTTCAAAGGTTAGGTCATGAATCTTGTTCAAGTGGGATACATGTTTAACTACCCTGCAATAAAATGAGAAATCAAGGTGAGCAGTTAACATTGTCATTGTCATTTGCTTTGTTCTATTGGTCAAATTGTCCAAGTTTTGTTCTTGCTCATTCCTCTAGATGCCTTGGAGCTTCATCACCATCACACTGAGTTTAGATCATGCCAATGGGTTATCAAGCTTCTTTGTTAAAAAATGAAAACCACTAGTGAGAAAAGAGGAATATTTCTGATCCAGGTCTAGGCAGGTGTAGACTCCCAGTTACGTAAACCAGTTAATCCACATACTTCCTTCAAGCAATCCAGATGACATGAGGTTACCTGTATGCGGGGAGATGAAGGACTTTTGTTTGGGAGAAGAAGGGCAATTTGTCAACTGACAAATTTTGATAAGTTGTAAACTTTCTTCAAATATGGGCTTAATCAGTTCTCCTCTTCATTCCTTCAGAGAAAAAAAAAATAAAAAAATCAGTGCAATTGTTTTGATTTTTAAATATTAGCTGTGCAAGGGATGACAGCTGTAGGACTGTTTGTTGCTCCCAGCTTTGTGGAGTGTTAAGGCCGTATGCTCTGTGGCAGTAATCAGTCTGTATCCCAGAGAAGACTTGTGGCTAATCTTTAACTGTGTGTCAGTGATGTACCAGGGTTTGCATGGAGATCCCAAAGGCCTCTCCTTTGCACTTCTATTGATTAATCTTAGAAGTTTTCAAAGGTAGGCAAACTTTTAGTTCATGAACATCAGTGCGAATGGAAATGACACGGTAGTTATTTAACTTTTTAACTTTACCAGGATACCTGGTGACTCATGTGCCACGTACTTGAAGTGCTTCTAGAAAATGGAGATATTACTTGAAGTATCTGTTAATGTGAAATGTGCAGTTTGTCCAGCTGCTGTAGGATAAGTGGACACGAAATGATAGCTTCCACCTAAATGCCACTTTCTTCTGGACTACTGATTTGATATCTTCCATGACTACCTTTTTCCTGCTAAGTAGCTAAACAGATGGAGTCAAGGAGCAGAAGGTGTTGTGTGCAGTGCCTTTGATACTGATTTAGCATAACTGTGTATTATCGAGTATTAGGTGCTAATTTTTGTGGACAGTACTAACTGATTTGTAGTGTGTTGTTTTGTGGAAGCAACATCTCTGAAGTCATGAAGAAACATGAGTGATGATTGTAGAGGGAGCTTGATGTTACAGTAAAAGTGGTTGCAGCTCTGGAAGGAAGCTAATCATGTGAGGGGTTGATATTCCTTGCTCCATGAGCAAGGGTGCAATGAAGCATGTGCCACTGAAGAGACTCTTTCTAAAACTTCTAGCAAGTTCCCAAACTAATTGTAAGCATGCAAGGGAGAAGAGAGCATATGTGTTGTGTTGGCCTGTAGTAAACAAGATATACTGGCTGAGCTTGTTTTTTCTTGAATATTACTTTAACTGAGAAGATTGGAATCAGCTTGGATTGGAATCAAGTACCTTTAGTGCAGTGTACTATGTTTTTAGCACAGAGAGAAGCTAGTGCTTACAGAGCACTAAGTCCTCAGATGGTGCTGCCATAAGTTCCCTGCTAAATGGGGGCTTGTAGCTGTATACATTTATAACTAGAGGTTTTAAGTCATGTGTATATTGTTACTATATACATCTCTTGCCTAGAAAGTTGTGTTGGCTTCCTTCTGCTGATCTCTGGAAGAAGACACCTTGATGGTATCTTCTAAGCAGTCATATGATAAGTAACATTCTTGCTCCCAAAACAGTGTGTAGTCCTTATGTTCAAGAGAGCTGCTTGGCATTTTGGCTAGCATCAGTGCTGGTAGCTCTAGAACATGAAGAGGGTCTTTTGATAACACAGGAAATGAAAAAGGCACAAACCACATGTATCAGTTTTTTTGACTTCTGCTCCTCTTCTGTTCTCTAGGCTATATTACATGGGTGCAGTGCAGTTTTGCCTGCCTTGAGTAAGGAGGTAACAGGCTGGGCAAAGTTCCTACAAGTGTGTTTTTTAAAATGAAGCAACATTTGGGCTAGGTACAAAGCTGCTATCTGCAATGATTGCAGATTTGCCTTGCTTTCTCCCTAGTGTAGACATAAACTAAAATGGAAAGGGGGAAGCTGATCCATGCTCACACTTGATAGCATTTTCTGTAGTTCAATCCTAACTCATTGCAGAATTAAAATCTACTTCTCAAAAAAAAAACAAAAAACCAAAAAACAGGCTGGAGTTAGCTTGTAAGATCTAAAACCAGTTGGTGTTTAATATTAACCAAAATGGGTTTGAGCAGGAGCATTTCAGTGGCCTGAGCTGGTGCTCATCATGACTTGAAATATGCTCCACCTTTCACCTTTACATCAAGTGCTGGGGAGAACAGCATAGTGACAAAGCACTGACCCTACTCTTCATGTAGCATGTGAGCTGTGCTAAAGGGGATGGGACATGCTGGGGATTTGCACTTAGGCAGTGGGTCTGTGCTGGGTTTGTCTGCAGACAGTGCCAGTGCATGGGCAAATGTGTGTTCTTCATTAAGTGGATTAAAGATTAAGTGGATCCAGCAATGTGCATCTGCAACCCAGAAAGCCAGCTGTATCAAAAGCAATGTGGCCAGCAGTTTGAGGAAGGTGCTTCTGCCCCTCCTTTTCCCTCTGGTGAGACCACACCTGGATTACTGTATCCGGTTTTGGGGTCCTCAGCACAGGAAGGACATGGACCTGTTGGAGCAGTTCCAGAGGAGGGTCACAAAAATACTCACAGGGCTGAAGCACCTCTCCTATTAAGGCAGAGTGAGAGAGTTGAGGTTGGTTAGCTTGGGGAAGAGAAGACTCCAGGGAGACCTCATTGCAGCATTCCAGTGCTTATAGGAAGCTTGTAAGAAAAAGGAGGACAGACTTAGCAGGGCCTGTAGTTATAAGAGGGTAGATTCAGACTAGATATAAGGAATAAACGTCTTTATGGTGATGGTGGTGGGGCACTGGAACGAGTTGTTCAGAGAGGTTGCAGATGCCCCATCCTGAAAATGTTCAAGGTCAGGCTGAACAGGGCTCTGAACAGCTGATCTAGTTGAAGATGTCCCTGCTTATTGCAGAGGAGTTCGTTGTAAGCAAAACCATTTTGTGATAAACTCTCTCTCGTGTGCTGATGCTATTATTATAAATGATATAAAGGCTGAGAAACTAATAAATAGAAGCTAGTAGGAGGAAGGAGTGAATTGTGATTGAAACTAGTTGGTAACAGCTTTCCTTCTTAAGGAGGTGACTAGTTTGTAGTAGCACCTGCTGTTGCACTTTTATTTTAAAAACTGTTTGCTAAAAACCTTTAAGAAAGTAGAAGTGTGATTAGAGATGTCAAACACTATGTTAACTTGGATCTGATTTTCCAGATCAGAAAATCCACAAAGATCTTCAGTTGTACTGTCTTCAGATGAACTGGTGTGTCTTGTGCTGCTCTGCGTTTGAAACTAGACCCTGTCAAGCTTCTATGCAGATGTTGTGTTATAACACCCTTCCCCCTGCCTCTTATTTTAAACCCTAGGTGACTTATCCTTGCAAAAAGTTTCTGAAAGTCTTCTGGAGCTCAACACTACACATAGCTGCTTGCAGCAAGGCAGTAAACACCAAATTCAAAGCAGTATTAACTTCCTGTGTGGGAAAACACTGGTAAGTCTAAATAATTTGCTATTATCGTCAATGGAAATGACAAGTAGTTCTGACTTGCTTTTTAAGGAGACTTGTACTTCTGGATGTACTGATTACTGTGCTTTATAGCTTAAAGAAGAGACAGTTACGTTTATACTGTTAAGGTCAGGATTTATTGTGGCTTTCAAAATTCAGTCCTGGTAGAAAGTTGTTGCAGGTCTGCAGCTTAGCTCTGGTTATGTGCTCTTCTTTGTCTTTAATGTTTTTACATGGTTGGCACTATGGTATTTTATTAGCTTAATATGGAGGAATGAGTCAACAAAGCACAGGGTGCCATAACAGTGTGAGCTCTTGTTTAATTGTTGGCTGTGCCTTAGCTGTGGACCTGGCATGACTGTTTAATAGAACAGTATTGAAGAAAATGACTGACCTCTGTTAAGGGGCAGCATAGTTGACAACAGTAAGCCTTAGGCTTGGTCTGCACATTACTGAGCTAACACTGCTTATACAGCCAGCAGGGCTTCTGAGGAAACAGTTGTTTGTGAGAATGTGTTTGAAGTGGGATTGGAGATCCTCAAAAAGTTTCTAGGGGCCTGTGTGCATGCAGTTCACTTCAAAGTGCTTTTGGAGTTACACCCTCCGCACACTTCACAGATATGAGAGCTCAATGCAGACTGTGATCGGTTCACACATTTTTGTATCTGGGAGAAATATTTATTGGTGCTGCTGTTGGCACTGACAATGCTATTGCACATTAGAAATCCCTCTTAGAAATCCAGCCAATTCAAACAAAGTGCCAGTGCAGCAGAGACTTAAATGCTTCTTGTTCTGTTTCAGCAGATGACTCTTTAAACTAAATTAAAAATTATTGCTCAATTTCAACTGTAACACCAGATCATACTGATCAGACAACTTCTGGTTAGCTCAGTTCTAGTACCTGTTTGTCTCATGACATAGTAAAAGGATTTTGTAATAGTGTCTGGAACAACTTGTTTTGTCCCCTTTTATGGCAGGGTTAAATGAGAGAGGGAGTCAATTTAAGTATGCTAAACTACTTCTAGCTGAGGTGATGGAGGGCATAGTGAAAAATTGTTGTGTTTTCACTGGGAGGCATTCAGTTGAACATCCAGTTCTGAACCATGGTAGAACCCCATTTTTAAATATATACAAATGTGTATAATATGAGCCCATAAAAAGAGACAGCTGAGGTCAGGGATTTTCTTTTTGTGTAGCAGAAAAGGCTGCTAATCAGTTGTTTCTGTAGGATAAAAAGGAACTGATAAACCATGCATTGCCTCACTGTGTTAACCTATTTATATGCATTTCTATTGGTATCTTCCTTTCTAGTAAGTAGATATCACTGGTGTTTCTGTCATTGTCAGTTGGCGTAGTGAGCACTTCTAAAAGATGGAATACAGTTACTGCATATTAGACTGGCACATTTTGAATATTGGTGCATATGCAGACTAAAGATTTGGCATCCTGCATCTTCCCAAGTTGCCCAACAAGCTGTTATATAACAATCCTGCAGTTAACAAGTGCCATTAAGAAACTGTATGCCCTTGTTCTGTGATGTGCTGTATTCCATTTTTCTTACTCTCTGGAATAAACTTCTTAATGTTTACAGATATAAAATAAAACCAGTCTGTTTTTCAAAACATTGTTTTCTTTCTTAAATAGGGCACCCCTGAATTTGTAACAGCAACAGAATGTGTGCACTATTTTGAATGGAGGACCTTTGTGGCTTGCAAGAAAGACTTGTTTAAACCTGTGAAAGAGGTAATCTATGTACTATCCATGCAGAAGTTACTCTTCACATACATGACAATTTTACTCTAATTACCTGCCCCCACCCCAAATTAATCTGAACAATCTCCATGAACCTATGTTTTTCATAGGTATGTAAAGCATAAATGTTGGAGGTTGGTGGAGCTGAGAATTTTAAACAACTCTTGAAACTTTTCTGTGCATTAGCTATTTGTAGGTAAAACCCTTCTAAAAGCTGGAGCAAAAGAGCGTAACTTCAGATGCCTCATTTTAATCAGCATGTCTAGCTTTGAGCTTCCAGAAGTAAAAAATCTTTCCCACATACTAACTGGGCCTTACATATACTTGTTCATAGCTTCCCCCTACTTGTGTAGCATGGTTTGCATGTAATTTTTTTGTTGTTCTAGGTCCCTTGCTATGTGTTTGATGGAGATCTGAAGAAATATGACTTGAATCCTCTCATCCAAGTTTCGGGACATTACTTGGTGGATGATTCTGACAATGATTCCTTGTTCATAAATGTCTGCAGAGACATAGGTTTGAATGATTGCTTGTGTCATCTGTCAGTGTGTGAATTTCTTGTAGTGTGGGTCTTTGCTACTGTCTCCATTAAAGTTGTCCTACGTCCAAAGATCAGTATTTCAAAACTTAGATAATTATTTCAAACGCCCTTCCCTCCAAGCATTGAGGTGTTCAAAGATATGCTCTTCTGGATGTGCAAGTACTGTTAGCAGAGTCTGTCACTTTTTCTAGGTAGGAGACTGCAGCGTGTCTTGTATCTGTCTTTGTTTGCTGCCAAATAGGACCAACATTGTTCACAGGCCTTCATGTGCTCTAAATTAATTCCTTTGGACTCCAGGTTGTTTCCCAGTTCCTGATGAATATCCTGAGGTGCATCTAAAATACTGTTTAGGTGCTTTCCTAAGTACTGGTGCATAGCTAGCACTTTCCTCTCAGTTGAGACCTATATGTATAAAGAATTAAACCATCAAAAACATGTATTTGAAGCTTGCTGAAAAAGTTAGTTTAGCTGTATACTTGCACTGCAATTTTTACTTTGCAGTTAAATAAGTGTTTTGTGCCCCTGTTATGGGTTTAATACTTCTAGTTTTAGTGAGAGGTCTGTTCTTTTAGACATCTCACTAGTATGAATTTTTTTGCTGACAGCTTTGAATTAGATGGTTAGTAAGAAAATAAGAAGGGGATAAAGCCTTCCCTATAAGAAGGAGTTACCTGTTACTTGGTTGTGGGGAAAAGAAAGGAAATACTTGGCACACTTACGGGAGTTTTCAAAGCCCTGTATATCCAGCAGCTGTACTAGCAACTAGCTGCAGCTACTTTGTCAGGAAGGATGAATTTACTGTCCCCAACCAGGGCAGCACAAATTACCACAAGCACTCCAGGTTTTGTCTTGTCAGTTTCACATTTTAATGTAACTTGTTCTTTAGAGCTAATTTTAGAAGAACCCGCAGATAAAATGGCAAGATACTTCAGGTGGAGCAGGACTTCAAAGCACAGTCCTATAACTTCTTTTCTATGTGCTATAATCAGGAAGTTCAAGGGGAGAGACCAGAAAGTGCCCTGCTGGCAGTGCTGCTTGCTTGTTACATGATGGTGTGGCGTATGATGTTGGCCGTCCAAAGGAGCAGCTGAAGCTTCAAGACAAAAACAGGTATGCAATTTTTGTGGTAATACTTCTGTGGACACTTCAGTCTTCTGCCCTGGAAACAACACTCTTGGTAACAGATGAGTCTCCTAAAACTTAATGTTAAAACCTCTTCAGTGTTGAAGCATTAGCAAAGACTATTAAAAAATACCATCAGAGGAGTCTCTCAGGTGTTCTGTGGTACTGCCATAACAGATCAAATTTTCTCCTTTGTTGTGAGAGACTCCTTTTTACAGAATTGCACTCGGCCCACAAGCAGTAGAGTAAGCTTTGGTCCTGTCTGCCTACTGTCTGAGGGCCCACAGGGTAAGTGTTCACTGGGAGCTTGTGCACTGCTTTTGGCTCACTCTATTCCCCAGAAGTACTTTAAAAGTTGAGAATAGGACCAGATGTTGCCTTTGTGGGGTTTTTTTTTCTTTTTCAATAATGAACTCCTAACAGAACAAATAGATAAGCAGTGCAAGACTTAGTGTTCCTTGTGGTGGTTAGAGCTGGAATTACAAGAAATGTTTCTTGATGATGCTCCTGTTTACTGCCTTTTGTGTTTTAAGTATAGCTTGATGTAAAAATACCCAAACCAACAAAAAAGCAAAAAAAACCCAAAATAAATTTTAAAAAAATGAACAGCCAAAAAGCCCCCTAAAAACCACCCCACCACAAAAAAACTCCACCAACAACCAAAGAAAACCATTACGAGCATGAGAAAACACCACCCAAATGAAGTTATGTAGCTCAGGGAACTTAGCATGCTGGTATTTCTGAGCTTCAAATCATCTGAGCCTGCTTGCCTTGTCTGTAGCATCATTAGTACCCATATTGATTTCTGCAGTACTCTTTGTTTAAGACACCTGCTGAAGAAAACAAGCAGAATAAATTAATAACAGGGAGAATATCACCTGTCTGTGGTGAAGTTGAGGGTTTTATTTTGGTTTGAAAATGAAATTGTTAGTCCTTTTTCCAGGAAGAGAGGACTTTTCCTCCAGCAGGGCTTTTTCCCAGCATGAAACAAGTGACTGAGGTGTTCTGTGCCAAGGCAGTAGCTTACATTTGAGGAAGTACAAGCTTATTCTCATACTGAAGTGCAATTAGTGCTCTAGAAAAGTACTAGCAAGCTTACCCCTGCTAAGATTGAAGAGCTCTTTGGTGCTTCAGGAATATTCACTGTATGTGTTCTATCAGACCAGGGTGGCCTGGGAAGGAGTAAGATGATTGGAAATCTGTGTCCTGAGGTACAGAGGGGCCAGCTGGAGGTGTGGCTTATATGAAGCCAGAGTGTCACTGCTCTGGGAGCTGTTGTCTTCTGCCTGTTAAACTGCATAGAATAATAATGCATAGCTGGGAAGTTGTGGTGATCTTCTTGTTCTCTCATCCAAGTCATCTTGCTATTTGTCTCTCCCTGTCAGATAATTACCATGTTTTATTCTCCCACTCCTGCTTCACCTGATCTGACCCAGTTGCCTTGCTCCTGTCAATTTGCCGATGAGTTCATTTTGCTGTTAATTCTGGGGGGCAGAATGGAAAGAATTTATATGTAGAAAGATGATAAAGTACAGGAATGTGGCAAAACACGAAGTGGGCATTGCTTTCAAAAATTGCAAGAATATTTGCCATATCTGCTCTCCAGCAGGAGTTTTGAGCGGAAAACTGCGATTATTCTGTGTTCCTGTGATTATCAGCTAAATCCTTGCTACGATGTGAATTGCAAGGCATTCAGTGTAGTCTTAAATAGGGTACCAGAAGATACTGTATTAAGTAATTTTGCTTGGAGTATTTTAATTTTAATTTTTAATTAACTCTTATGATTAAAGGAATGAGGATCTCTGTAAAAGTTGTTTTCAGGAGCAGGGCTACGTTGGTATATTGTGCCTGTATGTCTAGCGAAGATTGAGTGTTTCAAGAATATCCTTATTCTGTACAGTGTGGTATCTTAATTGTCCTTTTGGTTTGTTGTTTTCTATTTCTAGGCTTGTATTGAGTTATGAGAGACAATACCAGGATGATGAAGAAAGGCCAGGCTTCTGCCTAGGCCACAATCCAGCAGTGACAATCACTTTTGTTTGTCCATCAAAGAGGGGAGAAGAGGTAACTTCAATGTTTTACTTCGTGTTAACTGGTTGGTCTTTAAGTTTTGTGTGCATTATCTTTCATTTTTATTCAGAGCTGAAGAGAGCTTAAGTATTCCTGGCTTGTAGCTTGTGAAGAGTGTGAGATTCTAGATATACTCTTAAAGTCTTCTAGAACTTAAGAAATAGCAAGAACTTGAATAAAATTTCCCCAGGAGTGTGTTGTCTCTTGTATCAGTGAATTTGGTTGTCCCTTTACAGGTTCCAGGCTTTCCTGTAAGCATTGGGATGGGCTTAGTGTAGAGTTAATCCCAGGTACATTGTGGCACAAAGCTTTGCATACTAATAATGAGAGCTCTTCCTCTTCAGTCAGGCTGGGTATGCTTATAGCTGTTGCCTGTTTCTTGGTTTCTTTATTAATCTGTTATTCCTCAGGGAAAAAAAGGTAGCTAGCAAGTGTCATTGCATGGCTGGAGTCTGTCACATACTAAGTAGGCTCATGAGTTGTTTTTAAGTAAAATCAGTAGCTTTCAGTAGCAATTCAGTTTATGCTGGACAGTGTTTCAGCCTAACCTGAATGCAGTGTGACAGTCACTTCAGTATGATGCTGGGTAATGTGAGCAGGCTACACTCCTTGAATTGGGCAATTGCTAATGCTCTGCCATTTCATATAGTGATGCTTTTTGTTGAAGGTTTGTGAAGAGGGAATGCTCATCTGGCTAATGGTTTAATGTTTAGTCCTGCATCTGATAGGACTGCACTTCATTCTTGTTGCTGCAGAAATAAACACAGCTTGTCTACTGTCACTTATGCACTGTTGTAGTATAAGTAATATTACTGATGGTACTTGTGCCTGTAACTTACCTGATACCTGTGTATCTATCAGTTGTTCCAGTGGATGGCATAAATGCAGATTTATGGAACAATTTGAATTTCTAATGTTTCACTTGAAAGTGAGGAAAAGCGAGACTACTGCTTCATTCAAAAATGTATCACTACAGAAAACTCATCTGACAGAAGTGTTGGCTAAAGGGTTATCAAATGTCTATATGATGATTTGAACCGAGGGAATCAACGTTGCTAAAACACCAGTGTCTGAAAGTCTGCTTTGCCTTTGGAGAATGTTTGACTTCTATTCCCTGCACTGAGGACTTCTCTGAGGCAATCACAATCCAGGCTTAGGCCATTTGGGCTCACATCTCTGCTTTTTCTGACACATTAAGGAAAAGTACTTTTAGAAGTACTGTTACTTCTGCTGTCCTTCTGCTAATGTCTGGCCCTGCTAATGTCTGATGCTTTACTTCTGCTTAGATTTGTAATATTTTGCCACATCATTTATAAGACCTGTTTTATTTCTTTTCAACACCTGTTTCTGAGAGGCTAGAAACAATATTTGCACATTTTAAGTAATTTAGAGGTGAAGTCGTTGTTACTGATCTTAAAGGAATGTGACACTATTGCTTTAAAGATTATATTTCAAGTAAGTCTACTTATAATTTAAATTCTCTTCACTTCTGTTTTAGAGTGCAGGTCCCAAACTTACAGCAAAAACTAACTGCCGGTACGAAATTGAGTGGGTTACTGAGTATGCCTGTCACAGGGATTACCTGGAGAGTAAGAACTGTCGTCTGACTAATGAGCAACATGATATCTCCATTGATTTAAGTCCACTTAATCTATATTCAGGTAAGCTCAATATTTTTTTTTTTTGGTTTTTTTTGTGGTTTTTACTAGCCAGTTTTGCATTCTTATTTACGGGCAGAAAAAATGTCCTCTGTTGATGTTTGGAGTTTCATGTCTGTCCTGATGTGTGCTAAAAACATATTTTGTCTTTTATTCATTCAGAATATGTCACACCATATACAGCCAAAGATGACAAAGAGGAGTATTACTACTACTTGAATGTATGTGGGGAAACCGCTGCAGGTAACTGCAAGGATGATACAGGATACATTTCGTCTTGCCAAGTAAAACTTTCAAATTACCAGCAAAAAGTGGCAGGAAGATTTGCGAACCAAACCCTAAGGTGTGTAAATGCTCCTTAGCCCTGCTAACTGGTCTGATTGGTCTTTGTTGCCTGCTTTGATGCTTGCTTGTCATGTAATCAACAATTGATACAAAATTCAAGCATTTTTGCTCACTTATTTGTTAGAAAAATGCAGAATAGCATTAGCAAGCAGAGGAGCCAGTGAGGTTGGCAGAGGCCATTGTCTAGACAGGAAGACATCCACTGACTTGGTTGTCCCAGTTGGAGATTGTGCTGCACTGCCTGTTGTCCTTCTTTTTACATGTAAAGCAGTATCAGAAGAAGCTGATTCCCAAGTGGCATTTAGGGACAATAGTTTGCATGAGATTGTAAAGCAGAGATTGATTAATGTATCTACAATCTTCCATTTTGTTTGTGACAGGTTTGTTGCAGTGATCTTCCAGGAAGCATGACTTCCTTCTCTTGCAGAAACAGACACACAATAAACTAGTGGGACTAGATATCCCACCATACCTAGAAGAGACTTAGAGCATTTTTTAATCTCTACAGGAATTAATGGAAAGTGATCAGAAAAATCAGTGGATGCTGTAGAACTGTCAGTAATGATGTTGAACTAGTATTTGTTTTCCCTTGGAGTGAGACAATTAATAAATGAACAAGAATGTTATGTGAAGAACACTGATTTCTGTGATTGTGGTGATTGTCTGACCCCTCATTTCTATCTAAAACTGACTTCTTACTCAGATACTCTGATGGGGATCTCACTTTAATTTATCCGAATGGGGATGCATGTAGTTCCGGCTTTCAGAGAATGACTGTCATAAACTTCGAGTGCAATGAAACAGCAGGTGAGTTTAGCAAGCTGTGACAGCTCTGCTCAAAGTTTGCTCCCATGCTTGCAAGTAGACCTTATGTTCAAATGAATGCTTGCTTTGAGCCATAGCTAACACAAGAAATAAATATTATTACATTAAGCAATAATTTAGATGACTGGCAGGATGTGCTGTGTAGTAGCACTGCTAGTCTAAATTTACACTGATGATTGAGAAGATGAAAGTAAAAAAGAGCCTTTTTTCTTACCCAATGTTAAACAGAAATGCAAGTTCTCTGCAGCAAAAGGACTTTTTGTCTTCCTTGCTCATTGCTAGTCCCGAAGTCTCCTTGCTTTTCTCCCCTTCCCCCACTAGAAACCTTATATCTGTTCATCTGTTTTCTATGTTAAGGTAATGATGGTAGAGGAACTCCAGTATTCACCGGTGAAGTTGACTGCACCTATTTTTTTACTTGGGATACAAAATATGCATGTGTTAAAGAGAAAAAAGATATCCTTTGCAGAGTTACTGATCAGAGAAAACACTATGACTTGTCACCTCTTATCCGCAGTTCAGGTATGGCAATAAAAACTAGCTTTCAGTTACTTTCACAGTCCTGAGTTTACATGACATCTCCAGTGCAATTCTTCAGCTGAATATTAGTCAGCTTTTGTTGTTCATAGTGAATTTCTGGGATGCTAGTGTTTGCTTTCCTCTTTCCAAACAGACTGAGAGACTTATGAAAGTAGCCATGTCCATAACCTTGGCAGCCTTGGTTGCTGCCATCTTAAGTGGTTTTAAGTCACAGAATCACAGTTTGACTTGGAAGGGACCATTAAAAATCATGTGGCCTGAATCCTCTGTCAGGGGCAGTCACACCTTCCACTAGACCAGGGTTCAAAGCCGCATCCAGCCTGGCCTTGAACACTTCCAGGGAGGGGGCATCCACCATCTGTCTGGGCAGCCTGTACCAGTCAGGAACCACCTGGGTCAGCAGCTTCCACCCAGTGTCTTGTGCAAAGGGGATACCTTTGGACTCATCCAAAAATGGTAGGATTTGGCAGCTGTGGCTTCATGAGACTGATGCAGGTGGTAATCTGAGCTGGTGGGGGAATAGAGCTAAAATCAGGGCTTCTGTATGCTGGGGGATGCTCTGAAGGAGAGGTCATCACACAGTGGGATACTTTATAATAAAAGGCATTTTGGCATGGAGATGCTGGAATAATTTAGCCAGATGACTTGTTCTTAACAACCCTCTATATTTCAGAGTCAGCCCAGAACTGGGAAGCTGTGGACAGTAGCTTTTCAGAGGTAGGAAGGAAACATTACTACATCAATGTCTGCCATAAAGTGTGGAAGAAAGGAGGGGCTCTCAACTGTTCAGATGGTGCTGCTATTTGCTCTGTAGGTGAGTCAGGGGCTTTTGTTGGTGGTGTTTATGGAGTTTTTTTGGTTCATTGTTTTTTTAAGCCTCTGAAGGCTTGGCACCTCCTGTACAGATGGGGTTGGTTGTTCTGAGTGCCTTCATTTATTTGAGGAAACAGAAGTTAGGACCATGTTTCCCTTGTGATCTCAGAAATGCTTGAAGAAGGAATGTAAGCAGCTCTTTCTAACTAAAGAGCCATAGGCTTTGTAGCATGGTTTGACAAGGTAAGATCAAGCTCCTTATGATGTTTTCTTGTTAACTTGACAAGTGGAAAGTCTTAGTATCTAACAGAAGCTTCACTTCTTTTCAGAGAAACAAAAGTTCTATATTTACTGTCTTTACAGATAAGCAAAACAACAGTAAGAATCTTGGAACATTTGTATCTTCTCCAAAAAAGGTTGGAGAAAATATTCAACTTATCTATTCAAATGGAGACAGCTGTCCTTCTAAAGAAAAAGAAAAAATCCAAACGGTCATCACTCTAATATGCAGACCAGGTGAGAACATCCACATCCTGTTCATTGATCCAGTTAAAAACTGAAGGCCATCTAATAAACCCAGACATGAGTGCTAAGTGTTAGTATGTGCTCTTATCTTCTGTCTCTTTCTATGCAAAACCTTGAAGCATCGGCTTCAAGGATGATGAAAATGTAATTGCAGGTATTTAGTTCTGTTTACCTTTTATGCAAGCAGTCTTTAAAAACTCCTGAAGTAAGTCTCTTGAAATAAGAATCTTCGTGATTAAAACATGATTAAAGTATGCTTAAGTGTTTAAAACTCCACAAATATCTGGAAGCTATATGAAACACTTTATTTCTCTAGATTGTCTTGATGGGAAAGAGTAATTCTGAACTGAGGTCAGATACTTTAGCCTTCTTTTCCAAAAAATATGGATTGTATCTAAACTGCTGGTAGTTTATGAAAGGCAGAAACATTTGCAGAAGTTAATATTGTTAGTGTTGATTATAATAGCCCACTAGTTAACTGTCTCTCAGGAAAATAGAAAACATGTGTTCCTCTACCTCAGCCTGAGGAAGTTGAAACTTGCAAGTGTGCTGGCTATGAGGATAAGATTTTGCACTGTTTACTAATACAGCTATTGCTTTGTAGTAAAACACCAGTTTTGTTTATCAAAGTAGACATTTTTTCAAATATTGTGATAGTTCTCAGGAACAGATTGAGCCCTCCACCTTTACTTCTGGGGTAAGCTTTTATTTTGGGGAGGATGGATGCAAAGACTTAGTGAAAAATAATTTTGGTTCCATTTCCAAAGAGCAGATACTTTCACAGTTCTTTGTCTGTTTTTGAAGATAAATTAGTTTCTTAGGGGTAGATTCCTAGTTCCTGTTGGCAGCCTGGCTGGCTGTATGTGTAACACGTTGCTCTTGTGATACCAGGTGATCTAGAAAGTGCTCCAATCTTGATGGCCGAGCGTGAGTGTTCATATGCATTTGACTGGTATACTGCTGCTGCATGTGTCCTGTCTAAAGCTGAAGGAGATGACTGTCAGGTGTCTGATCCTCAGGCAGGTATGTATTTCTGTTCAGCAAATCAAAAGGTCATTAGTGATAGAACTTATACCACAACAAGTAAGTCCTTATGATACTCGAGAGCAAAGTGATTAGCAGCCTAATGCTAAGCACCCACAGTTTTAAGTGCATGCATATGGAAGATCAGAACAACATGAACTTAATACTCCCCTAGTGAATGTAGGAAAATAGATGTATTTTACTAAAGTAAATCTCTCTGTATAAGAAACAATGCTTTTAGTTTGTCCATTTTGTTTCTGGAATAGCAATTACATAGAAGGAGACTTATTCAGGGGGAGGTGAACTAGCCTGACTAGACTGACTGAAACAAAACCTGTGAGAGATATCAGGACAAAATTGAACTGATAAAGTTTATTCCTTCCTGATTAGGCTTCTCTTTTGATTTATCACCTCTGGCCAAGGCAAAACCTTTCTATACAGTTAATACTGTGGAGTACTTTTTTCACATAAGCATCTGTGGCAGTCTGCCTGATGACCTTTGTCACACAAAATCAGCAGCTTGCCAAGTAACACAAAGGTGAGTAACTAATTCTGTTGTCTGTAGGAGAAGATCCCTTGTTGCATGATGTGTCGTTCATGTGCAGCAATGAACAATTTGTATGTAAAGTAATTACTGGGTTACCTGTAATAGATTCAGGTAATTAGCATATAATTTGCAGTAATTACACTGCCAGCTGTTTCGAGCTGAGTGCACATATATGTAATCTTGCTTACAGCTAACTTGTGAGATGGAATGTGCCTGTTGCTCTCCCTTTTGTTATCCATAGGGACTGTAAACTCTAGATTAACTGCTGCAGCTGTATTAAGGCAACCTGCAATCCAGAGTTGGAGGGTCAGCTGTGTTCCAAGAGCTTGCCTAAACAATGTGAGCTTGCTGTGCCTGGGATAAGCAGGGGCTGCCTTAGGTAGAGGTGAAGCCCAGAGCTTGGATGTTGTACCATATGGCCTCTGGCTGTTCCAGTGGAGGTTTAGATTAGATAGTAGGAAAAGTTGCTTCATGGAAAGGCCTGCAATGGAACAGGTTGCCCAAGGAAATGGTGGAATTGCCATCCCTGGAAGTGTTCAAAAAATGTGTGGACTTGAGGACATGGTTCAGTGGTAAAAATATGGTGGTGATGCTAAGCTGATGGTTGGACTTGATGATCTGGGAGGTCTTTTCCAACCTTAACAATTTTATGATCTCCCTCACTAAATGGGCTGTTGCAGACATGGTCCCAATGTGTACTGCTGCTCTGACAGCATCATTGCTTTTGCCTCCTACAGACTATGTCTGAGGCAGTATCTGTTAATTTCAGGTTCCAGGTCAGCCTGCTGCCAGAGATGGGGTACAGTGCAAATGCCTGCAGCTGTACTTGAGCTGGCTCTGAGTTACACTCCAGCCAAGGACAGCTCACTGCAGACCCTAAAAATGTTCTTCAGAGCAATATAATCAGTCTAGGTCTGATAGAGTCAAAGTGAAGTCAGAGTGAAGAAACACTCCTGAACCAAAGCCAATACCTAGCAGAGAGCTGTTGTGCAGTGCTAGGTCTTCACTGCCTATATGTAATAGGATGAGGCCAGTTTGACCCCAAGATGACTCCAAGTCTGTAGTTTGACTTCTGCTTTGGAGAATGAGAACTTGATGTTATTGTCACCCTTTTAGAGAAGGGGGTATTAAAGTTTTCTAAATATCTAAGCAATATGTAACTCCTTTTCCTTTTCAAGGGAGAACATCTGTTAAGTTTCCTTTTGGCTGTGTTCTTTTTATTCCAGCTCACTGAGGTCTAATCGACCTTATTTAATTATTATGTCATCTTATGGTGTCTTGTATAAATGTACGTGGCTACTATTTGTAAGACTTCTCTTAGAGACAATTAATTTTGTACTCTGTTCACTCTCAAAACTCAATTTTTCTTTTCTAGTAAGGATCAGTTTTGGAGTCTTGGACTGCCCAGTTCCAAACTTTCCTATTACGATGGCCTGATTCAGTTGACCTACAAAAATGGTACAGCATACAACAATGAGAATAAAACACAGCGCTCTACCCTTATAACTTTCCTGTGTGACCGTGATGCTGGAATAGGTCAACCTGAGTATCAGGTAAGAAGTTCTGCATGAAGAAAGGAAGGATCTCCATCCTAAAATATTGACAATAGCTATTAGGTCAATATAAGCAGAGTGTTATGTGTGGAAATATCCAGTATCTATAAAGTAGACTAAAAGAGATAGTTCTCTTGGTATACTTGACTCCTGTTGTAACCATAAAGCTTTCCTTCACCAGTGAACAGTAAGCCTCCTTTAATCCCTGGGCCCTGTAATTATTAGTGCTTTTGATCATCTTGTGTTTCTAGCTGGCAAAAAAACAAACTGGCTGACAAGTAACAAATGGTAGAACTGTGTAAACAGCAGACAGCAGTTTAACAGAACCAGAGCAGGTTTTGTTGGCAAGAGCATTTTTGGTGACATAGGGAATGACAAGATCTATAACAGGACAGACCAACACAAGTCAGTCTGAGAAGGTATATCCCAAAACCAAGGGGAGATAGCAAGCTTGACATATAAAGAAGTAGCTGTGAGTCACAAAATTATCAGTGTGGAAAGCCTCTGACCTATTCTGCTCATTTGTAGAAAGAAGATAACTATACCTACAACTTCAGGTGGTACACTGAGCATGCTTGTCCAGATATTCCGCTGGAATGTGTTGTGACAGATCGCGACACCATGGACCAATATGACTTGTCAAGGTAGGAAAGTGACACATGCATTGTAACTTAGCTATTCTAGTTTGGTGTTCTGGCTGAGGTTGGTTTGCTGTGCAGACAGCACCAGAAGTTTTACCTGTTGTGACGGTCTTGACTGCAAGTATGTTGAAATCCCTCTAATATGTTGACTTGCCTCCTCCCAGGATGTAAATTGACTTTTTGGGATGGTTTTGCTTATAAAAGCATGTTACCTTGTTAGCTGTGCTCTGTATCCCAGGAGTATTCTTTCTAATTGTAGCACTTAAAGATGAAGGGGAAAAGTTAGTGGGGAATGCCTTAGGGTTGCTTTGTTTCTCAAGACTGAGAAAGCTCTGTATCCCAGGAGTATTCTTTCTAATTGTAGCACTTAAAGATGAAGGGGAAAAGTTAGTGGGGAATGCCTTAGGGTTGCTTTGTTTCTCAAGACTGAGAAAGCTAGAGGGATTCTATGAAGAATGTGTGTTCTTAGAGCAGAACTTTCTCTTTCTGCTCAGATTAGCAAAATCTGAGAAGAGAGGTGAAAACTGGTATGCCATGGATAATTCAAGACCAAGTGAGTACAAGAAGTACTACATAAATGTCTGTCGACCCCTGATTGCTGTCCCAGGATGTGACCGGCGAGCGTCTGTCTGTCAGATGGCGTATAGGCATACTTCTGTGAGTACCCTTTCCATCCCAACTCAGAGCTGGTTTGCCACATGAGTGAGATTGAAACAGATGTGGGTGAGATTAAGACAGCCATGTGAATTCTGACTCCTTGTGTAAAGGGATATTCTGTGTACCGTAATGGTTGTATAACTATAGCAAAATGGTAGAGCTCCTGTCATCCTCTTCAAAGAACAAGGCTTTAATTTTTACAAGTGTAGCAATGTCATGTTTGAAACTCATGATTTTTTGCCCTCTGTTTCAGAGGCAGACAAACTGCATCTCTTCTGTATGAATTGCTGGAGTTTCAGATACTAGGAATACACATTTCTTTTGGAACAGGCAGTCCTCCTGGGTACTTTGTCATGCTTCTGGCTTGTTTTTGATTGAGCTGTGGAAAAATTTGTTTCAAGATTCTCTGTTGTGCTTCTGCCCTCCCTGAGCTTTCTTTGGATATGAGGGGTAGATCGGGCAGATGTTTCCAAGTAAATTAAAAGAAAAAAAAAAAAAAAAAGGGGTGGTAGGTGTTCTGGGCTTCTACTTTTGTATTGGTCTGAAGTATAACAATGTATCATGGAAGTGATAACAGATGGCAGGCTGAATCAACCCAATTGCCCACTGCCTGACTTCATTGCTACTCAGCGCTGGAAAGAGGGAAAGCTGAACTAGAGACTCACCAAGCCATCCTAATTCCTTCTATAAAACAGAGAGAACACCTTCCTGCCTTACTGTTTAAGGGGATGTGTTAGCGACTGAAGCCAGTCACGTACTGCACTTGAGAGATGATTATTACTCCTTCCCTGTGCGTGCAATAGTCCTTGTTGTGCAAGGCTGCTTACTTCACATGTAGATACACTTTAGGGCTTTGTTACTTCACTGCTTGTGATGGTGGAGTGAAAAGTGAGCACATTGGGTCAATCTAAATGCAAAGTTGTTACAAAAAATTTAAAAGGGCAGAAGTCTGTGGACAGCAGTTTTGGAGGTATATTCTTCAGTTTATTGCTGCCATAAAGTAGTTTCTTAAAACTTGGAACCAGCAGTTATGTTGAAGTGATAATGACTTTATACTTTGGTATACCTACTGTCTTCCTGGTTTCAGTTTCTGTTAGTGATTTTTAGCCTTCGCTAAGCATGGCAGATCCCTAAAATTGATGCTGAGAGCATCTGGAGGCTTCCACACATTGTTTTAAAGAGCTCTACAATAAATTCTGCCTACTGCAGAAGACCTAGGCCTTCCTAAATTGCTAAGCTACGTAGCCCAGGAGATGCAGATGGGTGTTCTAAGGTACTATAAGCACCCTATTGTATTAAAAATAAAAACAACAAAAATGAAACCATACCTGGTTGTGGAAGCTGTCTGTTAAATATGTGAAACTTGAATACAGAATGGGAGAGAGTTGTAGAGGTATCTCTATACCTTTGTTATAGTCAAAACTCTCAACCCTGTGTACAAGAGTATTGTAGTAGGTATCTTCTTTTTGGTTGTATCTGTTTTTTTAAAAGTTGTTGACATGCTTTTATGCTTTTCTTTATTTCTAGGCTTCTTATTCTGAATTCACCTCTATTAGTAATCTTGGTGTTGCCAGCAAAGAACTAGTAATTGAAAGACCTGGGCATGTTTCTCTAACCTATGCAAATGGCTCCGTGTGCATCAATGCTGATGGAAAGACAACTACTTATACCACCACCATCCACTTTGTCTGTTCCAGGGGCACTCTTGTAAGGACAAATGATCTTTCAGTTATTTCATCATAGTAGGTTTCTTATCCTGTAACATGAAGCCACATGAAAATGTGTAGTGTATAGCAGATTCGTGGCAAGGGATATTTCTTGAGGGTTTAAAATAGAGATGTAAAAACAAGGCTGACTTAGATGCTAGAGAAGCACGTGTCTGAGTATTTTGTCATACACAAGAACTAGATAAAAACTAACAGCCTTGATGAACTATAATATTTCAGGCTAGTCTAATTAGCATGAAAAATACATGAGTACTTAAAACTGCAAACATTGTGGACACTCTAAAGTGGAAAAATATTGTAATGTGTATTCTCAGGCTTAGGTTCTGCATTCTCTGTAGATTGTTGATTCTAGAATTCTTAAATCTATAGAGCTTTTGGGGATGCAATTCCACATACTGAAGTATAGACTGAGGGGATTATTAGACTTAAGCTTGTGTGGACTTGTTCTTCCTGGTTTTGTGAACCTGCAGGTCTTACTCTCTCCTCACCCACATGATCTTTAGCCAAGAGGTGTGGTGAAAAATCTGTGACATGGAGCAGTTATGAACTGCTTTGCTTTTGTCTGAAAACACTGACATGAAGTGTATATAATTAATATTCCTGTTACCTTGTTACCTCACCTAACAGACTTCTGTTGCTTTACTTTTGTTTTTTTTTTTTTTATTTTTTTTATTTTTTATTATGGACTACGTATTACACCCCAAAATGTCTCAATGCTTAGACAGAGACAATATCTAATTATACATGTTTAGATTAAATATTGAATTTAATCTCAGTATTTGGATGTCAGATTCAGTTCTTTGCTAATGCATGGTGATATGGTAAGTGTTTAACTAGATGAAATTTTCAGTGATGACCTTCAAAAGAAAAAATCAGGGAGAGGGAAGTGGGGTGGGAATTGTGTGCCTTTGTAGTGAAGTCTTTTAGAAGAACCTTGCAGTTTCTCCTAAGGTGGAATCTCAAACATGACGTGTTAGCTATTACGCTTACTCTGGTCTTCCTCTGCAATCTATTTCCAGAGCAGCAGCCCACGGTTTATCGCTATTCTGGATTGTGTGGCCACTTTCTTATGGGAAACTGAGGCTGCTTGCCCAATCAAGGAAACAAAAGATGATTCTCAGGTAAGAAAGGAGAATGTAAATTGTTTTCGTAGTCTCAAAGTCCAATTTGTTTTTTCTAGAACTCTTGATTTCTGTGTTTAAATGGCTCTTGAAGAAAACTAACTAAAGTGAAGTCTTAAGTTGGTCATGTGTAATCTTGTGATATCTTACTGCTTTATTTTTTATTGTTTCTGAAATGTCGAACTTCTGACCAAAATATTCAGGTGCTATCTCTTGAGAGAAGTTTATTTGCTGTTGAATGCTTCATTTAATATTTCATCCCCTTGGTATGTTGCTAGTAAAACTGAGTTTATATGTAAGGAAATGTATTGTCCTTGTTTTGTGGAGATCATCAGATGAGACTTCACTTTTTTCACGCTAGAACCTGAGATTAGCTCAGCTGGTTGGAGCATGGTGCTAATAACACAAGGTTGAGGGTTTGATCTCTGTTCAATCCCCATATGAGCCATACATTAAAGAGCTGGACTCAATAATCTTTGTGGGTCCCTTCCAATGCAGAATATTCTGTGAAATCTACTCAGTTGCTTCTACTTTATAGATCTCAACATAAACACATTACTGTGAAGACAGCCCTCAGTAAAAATTTCTGTGCTCTTAGCTAATATGATCAATGCCATCTGTTAAGTTCCACTTTGATATGTTGGTGTGGCTGATAGAGGAAAAAAAGAATTGAACCAATGTGCAAAAGAATTGAAGGAAGTTTCTGCCAGAACTGTTTTCTGGTATTCTGGTATGCAGTTTAGGAATATGTCTAAATCACTGCTTTGGTTCTTGAAACAAGTTAGGGGTAAAATCTAAACAGAAGAAATGCATAAGGAGAAATTTTTTTTTTATTTTTTTTCTTTCCAGTCCTGCTCTGTGCGAGATCCAGACACAGGCTTCCTGTTCAACCTGCAGCCACTGGCTTCTGAGGAGGGCTATACAGTTACTGGCAATGGGAAGACTTTCTCGGTAAGGATTTTGGCTGTACAAACTGCCATTTATGAGTGCTGTTGCTGAATTTTTTTGTCTTGCGTAGTGATTTGGTGGAGCTTTCACTCAGTCCTCTTAAGAAGCATGAGTTGGCAGGAAAGCACTGTGGTTGAGGGAAAGAAAGAAAGATAACTTCATCTTAGATGGTCTTAAAAGCATTAAACTTCTGGTCCTTGGCGAACACAGGATAGCCACACTTTTGAGGCTGCCTTTTTGGGGCAATTTTTCTCCTTATGGACTCTGTTGTGTACTACCAATTTATCTGCTAATTCTGAAGAAATTGACAGGGAAAGCCTAGAAAGGGATTTTGTCTGTTCATATCAGTGTTTTTAATGTAATCTGTATGTGCCAGCAATCCTGGGCTGTCACAGATAATACCGTAACAGTATCTTTAGGCCAAGAATAAACTTGCTGAAGCACATCCTATATTTCTAGTGGGGAGAATTTGTGGACCCTGTAATCTGAAGATTGAGGATACTCTTACTGTATTATAGCTGAATTCTAGTTTGTCATTTCCAGACTGCAAGAGAACTGTGTTGTTTGAAATGGTTCTCGACAAGGGTTTTACTGATGTAGAAATGGCAATGTGGACCTTGTTTTTTTAATGCAGTTAATGCTATGTGCATCTACATGTTTTCAAAACTTCTAGCTAAACATTTGTGGACACTTGCCGTATTGTGGTAAAATCAATGGCAAAACAGCTGCTGGGTGTGAAAGAGAAAATCTGATGCCTGTGAGGCCGCTGGAATTGGACAAAACCCTTTACCTATCCAGTGAAGGGTTTCTAACTCTTACCTACAGAGGTCCTCTTCGTGTGGAATCAGGTGAGTTCAGGAAATACACAGTGTATTGTAAAAACTTAGTGTGGGTGGTCTTCATTCCTTCTTTTGCTCATGTAATGAGGTCTGTTTTGCTAGGTATTAATTACTTAAATGAGCTGGCTCATATGGAAATTTTAGGAAGAAATAAAGTTATGCAGAAGGTAATGGCTCAGTTTTAAGTAATATGTGTGCTCTAGGAAAGTGACTCAATGCAGTCTAGAGTTTTTTCCTTAGCAGATGAAAACTACTGGTCCTTGCATGGAGAAATGGATGGTCAAATTGGGAAAACAAAATTAACTTAGGTTCTTTTTCTAAGTGAATTAATAGCTTTTAGCTTCAGTTTCATGGATAATGCTCTCTAAAGTTGTTTCATATCTGAAAGTCAGTTTTCAGAAAGCTTTATAGTCTCTTGTATGGAATTTTTTGAATTACTCTTCTAATACTTGATATTCACCTACTTCATGTATTTTAAGTCTCTTTTGCAGATAAAGTGATTGAAAAATATGTATCTAATTTTTTGATATTAGATGCTCCACAATTACACTGAAACTGAGCTTCATAGAAAGGAATATGATATCTTAACAAAAAAAGACCTTGGGAAAACTGGGTTTTGGATTCAGGAACCTCAAATACTATAGCATGCTTGTCCTCTGTACAAATTTCTGGGGTGCTGTCTCTTATTTTCTCAGTTGTGACATTTTTATACATAAAATGTAACAGTGATTAAGCTCTTACATATATTGCTTTGAGAGGTTCTATAATTTTTAGAAAACCTTTTGATTTTGATGACAAATACTACTCCCTGATATAATTTTGTCACTCCTTAACATATACTGCTTTGATAGGATCAGTATTATTTGTTTTGCAGTCATTACATTGGACTTCTTACAAACAGAACTCCCAAACCCAAAACTTTGAGTGATGTAATTTAAAAGTTGCAGTTACCACTGGTGAAATTTCTGGTTTCTGTTTCTTCATATATGTCAAAGAACATAGGGAATAGAGGTCAGTGAAGGTAATTATGTTCTTGAAATGTGTCAAGGTATTTTGGTCTCTTATTTGTAGATGTAGTGGTTGCAGACAGGCAATTTTTCATAGCTCTCTAAAGAAGGCTTGCATATTTACAGCTAAAACCCCATAAGCAGTAGGTAGTGTTATCCTCTAAGCAGTTAGTAACAAGAAACTGTTAGAAAACTTTGAAGTCAAATATTAGCTCAAATTTAAATTCAAATTCTGTTCCAAACAGAACCGTCAGTAGATAAATGTTTGTTTTATAGGAACATCAGACATGTTCAGAGTGACTTTCATTTGTAATGATTCATATCCCGGAGAGCTTAAGTTTGTGCGTGAGGAGATAAACAGCGTGCTGCACATCCATGATACTTTTTTTGAGTTTCACACAGCTCTGGCTTGTGCTCCTGCTCCTGTAGATTGTCAGGTTACAGGTAAGTACCTGGATTTTAGGTGGGTTGTGTGCCATGTTGGAAGGATTAACTGGACAGCAAACTGCACAGTGGAGGGCTTTAAGAATACTAATTGTGAAGATGCTTGTAAGACTTTAAATCTGTGTAGAAGTTGTAGGGTGGGAGAAGAGGTAAGTTTGAAGCAGGCTTAACTTACAAAAACAGGGAAAGAAGCTAATTTAAAACATTGTGGTATACTCAAGAAAGCTGATAATTAATTTGAAAACATTTAATCATTTTTGTGACTGATGCTGCTTCAGCCCATCTTTGAAGGAAAAGAGTTAATTTAGTATTGACATCTGTAAAAATGCACCTGTGAATTGTGGAGAAGTTATATTTGGCAAGTAACTGTCAGAGGAACTATGTTCTGCATTTGGTATGGTGAGGTTTCTGTGGCAACAGTGAATTCTCTTAATACATATCTAGTGTGATTCTGAAAATTATTTTGAATTGTGTATTCGTCAGTGAAACTGGCATAATTTCAAATCAAATTCTGCTGCACGTATTAAGTTCTCTCAGCTTACTGCATTTCTTCCAGATGCTGCTGGCAATGAGTATGACCTAAGTGACTTGAGCAAAGAGGGTGAGCCATGGGTTGCTATAGACACTTCAAAGGAAGCAAAAAAGAGAACGTTTTTCTTGAATGTCTGCAAGCCCTTGCCCTACGTGACTGGATGTCCTGGTAAGCCAAGTAACAAGCACTTCTTGTGTCTTCTGATGCAAGACCTTATAGTCAGAATGATGTCCCTGGGTATTTTAATAAGATTTATCGACTCCTGTCCATTCAATTGCAGAAGGAGCACAGACCTGGGTGACATATGTTGGGAGTATTAATAAACAGACTTTGGCAAACGGAGAGGAGTTCTTAATGCTTATCAAGACTCTTGCATTGAGATGTATATTAATGCATTTGGGAAAATTGCATTGAGGGCAGTATTTGCCAGGATCTGTGATTTTATCATTTCTTACATGATAGGAAAGTGTCATAGTTTAACCCCAGCCAGCAATCAGCCCCATGCAGCTGCTTGCTCACTTCCCCACCAGCAGAACTGGGGAGAAAATCAGAAGGGTAAAGGTGAGAACTTGTGGTTTCAGGCAAAGACTTTTCGTGGGTAAAGCACAAGCTGGACATACAAGCAAAGCAAAACAAGGCATTAATCCTCTGCTTCCCATGGGCAATCAGCTACCCATAGCATGTTCAGCTTCTCCAGGAGGGCAGGGCTACATGACATGTAACAGTGACTTGGGAGTACAAACACCATCATTCCAAATGTCCCTTCTTCTTCTTCCCCCACTTTATATACTGAACAGACTGAACAGTCAGATGGTCTGGAATATCCTTTGGGCACTTTG
Organism: Cyanistes caeruleus; assembly: GCF_971803275.1. Classification (NCBI taxonomy): domain Eukaryota; kingdom Metazoa; phylum Chordata; class Aves; order Passeriformes; family Paridae; genus Cyanistes; species Cyanistes caeruleus. Next base: position 56,744,331 of record NC_141702.1, on the reverse strand, counting down.
GGTCACCTGCCCAAGTCCTGCCTTGTCTCCTCCCAGCCTCCTGTGCACCCCCAACTTCCCTTGCCATGTGACAGTAGGAAAATCAGAAAAAGCCTTGGCTCTGTGTAAGCCCTGCTCAGCAATAACAAAAAAAATCTCTATATTGTCAACCCTGTGTTCAGCACAAGTCCAAAACACAGCCCCATACTCACCACTGTGAAGAAAATTAACTCTACCCAGCTGAAACTACTACAGAAAGTCAAATGTTGAAGCCTCCTAACTGAATGAGGCCAGAATGAGAAGCTTATGCCATGTCTTTCTGCATTTCTAGCCAGTTTAATATATTTAACTGTACTGTAGTATTTTATGAGTCTGTGGAGCCGGGTAAATTAGTGCAGTTTGAAAGATTTCAGTATGCAGGAGTAACTTGTTTTATTCCTCAAAAGCTTTAGGTACACAGTGTCTCTTAACTGTATTGATGAATATGTGGGTGCTGTGTTCTGCTTCAGGAGGTTGAGACAGTTGACTTCAAATCTCTCTTAAAGCTACCATGTACTATTATTCTACAGTCAATTTAACTGTAATTATTAAAGCCTTGAACTAAAACCCAGTTCTTTTCCTGTAGGTGGTGCCATAGGATCTTGTGTGAAATACACTGATGGGAGCAAGAGCCTTGGAGTCATTCAGATAAACCCCCAGGCTGCTACTGATGGGTCATTAAGCATTATTTACTTGAATGGTGACACCTGCAAAGATAATCAGCGTTATTCTACACGTATAATCTTCCAGTGCGATCAAACAACGGTAATTTTCTGTTCTACTTGCTATTAATGAGGATTTTAGTGCTTATACCAAAATAGACCATGTTTACTCCTCTTAAAATGGAGAGAGTGGTTCTAAAAGTAAAAGCTTACATACTGGGTTTTTCCTTGTCTCTTCTCAATAATGCTGTGTCTATTTTGCTGAACCTGTAGAACACAATAGTGAACTATCGTGGAATCCTGTGAGCCACCAAAAGCAGCACTTTGCTGAACATGAATATTAAAGTTTGATAGTGGAGACTTTAAACTGTGCAACTGTAGTAAAAAAAAAAAGCTATGCATGTATGTTTTGAGACTTGCAATGAAATTATTAGTAAGCTTCCTTCATATGGATTTTTCTGCAGGGATCACCAGTGTTGGAGCAAGAGAATGACTGTGAGTTTGTTTTTATTTGGAGGACCTTGGCAGCGTGTCCAGTTCACAAAGCAGAAGGTAAGTGTAGTTATTTGAGCTTTAAAATATCAATCAGACTGTACAAGTAATAAATACTTGAATGAAACTATGTTGGTTTCTTGTCCTGTCAGTCTTTCTGTAAAAAGTGTTGGCTTGTGGAGGAATATCCATTCTGAGCTTTAAACTAACTACAAATCCTATCTAATGTTAAAAATACGAGTTAGGATGACAGGCAAATGTACTAGCCTGTCTAGGGAAGGAAGATGGAGTGGATGGAATGCTTTTGAGAAAGCATTGTAGTAACCTTGTTAAATCACAGAGAGACTTGCCTGTAAATATTAAAACATCAGGTTTTATGAGAACAGAGTTGATTCTGTGCCCTGGCAAGTTATTCCCTGTCCCTCACTAAAGACTGGAAGCAAGACTAAATTTGATCCTAGTTAGACAGTGGGGGAAGAGGCAAATGGGGGAGTTTCAGTTTGTATTTGATTCTAGAATGTGCAACAAGAAATCACTAGTTCTAGTTCTGGTACTTGATTGTCTCTTAGATAGGAGATGGAGTGTGTAGGAGTGTCTTCTCTGCCTTTGCAGGCTTTGTTTTGCAGCTTGTAGATAATTCCTTCTAAAACATCTGGACTTCCTGTAAAGGATCTATCCCAATGGTCCTAGACATTACTGAAGCTGCCAGCGACCTGACATGGCATGAGGAATGTTCACAAACTACTGCTCTGTAGCACATAATCACTGGGCAGGACACTGGTGACTGAATTGTGGTTTTAAGGGAGGAAAACTGATGTCTTTAGCTTGGTACCATCTTACATGATTGAGAGGAGCATAATATTCAAGTGATACAGTCTAATGCTTTTTTAAAAAGCTTCCCAGTGTTGAGCAAAGGGTCAGTTTAAAACTGAGGACTTGATCAACAGCATAGTCCCGGACATATATATCAGCTAATGAGACTCACAAAACTATAATTTTCCTAAACCTTCTTTTATATGCATCTTTGTAGATTTGTAAGCTGGAGTAAATATTTACTATGACTCATTATTTTGTTAACTCAGCAGACTTCAGAGCTGTTAAAAGAAGATATAAGACACCTTTTGCTTTGATCTTGTGACCTTGCTGTTCTTTCCAGATAATTAAGCAAATTCTGGCCTTAGGGTCTCTGATTCTGTACTTAACATTCAGCACAGCTGAAGGAAGAACTTGAGACCACCCTGAGGCAGTTTTTGAACTACAGTGTGACTTTTGCATCTTGCTTTTTAGTGGTAGTCATAAAAGAAATGTGCCATTTATATATAGTCACATAGTTCTGGATATTGGTGACTTCCCGAAAGGAGTTGCTTAGCTGAACTAAGATGGTTCTTCAGTGTCACTGCTCTAAAGTAGCTACTCATTTTTGTGGCCTTATTTGTCCAGTAAGCCTTAATTGTCCCCAGTGTATTTGGCAAGGCTAATAGATCTTAAGTTGTATTTTAAATTCTTAACTTCTCTTTAAAGGAAACGATTGCCAGGTGAAAGATCCAAGGTATGGTCATGTTTTTAACCTGAAGCCACTTTCTGATAAAGACATCAAAGTGAGTACAGATGAGTATGACTACTACTTCAGAGTTTGTGGAGAAATAACAGAACCTTGCGGTGCAGGGCATCACAGTGTTGCATCGTGTCAAGTAAAGAAGATGGGCCCTACTTTCAAAAAAGTAGCAGGTACTGCACTTACCTAAACAAACCTAGGGAACAGGAAAATCAACCAGGGTGTAATAGAAGAAGGGTTCTTGCTAATCTAGTGCATCTAATGAGATAAAGCACCTCACTGCTTTTGCTCAATGTGCAGATAAAATGTCATATGTGTAGTTACCTTGACACTCAGTTATGAATGAGCTCAGCCTTTACTGTGCTGGAGTAGTCGTCCCTTTTGACTGGACTTTTAGAGGAAGGTTGAGATCTGTCTGTATTCTTTAATTGTGCATTTTATTGCTGTTTATGTGATCCTGTTGTCAGAGGCATTACTGCAGTTGTGTGTTTACTGTAGCTGCTGACTTTTCTCAACTCTTTGCTTCTAGGCTTACGTACAGACAAACTGACCTTCAAAAATGGTTTAATCATGATTAACTATACCAGTGGAGAAAAATGTCATAAAATATATGAACGATCAACTGCTGTATTATTCTATTGTGACAAGACTACATCTGAGGTTAGTTTCAAAACATGTTTCCTGTACGTATTCCAGAGTTGTCCTCTTTATTAAAGTATGGAAGGTTAGGGTGAAGAATGTGAACATGCCTTATTATTTACAGATTAGACAGGCAATTCAAAGGTCCTGTGATGGGACAAAAAAATGAAGAACGTTTTGAATCTCCTGTTTATGGATGGTACCTTTATCATTGCCCAGGAAGATTGGTGCATGTTGTTCCTTTAAGGGACATCTATCATTACCAAAGCTCTTGGAGAAGTTGGGAAGGGATGTTCTTCCAGAAATGACAGCTCTTTCTTTGTAAGAAATAAAAGGTAGAAGGTTGAATGTGCAGGAAAGCAGGTATTACATGGCCAGACCTAAAATAAGCTGGTAACTTGCTTTTAGTATTTGTATGTATTTGTGCTTCCCTTACTGTTCTTAAACAATGGTGTCTATAATTATTTTTGCTCTTTTTGTTTCATGGAGGAGGCAGCAATTCCTAATGGCTGCACTTCTATCAGAAGTGTGCATGTGGATAAACTCATGGGATAAACTCAAGGGATAAACTCAAGGGTTGGGAGAACCATGCTTTTTAGCTGGTCAGAGGCATATTGTGGCTCTAAGACAATATGTGTGTTCCTGGATCTTCCTGAAGCATGGCTGACACATTTCATAGTTTCAATGTGTCCAAATGAGAAAGCAAATTCATTTTGTACTGTGTTCTTTCAGCCTGTATTTTTGAAGGAAACTCCAGACTGCACCTACATGTTTGAATGGCATACTCAGTATGCTTGCCCACCTGTTAAATCTACTGAGTGCTCCTACAAGTAAGTTGTTTCCACAAAATTAAAATGAAGGTGTATGTTGAGAGACAAATACAGCCTTCTTGAAATTCAGTGCCACACTGCCCCTTTAGCTAATGTGTTTTGATGAGCTAATGTAGCATTCAATGACAGTGCATAATATTTTAAATAATTTCTGCAATTTGTGCTTCTGAAAACTAATATTTAAAAAAACAAAACAAACCAACAAGTTTGAGATTCTTCTGAGAAGTAATGAAAGGGAACTGTTTTATATGTGTTTATTAATGGTTGAATGCTGAGTATGTTAGGTTGTTGCAAGTGTCTAGTTGTTATTTACCAATAGCTAATTTAAATAAGACTAGAACTGTCTGTTTGAAACTTCCACCAAACAATGATTCTGGAAAAATGTCATTTATATCTGTCACAACCAAGTATTAGCTCATTAAGATTGGATGTGGGGTCAAATGTGGCTAATATTTGGCCCAGAATTTGAACATCTCTCCTCATTATAGGTCTCCACCCCGAGGTAAAACGGTGCCCTGTATCTGTATGTATGCTTGCCATGCACTGAAAGGCAACATGCTTGAATTAAAAGTTGGAATTACTCTTGCATTGACTGAGCTGTGTGCATGTGGACCATTTCTGTGGTGATAGCTGGTGAGGTCATATATCCCTCTACTGAATTTGAAGTTTTTAGGGACCACTGCTTCTGGTGCAAACTTCTTTTCCACTGTAATAGTCTGCTTAGAGTTATCAGGTTAAAATTACTGTAGTAACTTAAGGATTGCAACTTTAAAATGCTTAATTATTTTACATGCCTTTAATCTTTTGTACAGGGATGATGAAGGAAACTTCTATGACTTTTCATCCCTGACACGACACAGAGAGAACTGGGAGGCCATTGCTATATCTGCTACTACCCAGAAATACTATATTAATGTCTGCAAGCCCTTAGTACCCTATAGTGCTACACGTAAGTGCAAAATACAAATATATTCTTCCTATAGCTAGGGAAGGCAAGTGGTAGGACAGTACTGGTGGTGACTATTCTGAGTGAAATAAATCACAAAGCAAAGCATGCGGAGACAGTGGTGTGATTTGTCACACCAGAGGGAAAGGTAGACTGTGAGCCTGATTTCCATCTGCTTAGGGGGTGAGATTCACTAGCAGCTCTTTTCTTGATAGCTTTGGTACTCTAGCTCTTTTGGTCCTTATACAAAGTTTGCTATAGCTCTTAAAGTTTAAAATAATCAGAATTTCCCTGTGGCATCTTTTGACTGACTTGATGTTTTGTGCAGTGCAAGGCCAGACTGTAGCCTAGCCCTAATAGTAGTCCACTTCCCTTGTGGTAGCTGCCACTACTTTTTCATGACTTTAAGCGAAGTGAGACAATTGCTGCTAGTTGTGATTTTTGGGGAAAACACATCCCAATAAGTATGGTTTGGACAATGGCTTTTAGGTAGATCAACCATGATATAACTGAAAGTAGGGTAGTGGACTTTCATTCCAGGCAAGTACACCTTACTAACATTTACTTACTAACATTTGGAGTAATAATGCAGTTTTTGTTTATGTGTATAGGTTCCTGCCCCTCTGATGCTGCTGCCTCCCTCATTGAGGGTACAAAATGTACCAGTCTTGGGGAAGTGGCTGATGGTCCTCGTTGGGAAAATGTCACTTTTATCCTGAAATACATTAATGGAGATCAGTGTCCAGATAAAATTCGGAAGAAAACAACAATATTACGCCTCAAGTGTGATGAAAACAGAATTGTAAGTGGGTTCCTTCTACTGGGATTTTGTTTGTGCAAGCAGAAGGACTTAGAAGTACTTGCAATTCAGATACTGAGCAATTTTTAAGAGATTGTTTTGTGTACTCTGTTAGCACAAATTTTGTCATCTGTAATAGCTTCAGATCATCTGCTTACATCTTGAAGATGAATGTAGTGCAGGTTGGGAAGTGTTTTAAGTAGTAAATAATGCTATTGGCTGTGTAGCTCTCAATTCTTGCATATCTGTATGCCTTGCCATTAAGTACTCTACCATTTGATGAGATTTGAATTGCCTTTTGGATTGTCTATTGACCTAGGCTACCTTTAGCTCTCCTCTCAATAATTTTATTTGTCCTGATATTGATTCTGTACTGTTGTGTATTTGAAATAATCACAGTTAAATACTCTGTCCTTGGATTAATTAATTGGACCATGATGATCAGGTTTTAGGACTGGTGTTTGAACTGAGGTCAGTTACAGGCTGCAGGGATAGACCTGTTGGCATGGAATCTCAAACTATCACTCCATAGAGATGTCACTCTCTCCACTATTTTGCGTTTAGGAATCAAAGCCAGAACTTATCACTGCCATTGAAGATTGTGAATATACTTTCTTATGGTTCACTGCTGCTGCATGTCCTCTTAAAAGCAATGTGCAAAATGACTGTCGGGTAACCAATCCTGCAACAGGTAAGGAGGAGGCCTCAGGATTTTGTATGTGGAAGTGGCTGCTGGAAGCAGCACTACTGTCTTTGTGTTCTTGAGGGACTTTGTTAGAAAAGTGCAGTGTGGCACATCCTCTGGATAGTGACTAACATGCTTATGGATGGTAGAAATATCTTGTACTGCAATGTCCCTTGGAATATAAATAGATGATAGTTTGAAACTTGTGTTTCCTCTGTTAATGTGAGTAACTGCCTTTCTAAGCTGGCAGGCAAACAGGGTCTGGTTAGCCTTCCTACTAAGTTCCTGAAGGCTTATAGTACAGAGAAATGTCTTGATTTTGAATCTGAAAAAGAGATGAAATTGTTCCCTGATCTCTCTATAGGCCACCTCTTTGATTTGACACCATTAAAGCGAGAGTCTGGCTATACCATCAGTGGTTCACACAACAGAATAATTGAGTTGAATGTTTGTGCTGAAGCTAAAAGTTCATGTGCTAATGGAGCTGGTAAGCAAGTTATCCTCTGTGGTACTGTAATCACTGACTATAGGGTAACCAAAAGAAATACTTATGGTCAAGTTTACTGTAAAGTGTAATGTTTTGCTGCAAATGCAGAAAGGGTGATGGGAACAGCTGGTGGCTGTACTGACTAGGAAGAAAACCAAATTGTTTTAGGAAATGAGGCCATACATTTTTACCCAACAGCATTCACATGGGCTCACTTCAAGTCCCAGTCCCTTTAGTTTCTAGTGAATGGGTATTTTTTTGCACATGAGGGCAGGAATGTAGGTGCTTCTACTGCATGTCTTTAATGCTATGGAAACAGAGACATTACAATCTTCCAGCTAGAGTGAACACGGTAGTGATGCATCGCTGTAATGCATCTGCATTGGGCTTTGTGTCTGCACTTCAAACCTTTGCCATGTCCTCTTTCTAGCTTTCTGTTCTGGGTGCTTCTGAAACATCAGTAGAAATTAACTTTTTGCTTAATTAACTGGTTTTAAAGCTGCTTAATTGCAGGTTGAATTACTAGCTCTTCTGTCAAATTGAATATGAAATAATACTTAGGCATCTTAGATGCTAAAATAGGAGTATTGCTTGTTGCAAAAATTATTTTTGTGCAGTTAGAAGAAACTATTAGATTGATTTGCTTTTTAAGAGGCATCTTAATAAAATTATATCTAATGTTTGACATTTTTTGTTAATTGCTTAGTTTTCAGAGAAGTGATAACCAAACACTGCTCTGTGGCTGCTTAAGCATGTATAGGTGCAGTACATTAAGCTGGTTGATGAAGTAATAAAGGCAATATTTGGTCTTTGTATCAGTGCAGTTCAGCTCAGTTTAATGGCAGCTCTGGATGGTGTGGCAAAGCCCTTCTTTCTTAGAAAAATTAAAGTGATGCTAAAATCTCCAGTTTCTTGCTGTATATGTTGTATGGTGCAATTTTTCAGGGCAGTTGCATCAGACTTGATCTGTTTTCTTAATTTTTCTTTTTTTCACTTTAGCTGTCTGCATCAGAGGTGGCCAAAATCCAGTTAATGCTGGAAAACAGAGTAAAACTTTAAGTTATGAGGATCAGGTGCTGAAGCTTGTCTATGAAGATGGAGATCCTTGCCCTGCAGACCCTGCACTGAAGCATAAGAGCTATTTTAGCTTTGTATGCAAGTCTGATGCTGGAGATGAGAGCCGACCTGTTTTTGTGTCTTTTGATGAGCAAACATGCACTAGTTACTTCTCTTGGCATACTTCCTTGGCTTGTGAAGAAGAGGTAAGAATTACTTTTGCAGAAAACACTCATGGGACTTAGAGTTTCTGAGGCAGGTTAGATATAATAGCAGTATATTTTAAATTCCTTGAGGGAACAGTTTCTTCCTTAGTAAAGAGCCAAAATTCATATAGGAGCTCTTGAATGCTTTCTCTGACATTTGCAACAGGGTGAGCAGTCCTTGACAAACTCCTGCTTCACATGTTGAGCCAAGTTAAAACTAACACTTGAGAAAAACCCCTTTGTGGAACCTATTTAGCTGCTTTCCTGTACAGCTCAAATGGAAGCCATCGGGTGTCACGTTGGGAAGTGATGGCAAAGATCCTCCAGTGCAGCAGGCCAGCAGAGCTGAGGCTGACTTGAGGATGGATAGCATCTCTGGACATGGGGATAGTCTTGTTTCTAGGCAGGTGGCTAGAGGCCAGGCAAGTGCATGATGAGTTTGCTCAGTGCAAACCAAATAAACCTTTATTGAATTATTGAATGAGTTTAGAATCTGCTTCTGATGTACCATATGTGCTGTAACAGCATAATGTGGTCAGTTTAGTCAAAGTGGTGCTCCAGAGAATGCTTTGAGGTAGTCTTTAGTTAAGTTTAGCTACATTAGCTACTGGTCATTAAAAATAGATGGTGGGTGCATGGAGTAAAAGGCAGTACTAGGAATAGAAGGCTAAATGAACTATTGGATAAATATAGATGTTTTCTTAATACCTGAGTCTTTTCTTTTGTGAAACTGCTAATCATTCTTTTTGCTGCTTTGATTACCTCTAGTGTGAGCATCATTCTCTGCAACAAATTGTTTTTCCTCCTCATCACTGTTTCTACAATACTACAATAGCTCTCACTTCCATTTCCCAATGAAATTAAATTCCAATTCTTCTTTCCCCAACAGGAATTGTCGCATCCTCTCCTTCAGCTACACACAGTTCTGGTTTCTCCTTCAGTAATATGTACCATGCTGCAATACAAATCAATAATACCCAACCCCACTGTGTTTTCTAGCCTGATAATTCCATTTGGTGATCCTTAGTGCACTTCTGATCCCTTTTTTCACAGTGACCCAAGCTATTTCAGTGTGATGACATCTAGATAGCAACAATGATTATTTGTCCTGAAATTTAATACTAATTTTGTTAGTTGCTCCATTTCCTATCTAAACAAGAAGAGATTTCTACAAATTCCTCATAGACTCTCAGTAGGGTTATGCACATTAAGAATGTGTGAAATTGGTTCTGAGGAGACTTGGTACTCAAGCCATAAACTTGCAATACACTCACTTTATATTGTTATAATGTTGTTATAACCAAGTTTTTTTGTTGGAGGAGAGGAGAGCATGGGGCCTGATCTTACAAAGTCATAGTGACTGTGTATGCTGGAGTATGTGTGCCAGATCTTTGTCTTGGTATTGCTCTGATAGGGATTCCATTCCATAAGAATGGAATGTTCATGTGAATGTGATCAAGGGTTTTCATATGCTGCTTGTAAATGCTTAGTATCTATAGACAAGCAAATATTATAACAAATGCTGCTTTACTTAGATTTGAAACTTTTAAATGTAGCTATGCTTCTTGCCTCAAGAAGGATGTTTGTCAATTACTCAAAGCAAGTAATAAAAGAATAAAAGCAATAAATGTACCTTCTTGTAGGTGAAGTGCTCAGTAATGAATGACAGTTCCATTATTGACCTGTCTCCTCTGATCCATCGTACTGGGTATTATGAGGCATTTGTGGATGAAGATATTACAGATGTTTCTCCAGATTTCTACATCAACATTTGTGAGCCTCTCAATCCTATCAAAGATGTGAATTGCCCACCTGGAGCAGCTGTTTGCATGGTTCCTGTTAATGAATCGCCAATAGTAAGTATTATGCCAGGAATCACTGAAATGTGCATTTCCTTAATAGTTTAATATAGTATCCCTGCCTAGAGACCCGATTTGAACCAGAGGCTTGGCAGTGGATTAAAGAAATGGAATGCAGAATTTAAATCTCCTCTGCAAAGTTCCGTTTTATTGCTTTTTCCTGTGAAATATTTTCCTATACTGAACCCCAGTGATCTTTTTGGATGTCAGAAGATTCAATACAGTGATAAATATAAAAGTTGCTACAGAGAATTTTTTTCATGTACTGAAGAAAATTTGTGTGCCAAATTGCAGTGTGCTAAATAGGGACACTGGGAAGTAGAATGTCTTAGTCATTATGTGGCTTAATTGATCTTGTGATAGCCTGTTGCAATTGGAAGCAGTCTAGATACTAGTATGCTCTGAAGTGCTCTTAGGTCTTTCATGTGAGAACTTGACAACTACATAAATAGGAAGCCTGTTACAGAGGATGACTAACTTGTCTGTGTCATTCCCTTGAGGGATCCAGGCTCTTGCTTTTCAGGACTTGTGTGGAAGCTTTAGAAGACAGACATAAAAAGCTGTGATTGTTTTCCGCAACTTTCGGTATTCATCTAGGGACCTTACTCCATTGTTAATGCTATTTTTAAGTTATGTGTTGGTAATTTGGCACATTGATGTAGAGAAGAATCTACCTCTAAGAGGCAGACACTCCCTGGGCTTAGTCAAACTTAGTCAAAAACTGTTTTGAGTTACTCGTGTTTTGTTAGGATTGAAATGTAATGGCTGTTCTTTGAGTATTGAATGCAGTTTTCGAAAGTACAATAGTTGTGCACCCATGTAAACCAAACAGATGAATTCTGATCTGAATCTCTGGGCTGATCTGGAATCTAGGTATGTATCCTGTAATTCTATTAATAATATTTTTGCTTGTGTAGGATATTGGTCGTGTTACTGAACCGCCCCAGTTCAATAAGGCAGCAAATGAAGTTTACATCACTTACAACAGCACTACTCCTTGTCAGATTAACAATGGATTGAACTATACTTCTGTTATTGTATTTCACTGCAGCCAAGGAACTACTCTGGTGAGACATCCATTAAACTTACATTGATATTGGAGTGTAATGGAAAGTGGGTAGTAACCAGTGTTAGCTTTGTTTAAAAGTAAGTCAAGGATTTGTTTCTATAAGGTATGGATGGACTCACTTCGAGAAGAAGTGTCATATTTGCGTCCTTGACTGGCAAAAATTTTGAGTGTGTGAACTTTAAGCTTGAGAGTAACAGGTTCTGATGATTTCAAGCATCAGATTCCACAGAAGTAATGTAATGATAACTTATTACTGACATTAAACTTAATTTTGTGTTGCACCTTGTTTAGGTCCTAAAGTTTGTACTTGTACCTCAAGCTAACACAAGAACCAGTGTAACTGTACAGATATTACTATAAGTGTTCCCCCTATGCTGTAACCTTTTCCATAATCATACACAACTTCAAAATTTGCACTTAGTTACTTATGTTTTTGTGTCAACACCTGAACACTAAATTCAGTTTGCATGGTAATGTGAATGTAACATTTCTTGAATTTTTTTAATGCTTCAACAAACTGTAGAGAAGCACTTAGATGTGTTTGTCAAACGAGTTTGCTGAAGATCATGAAAACCTTTTCTGTCAACACAGGGCATGACATGAAACTTGAGGCAGTTCTGAATATTACACAGGCCATACTAATACTTTAGTTTAAAACAAGATAAAGTAAACAATGTTCTCTAAAAACCTTAACTATGAAATTTGGTAATGCTATTGAGAAGCACAGTTCTCACACTTTTGTTGCTTGCAACTGAGCTGAACATGAAAATCTCAACCCTAATTAAGAAGAAAGCTTGTGTTACCTTGATTGATTGTTTTCTGGAGCTAGGTAGAATGCACTTCCCTTTAAAATTTTTGTTGGTACTAGTTACAATACGGTGTTTGTCCTACAATCAATGAAGTCTAGCCATGGTAGTAACTGAGGTTAACTACTGGGGAAAGGGGAAAGTGCAGAGACAACAACAAACTGTCCAAAAATTAAATGTGTCTTCCTGTGTTCTTTGGTAACAGGGTAAGCCAAAGATGATAAGGAAGGTTGACTGCACATTTGTTTTTGAGTGGGAAACTCCACTTGTGTGTCCTGATAAAGTGAAAACTTTAGGCTGCTCTGTGATTGATGAACAGTTACACTATACATTTAACCTGACCAGCCTTTCTGGAAGATCATTTGAGGTAATGCCTTCTTGTGTTGTAACATTTATTTATTTAATTTATGTATAATTGCCTATTGCTAAAAACATTTTAAAACTGCAGGAAGGGTTTCTTTTAAGCATTCTGTGTGAGAAGAGGCTGAAATGTCCTGTGGTCAGTATCGATACTTGTTTGGCTTCTGACAGGTGGAATGATGTTAGAGGCTATAATGTTTTAATGTTTTTGAGAGGGAAGTTGATGAATACAGAAGTGGGTAAAGGAATGAGAAATCTTCGCCTCTGACAGAATCTTGGATGAGACAGCAGGTCTGCTGAACATAGTTGGTCTGTGTGCTTTATCATATTTATCAGTTTTGTCATATTAATGAAGGCCAGATTTGCAAAATTAGTTATCTTTTCCTCCTGTGTTATGCAACTGCTGCCTCAGACTTGGTTTATGAAGCATTTGTGTGATTTTGTAAGTATTGACTCTAGACTTGCTGTCATGCTTCTGATTGTCTACACAGGTGTTTTCTGGACCCAACAATTACCATGTTGGTGTGTGCAGTGTAGGCTTGCCCCAGGGAAAATGCAGAGATGGGGCAGTGTGTCTGACATCCAAAAGCGGAGTGTCATCTTTTGGAAACATAAAGGAAATGAGAATGGACTATAGCCACCAGGATGAAACAGTCATCTTGCAGTATACAGGAGGTGATCGGTGCCCTCCAGGTGAGATTGGAGCAGACCCATTCTTTATGTTCAAAACAAGGAAATTTTCCCCTGAAAGTATGAGAATTTGTTGTGCCAGGAGAAAGCAAGGTAGATTTTACATATAGCAATGGAAACATGTCCTTTTGCTAAATCACAAGTGTCATTCTAATCTGCAGTGTCAACATGTATCTCCCTGGAAGAGACACTGCAACTTTTCTATAGGCATGATTGTAGCTAATTGTATGCTACGTCTGGTTTTCTAATTGGGTTTAAGTTCATTGTTCCAGTGTTTCTGTTGTCTGCTACTGACCTTCCTTTAGTACTGAAGTACAGGATCTGAATGAGGCTCTGAATACAGATATACCTGTTCTACTGTGTGTAGTTATGAGATTATACCTTTCCTTCTCAGTGACTGAAAAGGGAGAGCTCTGTGTATTCCCCTTCAAGTACAAAGGGAAGACCTATGAGGAATGTATTACAGAAGGGAAGAACAGGCCATGGTGTGCTACAACTGAAAACTACCAGGGAGATGAAAAGTGGGGATTCTGTAGTAGCAGTAAGTACTTCCTATACTTTATGTACAAGGGTCTTAGCTAACACAGGGATCCATACATGCATGCAAGCCTTGTGTAAAATGTTTTTTCTTTTTTTGCAACCTTTCTCCTTATAGCAACTGCAAGAAAGCAGTCTACCATTATCTTTACATGTGATGAAAATGCTGGTGTTGGGAGCCCATACCTTCTCAGTGAGACTCTTGGTTGTGCTGTGACATTTGAATGGAAGACTCAAGCTGTTTGTCCTCCCAAGAAAATGGAGTGCAAGTTTGTCCAAAAACACAGAACATATGACTTGAGAATGCTCTCTTCCCTGACAGGATCATGGATCTTTTTCCACAATGGGAACTCGTGAGTAATAAGCAGTCACAGGGAACAGCTTGCTTATCAGTACAGTTGTAACGTGGCATAGTATTTCTATAGTTTATTCCCTGCTCAGTGTCTTAAAAGTGTCATTGCTTAACACTTCACATAAGTTAAAAAAAGCTGAGAAAGGAACCCATGTCTCTGAATGGACAGAGTAATCAATTCTTCATTTACCCTTTCTCTCTATTGGTGATCCTTTCTAAAGGATGAATATTCACCTCTGAATTAAAAGCTATTTAAAAGCTTTATATTCAAACTGCTACCTTAAAAATGTAATTTTGTTGTTTAAATGCTATTCTTTTTTTGATTCTTCGTCTTGTTGAAGAAGAGTCTTAATTACTTAGTTGCTTTCTTTTGACTTAAATGTGTAACTTATTTTCTGACATTTAACTGGGGCTTTTCACCCATATTCCTCGATGTATTAGCATAGTGGAAAATATGGATGTCAGGAAGTCATCAACCTCTCCAGCCTCCCTCCTCCAGTTAGGAAAGAGAAATGAACTGGCAAGGATGACAGCATCTGATTCTAAACTTACAGTAAACTGCGGGGTAACAAAATGCTTCATTCACCACTTTGCTAGCAGTTCTCTGCTCTAACATAACTGAGCTGGTATAACTCTGAGGAGATAATGAACTTAGGGTAGTATTATAACTTTTATAAATGAAAAATCTTTAGGATATTTCTTGAGTCTCTTCCAATTTTTAGTTTGGACCTAGGTCAAAATTAATTAGTGACCTAATCTGGTAAATTATTAATTTTTTTTTTCCCAGACTTTTACTTGAAAATGATTATTAGAAGTAATCTGACAAACCTTAGTACATGTTTTAGTCTGTCAACTCATTTGAGATTTAGTTTTTTGCAACCTGTCTAATGTCCCATGAAGATCCTAAAGTTTATGTACTACTTCTTTGGTTTACCCTAAATGAATTTTAAACAAGTTTTGTCTACCATGTTCTGTGTAGGTACTATGTGAACCTCTGTCAGAGGGTACATGAGGGACCCACAGGCTGCCCTGAAAGAGCCAGTATTTGCAGGAAAAGCTACAATGGAGATGTTCAAGTTCTTGGACTTGTTCATACACAGAAGCTGAATGTGACAGGTAGAGTTACTTTTTGTGCCTGTGGAGAGCTAGAGATTAAAGGTTTAAATCTTACAGCCTGACTGTAGCAGTTATTAAATTATGCTGAAGCCTTTATTTTGAAATATTTTTATCAGTGAATCTTCTGTTTAAAAATGAAAACATATGACATTTAAGCCATGAGAAAACATTGAAACAAATTAACAGTGCTGTCATTAAAGCTGTAAGAAATGAATTATCTATCTGAACATCAGGAAACCCTTTTATTACAGAGAGGATACTCAAACACTGGCACAAGTTGTCTAAGGAGATTGTAGAGTTTCCTATCTTGGAGGTATGCAAGGGCTGTCTGGACATAGTCCTGGAAAGCTGGCTCCAAGTGACTCTCTTGAGCAGGGGGTTTGGACCAGGTGACCTCCAGGGGTCCCTTCCTACTCCAGCCAATCTGTGATTCTGTACTCGTGAGAGGGTCTTGTTCTTCCTGTTTGAAAAGACTTATTCTGCATCTACTAACTTTTAAAGCAGCATGTGAAGGATGATTAATTGGCTTCACTCTTACAAAAATGAATGAAAACCAATAATCTCAACTTTACTCAAGCTTCTAGTTTAAGGAATATTTTTCAAATTGGTGCTCAGGGAAATTTTCCATCCATTTACAGAAGTACTGACATGTATTGCCTGTACTTATTGTCTGAGTTAATTTATAATTGGATATCTTCATTTACTCGTACGTTTTAAAAAATTACATTTAAGTGTAAACATTTGTTATGGCCATACTGGTGATCTGAACACAGGGTACAATGTAAAGACAAAGAGTGATTTTTAAATGATTGCAAGTGAGAATGCCTCAAATTAGTGAAGTACTATAATTGATATATGGTCAATGCAGAGGAAAAGAATGCTGGAAGTAAGGAAGTCTAGGGAATGAGCAAAAGAAATTTCTGACAGCTGCTTACAAAAACGTTTTTTTTTCTTCCAGGTGATACAGTGTATATTAGTTATTCCAGCGGGCAAGAATGTAGGAAAAATAAGAAAGTAACAACAATTATAGAACTGAAATGTGCAAGAACAGTTGGCATGCCCATGCTGCAGAGGTGAGTAATAAATTTACATACCACTGATCTTCATGGCTGATTCTTTTGTATCTCTCTAGTAAACCCTTAAATCCCAGGACAAAGACTCTCTGCTCTGTTGGACAGTCCCTAAAGTAATCCTTGGTCTGTACTTGCAAGGCATAGGGTCTTCTGGAGTTTGCACAATTGTTCATTTTCATAAACATTGTATTTACCTTAAAACTTCTGGGAAAAAAAATAGGCATTCTGCTTCCAAATTAGATCTGAAATGGCCTGGATGCAGTTGTTTCCAGTGTCAGTAGCCAATGTCATTGTACAACCACTCAACTCTGTTCAAAATCTGTTTATTAAAGAACATGTTCTGTAGGTAAGTGATTGAGCTAATAAAGCATGGTTTATTTCTGCCTCAATACAGTGTATTTAACCAGAAGCTCTCTAAAATAAGGTGTGTATATATACATGATCACAAATACTAAGAAAGCTTGAGGACTTTTTGTTTAGTCTTGATATTATTAACTCTACATTGCTTGTAGAATTGGAAAACTGGATAAAATGTTCTGTGACAGCCAAAGAACAAGGCAGCAAAGTGTGACTAGCTGTCATGGTTTCGGGATGGTACTCCCTAATTCAGTGCTCCCACTGAAACTACATGCTGGTTGTTCCCTCCCCTTCCGAGGGCTGGAGAGGAGAAATGGAGGCACAAAAGGCAAAGGTCATGGGTTGAGATAATAACAATTTAATGGAAAGAGAAATAAGAAAAGAAACAGTAACAGCAACAATACCAAAGACAGAGGGTACAAGAAGGAGCTGAATGATTTGAACAAGACATCGATACATGACCTGGGTCCCTCTGCCATGCTGTGTTGGCCCAGGAGGGGACCCCTTCTCCCTAGAAAAGATGTCCTTCCCCTTGTCCCTATCAATGATGTGAGCTGCTATAGAATAACCTCTGGGTCCTGGCCATGGCCCTTCCTGGCTACTGCAAAAATATTACCCTGTCAAGGCCAGAACCAGGACACCAGCTTATACCTCTTGTTCTGCTTCGATAAAAGGCAGGTTTAACATGCTGCAAAAAAGCAGCCTGATATGTTTGCTAGCTAAAATATATCAATAAAACCCTTTGATACACTGGGAATTCTGGAATTTTCAGCTGGAAGTTCAGGTGCAGCCAGGTCTTCTAAAACTGCAGAAAAAATCCAGTGTAATTCTTCAGGTAGCTTTTTTTTTAGTGCAACTTGACTATTTTAGCTTATTTTAGGTATGATGCTTAGGCAGGACATTGTCACATGTGGGTTAGCGTCTTTTCCTTTTCTCAAGTGTAAAAGCTCTTTCTGGGAATCATCAGCTCTATTTTTATTTGGTAGGTTTGATGAAGAAAACTGTGCTTACTACATCACATGGGACACACGTGCAGCTTGTGCTGTGAAGCAGCAGGAGGTAGAGGTGGTGAATGGAACAGTCATTAATCCTGCAACTGGGAAAAACTTTTCTTTAGGGGATGTTTATTCCAAGTGAGTAAAAAAAAAAACCCCAAACAAACCCCAAAACAACAGAATGGTTCTACCCTTAGTTACCTTTCTGGAGAAGATTGCTAAACCATGCTGTTCATCATAGCTGTAGAGCACACCATATGGTTCTCAGAGTCAGTAGTCTATATGAGCCACTGAATCATGCTTTTGTCTTCATATTATCTTAAACCTTTGGAGGTATTTGGATGTTCAGTCACACATTGAGGGCAGTAGAGCTGGAAAAATCTGCTTTCTCTGCTTGCTAAGGATTATATTTATGCTAAATATAATCCTTATTTCTACTTCAGGGAGGAAGCCACAGTCCTACATCTTTTCTAGCTGCTGAATCGATCACTCAGCTTGCTCTGGAATCAACCAGTGATATAGACTGGCAACAGTGGTAGATGCTATGTCTTGGGAATAACCCTAACCTGTGAGTTTAGACTTAATAGATTTTTTCCTCTGTTTCCTCAGGTTGTACACAGCTTCTGGTGATGAACGGACAAATGGCGATAAATACGTGTATCAAATTCAACTTGCTGGTATAATAAATTCAAGTTTCCCAGAGTGTTTTGGAGCAAACATCTGCCAGGTGAAAACTAATGAACAGCGCATTCGGAGAGTTGGTTCTGCCAGAAATGCCAAATATTACGTTGATGGTAAGTACATGCTCACCAGACAGAATTGCTTGATGCTCTGTGAACTGCTTCAACCAAAAATGGTTCTTGGTTCACAACATCTGTGATAATCCATTTCTGTAAAGCTATCCAGAGTGTGTCTAGCATAATTTAGATATTTTTATTTTTTTTTGCTGTGTAAACTGTTGCAAATATGGCTTTAATGGGGGGTTAGGGATTGACACTTGAAGACTGCAAGACTTGAAGTTGAGAGACTGTGGTAAAAACCGTGTAAGATAGAAGACTTTAATCTCCTGTTTTCATCTGTGCTTGTGCTGTATAAGCAATGATTTCCCTTAGTTAACTACTTTTTTTCCCAGGGTCTAGTGTTTACAGACTGTTCTCAGGAAAGTAGTAAACTACAATTTTTTCTTCTCATTGTAGATGATGATTTGGATGTCATATTTTCATCTGACTCCAGATGTGGTAAAGATAAATCAAAGTTTGTGTCTTCAACCATTTTCTTCCACTGCAATGCAGAAGCAAAGGAAGGCATCCCTGAATTCCTTCATGAGACAGCAGATTGCCAGTATTTATTTACCTGGTACACATCTGCTGTGTGTCCATTAATGTGAGTAGATAACCATTTTCTGAAAGCAGCTCTTGTCAGCACTTCTCAGCGAAAGGCTTTTTTGTATTTATTTGTCATAGTAATTGGAAAAAGGGGAAAAGCTGAAAAAGCAGTAGACTTACAGATAAATTGATCATCATGTGTGCAGTGTTTGGCACATATCTACTAAATTTAAGCTTCTGTACCTGAAGCTGGAGAGGTACAGTGGAATTCTTATTGTTTTCACTGAGTAAAACTGACTAGCTGAGAGAAGAAGCTGTTTCATGTTACTGAGAAGGAGCAAACAGTTTGTGGGTGAGGTGTTTGGTTCCCCTTGCCTTACTGTCTGGAAAACTTTGAAGCTGTGACAAAGACTGACCTTCCCCTCTATCTGCTCACTTCTTTAGCCTGGAATGGAAAATCATCACAGGTCTTCCAGGAACAATGAAGTATTTCTGCAATTAAATATGGTCAGCTAATCTACTGATTAGTGAGGGGACGGTGTTAAAAGTAGAGTGTCTGTATCTAGGTGCTTACAATGTTCTTAATGGGTAGGCAGCCTCACTGTGAAAAATGGAGTGACTACTTTCTGGGAGTGTTTACTCTCTGGCTGCTAGCTTGAAAGCACAGGCAAACTCTTGATTCTGATTTAAACCTATTGAGGGAGGTTGGTGTGTGTAGTGCCATAGTCAGATGAATTTCTGTAGCTGTTGCAGCTTGCTCAAGTGCAGCTTTGGTTCTAAAACAGCATCTTTGTGTGGATAACTACTCCTGTATAAGCTCTGGAGTAGTTACTTGTGCTCTGCAGACTTGACT
The DNA here is from genome assembly GCF_971803275.1 of Cyanistes caeruleus. Lineage (NCBI taxonomy): Eukaryota > Metazoa > Chordata > Aves > Passeriformes > Paridae > Cyanistes > Cyanistes caeruleus. Next base: position 56,724,564 of record NC_141702.1, on the reverse strand, counting down.
GTAGTTTCATGTGCTATTTGATAACATACTAGGATGTAGGCACAGTGCATATATTTGTGTTTTTCAAGTTGTTTTTGCTTAGATGAAATCCCCTAAATTCAGTTCATACAGCTGTTATGTTGGAATGACAAGATGGTGCGGCATGTCTTCTTCTAATCTGCTGTTTCTAATCCAGTTTAACAAAATTTACCAATAGATCTTATCTTTTTAATTTACACTGCTAGATCAACCAGTGATCCAGGAAACAATCAGCACCAGACAGATGAGGAGACCCAAATACATAAAGGTCTTTCAAGGAGAAGCCAGGCTGTTGGTGCTGTGCTTAGTGTCCTCCTGGTTGTTCTCACTGCATGTCTCATAATCTTGCTGTTCTACAAAAAAGAGAGGAGGTAAGAAATTAAGAGGCTTTAGAAGTTTCTTTGTCAGGATTTGATTTTCTGCCAGAAATTAAAGGGGAATAATAAACTTCATAGATTTGGGTTTTTCAGTTGGCAGCATCAACTGTCCAACTGCTGGTTCCTTCAAATTCTCCATTACTGTCTGAAGGCCCATGTAGAGAAGGCTGGGGTGTACAACTGAGCTGGTCTAGCCTGTCTTGTGAGCAACTGGTAATTTAAGAAACATGAAACAGTATCCACACTATTGTTAATATTTGATATCCCTCTGCTTTCATGGAGTCAGGCTAGATCCATACAACAGTGTCAAGGAAAAAGTGCAAGTTCTGCTCTTCCTCTGCTTTCCAGACAACTTTTGGTTGTTTTTCCCTTAAATATGAAGGGAATCAGAGGGGTTTCAGAACAGTCAGCCTGAAGCTGTACCAAGGGGGAAGATGTACATTATCCCAGACTGGATTTTGATAGAGTAGTTCAAGATCAATGTGATAGTTTGCAGCTCATTTGTTGACATGCTTTATGTTGATGGTAAAAATCTAGTGAAGAAAAGTGAGGGCAAAAAAGTGTTCCTAATATAGTGTTCTTTCCTTTGTTTAGGGAAATTGTAATAAACAAGATAACAAACTGCTGCAGAAGATCATCTGGTGTTTCCTACAAATACACAAAGGTAATTTGACAAAATCAAATTTGTTTCTTGTTGAGTTTTCTTAATATGAAGCTTCTGTTAATAAATAAATAACCCCTTTAATTCCTACTTCCTTTTGTGCACGGAAACCATATGGTGTGGCATCAGGAAAACCACATAGCTGATATATGTATATTTATATTGTGAAATGGGAAAGGAAGATAGAGTTGAAGAAATGAAGAGCAGTCCGTAAATTGTCAAATAGCATGTGAATGTACAAGAAGAGAATAAAGTCTGTTTCACCACAGTGAAAAATGATGCTCTTGCAGTATTTACTCTCTCACAGCTACCTTAAACCAAGGGTGTGCATGCTGTGGGGTCTGATGACTGGAGGGATCAGTGTGTGTGTCAGTCTAGAGTGGCAGATGCAGTCTCTTCTTTTCTTTCAGATAAACAGTGAAGAAGAAGCTAATGAGAATGAGACAGAGTGGCTTATGGAGGAAGTCGCAGCACCAAATCCAAGAACAGCAAAAGGAGGGCAGGAGAATGGTCACATTGCTACCAAGTCTGTTACATCTGAAGCCCTTACCTCTCTCCGTGTAGATGACCTGGACAGTGAGGACGAAGTGTTAACCATTCCAGATGTAAAGATTCAAACAGGAAGAGGACTAGACAGGAGCAAGCACCCACAAAAGAAGCCACACAGTTTTGGCAATGATAACAAATCGTATTTACTGAATGGAGGAAAGGAAAGGAAAGCAATAGCTAAGCCAGGCCAGCAGCAGGCACAGAACTCTATAAATACAGCATCGTTTCATGATGATAGTGATGAGGACTTGTTGAATATTTAATAACCCCTCTTGTGCCTAATCAAATATATATAGAGAGATTATATATAACGGGACAACATTTCCAACCAAATACGAGGACTTCAGCCTGAAAGATTTTTCTGAATTTTGCCTTTAACAAGAAACCATTGAAAAGGGAAGAAGAGAAAGATTTCTTGGTTGTTTACAATGATCTGTTCAGTAATGACTGGATTTCTGACATCCAGTTGGCTGAGTTAGTTGACTCTCTCTAGCCAGGGCACTTTTTTTTTTAAGTCTCAGCATAGATGTTAAATGCTTGCTTAAAAAAGAGAAACCTTTGAAAAGAAAGGATTAAGGCTCAATGAAGCCCCTGGCTTCTGAGACTCAAGTTATCTGACTACTATTGTTTTAACTCCTTGTATTTATTGAGCCTCACTACTCAGGTTTGCTTACTAGTAACATGTTCTTCCTGCCGGCAGGGTATTCTTCTATGGGCTCACCCATTGTGAGACGAGGAAAAGTATAACTTCAGTGTGTTGGGATGATTTGATGTAAATTTTGGAGCTGGTCTAATTTATCCTGTAAATTTGAATATCCATAATAATTTAAACAGATCATTGGTTCAAAGGTGTGGACTGAAAGGTACAATTCTGTATAGCTTTAGCCTGAAATGGTTGCTGTTCTTCGCATGGTTTTTGGTTTTTTTTTGGTACTGGTCGTATGACTGACTTCATCGGTATTTGCCTAAGCAGCTGACAAGCACCCAAAGATATTTTTTTTTTTTTTTTTCCTTGATTATGGCTGGACTGGGCCAACTGCACAGAGAACCAGAGTTTTCAAGGACATAGAGGCAAGGTTCCTATAATACAATCTGCGCTATCCAGTTTGTCATCACCAAGGACTGGAGAATTCCTAATCTGTATAAAGCCTCTCTCTGGTATTAATTTCAAGAAAATAGATTTGGGGCAATATTTTCTGATAGCCTAATTTCTAGTCTGTATACTATGATCCTGGCCACGGTCATTGATTAGAAATGTTGTTGGAAATAAATGAAACTTCGTTTTTCTCTAGCAGTCTTGCTCCTCTCCAGGTGTTTCCTAAATAAAATTATGGACAAAGGTAGGGTTTCAAAGCATTGTACAAGAACATGCATTGATCAGAATTTTTTGAAACTTTTTGTTGTTCCTTTTGGCTGGCTTATTCAGTTTCAACAATGGTTTCTTTTTATAAAACTCCATTTTGAATCAAAATAGTGTAATATAAAATATTCAGCAATTTCAATAAAAGATATGAAGTGGGTATTCCAAATCCCACATCTCAAGTCTGGAATCTTTCTTACACTATTCTGTATGCTGCTCACCAGCCTAGTGTGACCCTTTCCTGCTGTGATGGTTAATGCCTCAATCATGTCTCTCAAAATGAGAAACAAATGTTTGATTACAAAGATCAGAATATATAGGTAGGACTGATGGTGTATTCTTTCTTTAATCAGACTTCAGCTTTGTTCCTCTTGTATTGTTACCAGTGGAGCTGTAAGTCAGTCTGGCTTAAGCTGCATGTTTTCAAACTTAAAAATCAGCATTTTTCATATTTATAATTAGGAGAGCTTGGAGAAGTGAAAGGCTTGATGGTGTATTCTTAATAATATCTGTTATCATTACAACAGTTCTCTCCAATGCATGTTGGAGTGTTCTGATTTCCTTCCCCAGGTCATCAAGGCCAGCATTTTGGAGTTGTTTGATCTATGAATCAACTGCATGAAATTATTTCTCCTGTGTAAAATCCCATGGTCTCTTTGCTTGGGCTGTGCCTAGCAAGGCTTAGGTAGAACACAGCTATTCTGTCTGGGAGTGCTTATCTGACCAATATCAATGATATAATTTGCATCTGACAGCAGCGAGTGACTTCAGTGCCTGGTCTTGGAACTACTGCCCACTTTTTACCTAGGTAGACATTTGCATGTAGGCTGGCTGAATCTTGCCTCACAGAGAGCTGGATGCATAACCAGCTTCACCAGACTGTTTTTCCCAGAATACTCAACCCCATGGAAGGGAAGAAGGGTTATGACAATAGCAGGGTCCAGGTGAGTATGCACAAATGGCTGGACCAGGAGCAGGTGCTTTGCCAGTCAGCAGTACAACTCCTTGGGAACTGTCCCTAAGAAACCCACCAGCCTGGCAGAGTCCCACACAGCCCCCTCTGGGCTGGCTGCAGAGAGAAGGGTGGGAAATGAGGAAAACTGGACCAGTCTGGATTGAGCTTCTGTAGTTCAAGGGAAACTTTTGCACACCACTACCAACTGTTTAAATAAAACTGTGGCAAAAGAAGTGATGTGAAGGGTTTTTAGTGTTTTTAAGATGTGGCCTAATGCCTTAGCTTCACCCACTTCCCGGGCAGGCTTTGACTTCAGTTCCCTTGGCCCCAGCTGCCTGCACACATCCTCCTGCTGAGGAAGGTTTGCAGGGGCTGGCTCTGAGCATGGTGACTGCTGTGCACTTTTTGTGTCCTGTTCCCCTCCCCAGCTCTGCGTGGAACTCCTGAAGCTGGAGAGGCAAGGCTCTGATGTGGGGTGGTGCTGTGTTTGGCTGAGGGTGACACAGCTGTGAGTGGCCAGGAGAGGACTCCTTGTTAACTTGTAGATGTTCCTGATGGAGAAGAGGAGGAAGCACATCTGTGTGATGTGGGGAATGATCTTGAAGTATTGGCCTGCAAAGCAGCTTTCACAGCTGCTCTTGGTCTGTAGCTGATGAGCAGTGAGACCAAGTTCTGTTCCAATGCCTGGGCCAGAATGGCCTTCTGAGTTGGTTTATCTTTTTTCAGAGTGTATTGTGTCTTTAATTTTTTTTCCCCCTGTTACCTAAGCTATTCCAATTGCTTTCCAGACAATTTTTCACTTTTTAAAAATGTCTTTTAAATGTTACCTTGACTTACGCTTTTATTTCTGGTGGAAAGCTGCTGTTGTCAGCTAAAGATATGGGAGCAGCTGGTCTCTATCCATAGGGAGGACAATGTACCGCTGGAGCCTAATATAATTGCATTTATTTGAGATGCCTGCACTGATGTCTCCCTAAAGTCCTATAGGTCTTCTGTGGTAAAAAAAATAGCTGTTTTGGCCATAGATACTGTATATTGTGGCTTTCCACAGCTATTCCCAGTGCATGATTCTGTACTGAATGCTTTTAATATTTTGTATCTCTGCAAAGATACTGTTGAGTAAAACTGTGTTCCCTGGTACAGGTGGGGAGAGGTTTTTCTTGGGAATGGAAGAGTGTGGAGGGTGAGGGTTGAGACACACATGATACAGGAGTTTTCAGGAAAGCTATTCCTTTACTGCTATTGTGGCTCTATGTATAGACACTTCTTTTTCAGCGTGTACCCACCTGTTTTTTACAGATTTTTTTAGAGAAGCTTTGCTCACGTGGTGCCCAGCCATTCTGCCCTAAACCCATGTATTGCTTGTGTGTTGGTTGAATTTTCTATCTATGTTTTCTCCTTAAAAATGCCCATTATTTGAGGAGCTGACTTGCGTAATTAAAAAAATAACCCCAAAGCCCCCAAGAAAAACTGAAGGGCTGTGGCCCATAGGGTCTTTTCCAGAGAACAGGAATGTGTAAGTGCTCTGATTAGGGGTTAAAGGCAAATTCTCCCTGGGTGAATTAAGGTCTGATTTCAAATGAAACCTAAAAAATAGAGCTTGCAACATGTAGTTTAATAATTTATAGAGTTAGTCTTGACTTTTGGTCAAATATCTTTGTTACTTAAGTAGCTTTGCTGCCAACTAAATGTATCAGTGCTGCAGAGGGGACCTAGTTGAGGTTTTTGAGGTGGTTTTGATGCCAAAATGCCAACCCTCGATGAGATTTTAGAGCACATTGGAGAATTTGACAGGTTCCAGAAGCAAACCTTTTTTGTCCTATGTTTGTTATCTGTTTGCTTCACCCCAGTGTACGTGGGGGTCGTCTTCTTTGCGTTCACCCCTGAGCATCGCTGCTCCAGCCCCGGGGTGGCTGAGCTGAGCCAGCGGTGCGGCTGGAGCCTGGAGGAGCAGCTGAATCACACAGTTCCCGAGTGGGATGGCCACGGGGCCAGCTTCAGCAGCCGCTGCAGGAGGTACGAGGTGGACTGGAACACAACAGGCATCAGCTGCACTGACCCCCTGGGCAGCCTGGTGGGCAGTGGGAGCAGCGTGCCCCTCGGTCCCTGCCGGGATGGCTGGGTCTACAACTCCCCAGGGAGCTCTCTCGTGACAGAGGTAAAAACAGCCCCCTTTGCCCTGTCCCCTCTGTTACAGACAAGGTGAGGGTTGGGGGGTGAGGGTCGGTGGAGCCTTGCCTGTGCTAAAATATCCCCTGCTTACCTGGAGAAGAGATTGTCTCTTACTGTGAACTTGCGCTTGGGGGTTTACAAGTCATCTTCCCTCTGTCCTTGCTGTGGAATGCTGCCTTGGCTGCTCAGGAGGCTTATATCTCTAGCTGGGGAGCAAAGCATATTTCAGCAAATAAATCCCCTGGTAGATAAAGTCCAGTTCTGAATGAAATCCCTGTCACATGAGAGGTCCAATTGGTGAAGGTGTATAAACAGCACAGCTAGCTGTGCTGCAAACAAAACCGGCCAATGCAAAGGTCTTCTTTTCCCCACCCCCTTATTTTTTTTTCTTTTTATTTTTTTTTCCTTTTTTTTTTTTTTTTGTGAAGAGAGTCTTTTAAAGTTGGTTTTAAATAAAAATGAATGGCAGTCAGTGTGGGGAAAGGTACTGCCTCCCACAGTTAAACAGCTTAAGTCAGGAATAAACTGTAGAAAAGCCAGTGACTTTCGTGTTCTCAGGAGTGGGAATAAGCTGAAAGTGGTACTTAAGCTACTTGCTGTACTTCAGCAGTTTAGGTGCTTTAAAAACAAACCAGTAACTGGGATGACAAGCTTGGTCTCATCATAGAAACTTCCACCAAATATTTAGAAGTGGTCAGGATTTTTTCCCCGTTTCCCCCTGTTTAACACAGGAGCAGTTAAAGTCTGTGCTCTAGCAACTTCAGCATCCAGTTTTGTGAGAGGTTGGCCCTAGGTGTAAGGGTGTTCACTCTAAGGGTACTTCTTTCAGCAAGTGACAGGTTGTGAGATGTGAAATTGAGGAAGTGAGGCAGGGTGACCCAGGCCCTCTCTGCAGCAGCAGCTCAGCAGGCATGTCTCACTGGAAAAGGCTGCAGCAGATCCTGTGGTCCAGATGCTCCCACCACCATCTCCTGAGGTTGTGGGAAGCTGAGCACTTGCAGTCTGTGTGGGCTCATGCAGTATGCTCTGACATCAGTTTTCTCCCCTTTCCTGCTGAAGGGGATGCAAGGCCAGGCCCACAGGCCACTTCCTTCATGGGATAACCAGCTATGTCACATAATTCTGCATTTTGTCAATGACCTCCTGGTTTTGACTGTTTCTGTGAAACTTCTCAGGATCTGTTATGTTGTCCCCTGCTCGGATAGCTAAGAAAAGGAAGGGATAATGCAGTGAAAGCCATGTTATTCCAAAGGAAAAATTTACATACGGAAAGTGTCCTCATGGAAAATCCCATAGAGCATCAGAAAAAATACTTGTTTTTTTCTTAATTATGGATGCATAGATTCAATTAAACCTAGATACCAGGAGTAAGGGAAGGGATTCTCAGTCATATTAAGGAAAGGTTTTTGCAATAACTTTTTCTCCAGTAGCTTTTATGCATTTCTACAAGTAAGATAAGATAAGACTAGGTGGCAAATATTTGTGGGTACCCATGTGGTATAAAGCTTGGCCACAGATAAAAAATATCTGTTCTCCAGACACATACAACAAGTCGTTGAGCTAAAGATCAGAGCAGAGAGAAAATGCTGTGAGCTCAGGGCAGATGCAGATACTTGCACCCTCCTCCAGGAGGCCAGTGCTCCATGGGATATGGGACAAGGCAGGCTCCTGAAGGCATCTAAAATGCTTTTTAGTAAAGGCATCACACTTAGTCCTGAGTGGTCTGTGGGGACAATTCTGCCATGCCAGAGTATAAGGCAACAAGAACTGCTTAGAAATGTTCACCATCAGCCATAAAAAAAAGCTGTTTAAAAAACTAAGGGCGATCGTCAGATCCATGCTGATTTGATCAATGAGTGCCGACAGTTTTGGGTGCCAGTTTTCACAGATAGTAACTCACTTATGTTCCTTCCAAAAAAGAGAGATGAGACATGAATGGGAAATGCCAGTAAACTGCTCAAGGGCTTGATCCAATTTTTAATGTTGGACAATTAGTTAAGTTAGTAGGATTTCTGTGTGCTGATAAAACAGGCATTGACCCAGAATACAAGCTTAAATCTTTAACTTAAGTGAAGGAGAGTTGTGGACATGAGCCAGCTCCTCATTTCACTCTTTTGTCTCTGACTGTGGTTGCTCCTTTAGTTTGACCTGGTGTGTGAGGACTCCTGGAAGTTGGATCTCTTTCAGTCTTCTGTGAACGCTGGTTTTTTTCTTGGCTCCATAAAGATTGGCTACATTGCAGACAGGTACGTGTGAGCTGGCAGAAAAACCCTCTGACCTCCCTTATCAGTGTACAGCAGCCAAGCTTAGATGAAGGTTGTGCAACTGATACCACCTTTGCTCTTCTGAAAAAAAGGTCATCCCCCTGGGAGTTCAGCCACAGCATGAGCCAGTATCTTTCCTGCCTTTTAGCTTGTATATGGTGCTTAGCACAGATCTGCTCAGTGAGCCCTGCAGAGCCCACGAGGACGGTTTTAGAACTGTACACCCCAAACTTCTCTGTCGCATCAGAGCCCTTGGGTGTTAACCAAAGCCAGGAAATGCTGCTGGTTTGGATCTCCCACTTCATCTGTCACAGTCTGTGCAGCTGCAGCTTGGAAACGATTTGCTTCTTTTGGAGAAGCTTAGAACTAATTGGCACAGATTGCCAGATGTGTACAGCAGCAGTCACTGGGAAAAAACCAGATAATCCCTGCACCTCCCTGTTCAGAGCAGCAGAGTCAGACTCCCTTGCTCAGGCACCTGGGGTTAAAGAGAAACAAATGCCAGTACTGGCGGGCCCATTTTCCCCTTTGCTCCCCTTCTGCCTAGGACTATTAGTACAGCAGGCTCTGAGTTGCTCCAGCTGTGAAATGCAGCCCATTCATATGTAAATCATTCATAGTGTTTCAAAGGTTAAGATTTCCGAAAATAAATCCCTTTTAAATCTGGTGCATGTGGAAATATCAGAATGACAATATTAATGCATACTTATTTTTCAGTCCCAATGTAATATATTTAAACATGGGATTATTCTTTATTTCCTGAAAGTTTTGTGGAATTGATGAGTAACTGGCACAGTAACTTTTCATGGCATAGAAAAGGAGATAAGTGAGTAATGGGTGAGAAAAAAAAAAAAAGCACCTCTCTATTTTGCATAGAAAAATTAGATTTCTTCCCCCTGAAGATAGACAAACCTCTTACTAGTTTAAAATGCTTCCATGACTAGTGGCTTACTTCATTTTGCCTATCATTTTCCAACCCAGGTTTGGCCGTAAATTTTGCCTTTTAACAACAATTGTTGTAAATATTGTGTGTGGAATCCTTCTGGTCTTCGTGCCCACCTACCTGTGGATAGTCATCATCCGGTTCTTGCAAGGGCTGGTCAGCAAGGGCTGCTGGACTGCAGGCTACATCCTGGGTGAGTGCAGGATCTTCTCCCAGGAGCAAGACTAGCTGCAGAAGATGAAGGGACAAAACTCAACCCCAAAAACCGTGGGAAAAAAAAGTGCCATTTAAAAAATGTGTTTTATTAAGGGGTTTTGTCCTTCTTTGACTTCTCAGGATGTTTTCAAACACAGTCTTTAGGGAGAAACAACAGTAGCCTTCAAAGCTCAAGCAAGCAGTGGTGTATTAGGGCTCTTACCTCAAGATAGGCTTTCCCCTATGGTACAGCTCACTTTAGCAGATCTGTCTGGGGCTCACGGTTCTTCTTCCATCAGGCTCTGGCTGGGGAAGGTGACCAGGCAGACACAGTCCCTCTGGCCTGGACACAGACAGGATGGTGACAGAGGAGGCCATTGAAGAAGCAGGCAGAGGGTGGGGAAAACTTGAAACATTTTTATGACACAAAGAGCATTAAAGGGCAAACAGTGGCTTCAGAACCTAAAAATAACCGAAGAACAGCATAAACTTGCTGATAAAAAGACAAGGTGTTTGTGTACCTGTGTGTATCAACTGGGCTGAGCAGAGGCCAAGCCATGGAGGAGCCAGCCTGTGTGGGTGCCTGCCCCCAGCACTGCTGGTGAGGCACAGCTCTGTGGCCAGGCTGGGTCTGGGGCCACCTCAGGACTGCTTTCTGGTTCAGGGTAGAGCTGCCTGGGTTCTCTGATTTTTCTGGAGTGGAGTTCAGTCTCCTGTTCAAAATTCCCGACTGCGAGCAATCACTGAAGCAGTAGATTAACTGTTTTAGAAGCTGATCAATGGAACCTTAACTGTGTTAGGGTGGCAGGTGGCTCTACTAAGTATCTCTGAGAGATGCAGTTCATTGTGATAGTGGTAAAAATGTAAAAGTCAGTGGCCTAAACTTCCATTAAGCCTTTAGTGTGGTCATCTTACTAATTTAGTTCTCCAGATGTCTGATATTAATAAAATAAAATGCCTATCCTGCAGTTCAGACTGTCTTCTGCTAAGACACAATTATTCCTTCCTGTGCTTCCTGGATGCTTGCTTGGCCTCTTAGATCCTTTCCTGGCATATATAAAATCTCCATCCCCTCTTCTGGAGAGCTTTAAGCCATTTTAGAGCACTAGGTCCTTTTCAGGACAATGATTTGCCCCATCCTGATATTTTCTCTGTTACATCTTCTTATTCCTGGATTCTCTCGAAACTCTCTTATGAAAAAGATCCTGAACCAGCCCAAAAGCTCCCTTAAATTCGTATCTTGTCCCTATGGGCGGCCAATACTGAATGTCCAGGGAAGGATACAAGGACAGAACAACCTTGTTGTCCTGCTCTGCTGGAGCACTTTTCTAGCCTTCAGCTGCTTCTGGCTCAGTCCTCCTGAGCCTGAGGAGATGTCTGTGCATCATTTGTCTGAGCAGCATTAGCCAATTTGTGGTTCCAAAACTCAGCAATTCATTTGGCTGCTAATTAGTTCCTTACTGCTCTTTTTCTAATGAGTTTGCCTTCTTGAAGCCACACAGCTGAATGCAAAATGTTGAGTGTGGGTGTGCCTGCCTGCTGGAATAGTTACTTTTAACTCTGTGTCAACAAGACTTCATGTGTGGGTCGGTGCTGTGGAGTTGCAAAGTGCGGATGAACAGTGATCCCAGCCTGGCCTGGGAGCTCTGTGCGTCCTGTGACACAGGCTTTCCTTCTGCACTTGGAGTGAGATGCAGGCCAAAAGCCTCTACTTTAGAAATAAAATATTCAGCCTTCTTGTTGGGTTGGAGGCATTACCTATGTTGGCATTAGATTTCACAACAAAATCCACCTGTGTGCCCTGGGGAGTGCTTGGTTTACTCTGTGATCTCCACAGTAGAGCACATTCCTGGATGTCTTAGGCCAGTACGTGGCCAGCAGCAGTGTTTTCTTCTCTGCTGGAGTTTGGGTGCCAGAAAGGCGAACCAGGGGGTTTTGTCTGGGGGCATTATGCCGGGTAGCCCATCATTACCAAGGTTTCTCCAAGGCGTTACCGTAGTGTTGGTCCTCCAGCATCCCCCGGCTGGTTTCTGCCGTGTGGGGCAGCCACGGCACTCACCTGTCCCTGTGCACGTTCCCAGTGACAGAAGTGGTGGGCCCGGATTACCGGAGGACGGTGGGCATCCTCTACCAGGCGGCTTTCTCCGTCGGGCTCCTGCTCTTCGATGCCATCGCTTACGCCATCCCTCACTGGCGGTGGCTGCAGCTGACGGTCACCCTGCCGACCTGCTTCCTCCTGCTCTACTACTGGTGGGTGCCCTTTTGTTGGACCTCTGCCCGCCACCCAAAAAACCCGGCTTCTCCTGCTTCCCAGGGCTTGATGCTGAGAGAGACCTCCTTTCTGGCGTGCACACCTCTTGGTTGCGAAGAGAAGGTTCCCAGCAAAAAGGAGAGGGAAATAGGACCCCTCAACGACTGAGATCTTGTTGAATCCTAGCCTGTGCACCTCACCTGACCTTGTGTTTAAAAAACAGACCACTTGCGGGAAAACCGGACTAGTATAATTTATTATTTTCTTTAAGCAATTCATAAATGAAAATAGGTGCCTTGGCATAACTTTAGTTGGTCTTGCACTGAAAATATGGTTATTGACAGACCATCTAATGCTAATGTAACTGTAACAGGTTGTTAGCATGTTCTTTTAAGGCAGAAAAGCTGCAGTTTTTTGTGGTCCAACCGAAAAAAAGTACTTGGACACTCCTTCATTTGAATTTCCTCTATTTTTAATCAATATTTTTTGGTTTGAGTGGCTTGGATTTGAGAAATTGTCTGCATGGGTCAAGTGGTTAGGAATAGCAGAAAGAAATTTGTTGCCTTCCTTCTTCCATTGTTTTGAATTAGCAAGCCAGTTCTAGCTTAATTAGTACTTCTTAACCGAGAAGTATTATTGGCAGAAGTTAAAAAAGGCTCCCTAAGAGGAGCTGGTTTGTGGTGAATGGGCTGGATAAGACAAGAGCCCTACTCACCCTCGAAGCTCCTCCCTGATGTATCTTTAGCAAACTCCTCTTTGACTAAAGCCACTACCTCAACTGTTCCTCTTCCAGTCTCAGCCAGGGGATATACTACTTTCCCTCACTGGGGGAGTGGGATGTAGCACACGAAACCCACCCAACCAAAAAACCAGAAATCCATCTACCTCTGTTTAACCCCTCCAAAGTCTCCGCTCACGGGAGAATGGGTAGGCTTTGCTTCGTTGTATAATGGCATCCACTCGCGTTGTAGGTGCCTCCCAGAGTCTCCCAGGTGGCTGATATCTCAAGGAAAAAATGACAAAGCCATGAAAATTGTCAGCGATATAGCTAAAAAAAATCGGAAAAAGATGCCTTCCCATTTTAAGGTGAGCTCAGGGTTTGCTTGTGTCATCATGACAATACCTTACATAAGTTCTTCCCAGAGAAATTTTATGTACTATGTACTGGCTCTTCCATAGGATATTAAATTTGAAGAGGAAGACTGTGGAAAGCAGAATCCCTCACTGATGGACCTCTTCAGGACACCACAGATAAGAAGAAACACGCTCATTTTGATGTACAACTGGTAAGAATATAATGCTAGAGACCTGGTTTTGGAGTTCTGGATTTGAAAACTCCATCAGGACACAGATGTCTGTTTTCTTACTATCTAACAAATCCAGGATGCTCTTCTCTGCCCAGGTTCACGAGCTCCATCCTCTACCAGGGGCTCATCATGCACATGGGAATGGCTGCTGAGAACATTTATCTGGATTTTCTCTATTCTGCACTTGTTGAGTTCCCAGCTGCCTTCATCATCATCATCACTATTGACCGTGTTGGGCGGCGCTACCCCTGGGCCGTGTCAAACCTAGTGGCTGGGGCCGCCTGCCTTGCCACAGCCCTCATCCCAGAGGGTAAGTCACCTGAATGAAGCCCTGTGGGGGCTTCCCACCCTGTCCTCTGGAACCTCCACGCTGCTTTGTGAGGGTGCCTTTGCCACTGCTCACGTGGTCCTCACTGCTCCTGTTCCCTCACTCACACGTGTGAAACGAGGTCCCTTAAAAACATCAACTGAAGTGAGATCAGAGGTCCCACAAAATAACCCTGTTGTATTAACTGACAGCTGCTAAATCACTGGGATGCTTTTAAATGTGTTGAATGTATTTTCTCTGCAGACATGCATTGGTTAAAAGTGATAACTGCTTGCATTGGGAGAATGGGAATTACTATGGCTTTTGAAATGGTTTGCTTTGTAAACACAGAACTGTATCCAACTTATATCAGGTAGGTGCATCCTCTCCCCAGCTGGCATTTGGCCTGGAAACAAATAGTTGAGGTTGATGTGTATCTTATGTTTTATGCTAAATTAAGTTACCCTCAAATGTGTCAGAACTACACAGGTACTGTTGAACATAAAGTAGGTGAAGCACAATTAAAATGCTTTAAAAAGGTAGCTTAATAAAGAAATGTACTTTTAGGCAAGGATAAAAAATCACATGACTGAAATAAAGGGAAAATTCAGGAGAACCAGGGTGGGTGAGGGATCTGAAGTTCCACAGAATGCCTGGATCTGTCCTGTGAAAGTTGTGATCCATCCCCTTCCCTCTGCAATGCTCTGACACTAACATGATCCCTTTGCTGCCAAACCAGGAATCTCGGGGTGATGGTTTGCTCCTCTTTGTGTGATATTGGTGGAGTCATCGTCCCCTTCATTGTCTACAGACTGGTGGAGATCTGGCACGATCTGCCACTGATTGTCTTCAGTAAGTGCCACCTTACCTCCTTGCTGGCCCCTTGTGGGGTGCAGTGGGGCACCCAAGTTCCAAAGGGAGGGAAAAGCCACCAACACAGCTGCTTGAATTCAGCAGAATCCCCTTGCTCTCTACAAGGCCTTAGCCTTCAGTTTATGACAAGCTGGAACTTGTTTATTCACTCATGTCCCCCCTGCCCCTGTGATTTCTCCTTGCATTTTAAAGGAAGTTAGAGTCAAATACACGTTTGACAGCTGGCAAAGAGCTCAGGAAATTTTTGATTAATAGCTTAATATTTGATGGCTTTAAAGCTGATTCACTGCTCTTTTGTGAGTTATATTGTCTCTGTCCAGCAGTTAAAACCTAGAATTTAAGGTAATTGCCTATTTAATGGAGTACAAGTGTGGCTGTTACGCTTCAGCTTTTCTAACACTTTGTTAACTGTCTCTTCATCTATTTGGAAAGTGGCTGGTAAATAAATGCAAGATAAGTTTTGCAGACTAGTGACCTGAACTCTCAGGTCAAGGCCTGCAACACTTTTGTGACTCTTTAGGTCAGCACATTATTTATAGAAAAATACCTTGAATGGCAATATGCGGATTTTAACAGACAGGACATCTAGAAGGGCGCTTAGTAGATTTAAAATACATGCCAAACATGTACAAACTGGATAAAAAAAATTATCAGAGGAGAATTTGGTCATATTGCATAGAAGATAGTACATTGTGTATACATTTTCTAATCTTATGGGAATAGCATAAATATGGAATGTGTTTTCTGGCATTCTTTAGCACTAAAAAGAGTTTTTTCGTCTATAAAGGAAGGATCTGTCCAGTTTGAGGTGTCCTAGTTAATGCATAACTCAGAAGACAACTTGTCTTGGTGCTGTCTCCACAGGGCAGCCACATCCTTTCATTTTAGCACCAGCTAAAATATAGTTTTGCATACAGAGACTTGAGGTGTACATCTTGTATGAAGAACAAAATAAAATGCCATTGACAAGTCTGTTCTGTCTGGCAGTAGCAAGTGGTTGATAAATGCTTACAAGCTCTTTGTGCCTCTGTTTTGAAGCTGTGCTTGGTTTGATTGCGGGTGGATTGGTGCTCCTTCTGCCTGAAACTAAAGGAAGAGTTTTGCCCGAGACTGTGGAGGATGTTGAAAACTTTCACAGGTGAGTCATGATGATGAACTTGTAGCAGTTTTCACTTGAAACTGGGCAAAATCCCTGTCCAGGGGTAATCCAGGGATTACTTGGCTGCCTTGTTTGTTTCCAAGAATTTGCTGGGTAATTTCCAGGCTCTCACTGGACAGATTCAGGACTTTTTTATCCCATGTCTACCTAGGCATCTTGAAAACAAGTAGCCTAGGCCTTTACTGGCCTGTGAATAGCTGCACTAGTCTCTCAAATGTGCTGCAACACCATTATAAATGGTATTTATAATATTAATTAATAATTATTAACAATTGAACAGCAAAAGGGCAGTCTTGATAGCAGCTTCACACGAAGTGAAGCACCGGTATCTGCTGAGGAGCAGACTAGGTTTGTTGAGGAGCAAACCTAGGGAAATAGATATCTGATCGTTTTCTTGGGGCAAAAGCAGAGCAGGTGAAGAACTTGAAGTTAGGTTCTCCCTGAACAACTTCATTCCTGGTTGATGTTCATGTTCTATTACTCTTGCAGGAAAAGTGCTCCAAAGACCAAAAATATCTATCTCCATGTCCAAGGATCAGAAGCAGGACGTGGCTGAAGAAGGCATAACTCTTACTGGGTAGTGTGCTTTAGGGCAGTAGCGTGGAAATGCCACTCAGAATAAATACCCTCTCAAAAATCTTGCCTCTCTTATTTCAATTTCTACGTATATCCTTTATTTACAGTGTTTAGAGTTTTCTGATGGGATTGTCCCTATTGCTGCATAGCTGCTTCCCCCTCTGTACACTAAGAGAAACATATTTTAGGGCTGGGAAATTTTTGTATCAGCTGTGTGGATTTCAATGTGCACTTCAAGAGGTCTAACTTGAGTATGGTGGGATCCAGACCAACAAAACTTTGTAAGTCTCCATAAAGTCTGACTTTGTTTGTTTTTTTTAAGAAGAGGCAGCATAATGTAAGAGATTTATCTCCATTGTAGAATCAAGGTAACTACAAACCTGGTTCAATCGTGTGACAACTCACACAGAGTTTTTAAAAATTTGATTTTAGTTTCTCCTATTTTATTGGCTACTCACTAGGATAGATGCTCACAAGGATGGGCATGTGGCAACTCCAGAGCATGAAAAAGAGTGCATAGGAGAAATACTCATAATCCTTCATAAGGTAATAGCATTATACATGTGCCCTGCAGGGGCATTCCTTTGGAGTGAGCTGGGATCAGGCTTGGGGACTTGCAGGACCCTTGGTCAGGGTCCGGTGCATCAAGGAGAGTCAGGAACAGCACTGGGTCTTCCAGGAAATGCCCAGCACCTTCAGAAATTTCCTAGTCCATCCTGTTGAGCGACTGTAACAGGCCTGTGGTTGCAGGGCAAAACAGGGACAGTGGTTCTGTGGCTCCCCTTCCCTGTGTTGCTGTTCCCTATCTGCTGGAAAACACTGGCTTTCCATAAGGATACCGTGAGCAGGGTACAAGATACCTCTGCCTTTTGATAATCAGCTGCAGAGAGAGAACTCCCAGCTGAGCAAGACACTGCTGGACTCGAGCAGGCAGGGTGAAATTCCCCCAGGATTGGATCCCAGTGACCTTGCACCTGCTTTCAGCTGACCTGAGGTTCAGTTAATGTTCAGTGTTGCTGTGGGGGCCTCCAAGGCAGGGAAGCGTGTTGTGCAGCGAGGCAGAGCCATGGCAAGGTTGCCCTGAAAAGATTAGGGACAGATCAGGAATGACATGACTTTGGCCCAGGCAGTTGCAAAATTAACATTTGCTTCAGGATCAGAGGGGAATTGTCCTTAGAGGGCAGGAGGAGCAGCGGGGGTGTAGTTATGTGTCTGGTAGAGCTGATGTGCTGCTGGTTGAACACATGTCTCTGCTCTGCACTAAAAACATATCTGTCAGAATTTCTGACTTACAGTTCTTTGATATAAAACCTGTTACAGATGGAAAATGGGGGCAGTGGCAACAAGTCAAGCAAAACAGAAGCTGAGATGAATAAATTAATAACTGCAAAAGCTGAGTCCCAAGCCCCTTGCCCACCACACTGGTATTTATTCCCACAAGCACTGCTGCTGGCACAGCAGGAGCTACAGAGGTGGCAGGCTCTGGCACACCTTTGCTTTGCGGTCACCTACAGGTGATAGTGGCATCTGCTTCTGGTGGCTGCTTAATAAGCCCAAGGGCAAATGTCCTTCCTTCATTTCTTTGCTGGTGACCTTTTCCCCATTCATGGATTGCTTCCTGGAGCTGGGAAGTTAAAGAGATGTAAAAGCTGGTCCAGCTGCACGTGGCTGCTCTCAAAATGGGGAGCAGCAGCAGCATTGTGTCCTGGGGGGTGGCAGGAGGGTGTCAGCCCCAGGCTGTGAGTGGCGCTCATATCCTGCCTCAGGGAACAGACTTTGACAGTGACACAGCTTCCCTTCCTCTCAAGACTAGCTGAAGCCTGTCTGCTCCTGGGGCTGTTGGAGCATAACCAGGGCTGTCCCTGGAGCTTGGGAAGGAGCACTTCAGGACCAAGCACCATCTGACTCTGGTAAGAAACCTGGGAGCAAGTAAACAAACCCCTTAAGAAGACTCTGCCCCTCACCTAATTACTTAAACCTGGACATTATATCAACTATGCCTGAAGAGAACATAAAAGCTCCATGTTTTGGGGTGCCCATCAGTTTTCACCAACTGGGTTTTGGCCACCAGTTTTAATTTTACAAATTTCCTGGTGTTCTCCATGGCATCATCTGATGGGCAGATGATCTTGTGGCCAAGGGCAGCACCTTTCTATGCACTGTTCTTGTCCTCTGCTGTTGCTGTCAGCACCTAAATCCTAATGCCAACATGCAAGCATGGCTGTTGTTTGGACACTTCTGTGTTCCTATCCCATCCCTACTCTACAGCACTACATCCTTAATATTTTAACATATTAAGAAATTGGGCCGTCTTGCACATCTAGAGCTGGTCGGGAGACAAACTCAAATCCAGAGAATAAATATAAGTTGATGAATATGATGTGAATCACAGCTTCCCAAGAGCCGTGGAGAGGGCTCTTCAGCCTTCAAAGGCACTACAGCAGTGATTTTTCCACCATGGTATGGAGGGAGAACTACTTTAAAAGCCATATCTTTTTTTGGCTTAACTTTTCCCCCGCCTCAGTACTTATTTCTGACAGATGTTTGGGAGTTTAGCCATGTAAATAATCAATCTCAGGAGATTAGGAAAACATTCATGCATAAACACAAACTTTCATGTGCTTCAATATGCAGGGCAGAGTGTCCTGTTACTGTTTGTGCTGGTCCCAGGGGTGGCTGTGATGGGGCTTTCTGCCTCTTCTCTGTCACTCTTGATGCACTTGTACGCAGCCCAGCACGTCCTGAGGATTCACTGACTCCAACTCCTCATTGTCTTTTATTTTTCATTTTCCAGCTTGCCTAATATCTCATCAAATTCTGGAATGCCAAACCTTAAAAGCCAACCTGGGCTTAGAGATTCTTATTTTTAGTACATATTTTTCTGGAAGAAGAGAAAAACTAGGAGGGAAAAGGATGCCCCAGGCTCCTACAGTGGCAGTGCTCATGGGTGGGTGGTGGGAGCTGAATTATCAACCAACCAACAGCACCAAGATTTTAAGGGAGGTAGGGGGAACTGTGACAGTAAATCAGACACGGCCTCTATGTTACTTTTGTGCAGAGTCAGCTGTAGCTTGGAGGAAGAGTTGGGCTACGACTGCACTCCTTGCTACAGAAATGAGCTGAGTGAACAGCCCAAAGAGATTTCTGGTTTTATAAGAAGCAAAAGAAAATGTTCATTAATTTCCCACTCCTGCCACATGAGTTGCTGATGTCAGATGCCCTGGGACACCAGAAACATGAATGTGTTCAGGAGGCAAATAGAAAAAAAATTTGCAGGATGGTCCATGAACCACTTCTGGCCCAGGAAGTCTGCTCCTATTACACACAGTGCTTTGGCAATCAGATGGCCCCAGTGGGGGTCAGCCCTGCTGCTAAACAGTGGTCCCTGCCCAGAAGGTGCAACTACACCTGCATAACTGAGGACTGAGCCTGTGAGCCAGCCTCCCTTGCTGACCTGGATCAGGCAGGATGTCACCATCCAGATGTAGCTCAGTGCAAAGGCCAGCACAGCCCCTGAAGCTGCATTGAGGAGGACTGTGACCAGAAGACAGAGTTTGTGCCCAAAGCTGTGGAGGGAAAAAAAAAAGAGAAGAAAGAGGCTCAGCTCCTGGAAGGGTAGGAGGCAAACCAAAGGGCTTGAAGAGGCTGGAGGTTTTGAATAGCAGTCTATATCTGCTGTTCCCTTTGCATCATTAACCATCTCTATGGAATTTCAGGGATCTCCCTGTCTTGTGTTTTCAGGTCACTGCTCACTTTTGGTTAATGACTTGGCCAATGAATTCAAGATTGCTCTGATATGGCTTTCCAGCCCATCTTTCAAAGCTGCCATAGCTTTATAATGGGGGTTTGTTTGCTAACTGTGATCTTTCCATATTTTCTTATCAACCCTGGCTAACTACTGTCATTTGTCATTCCCTTTATCACCATGACTCACTGATAGTCAGAAAGAGAGGGTTTCCAAAAGAAACAAGCTGTCTGGAACACTGGAAAAGCATTTGACCTCTAGCTGACAGAGATACATATTCAGTTAGAAGTATGAATTATAAAAGCCATTTAATTAGTCAACATCCACTAACAAGAATACCACCATAATAGGTCCCAGCCAAAATGAGTGGCTTTTGTTTTCCACAGTAACATCAGCAGATCCCATCATTCAATCTTCATCTTCTCATGAGCCTGACATACAGACATTTTTGACTTGCCCTAAAGTTCAGCCCATGAGAGCCTCATCAGACCACATTTAAGACTTGTGGTTTTGTTTTCCCCCTGAGTGCAATACATCCTGGCTATGGTACTTTGTGTTGCTCTTGGGTGCTCTCAGTGCAGGAGCAGCATGAGCTGGGACAGGGTGGTATGAGCAGAGTGGAGACCCCTTAACACTCTGACATGGACGTGTTTTATCTTAGGAGGAATCATTTCTTACTCCCTCATGTCTTTTCATACCCCTGCTTCAGAAAAAGGCTTTGGGAAAAGATCCTTCAGTATTTTGACAGAGAGAGAGAGAGACAGAAGCGCATTTAGGCTATAAATGACTATGAATTTGGAAGCTCTGGTTTCTGTTGGCTCTCACCATCACATGGTGGCAAGAAATGCCTTTGCCAGGGAACATGATTGCTTGGAAAGGTGATCTGAAGAGTGGTGCTTCTGACAACCATGGAATCTGCCCTCTGCTATTTCATGTCCTGTTATGCCTGGATAAGGATGCACCACCACCCAAGCCTCACTTCTGGGAAAAAGGTTGGAATGCTTTCAAGTTTACTAGGAGATTAGTCAGAAAACAAGAACTTGGATTTAAGGGAATGAGAAGATGAGGGAGGTGACAAATATTTCTGATAAAAAAAAAAAAAAGATCTTCCAAAATGCATGTGAAGAAAAGCTGAAATTGTCATAAGTCTTTCCACTTCTGTCCTGGAAATCAGACAGAGGACTCCATCCCAGGATGGAAGACTGTATCTAGGATTTTAGTGGTATTGCTGTAGCCATCTGATGTCTTTCACCTGACAATTTCTTTTGCCAAAAGTGTAGACACACACAAGATGTAGCCACAAAGAGTTACTTGAATAAATCACTATCTACTGATGAAAAATTCCATTTAAGCCTATAAAAAAGCTGGTCTGGCCCACTGGCAGTATGGTAACGATTTGATGAGGATGGGAAAGCAAGTTGTCCATCTGTGCATAGATGAGCTTCTTTACAAGCAGATTTGTCTGCACAACCTAACTGATGCTGTGTCTGCCTGCACTGAAGCTAGGCAGCAGAGACCAATGAGACAAACACAGTCTCATCCTAATTTTGTGACACTGCAGAAGTACTACAGGGAATGGCTGTTATGTCCCTTCCCATAGGAGGAGTGGGACAGTGAAAGAAAAGGAACAATAGCAATATCTGTTCAACAGAGACAATATTGGGGCAGTCTTGGGAAGAAAAGGCTATTGAGAATACAAATTAAAAAAAACAAAAACAAAAACCAAATAAACTAACTCAAGGTAGACTGGATCTCCAGAAGGATTGTTCACTGCCTGTTACCTGAATTTCTTGAAATTCCAGTCTCATCCTCCCTTTTTATTTTACTGAAAAATTTGGTAAATATGCAGAGGCAGATCAGCTACAAAGCACTAAATCTGTTCAGAGTCTAACCTAAAAAAAAAAATCCATTGGGCAGATATATGGCACAATGATAACCGTAGAAAAGAGGAAATGAGGGACAATAATATCTAGAACTGGCTAAATACAGACTCAGCTGAGAAAAAGGAGGATCAAATAAAATTTGGGGAGAAATAACTGCTTCTATTTCTTTGTCTGAGAAAAACTCTCTTATTTTTAAACCAATTTATGGCCATCTGGATTCTGTTAAAATTAATGTGAAACAAATTTATCGCAAAGATGAGCAAATAGCTCTTGGTGCAAGAGTTAAGATTTCATCTTGGACTCTGAGCTTTCATTGCAGTTTGCACCTGTGAGAGAAAACAGTCTCTTCATTTGTGTGAATTCCTCAGGGCTGTAAAAGTGGAGTGATACCTTGGCATTTTTGTGGATTCTTGGGCCACAACAGCCTTTGAAAGCAGGACCTTAGAAACCAGCACACATCTCCATTTAAAGTGACACACAGACCTTTTCAATCAGGTTTTGACTGCATTTACTTTCTTTCTGATTTGTGAATGTTGTTCAACAACATCAGAAAGCAAATAACCAGAAGAAAGAGTTCATCTCATGCCTGTCCATACACCACACACCTGTCTGCTATGGAACCAATAAAAAACCCCAGCATTCACATATGACTTGAGGAGGTCCAGCTTCCAGGAGTCCTCACACTCCAGATTAAACTGTAAGGGCAAACAGTTCCAAGCTCTGGGGCATTCCCCACAAACCATGGCTGTTTGAGAAGGAAGGAAAACAATGGCATCAACTAGAAAACAGAGGGCAAGAAACCCTCTATCCTCTTAGCTGACATCGGCAATACATCTTGTTCAGATTTTCCCCAACCTTGTGAAAGTTACACTCCAGAAAATGGTTGCACAATGACACATAAGGAGAGTGAGAAAGGAAGGAAAACTCTGAAAGAACAAATAAAAAAAAGGTCAGAAAAATCTCATCCTCTTGTCATCACCCATCGCTTTGAAATTTGGAGGAGACTTGGAGCATTATCTCCTTCCCAGATGCCAAGATCTGTCTCAAACCATGTATTTCCTTGCTGCAAAATCAGTGTCAGATGAGAGAGATGGAGGTGCTGCCATGAGCCCTGCTGGGGTGGAGCCAGGAGCTGGGATGTCACTCATTAACACTGGCAAAAGGCCCAGGATTAGGCTGTCTTTTTTTTGAAGGGAATGGGTATTTGGGAACTTGCTTTTGATTTATGATTAACAGGTTGTCAGGACACACCCAACAAAGGGAAGAGGGCAAATTGGTAATAACTTCTCTACAGCTGGAAATATTCCTTCAAGTGTAATTAGCCTTCAGCCCAGAAAGAAGCATGGATGCATTTGGCTGCTTAATTAATCTTATTCTAACCAAGATGAGTTTGCTGGGGCCATACCAAAGAGCTCAACCCAGTTCCCCTGGTGTGGAGGACAGCTGGAATGCTCTTCCCTGCCCCAGCCCATCTGTCCCAAGAGAAAATGAGATAGACTTGCTTTTTAGCAATGATGATAGTGAAGCAAGGAAATATGGATGCCCTACCCATGGAAGCTGTGAAGTATCCAGCAATGCACTTTTTTAAGATCGAGTGACAGAAACATCTGCTAGGCACAGTTTAGGTATAGCTAATACAGATTTGGCAGTGGAGGGGAAGGAGAAGAGATCTGTTTGGAGGTCATTTCTATACTTCACTTCTCTACATGGCTTTAAGGCTATTAGTACTGGTTTGCACTGGTTTTCATATTCTAGATTATCTGGTTTAGATACTTTAAATTGAGATAAAGCAGCACTACTGTTGCTAAAGCATTATGTGAGAAATGTAGCCCTATACTCTGCTTCTTGCTCATTATGGATGGCTATTTGGATTATCATCCAAAGGTGCAGTTCCTCAGTTTGGGCTATGGGGTGCTACCCTCAGTTTGGTGATGGAAATAATAATTATGAGAATAGCCATTGATGACAAGATTGCAGTATTATGCTGCTGGGAAAAGCAACAATTTCCCCTTGTTTATCCATATGAACCTTTGCCCTAGGTGCCTGGCAGGTTCTGATATTGAGTGTTTATTAGCAGTCAGACTCAGACTGTACACCAAAAGCAACCTTTACTAATCCAGCATAATCAATCTTTAAGCTGTGCAGGCAGGAGTGATTTTTCTGGACAAGTTATGCCTTACCTCTGTCACGAGAGAGCTCCCTGGGGAGTCGTAGACCCAGCCATCCCGGCAGGGACCGAGGGGCACACTGCTCCCACTGCCCACCAGGCTGCCCAGGGGGTCAGTGCAGCTGATGCCTGTTGTGTTCCAGTCCACCTCGTACCTCCTGCAGCGGCTGCTGAAGCTGGCCCCGTGGCCATCCCACTCGGGAACTGTGTGATTCAGCTGCTCCTCCAGGCTCCAGCCGCACCGCTGGCTCAGCTCAGCCACCCCGGGGCTGGAGCAGCGATGCTCAGGGGTGAACCCGGGAAAGAAATCCACACATAAATGGGAGCAAGAGTAGCAGATAGCAGGCATAAGACAAAGAAGGTTCTCTTCTGAAAGAAGTCAAATTCTCCAATGTACTCTAAAATGTCATCTAAGGTTGGCACCTTTGTGTGTCACAAATCATGGAAACTCACAAACATATGATTAGTTAACTTTGTCAATTGTCAAGTCTCTCACTGCAACCTTTGTTTCTTAAATGCTGTTTCTAAGCACACCTTGGCTCTTCATTTTGGCTTCTATTGTTATTTTCTTTAATATATGACATACTTGAAATGCAAGATCTGGAGTCTTAGCTTATGGCCATTTCAGTCTGTCACTAAGAATCTGCACAGTATGGGACACGTGACAATTACTCTGTCCAGTATTTTCAGGGGCCCTAAATACAACTAAAGAAATATGATCCTTTTCCTTATGTGCATATACAACTGGAGAATTACAGTGGACATAGGTGACAGCTTGTATGCACTTTTGAGGGAATAAGAGAAAACAATACAGCAAAACCACAACAGGGCAGATTTCTTTTAGGTACTTAGTGGTTAAAGAATAGTGTTCCTGAAATGGGAAGCAGACCCGTCACTGCAGTATGAGCTGGGGCCTCTGAGTCAAAGGTGACCAAACTGAACTTGCAGGGGTTCACGTGCAGCTGACCCACACCCAGAGAACTGAGAGTGGCCCTGAAATTGGTCACCAGCCCTTGCATGCCCATCCTGCCCTCTGCCTCCTGCCCTGCCCTGCACGCTGGGGAGGCAGAGGGTGGAGAGGCTGCTGCAAGATACAGCCCCATCTCACAAACAGTTTGCAGCTATTTAATGATAATTTATTAGACAATGCTAATGCGTAAATACGTGATTAAGCAGTGGAGACATCCTCAGCCTCCTTTACTTGAGAGCGTGATTAATGTCATGTTCCCATGGCCATGATTGCATAAGGTCCTTTCATGCTGTTCCCCATTTCCTCCAATGAGGACTGGAAGAGGTTCAGTGCAGCTGAACATCAAAAGTGTGGATTTGGACAAAAAACATCTATGGGCAATGATATCTGCCTGAAAAATTTCTGCCATCTTTCTGTCTTCTGCAAACCTTTCTAAGCCAGACAAAGATTGTGTAGCTTGGTTAGTGCTTCTGAAGGGAACCTCTGAGCAGGCTGCTGTCCCTGGGTTAATTTTCCCCTGAGGAGCATTCAGTGACCTCTCTGACAAAACTATAATGAGGAAAACAGAGGTGGTAAGTAATATATATTTAAAAGAGCCATTAAAAAAAATCCCCACTAAAAATCCCCATTAAAAAGAAGTCCCACAAACAGGACTGCTCCTTTTCAATAAACATCTTTTGTGGCTAAGGAAAGCCCAGCCCTTTGACTGCTTACAGCTGAAGAGTTTACCTCTCTCTGTTCAGTCTGGTTTCATTAGAAGCAGAGAAGGGACTATTCCCTCTGTTAATGCTCAAGGAGCTCACTGCACCAGCAGCTTTTAAACCTTGTACCCTCCTGCACACAGACTACTCAGCAGAGCACATCTTTGATGCAGTGGTTAACAGCTAAAGCCTGTCCCAGCCAAAACTGAATTAAGTACAGCAAGAAATGCATAAACTCTAGAAATCTGCTCTACTCCCTTTCCTGATTCTGCCTACTGCAGTTCCATGCTAGAGAAAACAAGAAGAGAGCTGCTAGAGTGGTGTTCACATGCCAGTTATGCTGGCAGAAAGTTTTATCTTTGATTATGATTAATGTTTTTTCTTCTGGAAAACCTTCACTGAGTATTCTCTTTATCGCCAGGAAGCAAAGCGTTATCCTTCAGTGGGAATGACCATGAGTAGCTTTACGTATTTCAGGATGTCCAGAGGTTTTGGCTACTGTCATCCAAGCTGCCCTTGAATAATCCTGACCAGACTCCCTCATGTGTATTGTCTCACCAGTCTTCGGGGAACTGAGTGGTCCATCCCACCAATATAAAGGCATGTGACTCTTGTCACCTGGATATCTTATCAGTATGATGTCTTTAAGATGTTTTTAGTGTGGTTTTTTCCACTTTGCTGGGGATAGAGCAGGCAGTGAGCATGCATGCTGTTGTGGTGGATCTGAGTGCATTTGAATGGAGGCAGCATGAGAGCTTGCCAGGGTGACATCTGAACTGAAAAACTAAACACCTTTACCACTCTTCCCAGTACTGTTTTGCCTGATTCCTGTTAGCACCTCACAACACCCAGGCAGGTCTGGGGAGGTGATGTCAGGCAGGCTGTTTCTGGTAGTCAGGAGGGAAAAGATCACCCTGACAGGGGATGGTGCACACAGAGGTGAGCCATTGCCTCCAGCCTCCCCATTTATTAGCACAGATGCAGTAGAGCATTAATCAGCACATAGCAGGTAATTCAGCAGATGAGAAAAGGGAAGAAAGCCAAAGCAGCTCTGTTAGCAGAGGGCATCTGTGCCCCTGACAGAAGACCCACATCACTCTGCGGTGGCAGGTTCATGAAATACTGTCACGTGTGACAGGTTTGCTGGCTGTAATCAGTAATCCCTTCAGTCTGCAGTAGTGAAGCATTACCATGACTGCATTAAAACACATCAGCCTTCAAAAACTGGGGTAAATGTTCCTGTACTCTGACCTTCCTGAGTTTTAGATGAAGGCTTGAAGGGCTGATGAAATGTGAACAAAGCCAAGCCTACCACACTCCTGTAAAATATTACAGATGAAAGGCATACTGGTAATGATTGTATAAATAGCTGTTGGCTGCCAAACAATAGCCCCAGTTCAAAGATCTGACAGCATCTTCTCATGAAGTCACTCATGATGACTGAGAAACTGAGGCAGGGAGTTCTAGCAGGTTAGCTTTTCAGAGAAACTGGTTTTCAGGTCTTTGAGAATTTAGGCTAAAACAGTTTGCTAGAGGTGCCTTACACAGACTTTCCCATTCAGACCTTCCCACCAGGAGCATGCTGACATGTTGTCCCACAAACCTTCTTGTGTGAGTAAACACTGCTGCACCGATTTCCTTCTAAGTGAATCACTCTTTCATCCTTGCCACTTAGGGATGATTTTGGTTCAGTACTTACCTGTGCATTTGGATCTTATCATAGCTCTGTTTCCTGTGACTATATCAAGAACACAGACTTTTAACAGGGAGCTCTGAGCATGCTGTCTGCCATAATCACATGCTACTATGTAACTATGTACCTGAGCAGGACATGCTTGCTTCAAAGGAATGTGACGGAGAATCACTGGAAACATCCATGCAAACAGCAAATCATGCACCCACTGAGATGCACTGCCTGTGCATTGGGGTGCAGGTACTTCAGCCAGGCTGAGCCAGTCTGGTTGCTTGGTGCAAAGGCTCCATCCCCTTTCCTA
Source organism: Cyanistes caeruleus (assembly GCF_971803275.1). NCBI lineage: Eukaryota > Metazoa > Chordata > Aves > Passeriformes > Paridae > Cyanistes > Cyanistes caeruleus. The sequence goes on along the minus strand of NC_141702.1, from coordinate 56,697,137 downwards.
CAGCCTACAGGAGCTTGGGTCATGGGATCTCAGCTCTTCAGATCAGCACTGAGAGCTAGGTACCTAAAAACTGACTGTAGAGGGAGCCTATGCACCTTGCTTTTAGGCTGCTCGAGTTATTTCAAAAGGCTCATGTTTGCACTTGGTATTTATTTGCACCATGGGAACTTATTTTATAACTGAGAGAAACAAAGTGTACTTTATGGTTGGCTCATATACTACTAATACATTTTTCTCAGATGATAATCACACTATATTTGGCAAAACCCTCTAGCTTAAGATTATTTGCATCTAGATCCAAAAGTCACAGCTTGAGCTCATTTCTTCCTTGCACATTAATTACCACTTAGTATTGTGCAACCTAGTAATATCTCCCTTGGTGACAAAGACAGCTCAGTTCTTACCCCTCAGCTTTTGCCATGGCACAGGGCATGATGTGTTCATGGAGTTTGTTCTCTGAAGGTTTCATTTCTGCAGTCATGAGGTGGCATGGCTTTTGCCAAGACCAGGAGCATGCTGAGCTGCATTTGTACCACTGGCATTTGGCCTCATGGGCTGCTGGAGTGCTGTGTGAGCACTCTTTGGGCCAGGATGAGGATGCTTGCAATGCCCAGAGAGAGGGAACTGGCCCTGGGGCAGCTTGGCTTGTTGAGAACCTGTGCCATGGTCTGTAGGGTCCTGTTGTTCTGACTTCCCAAGGAGATGGCAAGGTCACCCCACAGTGCGCTTGGGGTTTGTAGAGCCGCTCTTATCAAAGGGTGCACTGATAACAGGTTACCAAAGTGAGCAAAGGCGTCCAGGCAGCCCTGTAACTCCTGGCACAGAGCCTGGAGGGTGTGCTAGGCACTTCAGGAAAAACACATAGGTTGTTTCAAATGCTGATCAGAGAGTTTTCCTGAGCCCACCCACAATCCACTTCACAAAAGCCCTCCTGTGGGAACTGACAATGGTCAAATAAGAGATGTTTAGGCTTCAGGCATTAGCTTGAGCCTGTGTGAGACTATGTCACTCTGGCCTGAGAAATCGTAAGGAGGGATCCAAACAGTCCTTAGAGAAGGAAAACAGCCTTTGCAGGGTTTTTTGCCACTGTTTACTTGCAAGAAACGGTCAAGGGGTGTTGTTCCTAATTGTCCAATGATGGTGATGTGTTGGTTTCATGACCAGTGTGAGTTTTACCTCTCGGAACTGTCTATAAAAAAAGATCTGGTAGAATAAATCTTGCTCTCTTTTGCAACCAGGCCAAGAGAGTCTGTGTCGTACTTTCGTCATTCCTAATGTAGTGTGTCACTCCTCCAAGAGCTGTCTGGAAGGGGTAACTACATCCATCAGCAGAGCCAAGGATGGAGCTGGGCAAACCAGCCTTCCCAGCTCTGGGATGTCACAGCACAGGTACAGCACACAACATCAATGGTTATCCCTGTGTGACACCCAGCTTCCTGTTGAGCAGCCCAGTGTGACTGCAGAGAACCAGCCCCATCCTCACAGGGCTTGCAGTCTAAGCCATAGGTTTGTTACTTCTTTGGCATAGTTGAACTGCTGATACCTGCTGTAGAGGTAGCAGGACCTACCAGAGACAAGCAGTGCAAACAGTATGGGTATTACAAGGCTATAGGTCCTGCTCGGAGGGCTTGATAAACAACAGAGGCTGGGGTGAGCTGGGGACTGGGGGTGCATCACAACATACATTTCTGCTGGTGGAGAAGGTAGGCTTTGCTGTCATGATGGGTAACTGCACACAAAGCTACCTGTCAGGGGCTGAGGCGGTGCCTGTTTCACTCTTCTCAGCCTGGACACGGTCACTCCTGAGCTGGTTTAAACTCATTGACTCCTTCTCTCCCATGTGTAGAAGCTTCTTTTGGACCACCAGCTCTGCAGGTGTGGGAGCTGCTTCATGCCTGGATAAGAAGGAAGAGGCAAGTTGAGTAGGTGTCATGTGAAGTGCAGCTCAAAGAGAGCTTGTGAATTCAAAGGGGAAGAAAGAAATTTAAAAAAAATAATACGAGAAAGCAAACCAGCAAGTAGCAAGCAGGTTTGCAGTTTGGAACTGGCCCTGTTCCAAGACTTTAAAATGTAGTTAATTACAAGCATTTAATTTTGCAGTCAGGTCTTTGGAGTGTGAGGGCTCAAGAGGTTCCTAGATGACACATATCAATCACATACTTACTGCTGTGCTCAGACAGGGTATCACAGCTGCACAGCACAAGGTGAGGTGTGGGGCCGTCCCTGGCACCTCACCAGGCTCAGAGCAGGACCAAGAATGGAGGCAGGGGTTAAGGCTGTTCTGCAGGGATCAGAGCAGGGGTGTCCTGTTCCCACCTCTGCAGGTCTCTGCTCCCCGTGCTGCTGCTCTGAGCAGCCTAGGAGGAGTGAAGGTGACAAGGGAGCAGCACATCTTATTACTGTTTCCATCATCAGGGGGCTCCAGATTCCTGCTTTCTGGAGCTCTGGCCTGGCCCAAGCCTTTCTCCACCTCCAGAGTGGGAATGGCAGCTATGCAGAGGTGCCCCACTGGGAGGGGGAGAAGGGGATGTTCTCTGAGGGGTGGCTGGCTGGATGAAGAGGATAGTGACTCTCTGTCTCATCAGACTGGTCTGCAGCAAAGTGTCCTGGCCATGGGAAGATGGACAGGAACAGGGGGCATGAGGAGAGAATGCTCTTCTCCTTTGAGACCAACTGCTCACTGTCAAAGATCCTTAACTCACCTCTGTGCCCTGCCTCAGTGTGTGACAATCCCCTTTGATTCCTCCTGCTGCCCCTGGTTTTGGCCCAGCCCCTTCAGAAATCCTGATTGATCCTGCAAATCAATCAGCAAAATGCCATTAACCAGAGGACTGGGTTGTCTAAACCAGGATAAAGCAGAATAAAGGGTGGTATAACACTATGAGAACTGATTTTTCTGAGTTTCTGACAGCCGTGCTCCTCATATTATATATATGATATATATATATATATATATGATATATGATATATATATATGATATATGATATATGATAGATATATATATATCATATCCTTGCATATCATTGTGCAGCTGTTAGGATCACTGGTGTGAATGTGGTCTAATGAGAAACAAGCAATTTTAGAATTCCCTCTATATCTTCTGGCACCATAAATTGCTCTTTAAATGACAGAAAGCCTGGAATCAGATACAAAACCCTGAACAATAAAGCAGTTAATATTGATCTAGGAAAATTGTAATTGGGGATCAACCCAAATTAAGCAGAAGGTTTAAGAAAAGACTTCTTTACTCTGGGTTTGAATATTTCTTTTTCCAAAAGCAAAAGGAGTTCAAATGTATTTCGCAAGCTTGAATCTTTGGGGAGTTAAGTATCATAAGAACACAGCTGTGATGCTGTTTGTCAGTGTTTGTTTATACAATTGTTATTAGACTGGACATTTATGTTTCTAAAAGAGCTCTCTGCTCAGCAGGAAATGAAGCTATTTCTTCTGCACAAATTGCTCTAAAAAACAGTCCTTTTGTAGCTGAGAAATGGCACACTGGTCTGTGAGGTTTCGTGTTTAAGCCTGATGCCTCTGACATCCAAGGTGTTTGGAAGTGATGTGCTGCCCCAGGAGAGGAGGAGGTATCCAACACTACTTGTCATGGCAGGTGCTCCAAAGTCTTCCCTTCAGGACAAGCTAAGAGCTCTTGCTCTCAACTTTTATTTTCATTTCTTAGCCTGTGTTGTAAGTGTTTGGGTTTTGGTATCTTGTCATTTGGTTTTGTGAACATTTGTGAGTCTGTCTACACTTCTGAGAGGTAATGAAATACACTGATGACACAAATCCATTTGCAGCTACAAGTGAGGTAATACAGACACAATAAATACAGTTTCTCAGGGTTTTCAAAGGTAAAGAAAACCACCAAAGAGCAATGGCAAGATGGTGTCAGTAGTTTCAGTCCAAAGGGAACCTACAGACCCAAAATTTGTAGAGAGGCAATCAACCTTTGGTAGAGAACTGAACTCTACCAGCCCATCATGAATGCAGACAGCCCTGCTTCACTTTAGCCCCAGGACTGCTGACATTTCAGTGGGACTAGCTAGAAGTACACTAAGAGAGGTCAGGGAAGTGAGGGAGTCAAGAATAAGGACTCGAGATAGCAGGCAAGTTTGAATCCAAATGCATACCGCATGAAATAAGAAATAGAGAGCAATGTTTTCTGCTTGAGTCTTCCCATGCTAATTGATTGTCTGTGCTGCCCAGTGGGCTTTGGTGTTTCCCTTCCTACTGCAACAAATGCCTTCATAGAGGCCTCCAGGGTAAGGAATGAGGCAGTGGGAGGACATCAGTGGTGGAAGAAGCAATGAGACAGTCACCACCAGATATCTTGTTTGGAGCAGCAGTAGGTGAGAAGAAGCTGCCCACATGCTTCAGTGAGATGTGATTCTTGAGCACCATAGGCCTGGACAGCTCTTCAACAAGCATCTTTTGAAGTGAAATATCCATGGGAATACGGAGCCACTTTACAGCTAAGGGAGTGGGTGGAATGAGATCACTGAACTTGGCACTTTGTATGCTTGAAAGATAAACCCAGCACGGGGACTCTGCTGAGCTGGAGCAGGTCCACTTTTGACTCGGGAGGATTTGGCTGAGTGAAGGCAGGGGAGCTCCATGTGGAAGAGCCATTCTCAGTGGACTGAAACTGAGGCATGAATTCAAGCAAGTGACTGCTGAAGCTCAGCCTGTTAATCAGATCAAGACAAAAATAAGGACAAAGTGTAGGCAGCATTCACAGGAGGAGCTGCAGTGGAGCAGCAGCATGTCCCTGTGTGTGTGCAGGGTGGGTTTGCAGGTGGTGGCCAAGGGCCAGCCATGCCCACAACAATGGTCCCTCTCTGCTTTCCTGAGACTGAGGCTGCAGAGCTGGCAGCACAGGCAGTTTTACAATGCACAGGCTGCTCTCAAAGGAGCGATTTTGGACTGAGTGACCTTGTAAAATGTATGTCCTGACTCTTCTATGGAGCAAGCTGCCCATTCAGTACAAGAGATTGCTGATAACTTCTGAATTACTGGGCTGCTCCCATAAATACGAGAGTAAGTGAACTATGAGTGTATAAGGAAATTGTGAGCCTAAATTGTCATTAAATTGTCTCTCTGAGTCCCTAAGGTTGAAAGTGGGTGGGCAGGATGGTTAGTCATACCTGTGGAGACCACCCAGGTGAATGTCTATTCTTAGACACACTTGTAACAAGGTATGTAAAACACAAAGTATGTGATACACTTACATAACACACAATAATGTATGTAACACTGTTGGGCCAGGTCATAGCTATATCACAGCAATGTTAATATTTAACTGCATCTGCCCCTTGGTTAGAGCAGAAGGCACTGTGATCTCAGCTTTCCCTCCTAAATTCAGGGTGTGTTTCCTTTGAGACCTGCAGCAGAATTGTCCCATACCAGTGACACCAGTGCTGGTTCCCAGTTCAGACAGCATTCAAAACTGGCCTGGAGCCCAACTCACATTTATGGTGAATGAGTGCACAACACAGGATCTATGCCAGCTCTGCTTTTACTTCAGTTTCAAGACCACGACAGCAAGACAGATCATAGCCAACCCACAGGTAGAGAGGGATCTCAGCCATCACAGACACTGTTAGGTCCCCTCAATACTTTCTGGTTAAACCATAATCAGCTGAGCATCTTTAGGCAACATTTTTACCCAGCACTAGAAGCCTTACAGCCACGCTGACCGGAGACTCTGCCTGATATTGCTGCTGGTAGTGCACGGACACTCCCGTGCATCAGGCACTTCTGGTGTGTGGGATATGGGTGGCTTCACTCCTTGTTTTCTTGAATGCCACAGGCCAAAGGGAGTAGCAGATAGAAATACAGCCATCAAGGACAATACCTGTGGGAAACAGTAAAGGCAAGAAAGCTTTCAGAAGCTGTGAAAATGGGCCTCAGAAAAGAAAAAGCAGAGAAATTAGAGCTAGCTGCAGCTGCAAGACCTGAAAGTAAAGAAGATACAATAACACAACATGCAAGGACATAAAACAATAGCTGAGTTTTTAGGCTTGGCCAAGATAGACCTTAAGACTGAAGAAAAATATGCTTTCCAAGAGAGTATAAAGTTTTAAGTTTAAAAACAGAGTATTGTGTACTGTTAATAGAAAGCAAACAAGACAGCATTGTTTGAAAAAGGTGTACGTGTGTTTTGAGTGATTGGCTAGAACAATTGTCTGTAAGATTTAGCAATATGCTATTGGCTGAAAAACTTATAAAATGTTCTGTAACAAAGAGATTTGGAAGCTGCTTGTGGTAATGTGAGCTTGTGCCACCTCCTGTATCTGTAGCCGAGACTGGTGCCCAAAACCAAAGCTCATCACCCTGGCAGTCCTGCCCCGTTTGTGAGAAAATGAACCTCCAACAAATGCCCAGCAGGAGTTTCAGTGAGTTTGGCACAGTAGAGCACAGCAGAGATGCCTTTCTCAGGGTGGATGTACTGTGTGGTAGTTCACACATGGGCTCTGTGCTTCCAACAGGCAGCAGAACCATCCCCTATGCAAAATAAATCTGACAGCTACTGAGCAGACTCCCAAATTCTGACCTTATCAAGAACACACTATAACTCTTATCTGTGCTCTGAGATAATTAAAGGTGGAAATGGTTAAGAGGAAAGCTTTCAAGAAAGTCATACAATAGCACAAAAAACTTTATTTAAACTTCAGTTTCTACTGTGGTTTTCTTGGAGTTCCCAAGAACAGTGAAATCTATGAAAAAATAATCTTAAGAAATAGCTCCTAGGTCTGCTTAATGAAACTGCTGCATAGTGAGTGAGAAGCTGAGACCTGTCTGAAACTTCTCAGAAGCTCCAAAGAAATGAGCCAAAGTTTTCTAAGTGGGGACCAGGAGTGATCAGAGACAGTGGCTGAAGAAGAGGGTTGGGACAGGAATGCCTTGTCCCCAGAGATGGCATATGGAGTTAGTGGAAGTGTTAATTCTTCTGTAACAGTCAACAATGCTGAGTTTCAATTTTATTTATCTGTACTTGAAAGTGACAGCCACTGGGTGAGCAATTGTGCTTCCCCTCACTTCTGTGACCTCCTTAGTCCCCATCTGCTATTTGGTAGTTTATAGTTTGCTATATTTGGCAGTTCTGTACCTTTTTTTTTTTGCACAAACAAAGTATTTTCTGAAAAAAGCATAAGAAAGCATGGGTGAAGTCAGAGAAATCCAGCTTGCCTTTCCATGGTAATGGCTTAGCACAGGTAGCAGACTGCTGTTGCTTGGAGCTTTGCATGGAAAGAGAAACAGCATCATCACAGATTGGTGGAGACTGAAAAGCACTTGTGAAGATCACCTGCTCCAGGCCCCCCTGCTCAAGCAGGGCCACCTAGAATAGGTTGCCCAGGATCACTCCCAGATGGCTTTTGAGTATCTCCAAGCATGGAGACTCCACAACATCTCTGGGCCACTTGTTCCAGTGCTCAGTGACCCTCATGCTAGAAGGATATATCCTGGTGTTCAAAGAGAACATGCTGTGGTTCAGCCTGTGCCCATTGCCTCTTAAAACATGCTTCTTAAGAATGTGCTTTAATCCTCTCCTGGCAAAAATTCTGCTGTCTCTGCACAAAGAAGTCTGGACACAGACTTGAATTCATGAATCTCCAGAAAATCTTGGCACAGTATGAACTACCAGGGATCACAGCTGGGATTGTGGTTTCAAGGCCTGAGGCCTCCTTATGTTGGTCACAGGGCTAGAGTTTCCTCCTGGATTGTTGGCTTTATGGAACAGGAGAGCAATAGGAGGAGGAATTTCTCATATTGTACACAGAGGTTTTTCAAGTTTTTTATCCAGGAGCAAACAGGACTTTCCTGAAAGGTTCATTCTCAGGGGAAGGAAAATGGAAGTGGAGCAGAATAATATAAGAACAAAACATTATGTGATGGGAAAATCAAGACAGAAGCTTCCCTGGATATAGAAAAGTCAGTGAAGGATTGGCTGGGAACATCTTAGACTTACAGAAGATAAACAAGGATCTTCCTTGCAGAAAGTTGACAAATTGCTTAGCAGTGCCACCTGTCTGAGCAAAAGCTGTTACCAGGAAGAATGTGAACGAGGTATTCCTGGTATTTTAGTATAAATTCCCATTTTAATCATGCTGCTGAAAGGAAAGACAAAGAATGATTTTGAAGTGGAAGGAGGCTGGTGAAGTTGCCTTTAAACCTCCCCCATGCTGGTATGAAGGCTGGGAGAGTGACAGTCAGCACCTGCCAAGCATGAGGTGTGTGACACTCAGCCTTCCTGTGTTGCACAAACTGCTCCAACCTGTATATCACCTTGCATCCCTGCTCTGCCACCCTGTGCTGGATGGGCAGTGAGTCTGGGATAGGCTCTGCTCCCCCCCACCCCATGGGAAAGTGGTGAGGTCTGCAGTCCTGCTGCAGGTGAGGAGAGGATGAGGTCCATGCTGGTGCCTGCTTGCTATGCAGGAAATGAACATCTCCTTGGCTCTGCTGGCCCAGGAGCAGTGTGCTGCTGTAACACAGCACTGGAGGAGGATAGTAGTTTGAAGGGTCAGGAGGGTGCCAGCTGCTGGACTGATGCATATATGGAAATTGTACGGTAACGTTGCTCTTTTCATTTATTAAACAAACCCAAAGTAAATCCTTTTCGTTTTTCTTCAGCTATCATTTTGCTAAAAATACCATATGAACTAATCCTCTAAATAATATTTTCATAAAGTTCATCTCTGAGTCAGTCTCCTAAATGTAAGTTTCAGGAGCTGGCAGTTAGTCCAGAAACTTCTTGTTTACTGAAATTGGTCCGTTCCCCATCTCCTCATCTCGGTGCAGAGGAGCACATATGTGGGACTGGAAACCCTGGCTCCCCTAAAGGATGGATGGTGGGCCTGCACCCAAGGAATGCTACCCACCCTAGCAGCAAATGGCACCATCCCAGACTTTACAAGACCTCCCTTTCCTCTGCAGCTGGCCAGCATGGAGCTGGGGGAGCAGCGGTGCCATCCCGTGTCCGTGGTTGATAATGTCCCTTCATCATCCAGCAGCCTCAGCTCTCGGCTACTGCATGTCTGCAAGGGCTGAGTCAAGAGCTGCACTCCTTCTGCTGAGACCTGCTGCACCCTTGCAGCATGAAGAGCAGTCCCTTCATTTTGCAGATGATTTCCTCCAGTTCCCAGTGCCCAGGGCTGTTCTCCTGCTGCACCGTGGTGACAACTGCCAGGGACCAGCTCTCCAAGTTTCCTGGTCCCTGCACTCCCCTTACATGGGGTCCTCTCTCAAGGCCTGGGTTTGGTGACTGAAAGCTCAGCCTAGAAATATAGAATTCATCTCAGGGACTTCCTTTGCCACTTACATTATTTTACCTGGGCCAGCTCCCCATGATACAGTTGTTACACTTTCCCTCCAGTCACTGCATGGGAAAATGGATACAACTGCTGCACCCTTTTCAGATGCACTCAGCTTGAGAGGCCAGGATTTGGGGATCTTAGACCAATGTAAAAAATGTCTTCATTTTTGAATTTGTTGAACCATTCTTGCTTTGCGTCTCCACAGCAGATATTTACATCTTTTTCTTTTTTCTTGAATACACCCAGGAACATTTGCTAAGGAAGGGAAAATATAATAAATCCTGTGTAATAAATACACTGACATTTAAAATCAAATAAACATTAAAACTTAAGTACCCTGTGGTAGGGCCACATACCCAAAAATGTCCATTTTAAGTAGTGTGCTGAGAGCTGGATCATTAACAGAGAGCATGCTCATCCAGCTAAGCAGCCTGATAAGAGTAGTCCGGTCCCTCTTCCTATTAATAAAGCAAGAGGTGAGAACCCAGCTGTGAAAACTTCCTTTGGGTTGGTAGTGTGCAGTCAGGACAAAGGACATGATGTTATAGCAGAGATAAACTACAAAAACAGAGTGACTATAAATAGATTGTAACCTCTAAGGGCTTCCAAAAACAACGACAGGGAGAATAGAGAAAGGCACTGAGAAATTACCAGTTCCCATCCATCCTTCTTGGATGACCTGAACTTTTGCTGGTCCATTTGGAGTGTGCTGGGTCTCTGCTGCTGCTCTGAACCCACCCTGGTCCTGCAGCTTTTTTAGTTTCTACAGAGCTGTTTCTCAGTTCTTTTTCAGTGGTGTTAAAAATAATTTGCTATTGTCTTGGAAAGACAGAAACAAGAAATCTGTTGAGATTAGATAATTTTTCACATAAACATGAAATGTATATTTTTTCTCCCATGTGGACTTTGATCAACCAAATGTCAGGGCTCATGGGGTATTTTGAACCTGAATTCTCTTCTACATCAGATCACACTGCTTCTACCTAAAGCTGCCCGTAAGATGGACAGTAGTGGTCTAAGGGAATTGCTCAGTAGTGGTCTAGGGGAATTTCTTCTCATACATATGAGTACTGGCATTTTTGTTACACTGGACACCTGAGTGGTCTTTTACATTTCTGAGAGTTCCCAGAAAAAAAAAATGCAATAAAAATACCAAAAAAAGAAGCTTGTTGGTAATACTGAATATGAAAGCAAGACTGAGAAACAGTATGAAAGTAGATAATAGAGTCCAATGTTAAAAACCCTGCAAGCAGTTTAATGTGATTTTTTTTCTCTTTATTTTTTAAATGGAATTCTCCTTTCAGAAATATCTAGGGAAGTATATAGCTAGAGAGGGGCACACTCAGAACTCTCCATTGCACTGACACCATCCTTGATAAGACTTTGAAGTTTCATCTTTATTCTCATAAAATGGATCTAGAAATGTTAAAGCAAAGTCCTTTTATTAGGATTTAGAAATACTGTCTTCCAAGGTTAATGGAAACTGAGTCATAGGGAAGAGATGTGCAACAATGAGGAAATCATGAACAGAACTGATGTGATTTTTTTCTGACTTTCCAAGCAGAACTTGAAGCATGTGCAACTGAGAGAAGAAGAAACCTTGTGACTTACACCTGTCTGATAACATGAGAGGAAACATTTTCATTTTATTAAGTCTTTACACCCATTTCTGGAGATAGATCTTGTTTGTTCCGTTGTGTAAAATACCCTCTGGTGAACTTGGCTTGTCTTATGGCTGAAATGCTTGCTTTTTCTGAGTCATTAGCAAGGATCCTGATAAACATGCTGTTATTATTGCATATCTGAACAGGAAAGTAGAGCCTGGTGTAACCTCTTCACTAGCCTCCAGGGTGACTGGGAGAAAAGAAAAATGATGAGGGAAGCCACACATAGACTGTGAAAATGGGTATGTAGGAATCCCTTTTTCCTCTGGCTGCCTTTCCTTCAGCTGGCCCTGAGGGAACTGGTGAGCCCTTTCAGTCCCTGAGCCTGTCTCAGATCCTGAGCTGAAATCTTTGCAAGCAGATGTTCCCACACCAGTGTGCAGAGAGACATTGCTGCTGCTTTCCCTCAGTCTGCTGAGAGCCAGGCTGTCGTCTGCAACCACCATGGGGGTGAAACAGCACTGGGTCTGGGTGATAAACCACGGGACCAGCAGGATCCCATTCGCCTTGAGCAGAGACTGCTTCACCCCAAGAAGGAGCCTGTGTAAGGGAAGGTGTGGGGTGTCAGGGAGGGAGACCTGGTGGCTGCAGAGGGGATTAGCCTGGGGGAGCCCAGGGGCTGTTGGCACTTAAACCCCATGTGACCCCCACCTTCTGCACCTTGGCAGTGGGAGGAGAAGCTGAGGGTGTGAGAATAAGCATGCACTGAAGAGTTAGGATGGTTTCCTCAAAATGACAGATAAAGGCTCTCTTCAAAGTGGTCACTACTGGTCTGACTTTTCCTCTCCTGTGAGGAGAGAAACAGGAGCCTCTTTGCTACTGTTTTGCTTTTCCTTTCACTCTCCATGCTTTTTCCCCCCCTCATTTCGATTTTCTCTTCTTTCCCCGTGTCTTATTTTCTTCTGCTGTTTCAGCTGCTGTCTTAGCAATGAGTACAGATTACCCTGGTTGGTGTATTCTACAGTTCCAAGTACTACATTTATTTATATTTGTTCCTGGGATTAAGATGGTAAAAATAGCTTACAGTCCATGGAAATACTGAGGGAGGGGAGTGTAATGTATTGTGCATTGCTTTCATGAATTGCCAAAAGGTGGAAACCCTGTTGATTGGAATTGACTTTTCCCATGTCTCAAACTCAGCCTACAGCTCACTAAGTTGATCTGGAGGCCTGGGAAAGGACATATTTCAGTGAGTACATTTGCCACCTTTTAGAAAGAAAATCTGGAAGAGGGAGATAAAAGAGGAAGATGAAAGTGGATGTGGGAGGAAGAAGAAAGATTATTAAAGTGAAGGGAAAAAAGCCAACAGCAACAAAAGCCAAAATAGGGGAACTGTCAGCGAAAAAGCTACGTGTAATTTAGTGTCCTGACCTGGAATGTAATTGTACCACGTGTGGGAGAGGGGAGCCTCAGCATCTCTAACTGCCTCATAAAGCAGTCTCACTCTGATCTTAAAAAATCCACTATTTATTTAATCTCCAAAACTGAGCTCTCCAAAACTGAGCCTTTCTAATTCTTGCCATCTTCTGTTGTTCACCAAGCCCTAGCATTAACATCTGTGCAATGCACTTTGAGCTGCCACTGCCTGGTTCCCTGTTGCAGTCTCTGCTGTGGGGTCTCCAGTGAGCAGAGACTCAAGTAGTCCCCAAATGCAGGGCTGTGGAGATCCCCACCCCTTCTCCTGGCATGGAGAGTGGAAGAAAAGGCTGGTGTAGGCAGTCTCCTGGCCCTGGGTGTGAAGCTGACTGGTTTGCACACTTGCTGCTTAGGGCTCTCTAGTCTTAGCAGTTTTGTCTGAGGGACAAATATTTGGTACAATATGATGCAGCATCAAGTGAGACAACAAGCAGGGTGGATGATTTCTGCCCAAGCTTGTTCACAGGTACTCTTTTATTCAAAAAGAGGAATGTGTTTGTATGGACCTTAAGCCTGGGTCATGGTTTTCTGCAGAACTTTATCATGGAACTGCATAATTTTATCACTGCTGTTATGTAGGATGGTGCCCTCAAGTTCCTGCAAACTGGGTGATGTCACTGCCCCACTCCTCACAATGTTCCAAGAAGGACTTTGAGCTTTTAAACTTATCATCTGAGGCACTGGCAGAGGTTATCCAGGGTGTTGCAGTAAAGTTTTAACTTTCCAGGATTCAGTCAGAGTAGGTATTATCAAAATGTCTCATGCTGTCATCCAAGCATGTATAAATGGTAGTCTAGTGCCACATGTGTACAGGGAGTGTATGTGCCTTCCTCTCTGGACTACATGGTTCTCATTCCATGTCCAAAATAGCTGTGACATTTGGGCTGCTAAACAGAGCTCCAAATGAAGATGCCTGTGATTGTAATTTAGTTGTACTTCTATATCTCTTTTTTCTCTGCTCTCTTTCATCACCACTTCTGCATCTGTTCTTTCCCTGCTCCCTTTGCACTCTTTTCCCTCCTTCTTTCTGTTCTCTGCATCTGTTTTTACAGCTTCTGCTCTTCTCATCAGTCAACATCTTCCTTGGCTTTTCCCAGTAACATAGAGTATAATTTTTTACTGTATGCGTAGAATAGAATGTTTAAAATGATGACCCAGAGATCTGTTCTCAAAATTGTAAAGGCACTTTTTCATGAGGTTACAGCTACAGGCTTTGTGTACAAACCCCTCATCTTCCTGTCCTTAGATGTGTTGAGCACTCACAGCACATGAAGCTGAAATTCCAAAAAAAAGAATGCAGAAGCCAGGAATTGCTTGCTGTAGAATAAATGCAATAGTGCACACTCTCATGCATCTGCTTCTGTGGTATTTTAGATTTCTTTGACAAACTGAAGTCTTGCAGTACACTGATATGGTGGCAAATACTGATACACTGCTCTTGGACAGAGAACTTAAAATACAGGTTAAACTGAGAAACCAAGGTTACCATGACATCACCTATGCCAGGTGGTGGAAATGATTTTAATGAATGAATCCTTGCCTGTATGACCAGCAGAGTAGCTGCAGGGAATGTTAGGGAGAATCCCAGATGTCCTCTGCCTTGACCTTAGCACTGGTCTCTCTCAGGCTTTCTGGCTTCTGCTGCAACAGACTGAGGTGCATGTGCTGTCCATGACCACAGCATAATGGACAGGGATGGGTGAAATTTTGACAATGGGCTACTAGAACATTCTTCTTTTAGGGAAGAAAGTAACTCCAGAAGCAAGGTTGCAACAGTGGACTGAATTCTCCCTCAACTGAATCTGGTCTAGCTCCACTGATTAGCAAAGAGGCAGCACAGTAACTACACCAATGGATTTCTGAAATGGGAGGAACCCTTGGTTGGACCTGTGAGAGCGGCACACAGTCTGATTATCAGGCTCTGTCCCTATTTCTTGTCTTTATGGTGTTCCCTACAAGACAATCCCCTCCCAGCCACTGGAAGCTGTTGGAATAAACATTATTGCCTTTTACATCTCAGCACGACTGACTTTCCAGTTAGTCCTGCTGGGATAAAAGAACTTCTCTTGTTTGAAATCGTCCATCAGAGTGTTCCTCATCTCCACCTGGACCCAAAGGTGAGACGTTCATGGCCTCTAAGCTTGAGTACTACAAAATAGCATAACCAGCCATCAAACCAAATTCCCTCAAAAGCATATTCTGTGCACCCACCTAGAAGTCTACATCTTTGCTGAGCTCACACCACAGCATCAGTTTTCATGCCAGCTAGCCTGTATAGTAATCAAAGACTTCCTTGACCTACACCTGTTTTTAAAATTGTATTTTGTTTCAAAACCGTAGACACCCATAGTCAAGGCTGTGACCAAAGGTAACCAAAGACAAGGGACTGCAGGAGACATCTTCGACAGATGCTGTCTCTGACAGATGCTCCTTCTCCCAAGAGAATACAGTTGCCATGGACCTCATGATCCTGAGGTTCAAAAAACCCACTATTGAATCTCTGGTTTGATTCATGGTGTTCTGCACAAGATATACTCACATGCACACAAAATGCACCCTGGCCCTGACTCCCCTTCTCCCCCTTCCTCAAACAGCTGAGTAGAAAAGTGACATGACTTGTTTTCCATTCATTTTTGAGAAAGAAACACTGTCATTTCTATTTTAAATACTCGAGAGATTTTGTGGAACTAAATTTAACAAGGTCAAATAAAAGCCTCCTTGAACAGGTAGATCAAACTTTAAGAAAAAAACCTTGGATTTTGGTCTCTTGCAGTTTGTGACCCTCACTCTATGTACGCTACAGAAAGGAAAGGCCCATGTGAATTAGGTGTGCACCGATGCTGAAGCAGCGCCTTGGAGAAGTAATTACACTTTGCCAGAGTATCAATTCCTATTTGTGAAAGGAAAGACTATCGGTCTTTTGAAACAACTTTCTTTCTGCCCATGCCATCCTGCAGAGAGCCTGCATCACTCACTGATGCTTTTTGCCACACCTCCCGTGCTCTTTCCCATTTAACTCTGCTTTACCCTGGCACTTATTGGTTTATCGCAGCCTCTGCGGGAGCTGGGCTCGCCCGTCCCGAAGGAGTTAACCGGCTTTATTACACAAGCTCCTTTAACATTCGGGACGAAATGCACGCCCCTCCTCTCCTACAATCTGTTCGTCGGCTTCAGCTCGCACTCCTGCCCGGCTGGGTGCAAGCCCGGTGCCACTGGCGGTGCCCTGAGCCGGGTGTGTGCCCGGCTGTGTGTCCGGCTGTGTGTCCGGCTGTGTGTCCGGCTGTGTGCCCGGCTGTGTGCCCGGCTGTCCGCCCGGCCCCGCTCATGCCACCGCCTGCTGTCCGTCCGTCCGTCCGTCCGTCCGTCCGTGTGCGCACATGAGAGGAGCGGAGCGAGGGGAGGCGAGACCGTCCCGTCCCGTTTGTAGGGAGCTCCGGCGGCCGATGCGAGGTGCGAACGAAAGCTCCGCCGTCTCTCGGGCTGCTGCGAGCCGACAGACCGCCCCGCACAATGCCGTCTTTTGACGAGGTTTTGAAGGAGGCTGGGGAATTTGGAAGATTTCAAAAGAGGGTCTTTTTCCTCCTTAGCCAGACAGGCATAACTTTTTCTTCCCTGTTCGCCAGCGTAGTTTTCCTTGGGCGAGCACCAGGCAACTTCTGGTGCAGGATCCCCGGGGGAGCTGAGTTAAGTGAACGATGCGGCTGGACACTGGAAGAGGAACGAAACTTCACGGTCCTTCCCCTGCACCTGGGGAACGAGTCCTTCAGCGGGGAGTGCCAGAGGCTGGATGTCACTTGGGACACCTCTGCCAGCTGTGCCAGCCCGCTCGCCCGCTCTGGCAATGGCAGCACGGGCAACCTGCCGCTCGTCCCTTGCCACCGTAACTGGGTCTATGAACAGCCCCACTCATCCATTGTCAGCGAGGTAAGGAAAACACCCACCCTCTCATCAGCGGTGTCTATCCCCATGTGGGATTGCAGCAGTAAAATGGGATTGCCAGTGTAAGGGTTGTTGTCTTGCTGGCTGGTTTTCCTCTCCAGATTTATTTAATTTTGAGTCACAAGCAAGTCCGGACAATGAGTGTGATCAAGTGCCGGCACCAAACTTTTAGGGAAAGGTGAGCTGATATGGAAGATGGCTGTTCAAAGCCAAGTACCCACACAGAGTAGAATACTCTGCAGAGATATTGCTCTGTCTCCAGAGGAATTTAAGATTAAAACAAAGACTTAAGTCTTTGCAGCTGAGGCTTCTGGTGCTCAGCGTCGGGCCAGCACCTTTGGTGGTGTAAACTCCAAGTGTGCTCTATGACCAGGATCAATGTAGATTATCTCTTCTCTGTATTTCCAGTATTGAATATGTAAGTTTGCAAGTAATAAAAACAACAGGTGGCAGGCTGCCTATCTGAGATCTGGCAGAAGTCAGCAGAAGTGATTGTGCTTACTAAAGAAAAAAAATGAAACAAACAAACACACATTTTTGTCCAAAGCTAACATTCAGCTTTTCCTGAACATCAGTGTCAGAGAACAGCAGGCTATTATCACTAGTGGTAAGTTCTGGCAAATGCAGTGATTTTTTTAATGAGGCTGCAAAAGGCTGGAAGATGTGAAGATGCTTTCCTAGGAGGTCCTTTATGTAATCTGTAATTGTACTGTGGTCTGGCTCCAAAATACAGTTCCCTACACTAGGAGCGTGTATTTTAGGGTCATTTTGACCGTAATTGTCACTCACACAGCGATGAAAAATATGAAGTGTGCTTAGAGGGATTGGATCAGAATTAATCAAGGTGCACTGCAAAATGTGTCAGCACAACTGAGGGCTCTGCTCCCTCTGTCTCATGAGCCTTCTGCTGTGCTTTTTAATTTGGTGCTTGCACTGTGACTCCTAGAGGCACTCTTGCTGGCCAGGTCCAACTTGCATGGAGGCTGCTGGGCTGTGACCTGTGCCACTTGGAACCTCTTCCCAGTTTTGCAAGATTTTCTGGATAAATCATATCCCATGAAAATCAATTTCTTCATCTAAAAAGGAGGCTTGTGGCATGCATGTCCTGACTGAATTGCTCTGAGATTAGCTAATAAAAGGGGCTCAATGTCTTGTTAATGAGTTATATATGCAGTAAAGACAATTTATATCCCAGATTTAATTTAGTTTCTTTTCACCCAGCTGAGTCTCTAACAAACCATGACTCAATTTGGGCTCTGTTTAATTAGCTCACCAAAGACATCTTTTCTTACTCATCTACTTGTAAATGCTTCATTTTGTCCATGTGTGCAGAAATGTTTCTTTCAGCTAAAGACTTCTGGCATGTCTTGTTGAATCAGCAGTGGAAGTGACCAGGGAGACAAAGTTAAAAGGATGAGCTACAAAATAGCCCCAGGATGCGGGTTCAGGGAGAAAGAGAGAGGAAGGAGATAAAAAGTCAATGTACTGAAGGAGTTCTTCCAGGCCTATGGTAAGCACAGGTCCAGTGTGGATTTGCAGTGTGTCAGGGGATTTGCAGGGCAAAAGCAGGCATATAAAGCCTTGTCTGTGAATAGATTTCATATTACACAGGAGATCTGGCAGCCAAAGCACTGGCTATTGCAATAAGTTCTGAGCATCCTTCAGAAGCTAAAAATCATGTGAGTGATTTTTGAGGAGTTGTGAAATGAATGACGTTGTGGTACCTGACTTCACTGCTCACGTTGCTCACTGGCCATTCCCTCATCTGAGATAGCTGTCTTATGCAAAGGTGCTCACAGCAGCATCAGCAGAAGGAAGTGAAGGAAAAAGGGGAGTGTGGATTGATACGAAGCACACACTTCTTTGTAAGTATTACTTGGGGTGCCTCTGCATTACCTGCTGCTTCAGGACTCACAGGTCTCACTGCTGGGTTACAGTGAGGCTCTGTGAGAATGTACAGGACTTTCCTCCTTCAGCATTTGAGGAGAAGAGCGAATTGTATTAAGAAATCATCACAGAAGCAACACTCGGCAAAGCCAGTGACCTTGTTCTACTGATGGGCACCGCAGTATTGTTAAAGATTCCCTCTTAAGATCTTTTGGTTCCCAATGGGCTCTGAGAATAGGTCCCCACTTCTGCAGTGGCTTGGCCAAGGATGTCTGTGCTCTATTGCTTTAGATCAGCCTTTTCTGAAGGCAATTCAGATTTGAGAAAGTGGTGCTGCAAATACAAATCTGCACTGCGTTGGAATTGAGCAAACAAGACCTGGGTTGACATAAATGTTTTGAGCTATCATTTTGAGACACAGCTGTGTTGAGGTGGTGGAGCTGTGCAGAGGACCTTGGCACAGTGCAATCAGCTCCAGTTTAATTGAGCATATCTTACACATCTCCCTGTGAATCTGCAGCAGCAGGATGGGAATGCAGTGGCTTCTCAGATTTTTCTTGGAGAGGGAAGCTGACAGGGTAAATTATCAAGGTAAATCAATTCTCAAATCAAATCAAAACTCAAGACAGCTGGTGTAATCTGAAATGGTGCTGGTCCCAGCAGGTGGCTGGCACAGCTCAGGAGGGAGAGCTGGTGACAACAGCAGTTTCTCAGAGGGAAGAGGGAAGGGAAGGACTATGTTTCTGTGCAGCAGATGGAGATGGAGAAACAAGAGGTGTGCTGGGAGGCTGCAGTGGACTGGGGGGGCCAAGGCCTCATGCTTTGGCCCAGGAGTCTGGAAGGGAGCCCAGGTCACCCCATGAGCTCTGCAGCACTTGAAACAGAAAGTATTTTGCCTGCCACATCCTGCTGGGTGAGCCCTGTGGCCCTGGACCCATGTATCCAGGACATATTGAAGTCAATAAACCTAACTTTTCCAGGAAACAGTGTCCCTGAAGACAGGGTCACTGATCTTTGAGACTGCTGGGCTTTGGCACTATGTACTATTATCCCTGAGAGACAAACCCAGCTCTTTGTGACAGGGTAGCTGGAGAGAGTATGCAGAGAACCATTTTCTTCAGACGTTTTTGTTATTGGTGACTCCTCCAGGCATGGCCATGAGTTACAATTGCTACTGCAGTGAAATGGTGTGAGGTGGTGGAGGAAAGGAAGAGGGAGGTCTGTGTGGTCATCAGCAGCTACAGCACAGATGGGCATATTTTAGACAGCATATATTTCAGCTTTTGTCAGCAGGAGTTGAGCAGAAGGGACAGATTTCATTATGTGCTGTCTGCAGCAAATCTGCGCAGTATAATACTAACAATACTTTGTTGCTGAAGTGTGAGGTCTGAGGTGGACAAATGATCATCTGAATATAGCCTATTGCACCTTCTGGGAATTATCTTCTTAATTCTCTGCTCACCAGCCATCTCAGAAAACACCAGTCAACCTTTGCAGAGAAACCTGGAAGGAAACAAACAATGTTTGTCTCATGGTTTTTACAGTCCCTCAGAGAAGGAGATAACACGTCAGTCAAACTCAGGGTGGAAAAAACACAGCTGATCCTGCTGCTATCTTCCTCCAAGGGAATAAACAACCCAATTTACCCTCGAGTTGTTGATCTAGTGTGACTGTTGTTATTGGCATGGCAGCATATTCTGTCTTATTTTCACTGTTATGGTGGGATTAATATTAATTAGGGGAGGGAAAAGGGCACACAGAGAGCAGAGGGAGCAACAACCACTGAATTTCTTGAGACTCTAAGAGTTTGCTGCATGAGAGGGGCTGGAGCAGCTGCTTGCAAGGGTTATGCCAGTGGGGTTGTGTTTCTTCCACTCTCATCAAACCCACTGGTACTAGTCAAGGGTTCAATTTTTTTCTTATTATTTTGAGGACTGCTGCTGCTTTCCCCTATTATGAGATGAATTTCTCTACCTCCCTCTTGCTTTGGCCCTGAAGAGACAGAGAAAAAGAAGTACAGAACTGGCCTTTTGTGCTAGGACACTCAATAAATGAGGTGATCCCAGTGTCAGGGACACAAAGTTCATGGGCCTTCAGTCATGCACAGGAGGGAAACTTTACAAAGCTTTCAAAACTAACCTGTCCTTCAGGCCCTGAGCCCCAGTGCCCTGCCCACAGGGTAGTGACTGACTCCTCTTGTCCGGGTAAGTGCTTGAAACAAGACAAGGAGAAGGACAGATGCTTCATCCCTTGGCATTCTGCCAGAAGCATTGGCAGAAAGTGAAAAAGAAGATAATTTCTCCCTTTCCACTACAGGCACTTGCAGAGGGGTTTGTTGCAGTAAGAGTGTGGGAAAGATAGCAGTTTGAAAGGGCAGTGGACAAGAGAAGAGGAGAACTGCTCAGCAACAAATAAGGAACATGCAGCAACAGTCAGCATCTCCCCAGGTTTCCTGAAACTATGAATATCTCACTGAACCATTTGTCACTGGGAGTGAAAGGGTAAACCAAACCCTTTTTGGTCACTTGTATGAATGCCATTTAAAAAGTGTGTCTGGACTCTGGACATGCTGCTGCAACTGGGCTGGAGAATCACTGTAAAATTCTTTACTGACCATAGAGTTTAATCCATTGTTTTGTAATTTAATTGTAACAGGCAGTAAAACTCTTCAAAACTCCTCCCCAAGGCTGCTACATTTTGAGGAGCTTTTAATGGTATGCTGTGATTTAAAACAATACATTTCTACAGGGTGTGCTGAAGTGAATAAAGATCTCTCAAGTACCAGGAATTACAAGTTTGTGGTTAGTAGGTCAAATGAAATGGAAAGTGAAATGGAAAATGCTTGCCTTGTTCCAAAGCCATGAAGAAGTGAGAAGTTGCCACAGTCCCATATTTCCCAGTCACTAGTCATGTACAACTCGTCAGTTGCCACTCCTTCTTACAGTGATTACACCACTGGTGAGCTACAGGGAGCCTCTTCCTTCTCCCAGACATCTCACTTAGGTGGTTTGCTGCTCCTTTATAGATCAGTGAAGCAGCCAGCACCGTTCCTTCCAGTCACACCACTGCTCCTGTAGTGAGCAATCCTGAGCATTCCCTTTGTGTCCAAGCCTCAGCACATATGCAGGTGCTCATGATAGGGATGTATTTGCAACCAGCAGTGGATGGCTGCATGGACTGCAAGGCTGCCAGGGAGGACAGAACTGTTTTCCCCATCTGTTAAGGACACTAGAGAGGAATGTCTGGAAGGAGCTGGTCCCTGCAGCCTGTCTGTGATGGCAGCACCTCATTTCTGCTTACAATGACAGCTTGTTGGCAAGGCTAAGAGAAAAGCAGAGAGGAAGTGGATTGTTTCCCAGTTTGGGCAGCTTTTTAGTCAGCTCCCTAAACAGAAAGGGTCTGTGCTCAGGTGCACCGTGCTTTGTGTCCTGCAGTGGATAGAAATCCTGCAGGTGGGGTCAGGGCTGAAAGCAGAGGTGAGTTGCAGGGCTGTGCTGGGTGCACTGAGGGCACGGCCAAGCCTGGAAGAGGCTGTGTCCTTAGCTGGAGCTGGCCAGCTGAGCTGGGTCACCTGCTTGGTGAGTACAGAGAGCAGCCAGCTCACTGGGCTCCAGCAGGGTCTGATAGGGTGTAGCCAGAGCTGTGCAGAACAACAAACAGGCTTAAGATGAGGGGAGGAAAACCCTAAAGCTTTATTTTACTTTTTCATATCCTTCTCCCCCTGTCCTCTGGCGCTGCAATAAATTCTTCAGCATTTTTAGAAGTGTGAACATCAGCCTGTGCACGGAGGGGTGTGTGAATGTTCAGAGACAGAGAGGAAGCACCGTGCCACTACCCTTTGTGGAGGCTGCTAGCAAGGAACATGGGAGGTGTTTGGGAGGGGTGCCATACAGGAGGACCAAGGACTACCTGGAGGCAGTCTGAAAACGTGGGTAAACTGTTGCAGATCATTTTCTTCCAAGGGATGAATATAGGGATAACTTTCATGCACAATCACCCCGGGTCACAGCTGAAGCAGTGAAGTGGGTCTGGCAGGCGCCTTGGATAAAGAAAATGTCTCTGCAGGGTGTTCAATTCTCTTTTAAAGGTTACATTCCCCTCTAAAGGTTATGTTTGCAAATGAAAAACCAGACATTAGCAGGGTGATGACTTCAATGCTAGGTGCTACGTCAAGCAAACAGAAGTGCTTATCTATATCAGAATTTATTTAAATACTTAGGAAATGACAAAGTGCAGCCCTAACTTAGAGAACAGTTAGTGTATTGTCAGTAATCTTCAGAAAGATCCCATAGCTCCTTAGAAGTTTCCTGTATGTTACAATTTCCCAGACTATATACAATATTTGACTATATTGTTAGTGTAGAGATAGTTTTAGCTGCTGCATAAATCATAGGAAATTGCTGTACAGATGGAAGAATCTTCTCTGTTAAAGATACTTTCCCCTTCCTTTCTGGCATGCATTTGTTCTCCTCCTTTCATGATAGTTTATTCCTTGCTTCTTTGCAGTAAAGAGAGATCAAATAATTTAAAAATAAATACAGTTTTTGAAAAGGGGTCAAGGAGAGTCCCATCCTCTGGCATCAGCATAGGCAATTGCATTGTAATTTAAAAAATCTTCTTTCAATGGTCATTCTCATAAATCCCCACTGTTTTCCAAAGATACATCTTTTGATACTATTTGCTAGCATTGCCATAGCTTCAAAAAGCAAGAGGTTAAGCAGCATTTGAAATATGAAAGTACTGCTCCATGTTCAATCTGTTTTAGGAATGCATTGCAATTGCCCTTGAGTATGACATCTGAGAGAAGGTTTATCCCTCTCAGAGGTTTCTGCAGCTCTTGTTCAAGATTTACAGAAGTGGAAGTCAGGTGCTCATAGCTTGACTTGGCTGAAAGGTGGGCAGTCAGGCTCCCAGGAGTAATGGGATTGACATCAAAACCATGAATTAAAGTCCGTGGAGGTGGGATATCTACTGGGTTGGAGACCTGTGAGGTGCCCCTTGTATGTCCTGTGTAGGCACCTCTGAGATCTCAGGCCCAGATAATATTCTGGGCATTACAGCAAGCAGATGGGCTGGGATGGAGCTCAGGCACACAGCACAAAAATTTAGGGTCTGGAGAGCTGTGAATGGCTGAAGAGGCTGCTGTCTCTCTAACCCACCCTGTGCTTACTCAGATCAAGCAGAATGCTCGAGCACTGGTGTTGTCATGTGCTGGTGAGCACAAATGTGGCACATTGTGTGTGCCTCAGCAACCAGCACCTTGTTGACTTAAAAGATTTCTTATAGCTCACATCTGAAAGCAAAAGGGTCTCTCTAGGTAAATGGTGGCAGCTGCTGTTGTCCGTGTCTTCCTTTGGTCCTGAGGCCTCATTGCACCAAAGATTACCACAGGTATGGATTGAAACCTCCCAAATCCCTTGTGGTCTGCAGTGGTTAAATCTCTTCATTCTCCAGGAACCTCTGAAGTAATTTCCCATGCCATGCTGTTTATAGAATTACTTCAGTTTTAGTTTCATTCTAGATTTAATTCCTAGTCCCTTCCTTTCTCTCAGCCACTTTCCCCTTCTCTTTGCCTCCACTCATCCCCACTCCCATCCCTGCTAGTAGTGCTAGGGAGTTACAGATGCTGCAGTATAAGGAATAGAAAAGTCTGGGAAAGCTGCACCAAGAAAATACATATTCAGTGTGTCTGAAATTGACCTGAAATCTGTTTTCAGTTTCCTCAGAGACTACATGTTTTTGCTTTTATCTAGAAGGCCCCAATAGGAATAACTAAACCGTTTCTGTAAGATGCTGTTTTCACTGGCAATAGCTGGAAGAGACCCTTGTTCTGCACCAAACAAAGTCAGGACTTTGCCTTGGCACCACATTTAACAGTGTTGTTTGCAGAAGAGCAATTTGCTTTCCAAATCTGGACAAGTGATGTATGAAAGGCAGCATCCTCTTGGCAAGGAGGAGTTCTCTGTGTTCATGACCACTTTAAGCGTGCTTACTATGAGCCCACTGATGCTTGTTATTGAGCAATCATATTTGAGCTTCTCCTTCCCCTTCCTTTTCCCCTTCCCATGTGGACCTTTGCAGTTCTGTCATGTTTTGCCCTGAGGGTGACAAATGACACAGCTGGGTGCTTATGCCTCTCCCTTGTTCCCACAGTATGATCTCGTGTGTGGCAATGGCTGGATGCTGGATCTCTCACAAGCCATCCTCAATCTGGGGTTCCTGGCTGGAGCATTCCTCCTGGGCTATGCTGCTGACAGGTACGGTATGAGCTCTGCTGTCCTTTGTTAGGAGGTGAAACCACCCTCAGTATCACCTGCAATAGCCATGTGTCAAGATTCTCCAGGTTTTATTCTCTTTGGGTAAATATACCCAAAATGAGTTAGCAAAACCCAGCCAATGTAATTTTTACTTTTATTTGGGCTGGAAACTTTATGTGACTGTACTTACTGGTCCTGTTAGGACCTTAAAATGCCATGAAATGAGCTTTTCTTGTGGTTTCCAAAGTTTTCTGTGCACATCTGGATCCAGGAAGGGCAGAAGGACACTGAAACAAAAAGGGAAGCATTCAGAGGAGCTTTCTGACTGATGTTTACTGAAGGATGTTCAATAGGCACCACTGATGAAGAAAGCTGTTACCTGAGGAAAGAAGGAAGGGGCTCAGTGTGATAACTCTCTCCATTCACAGGCTGCACTCATGCTTACCTCCAAGGTCATAGCTCCTGCCAACCAGTCCTCAGCCCTGTGTGAGCTGGATGAAACCAAGGGAAGGTCCCTCTCAACCTCACCCATTCTGTGATTCTGTGAAAAGGTGTGGGTGATATTCAGGCTTGAGTAGCTAACCTGCTCCAGAGTGGGGAGCTCCCACAAGCTCTACCTTGATCTGAAAGTAAAGAAGAGAGCATAGTTTGTGCTTTGTGCTGCTATTTAACAGTAGGCAGCCTGTCCATTGGCTGAGAGCACCACTGAGGGTTTCAATGACAGACCATTTCTATTCAGTTTGTAAATTACTTTCTGCCTGGTTTATATTTTCTTTCGTATCTGTAATAATAATAATAACTTAGAGTATGATTTCTTCATAGGCAAACTTATCTGTAATGGCGTCTCAGATAGAAAATTTTGAATTAGCAAACAAAAGTAATTCCAAGGAAAAGCTCGTCGTTCCAAGGGATATAGTAATAAGGGAAAAAGCGAGGAAAAAAAAGGCCATGGCACAGACTAACTTAAGATATCTCTGCTCATTGACTGGCCAGGCAATTGTGATACTAGGACCACAAAACTGTGAAAGAGCAGAGATGTTACAGCCAATTATTAAAACAAAACAATATGTCTAGGAGTGCTTGTGTAGTAAGCCTAATGAAACTGTACAGCTGTGAATGTTTTGACAGAACTGGGAGAATGTGCTGCAACCAGATCATTTCACTCTTGTCTCCTTGACAGCACTCAAAAGCATGGATCTGACTGAAAATTGCTTGGGTTTTGTCCTGCATTAATTCTTTTCATTAAACCCTTTGAATAAAATGAACAAACAAATACTATGTTGCAAATACTATATGGTAGTATAAGCAGCCACATCATTTTTCACAGTTTCTTCTTAAAACAACAAGAACAGAGAAAATATCTAGTTGTGCTCCAAAGACACAATTCCATGAAACTACAGGAACTTTGTTTTTTTTAAAATTATACCTTACCTTGGGCACATAATTATGTTTCTTGTTGGAAAGTGAAACTCCTGAATACATTAGGCACATTTTGAAAATAAGAGATTTAAACTTAAAGCAAGCCTATAATAAATAATAAAAATCACATAGAGTAATTCAAGCAGAAATTACTTTCACAGAACTGGCTGTAATTATTATTAAAGCACTAATTTGTGGAAACAGAAATTCCCAGCAAAAAATTGCCCTTATCAAAAACCTGATCAAATCAAAGACCTGAGCTGGAACATATGGGCCATAGTTTAGGTACAAAAAGGTATTTTGTTCTCTAAAACAAAATGGGGGTTGGTGAGGACATCACAAGTTTTGAAATTAGTGATGTAAAGACAGTGATACCTACCACAGGGAAAAGAGTTCTGTATCCCAAGGGCCAATACTACAAAGTTTCAGAGAGCCACCTTCTGGAAAAAAGCTGATCTCAAAAAGGCACTGTCAGATCTAGCATTAAAATGAAATGTTGGGGGAAAAAGAAAAGTCTTTGTGTCTTTTCATGATTTCCACTTTCTTTTCCTTTTTCAACAGATATGGCAGAATCCCCATCTACCTGCTCTCCTGCCTTGGGGTTGGGATATGTGGTATCATAGTGGCATTTTCACCAAATTTTACTGTATTTTTGATCTTCCGTTTTCTCCAAGGCATGTTTGGCAAGGGAACCTGGATGACATGCTACGTGATTGGTGAGAGCTGTTACCTTCTTTTTTTCTTGGTTAGGGAAAGTGAGGGATTTTTGGAGGGCAAAGGCTCTGGCTGCATCTACTTGTCATAAATTTTTTTCTTGGGAACAAAGCACTGGAGTCAGCAAACAAAGAGTAACCCAAGTCCATCCTAGTTAATGCATTTGTCTTCCAATGACTAAGAGGTGAAGGAATGGATCATTCATATATAAAGGCTTTGTTATTATGTAGATGATCACCAGGACGATAAAAATCTACAGAGCAAGCCCCAAATATACTGGATACAGAAACAGGGAGGTGGTTTATTTTGGCAGAGTCTGAATGTCTTCCACAGATGCTCAGAGGAGTTAGCTGCTTCTCACCACTGAGAGGACAGCTTGGCTGGCTGCTTTCATTCTTTAACTGGGACACTTTACATAGTGTCAGGCTGGGCACCAGGGTCCATATTAGGATTAATATTTTCCTGAAAAGGGAAAAGAAAGGCAAGCTTTGTTATAAATAGCATCAAAACAGCAGGGATACAAAATCTTTGGTAGATTATAATTTATCAGTCTATAGTCTATAGCAATGAAGCTCCTTGCATAGCAAGCTTCCTCCTGACAAGGAGGGGATATTGTTGTGGTGTCTTGAATGACTGCCAGGTTCAGTAAGGCAGTAATAAAAAATGAAAAGGCCAGACATTGAGGAAGGCATCCTGCAAGAGAGGAGATGTCAGATTTACTTAAAAATAAAACCAGCCATTTGGTGATCTACTGTTATAAACCAAAACATAGTGATAATATTGTTATATAGGGCAAAAGCTTGTATCATTGCTGTTGTCTATGAGGCCTGTGACAAGTGTTTAAAATTCCTAGTGGAATTTAGATGAATGGGAGCGAATTGCAACCAGACATAAACACTTACAAGGGGACCTGGGAGTACTGTGCTGATGAATGTGCAAACATACCAGTCTAGCCCTCTTAGCATCTAAAGCCAAGAAGAACCTTGTTTTTCTGGGCTGTTACACTGCTGAGCAGCTCCTGTCCAAGATCCAGTGAAAGGACCAGAAGCTGCTTTTCCTCTTACTTCCATGCACATGGCTTAATTTTAAACTGAGATCTTATCTTGAAACTTTGGCAAGTGCTCTAACTAGCAATACGTTTTGTGACAGACCCATGGCTTCCTTAAAATGTCCAAGCTTTAACAGAAAGGAATGCTTTTCAGTGCTCAGATCAGGCTGCTTGACTTTGGGGAAAGATTCAGAGATCCTCAGGTACACTGTATTACTGCAGACCTAAGCAAGGTGCCTAACTCTTGGGAAGAGTGATCCCTTTCAAATCTCTTCAGGGATCGACTCTTACCTCCTGAGATCACCCAGAGTATTTTCCAGCCTAACATCTTTTGAGAAACATATACAGATCATAGGCTTGTTTGCACCAGGAGGCTGGTTGCTATTAATACATTTCCAAAGCTCTTGATGTGTGCTTCAGGCTGCCCCAATAACTTCCCTTTGCTTCTGCATACATTCCAGCTCTTTTGGGGGCAGTGCTAATCAGCTATCTTCAGGCAACAGTTTCCCCTGAGCTATCCAGACATGATGGGTAGTCAATAAAAATGGTTGTGCTATCATATCTCTCTGCATTGCCAGCCAAAACTAACTATTGTTACTTGTAAATTTGTGCCTGCTTTAGCAAAATAAATTAATAAATAAATTTTAAATAAAATGTTTTCTGCGTGTTGCAAAAAGCAGGGTAAAACTCTCTGCTTTTACTCTGAAGGTGTTGTAGTGGAGAGAGTTTTGGAACAAACAGGAGACACTTTTTCATGCATTGATCACCTCAGTTGTGGATGTCATGGCCATGGGATATTGCCTGAAAAACAAGCATAGGTTTCAGAGCTATTGGACACATTCACAAAATAAAAAAATCCACCAAATGATTAAAAAACCCCCAAACAACAAAAGCTAAGACTTTCCTAATAAATAAACAAACAAACACACCAGACTGGATCATACCTTACAAGCATACAGAGCAACCAGCATGATATGGTTAAACTCTCTTCCCCACAGATACCTTGTCCATATTACCTGCTGGGAGCAGCCTCTGCCTGAAGGATCCCCTTGGCTGGGGCATGTGCCAAAACTGCTCCAGGGAGAGTGCTAAGGATTTCCCACCAAGCATGATCATGATGCAGTCTCAACCCCCTCTTGTGGCCCTGTGGGACTCAGTAGCAAACTGAGTTCTGTGGTCAGAAACCCCCCTGGCTGAAGGAGGGTGGGTGAGTTGATGAGGAGGTGCCACTCATGTTTGCCCTGGAGAGCCTCAGTTACACGCCTGCACTGCTGAAGACAGCATGCTGAGCTAGACAGACCTGTGGCCTGACACAGCATAGCCTTCCTTACATTTCACCTCTAATATTTTTTTTTCAAATTGGGCTTGTTTCTGTGTTATTTATTTTGGCTTTGTTTCTGCTCAGTGACGGAGATCGTTGGTTCCGATCAGCGGATTGTTGGAATTGTGATTCAGATATTCTTTACCCTGGGAATTATAATTCTCCCTGGAATTGCATACTTGATTCCCACCTGGCAGGGGATCCAGCTGGCCATTTCACTGCCCAACTTCCTCTTCCTGCTCTACTATTGGTAATGTTGCCATCATTGTCATTATTGCTACTGCTATTTGAGCACCTTGAGAGTCCTGCTGTGGCTCCAAGTCTCCACTTGTAGGTTAGGGAGAAGATACTTGCATATTGTTGACTTTGTAATTTGTAATTCCCTTTTAGTGAATCACAAACATACATTACTTCAGCTTTTCTGCCCACAGTTTGCCTCTCTGATCAGCCACAACTGGCCCTTCACAGAACTCTGCTCTGTTTATAAGGTCAACTTGACCCAGGTTTGTTTTTCCCATCAGCCATGAGACCCCACTTCTGCCTCCCATTATGTACCTAGTTAAAGTCTGACCTTGCCCTCAGGTCCCCTGAGCTGGGCAGTACAGCTGATGAGAAAGCAGAGCTCCAAGCCATGGTAAATACCTGTCTCATTGCAGCCATCCTGTGGAATGGATCCAAAGAGACAAACCTACAGAGCCTCCTCCTGAACATTGCTTCCTTAAACACTGTCTGCTGTGAACCTTAAAATAGTGAATGATCTTAACTCTAGGCTAGCAGAAACTGAAACACCCATCAGTGCTTTGTGTTCAGTTTATAAAAGAGGTATACATTTGTGTGTGTGTGTATCTTACAGTGATGCAGCCAGAAGCTCCCTGATCTGCCTCTATGTGTTAATCTACGTGTTTAGTGTTGGCTTTAATTGCTGCTGTTCTACAGGAACCTTCTTTGCTTGTTGGTCATGCTTTTGATAACCATTGTGCAGATACAACAGTTAGATTTCTGATTTTTCAACTTTGGAGGGTATTGATGTAGTCTGTTTTCTTCTTTCTTGCCCGCTACAATCAAATAATTTACAGAAGGCTGACTGGAAAAGCAGTCCTCAAAGAGTTTTTGTAGCCCAAAGTCTGAAAGATCTGTGCTTTGTGTTAACACAGGGTAAAAGACAAAAAACTTAGGTTGACTTCTGATGTTACAAGGTAAAAGCCTTATTTACAACTTCTGCTCTTACAGGGTGGTTCCTGAATCTCCACGTTGGCTCCTGACACGCAGAAAGGGAGAGAAGGCATTAAAAATCATGCGCAATATTGCAAAACACAATGGGAAATTTCTCTCACCACATTACTCAGAGGTACAGTCATATGTTTGAGCTAGAGGCTTTTTCTAAGCTTTCTTGGGCTTTGGAAGGTTCAGTGGTGTTAAAATGTGTTCTCTTTAAGGGATGGATGACACACTTGAAGAGTCACAGCAGAACAGTTTGTTGTCAGACACACAACATCTTTGTTAATTGCAAGATGGGAAAAGTGAACTGGCTGGAAATATAGGGGCTGAAATAAGGAATTAGGTCTTCCTTTTGTAACACTACTACTTGAAAAACTTGTGGGAAGTATCAGAAACTGACCTGAGGGGCAATGGTATTTCATAGAAGTTGCCATTTTATCTGACAGAGCGAGTGGCGATAGCAGGATCCACTTTCCTGACTCTTCTTCTAGAAGCTCCTTTCACAACTCTAAGAGAAAAAGAAATTGGATTTTGAGTACAAATTTGCTTTCATCCCAACAGGGAGAAAATGCACTGCAGAGTTCACAACTGATGAAGGTCTGTCTGAGATCACTATTCACAAAGTAGGATGATATGTGTTACAGTCCTTTGGCCAGTGGTCGTGACAGAACTTGAAAGGACTGATGCATTTCAAATAGTGCTGTTGTGACATTGCAGCATTTGGCTTGTTCTGTGCTGGTAGCAAGTGTCTGGCTCTCAGACCATGATTACTGCAGCACTGGACTTACGGTTCAGTGAGAACAGCTGTGGTTAACTGGAGTGATAATTAAGATCCTTTTCAACCCAAAACATTCCATGATTCCTGTGCTGGGACCCCAGAGCTGGAGGCAGCACTGCAGGTGGGGTCTCACCAGGACAAAGCAGAGGTGCAGAATCCCCTCCCTCCCCCTGCTGCCCACATTGCTTTGGATGCAGCCCAGGATAAAATTGGCTCTCTGGGATCCAAGTGCACATTGCTGGGCCATGTCCATCTCTCATCCACCAGAACCTCCCAGTCCTTCTGGGCACGGCTGCTCTTGGTGTGTTCACTCCCAGCCTGTGTTGATACCAGGGGTCGCCTGGACCCAGGTGCAGGACACTGTTAAACCTCTCGTTATCATGAGATTACAAAAGGACATGGAGCTGCTGGAGTAAGTCCAGAGGAGGGCTGTGAAATGATCAGAGGGCAGGAGCACCTCTCCTATGAGGAAAGGCTGAGAGAGCTGGGCTCACTCAGCCCAGGGAAATGAAGTTTCCAGGGAGACCTTAGAGCTGCCTTCCAGTACCTAAAGGGGAGTTACAAGAGAGCTGGAGAGGGACTTCAGTCAGGGGTGTGAAGGAACAGAACAAGAAGGAATACCTTCAAACTGAAAGAGGGCAGTTTTAGATTAGATATTAAGAAGAAAACCTTCACTGTGAGAGTGATGAGACACTGGAACACATTTCCAAGAGAAGCTGTAAATGCCCCATCCTGGACAGTGTTCAAGGTCAGGCTGAACAAGGCTTCGAGCAACCTGGCCTAGTAGAAAGTGTCCCTGGCCATGGCAAGGGAGCTGGGACTAGAGGAACTTTATTGCCCCTTCCAGCCCAAACCTTCTATGATTCTATGAATTATTGTCTTTTGCTGAGGCATTTACACCAGCGTGATTCCCACATCCAGGTCAGAATTATGCAGTGCCCACTGTTCCCCAAGTCATGTAGCAGGAAGTTTGTGCTGCTGCAGTTTCCCATCCACATTCAGCCCTGCATTCCTACACCCACTTTCTCTCCAGACATCGGCATTTTCAAAGCATCGTGTCAGAAAGATGTGTCTTTCCTTGCTTTTTGTTTTGAGTTGTATTTTTATTTTTTTCCGAAAGTATCCATGCTCGTGACCTTAAGCCACTCACAGCTGCAACAGATTAACCTCCACACATCCAGATTTGTGCTGGATCTGTTCCCAGGACCTTTTTAATATAAAATCTCTGTCATCCTTTGTGCTGTGTTACACACATAGGAAAGAGAGCATCTCCAGGAAGTGCATGCGTAATGGATCAAGGGTATTTCTCACATTAACTGATATCAAACTTCTATTTCATGAAGCAGCTCTAGAATTTCAGGCTATAGGTGTGGAGGCTCAGGGAGAAGTGAGTGGCATTATCCCTCAATGCTATTTGCTCAGATTTTCCAGTATGTCTGCATCAATTTCACTGGCCAAGTCCCTTACACAGCTCTGGATGTTGCAGCTTTGGGTTTTTGCTGGCATGCAGAAATGATAGATGACCTTTATATGAAAAAGGATAAACATTTGCTGCTTATGCTTTGTGAATTACAGCACTGGTATAGGTCAACCCAAACCAGAACTCATTAAATTAATTGTAAATGAGAAACTTTTTTTTTTTTCCAGTTGCTCATATTTATCCTATCATGGAGAGTTTTTTCAAACTAATTTTCTAATTTTTAGTTTCTGTCCAAAACCAGAATGAATTGCAACTCTCTGATAATGAGCTGCTTCTTAAGAGAATTTTGGATCAAAACCTGTCCCTTTATCTAAAGATTTTTTCCTACCCTATAGAACTTATCTAGACATATGTATTTCTTGCATACATTAACTTACATATGTAAATATTATATACATCCATGTAGGTATAAACCTGCATGGTCCATGGAGAATTAGCATGCATAGAACTAAATACATAAAAATAATTGTGGGAAAACATATGGAATTTTTCTGGAACATGAAAATTTGAGAGAAGTTATAAAACTTCATCCAGGGTTTTCAATTAGTGTAT
This sequence comes from Cyanistes caeruleus, assembly GCF_971803275.1. NCBI lineage: Eukaryota > Metazoa > Chordata > Aves > Passeriformes > Paridae > Cyanistes > Cyanistes caeruleus. The sequence continues at coordinate 56,664,126 of NC_141702.1, read as the reverse complement.
CTTTGGAAACATGGGCCCTGACATTGAATTCCTGACTGCATTGGTATGAATAGCAAAGCTCTCCTTGACTTCAAAAGACAAAAAGAGGATTTTTTTCCCCTGCAAAGTGTTGAGTCTCCATAGTGCTTTTTTTCTTCATCTATAAAAAGGTGCTCAGCAATGCTTGGGGTTATTTTGACTTTATTAAGACATAAAAATACAAGTGGTGGTTGTGCTGAATTTATCTTTAGTCCTCTGAAAATCTAAAACCATATTTGCACAAAGTCACAACTGATGGCTGGCAGCCTGTTCCAATAAACAACAGACATGGCAGCTTTATAACCGTACTATGAGAGAGTCCAAGAGCAGTGCAGAAACCCAGCAACCTCAGCCTGCCTCGCTCAGGACTCTGGCATGCAGCACAAGTGGCAGTGCTTTGAAGAAAAACTTTGGCTCTGGTTACAGAATTAAAAGGAGAGGGAGTATAAAGGAAGTTCAAACAATTGTGAGGCTTCTCTGTCTTACAAAGTAAGACTGACTTTGCGTCAGTCAGATATGAAAAAGTCATGTGTAAATACATCCAGCAAAATCTCACCTAAAAGCAGCTGTGCTGCCTTACGATATGATAAAACAAATGGAGGATGAAAGCTTTGGGCTCAGCCCTGGCTGAGCTGATGAGACCCTCAGGCAATGCCTTTGGCTTTACCTGTGTTCTCATCATGGATCTGCACGTTACCTCCAGCTTCTCTGTCTTTTCACTGCTGTCTCCCCTCTGGCCTGGGCCCCTGCACCTGTGTGAGCAGAAGGTGCTGTGGTTTGCTCCCCTCTTTGCCCTTTTAGGCCTCCCCTCTTAGGAGGGGTAAAAAATGGAGAGTTAAAGCAGCAAGGCTGCCTAAAATCCTCTTAAAAATGGCACAGCATGTTTAACCCCATGTTCCTCACAGTTGCTTTGAGAGCTGATAGCAAGCCCAGCTGTGGCTGCCAGTTCTTGGGCAGTATCATGGTTGGTCCCTGCCTAAAACTGCTTCTGCATTATCTTCCTTGTGTCTTCCTCTCTTGCCAAATGACCACATGAACACAGGGTTCCCACCTGGCTTGCACAGCATGGATAAAAACTGCTGGCCAGAGTTAAAAACAGCCTAATGTTCAATGTAACTAATCCCTTTTTGGCCCTGCTAGTATTCTGGCTCTCTAATATCTACAGCAATGAACTTCAATGGGTAAACACAGAACAGTGTGAAATTCTGCTCTTTTCTGTTAGTCTAGCCAGTAATTTCATTGAGTGTCTCATTGTGATTGTTTTGGAGGCAGCTGAGAACAGATTTTTCATACTTTGTAGGCAGTATGAGGATCATTAATTCATACGTAGCAGGGTTTTTTTTTTCAGAGTGAAAGCCATGTTCAGCACAGTGCATGTGTGTTTTAGGACCCTCTGAATTTCACTGGTTGAATATTTTGTAGCACCCAAGCACTGTCACAGATCTGCTCTTTCTTCTACTCCCCTTTCCTTCCTGCTGCCCAGCTGTGCCACCAGTGATGTTCCCAAGCCCACTGCTTGCTGCTCAGCCCCTCTGTCCCTGCTCCCCTCAGACCATTGCTTTGCCCCCCTCCTCTCTGCCACCCCTGGCAGAACAAAATTCTGTCCAGTGGCCCTGATGTGGCAACAACTGCTTATTACCTTCCAAGAAAACCCAAGCCAGCAAGGAGGAAAAAATTTTTCTATTCACAAGTTAAGATTGGGGATTTTTTTAATTGACTTTTTCTCAATCAACATTAAGGAAAGCTCACAGCCATATCCAGTTATTTGCTGTTCCAACACCTGTGCGCTGCTCCAGAGTGCTGTGAGCAGCAAACTGGCTTGTCAGCACCTCTGCTTGCTGGACTGGAATATTGCTGATCACTGTATTTACCCAGAAACTCTGTCCCAGTGTGTGTCTGACTGCTGCTCACTTGTCTCCTCAGATCACTATTAGCAACGAGGAGGTCAGCAACCCCTCCTTTCTTGACCTGGTGAGGACTCCCCAGATGAGGAGGAGCACACTCATCCTGATGTATGCCTGGTGAGTGCCCATGTTACCGGGAAGGTGGGTTTTGAGGAAAGATTCCCTTGTGACTTTCCAGCTGCTTGCAATCATTTGTTTGCCTCTCAACACTTTTCCCCCTTTGCTGTTTAGGTTCACAAGTGCCCTTATCTACCAAGGGCTTGTCATGCGCCTGGGAATTATTGGAGGAAACCTCTACCTGGACTTCTTCATCTCAGGAGCTGTGGAGCTGCCCGCTGCTTTCCTAATCATAGTGACAATTGATCGCGTTGGCCGGCGCCTGCCCTTCGCCATGAGCAACATCGTGGCCAGCATCACGTGTCTCGTCACTGCCTTCCTGCCAGAAGGTGATTCCCTTCCCTGTGTCAGGCTCTGCAGGTCAATGGCTTCCCCCTGAGCAAGGATAGCCAGACACACAGAGCTGCAGATGAAAGTGAAAGCATCTGGTGATACAAGCAGCACCCAAGTGTCATGGAACAACACACCTAATTTGCACATAGATGGCCCTGGGACATGGAATAGCCTTATCTTTGATGGGTTATGAACAACATAACTACTGGGAGTAGTCTTAGAGAAAAGGTATATGAAGGCCCTGCACTCTCTTTAAAGGCAAATGCAAGGGAAGAATATACAAACATAATGGGAATATGCATTCCCTGACATGGAACACTCTTAGTGATCTAAGAAATCAGTGATTTTTTTAATCTTGGTAGTCTTTTCCTTTACAAGTAAAACAATGCAAACCACAACACAATGTAGGGGCTGTGGTAGGCATCACAGAGATTGTTGCCTTGCTCTCTCTTCCAGGGATTTGGACAATGCTAAGAGGCTGGGAGAAAGATATGTCTTTTGATTAAGCCATTCTTATCTGGTTTCAAGGACAGCTCATATTGTGCAAAGGCTTCCCAGCACTTCTCTCCTTTCTTTAAATTGTTTTCTCTGCCCTGTGTTTTTGGGATTGTTTTGTTGTGTTTTTTTACTGTTTTTTGGTTTGGGTTTGGGTTTGAGTTTGAGTTTATGTTTTGGGTTTTTTTTTATCCCTAGGGAGGCATTTGGAGGTGCTTTGAATTGTATATAACCATAAGACTATGCTTTGCCTTACCATAGCTGGGGACCAGCAGTTCAATGGACATGAGAAAGGTTTATTCCTCCCCAGAACTGTTCCTACCAAAGGAAGGGACAGTCCTGGCCATACAAATAGGTTTTAGTTTCTCAAGGTATATCACGGGGCTGCCAACAGCCTTCTCTCAGTAGGAGGGGACAGCCTTGGGGTTAAGATACTTGCAGATTGGACACTTGAGGTCCAAGTCCTGCTTTAAGGAAATCTGTTTATACAGATTTCCTTAAAAAACTGCAGCTCTCAGCTGTGAGCCCCATCACACAGTGTTGCTCACACAGTTTGAGTCCCCTGGCAGAGAGAGGATCCACATGGACGTCACCATCACCTTGGGAGTCTGATAGACTGAAGGGGTGCCACGGAGATGATGTGGATTTGTTTTGTTCTTTCCAGTCTTTGTTTTTCTTATATGTTTTTGAAAACAGAACTCTGCAGGGCAAAAGCAGTGTCTTGCAACACGGGATGAAGTTTGATGGCGGTTTGTTTGGTTGTTTTGGAAGAGAAATAAACCCAAGTGTCTCATTTTTGGTTCAGAGAAAACTGAAATGTTTTCTTGTTCTTCCACTGAAGATCTGAAAAAACACAATCACTGCCAGGGTCCTCTCCAGTGGCAGAGCTTCCCTTGGTGCCAAGTTCAGGCTTGTTGTTTCACTTGCCTCCCTGTGTGCCTAGTCATGGTTAGACCATGCAGGAGACTGTCCTCTCCCAAGAGCATGACAGTGCTTGTCACATTCCTTGTGATGCACTTCCAGAGAGCACCAGCTCTCCAGAGAGGGGCTGCTCACAACCACAGGGGCAGCTCTGTCCTGCCGTGTGTGGGTGAGCACCACACCCCTGCTGATGTACCAGGGCTGCCCAATGATGGATTCAGGGCAGTGGCTGCTCACCAGGGCTTGAGTGGAGCTGGGAGAGCTGGGCAGAGCCAGCGGGGCAGGGTCAGGTACAGCCTGTGCCAGTCATGCCAGGTGTGATGGAAAGGGAGGGGAGGATGGTGAGGAGTAGCCTAATTAGGAGTATGTCTAATGTGCAGTGGCTAGAAAAATTACAAAGGGTAGGTGGACTTCTCCAGGGAGAATTATTTTACTGCAGCCTTCCTGGAGGTTTTGATGAGATGTGTAAATGTGGCACTTAGGGATGTGGCTTAGTGGTGAAGTAGCAGGGTTGGGTTAACAGTTGGATTCAGTGGTTTTAAAACCTAAGTGATTCTATGATTCTATGGAACTTTAGAGGTACCTTCCTTGTGGTCAGAAGGCTTTGGGAGGTGACTCAACACTGTTTCTTACAGCATAACTCTCCTGTATAGAAAAATACTCTTTTCTGGAGCACAGTTTGGATGTGGTCATGGAAGCTTATGATGGTTATTCTCCCATCCATGCTGTTATGCCCCACCAGCATCTTGAATCAATCAACTCTAGTGATTTCTAATTCTCCAAAGCAGCCTCACATGATGTTCACAAGCAATAAATGCCAGCACAGATTGATACCTACAGCAGTGGTCTTTCAGTCTGATTTGCAGTGTTCCTGTGGTACAGTTTCTGCTGGCAGGGCCTGGGACACTCAGAAATGCCCTGCTGGTGTGACAGCACTTCACACAGAAGTGTTTCTTTTTGCATGAACAGATATTCCATGGCTCAAAACAACAGTTGCCACACTGGGGAGACTGAGCATCACAATAGCTTTTGAAGTTGTCTACCTAGTGAACAGTGAACTGTACCCTACAACACTGAGGTAAGTCAAAAGCTCCCAGGGATCTTCATGCTGTTCCCTGTGCTTTTCCCCATTTCCTCTTTCACTGTCCTTTGGTTAAAATTGTTTTTTCCAGAGTTCCCCAGCTGAATAGCCACTGCTTAATGTGGATGCCACATACTGAAGAGATAATTTTGGAGCTACGTCTACATTCTACTCCTTAAACTGCTGGTTGTTCTGTTTGGTAGCACCTCTCTAATATCTGGTACTTTTTGTCTTTTGCAGGAACTTTGGTGTCTCCCTGTGTTCAAGTCTGTGTGATCTTGGTGGGATCATAGCCCCATTCCTGCTTTTCCGACTAGCAGCCATTTGGTTGGAGCTACCTCTAATTATTTTCAGTAAGATTTAATTTACAATATATTTTTGGTTTAAATATCCTAACAGAGCTTTTCTTTTGGGGTAAAAGTAGTATGTGGCCTTATCTCCCCCTCAGACCAGCACTTCTCAACCTTTATGTCCAGAGCAAGAGGCTGAATGGCAAATGGTGAAATGTGATTTCTCTGTGCAATGTGGAAATGCTCAGGTCTGCTTAGGTAACTGCTGAAGGAGCAGAAAAGAAACTATGTGAGGTGCTTTAAGACTAAGAAACCTTACAGCTAGGTTCTGTAATTGCATGGGAGTCTGTGGCTAAGCCAGACTTCTAGGAGGTAGACATGACTGGAAAAAAATCAAAATGAAAAGGATAGAATAAGAAGGGAAATTTGCACCAATGACAACTTTAGCTGACAACAAAATTGGAAAGACAAAAGACATCTTAAAAGATTACAATTATTTCAAGAAAAGACATAGATGGAATTAGAATGTTCACATTATCTAATTATTAAATTCCGCTGCTTCTGAGGGACATACGAATTCCCTTTGTCTTAAATAAACAGCTACAAAATCAGAGAGGATCAGAGTGGACTGTGCAACATTTCAGGGAACAGTCAGGGAACATTTGATTTTTTTTGCTCCAGCCCTTCTATTTTTGACTTAATACATTATGTAAATTATATCTATGCAGGAAATTATTCCAAAATATCCATTCCTAATTCAGATTGTATCTGAATGCTGTTCCTCAAGGCGGAGTTTTTATCCTGAATCACATAATTTAATTTGGCCATGGATAAACGAAGAAATTATTTCAGGAAAATCTCAGTAGTTTCAGGAAACACAGATGCATCTACATGATGAAGCCCTTTGAGAAAAGGCAGATTTGTTCTACATAAGAAATACCACCCTGGTTCCTGTGCTGTTCTTTATACATTTGCCCATGTGAACTTATCTCAGGTTTTTGACTTCTGAGATCTCCCTTTGGGGAGATCAGGCTGCAAATGAGGTCCTAGCCCCCAAGTGATTTTGTAACAGGCTAAATTAATGTAACACAGAGGTGTTTGATTCAAGCAAGTTAATCAGAGCTAGCTGATGCACTTAAAACATCTCACTTAAAACTCAATCTGAATAAACTTTGCTCAGTGGATAAATGCTGAAAATAAATAAACAATGCTCTTATTTATTTTGTATTTCCTCAATATCTGTCATAGGTATTCTTGCAGCTGTCTGTGGCCTCCTAGTATTGCTTTTACCAGAGACAAAGGGAATCTCATTACCAGAGACAGTGGAGGATGTGGAGCAGCTTCCAAGGTATGAGATGCATTTTCTTACTTATACTTGGGTGAGGTTTCCTGGGGATATCTTCCTCCCACTTTACCAACTGTCATAAAGTATTGACATTTTCCAGTGTCAAAGTAAATTCCCAATTAGCCTGACGCTATGAGCAGGTGGTCTTTTCCTCAATAGAAACCTGAACTTTGCAGTATCACTACGGAAGGCTATTAAAAAAAATGTGTGGTGATAAAGTGTGTATTTTTCTCACAGAGACACAAAGTTGTCCTATGCATGTCTGGGAGCAGAAAGTGATAGTGGACAAGAGAGGTGCTGCAAAGCATAGCCTACAGCTCTCTGCTGGAGGAAATCAGCCATAATCTCAGCCAAAGCATTCTGTGAAGAAGGGCCCCTTATCATGGATGCAACCCCACAATTTGTGAAGTCATTTAAAAGTCACATGTGAGATGGATTTATAGCTGAAGAGTTGTAGGCACAGCTTTCCCACTCCTGACACACAGCAAACCAGACTCTTCATTGCCCTGCAGATATGTGGGGAATATTTACACCTTGGCAAAATGATTTGAGGATCTAGTGCTACACATTAATGTTTCAAGGGGAGGCTTTGGATATTACATTAGCAACTTTTGCCTGATTCAATGTAAAAACTAAAGAAAGGTAATTTTCTATGCAAAAAAATAATGTTTCTTATAATGACATTATAAATATAAAAATTAATAAATTTATTTATTTATTTATTTATTTTTATTTATAAACATATAAAAATAATAACAGTACTGCACCTTGGACTACTGCTTGAACTATGTATTTTCCTGTTTTTTCACACTTACATTCCTCTTCTGTTTTAACAGTCATTTTGGAAAATGTGGCAAGAAAGGGAAACACCGGGACACCAACTCTTATATTTGACTTTTGAAGGACAGCACTGAGCTAATAGCTTTGTTCCCATACTGGGAATTTGTTCTCTACCTGCCACCATTTCAAAATTGGCTGCAGAATATGGATTAAACTTCATGTTCTCCTTCTTCTAAGCACAAGGACATTTAATACAAGTAGTGTATTTTTCTATGAATGTGGAATAAATACTTTTTTTTCTGAGTACACTGTTTGCAAGAAGAGACTATGGTTCTTCACAGAAAACAGAACAGCTTTAAAAGTATGGAATGTCCAGCCCAGTGACCTTGTATTTATTTCTGTATCTATTTGAGACATTTGTTTATTGTTTTGTTAGGATTTACATTTGTGTGGGAAGTATTTCAATGGTAGTATTTGTTTAAGATTTAGATGACCTTGAGGGGGAGAGGATGACTATTTTAACCTGTCCTCCTTTGCCCCTGGAGTATCTGGACCAACAGGAGTTATGAAGTTGGGTACTGATCAGGTGACTCTTTCCCTGGTTGAGAGGCATGGAAATCAGCAGTGTGCATCAGGAGAACCTCTCTCTGGTCTGATTGTAATCCACAGGGACCCTTTTCAAAAAAGCCCTGTTCCCTCCTTGTTCAATGGCTTTCTGAAATGTGGAAGCAGTCTTCCTCACCTTTCCAGGGCTTTATGTAGGTGTCATAACCTGCACAGGGCATTAGCTCTGCAGGACAGGGTGTTCTGCTGCCCTGTAGTGCCTTTCCCCAGACACAGCTGGAGTTCGTGTGACCCCTCATATCTCCAAGGAAAGGGCTTCTGCCTGCTCTCCTCTCCTGAATGCTTTTCCAAACACCTCTTTCAGGACCATACTCATTTTTTGCTTTGTAAATCATGCTCTCTGCCCACCCCTATGAACAGAATTCCTTCACCCTCTCCATTTCCAAGATGACCTTCACTTTCTGTCTTCCGTTCATTATCACTGTCATCTTCCTGTCTTGGGGATATTTTCTGGGGGTTGTTGACAGAGATGCCATGATGTCTTGGGCAGGGAGGAGCCAGGGGCTTTGGTTATGGAGGGAAGTGTTAGTTGGTCCTTTGAAGCTGACAAGCAACAGAATTAACTCTCTGGCTCTGCAAGCAGCTTCCAAGGACAGAGTCCCTTTCCTTTCTCCTGTATGACCTTCGTCAAGAATTGTGTCCTCTCCTGGTGAACAATACACTTCTTGAAAAGATGTGGCATTCAAAAGGTATCCTGTTACCAACAGAGAAATACATAAAAGAAAGTCAGTGGGATGTTATAAAGGGCCTTATAAGGTCACAAAAAAGACGTGTTTGGCACCAGCAAATACAGGACTGAGTTTGGAAGGTTCATACCACAGATCAGTAGTACTATAGTACAGTCAGTGAAAATGAATGACCACTGCTCCAGTCTCACCACCCTATGAGCACAGGAGGATTTCCTATGGTGAGGAATATACTGTGCTTTCCAACAATTCCCAACTTTCCCTGCCTTTTCCCAGCAACTGCTCTTATCAGCAGCCCTTCTGGAGGAAAACAGGACCTTTAACAATAATCCCAGCCTAATGTTTGCACACTGTAGGCAGTTAGTGATAAAGGCCTGTCTTTCAAGGCTGTTTCTAACTTACTCTGAGGCATGGTAAAGGTCAAAGGTATGCTTAGCAAAAGTTAGTAATGACTTAGAGATAAAAATCTAAATGAACATCTCACAATATAGACAGCTAAACTAGAAGACACCACACATAACTGGAGCTACTGCTACAAGGAGAAAACTCCTAGACCAATACAATTTTCTGTGGATAGCTGAATGTGATAGTCCAAGGCTGGCTGGCAGAGACCAGCCCTGAACTGGGAGCCCTGGGCTTGCACTGGCCAAATGTGTGTCAGTGCAGGGTGGAAAGCGTGGGCCCCCAGCCACAGAACTCAGCCCAGCCAGCCCCTTCTGAAGGCACCTTGGAGAATCAGGGTGATCTCATGTAATGCTGGATGAGCTGAACCACACTCTTCCATTTAGTGTTTCTTCTTCGTTTGATTTTTTCTTTTTTTAATTGATGTCTTAAACTCTTTAGCAGCTTGAGAAAGACTGCAGAGATATTTTAAAACTACAACTTTCCAAATAAATGTGAATAACTTTTGACAGCTTCCTCAGTTTGTGGACAACTAAAACATGTTGAGAAATGAGAGATGCAAAGATTTGTCTCCTCCTTTTAGATTATGCTTTGATTTGCATAGCATTATGTGTTGCTCAAAAGATAATGTAAGTGATAAATTTTGGTAGGTAAAATGGCTTGGGGCAGTGTCACAAGTTTGAATATATTAATTTCTTAAACATTTGTTTTATAAAGGACAGCAAAAAAAAGCCTATGCATGTATTTTGACTTCTAATCTAGAAGTGCTTAGCAGCTTCAGGTGGAGTTTGGTATTTGGTAATTGCTCCTGTGCCAACTCTTATCCCTAACAGGGACTTCGTAAGTTGATAAATTCTTCCATCTCTGTGAGATTTTGTGTTGCCTCCTGGAGGTGTGGTGGGTTTGTAGTGCAGTGTCTGACCAGCATTTTGGCAATGGTGGGGTTACACATTTGTGGGACAGATGAGGTGGTGGTACCAGACGAAGAGCTTCAGAGAGGGAGAACCCCAGGCTAGACCATCTGCATGGAGAGGGATGCACCTGGGCATGCAGGCCACAGGACAGGCTGTTTGTTTTAAAAAAGAGTTACTCTAAATTCGTATGTGCTTCAAACCCCTTAATACTTACAGGGACATCCCACAAGCTTCTCAGGAGCCACAGCAGTGTTCTCCTAAGATGCATGTGTTGACACCAGGCCACTCGGTGAGAGGCACCTCTTCAGTGAGGGCCTGAACTCTGTCAGCTACTATTGTCCTGCATGTGCATCCTCCAGAGGCACAGTGAGAGATGTGAGGTACACAAGAGACAAAGGGTCACTGTACCATCACCAAAGGCACACGAACAGTGTGACCTCAGAAACGCAGCTGTGTTTTTGCTGCTGGCAAAGGGGTTTCTTGGACCAACAAACAGATGAAAATGCTATTTCGGGTCAAATGTGTCACTGCCACCACGTGGGCTACTTTACCCAGCATGTGCAAATGGTTACCACAAAAAGTGACAATTTTTATTGCCACTGACAGTCTTGTGGAAGGAAAAGATCACAACTGGCACTGTTTGAAGGGCTATGAGGTGGGACTTTTGTGGCCACTCAGGCATATCCAGGCATTTCTAGCCAGTTTGGCAAGGAGAGCAGGGCCAATGGTTTCTCTAGCTCCAAGCCAGGTATTAATCATGACTTCAGGAGGTCACAGCAGAAGAGCTTGACAAATGGAAGTTCAAGCTGCAGCGCAGAATTCCTGTTGTCAGGGAAGCATTGTACAAATCTCTTGGCTGGCTAAATGATCAAAGGTGATATATAAAGAAAATATGCAGGAGGGTATTTGTGCTCAGTGAATCCCTCTGACCAGATGGGTGATGTTTGTTTTATCAGAGCTGCTCCTGCCCAGGAAAGCAATGCCCTGAGATTATTTCATCTCCCAGAATCAGACTCCAGATGTAGAAGCTTCAGAGATCAACCTGCCACCTAACTATGCTTACTAGCTCTCATCTCTCTTTAAGGCAATGGGAGAAAAAAAACAAACCAAAACTCCTAGGATGCAACACATCCTTTCTGCATGTGCAAGCATACAAAAAAATTAAAGACAATTTTAAAATGTCGTGCAGCTTGGCTTGTCTGGGAGTGAGGAAAATGGACAAGACAAATCCCAGGAAGTAGCTGAGTTACTTGGAATAGACTCAGCACACCCTGGGGATGCCAGAAGGACCCCATGCAGAGCTGGGGGTCTCTAGACACCTGTGGGGAGCTCCCTGGCTTATATGCCAGAGAAGCAGGATGTCAGCAGGAGTTTATAGTCAGCAATTGTTTCACTTTGGCAAGCATGAGTCAAGCTTTCCCTGGGAAACATTTCAAAAAGTTTAAGCTTACACTCCCTATAACCACATATGTACACAATCTTCTTTTAGAGGAGAAAAATGTACATCTAACAATTATGTAGTCAGATAATGTTATACAGAGAAATAAATGGGACTATGGACAACACAATTTTATAATATGTAGATGTGTACATGCATTGTCACTATTTGTGGTAGCTGTTGATAGCTATTTTCTTGTCTTTACTAGAGACTAACTTCAGGGTGAGGCTGGTTTTTTTATTCACTGTTTTATATCATTGATGCAGCATTTATACTTTTGCTGACACATGTATTTTGATGATGATAAAAAATACAAAAACACAAACCAAATGTGTTTGCTTCTTTTTTTCCCCATCCCATGTATTTAATGCTATTAAATATATCTAATAAAACTTCACAGGCATGTAAGACATGTACTGTGAGATTCTTCTATGTTTTGTAGCATCAAATTGGCAATAGGTTCAGACAACTCTTAGAAAATAAAAAGTATTCTCATTTCTTCATATGTTAGAAGCACAACATCTGTAAAATGATGACCTTAAAAGAAAATGTCATTATAGAGCTAATAAAAAATTAAAATGCAGGTGTCCAGTTACAGTTAAGGCTGGGATTTTCAACACGTATTTCAGAGGTGGGTAAGTCTATTGTCAGACATAGCAAACAAACCATATAACATATAGAAAGAGGGTAACAGACTGTCAGCTGGGCTTCTTGGCAATGACTATTAATTTATAGCAATTTAAAATGGATGATCATATTTATTTTGCTTTCTTATGAATGATTTTAGCTTTAATATTGCACTTGGAATCTTGTATTTCTGGCATGCATGCTGCTTTCCAGGAGAGGGCAGTCCATACCCAGGATCAGTTGCTTTCCATCACACTTTTAATCCAAGGAATGTAGTTGGAGACTCGAACATAAACACCAGGTTTCATGGGTTGAGCACAGCCAAGGCCCCAAGAGGTGACTCCATGTTGAACAAATTTATCTTGGTCCAGACAGACTAGAGGTCCTCCACTGTCCCCCTAAACAGCAAAAGAACAGGATGATTCCTTCTTGGACAGACCCACGTGGCCTTCCCCCAGGAGGCACCAAAGTAGAAGTGCCTTCTTCATGCGAAGGACACAGTAATTATAAGAAACACTGGAATTCTAGCAAGGCAAGAGCTCTCTACGAATGTTGTTGAACGCTTTTGTAAAGTGTTGTCTTCATGTCACCCAGGCATTACATTTATTTTTGAAGGGGTTTTATTGAGAAAGAAGCTGTTTGCTCTTGCTAATTTAGACTATGCTTCCTCCCTCCGCCTCTTTTCTGAGGTCTTCATGGGTTCCTGTTGTTAGTAGATGATCCAGTGGAACTGATACTTGGAAATTCATAGCTTCTTTGGCCCTTGTTTTGCCTGCATGGCAGGCTCCACTGCATCCTTCCTTGACTGTTAACTGAGATGGTGTTAACTGAGCTAGCTTGGCCATTGGAGGTAATCTGTTTGGGGCTAGCAAGGGGGTCTGGGGAAAGAAAGATGACCTTTTGTCATCCTAAGTTGGCTTCCATACACCTGACTTGTGCAACTGTGTGTTACCATGTGCTCTGGAGTTCAGGCTTACCTGGAAAATTGCCCCACTTCCCAGCAGCAGACAAGGGAGCAAGGAAAAAACAGAATACATAGCATTTTTCAGCTCAGATACCACGTGGTGTGGTAACATCCCCAGGATAATACTGGGCCTCTAAAGCCCAAAAACCAATGCCCTATTTGATTTGAATGTGCTTACAACTGACTCTGATCCTCACAGACTTTCTTACCTGGCAGGTATCTGTGCCACCATGAATATTCCCAGCACAGAGCTCGTGGTTTTTAACTCTACCATTCAAAAATTCAGGGCGGTTGCATATTTTATTCTCGATTACAGGAAAGCCAGTTTCTTTTAAGTAGCCATCACCACGAGTACCTTTGCAAATAGGAATGAAACCAAAAAAGAATGAATGACAAAGGCAATTATCATAATTACCTCTACCACCCACCACTGACCTTCCTGTTCTCACAGTACATCCCTGTGGATCCAGTACCCACAGATACTTGTGGGAGTCATTTCCAAGCCATTTTATTTCTCTATATCTGAATTTTCTGTGGAAGAAATTAGGTAGGAAGCAAACAGTTGAAAATGGCATGATGGGCAAGGAGACAGAGAAGGTACCAATGCACTTCTCAACCAAGACAGAGTGGGAAGTTTTGAAAATGAAGGTTTTATTTGTGTGAGAAGCAAACCAGCTTGCTTGATAGGAAGAATCACTCAAGAGAATGAGCAAACTCACATTTGTGTGATTAAGAAATAACCTAAATCTAGAAAAACTCTCCATCCAATCGGGCAAAAGCCCACTTTGGGGAAAAAAAGCACATGGACTGAGAGAGAATTGACTCCTTATCTCTGCTTCTCCTCTTCTATTTAGAGGCTTTCAGTTTACTTGGCATTGAATGATTTAGGAGAATCAGTGTCAGAGAGAGAAAGTGGAAAGTTTGGCAGCACCTGATGAATTTTGATGAAATAACTTTTTTATCAATAGCTTGTGTGGAGCACAAGAGAGTGCACACTTTGGGTACAAGTATGTACCAGTCTGCAAATATGGAGCTTTTAAATGTGTTAATACTGTCTCACCTCTTGTATCCCCCCAGCCTGTCACATAGCACTCCTCTCTTCCTCCTAACACAGAGTTTTCTTTTGGTAAACAAACTGGGATTACATGATTATTAATGACTGCTGGTCTGAAATGAAGAGGAACAATCATTAGCACAATCATACTTAATACTACCTTCAGGTTTCTAAAAAGATTATATATATATTTAGCCTTTTATCATTTAAATCCTTAGCTTCAGTCAAGGATTTTTTCTGACATGCAAAATTGCTATTTAGGCTCTAAACCCACAGAAAGTGATACACAAAAGAGAAAAGTCTGAAATGGAGAATGACATAAAAATAACCAACAGTAGTCCAGGAGAATGCTTTGACTTGGGCTAATGCATAGCCAACAGAACCTAAACAAAAAACTATTACAAAGGGTATAATATAGTGGCATTTAACACCTAGGTGTTAGCTTGCTTTTTCTGCATCCAGTCTGATTTTAAACCGCTTTCTATCGGGATACTTAGCACACAGCAAAACCTAAGTCCATCTGACTTGCCTTGGGTACAGCTAAAGCACATTTAGAAAACCACCTTTTTAAGTTGACCCTGCATCTGTTTTGGACATGCACTGCTGCCACAGCAATGAAAGTCCAAGCACTACACATTCACATCTGCTTGCAGCTGCATGGACAAATTCTTTTTGATTGCACAGTTCCAGAGAGCATTTCTGATGAATGAAAGCAGATGCAAGAAGGGCCATACTGGGCATTCCATCAAACTCTTTGCCTGACCACTGGCCAGCCCTGCTGGAAGAGGAAATCTCCCCACCAGAGTATGGAAACAGCATAGAGTGGCATCCTGCTAACGTTGTAGGTTTCAATCATCATTATCTTATCAAGGTACAGGTATCTGAAAGGCAGCCTTTCCCTTTCTGAAACCCTGGAGCTTCTGCAGAAAGGGAAGAAAGAGGGGGTCTCAAATCACTAATTGAAGACAGAGTGTTGACAGAAACACTCATTTCTACAACACCAGCAACCACTTTTTAGTCATCTTGTCCCGTCAGAACAAAGGAGTGCTTCAGGTAAAAAGGTACCTGCTCAGTTTGAGCAGAGCAATATCTGCTCTGCGCGGCTCCTTGATCAACTTCTCTACGTCACGTATTTGTACTGATGGCTCTGTTGCTAGCTCTTTGTGTAATCCAAGGTATACTTTATATGCAGCTGGTCGTGAGGACCTGTTGGAAAGAATTGCACATGGTGAGCTGATGAATTCACACCCAGAACAGAGACCACTTACAATGTTATTGAGCACCTTGCTCTAGCAAAGCCAGATAACCAGCTTTGGAGTAAACTTGATCCCTTATAATGGCACATGAAACCAAACTTGGCAGAAGTTATCACTGTCACTCTGTTTTACAGTCAAAATTCAGCTTTAATGAATGACAAACTGACTTGGCTCAATTCTCAACAGCTGGCAAGCTGTTTGCAACCAGCTTGGGTTGGTTACTGGGTCTCTTGTTTCTCCTGTTATTTTCTATCTTGTGTATGAAGTTGCTGGTGCAGACTATAACAGATACTTACTTTTCTAAGCAGTGGGCAGCAGTAAGAACCCATTGAGGATCTATCAGAGTTCCCCCACAGAAATGCATGCCATAACTGTAATAGAGCAAAAAGTCATGAAAAGAGTGGTTTAAGATGGGGCAGTTAATCATACTGTAATTTTTCAGGTAATATTTCTAACAAAATATTTCTAACAAAATATATTTGTGCCTTTACAAATGGAAGACTTTATTCCACAATTTCATTAAAATTTCATTAAAATGTTTTGGTTTCCTTGAATAATGCTTCTTACAATGACAGTAGGGTTCTGTGGACATTTTTAGGAGGCCTTGTATGAAAACACTTAGATCTTCATTCTTAGTCAACATTGCTATTACTGGAAAAGACTGTGCGCAGTGAGGTTCACCATTTTAGAGACTTTGACTTTTTCTAGCTCTAATCACAGTCATAAAGCTCTGCAACTGGCCTTGACTCACAGTTTTATTAATAATTTTGCCAGTAGGATCAAATACTTACATGGAAGGACTGATCAAGAGGTGTACTTGTCATACTGTTACCTGTATTCATTGGAAACTGATTCTATTGTCAAATATAGCGACAGATTTAAAGTCATTCTGCCTTCTACTGAAATTGTTTTTGAAATTAACAATTATCAATTGACTGTCTTGCTATTTGTCACAGAATAGAGCATTCTTGGCTGACTACATGACCTTCTTTAAGAATAGCACACACAATGTTTAGCCTTGAGCTATTTTTAAATTAAAATCAAGTTTACAATGCTTAAACCACTTAACATTATTAACACAATTAACACATAACATTGTATGAGAAGCAAAGTTTCTTTGCATGAAGAAGAGTCTAAAGCAATGGGGAATGACCATACCTGGTACGGAGACTGATCTGCCAGGGCCAGGAGTGTGGATGTGAAACACAGCCTGCGACAATCCTTTGTGCACACAGTTTTGGTCTGAACTTGGATTTTCCACATTCATACTGAGGAGGAGCTTCAGAATAAGGAAAAAACATCACCATAAGGAACTTTAGCGATTTGCTATGCATTCACTATGAACTCAGTAAACTAGAAGGTGAACCTGTTACATTTGTCACTTCAGCTTCCGATTCTCCTCAAGGAATTCTATACTATACATCACATATATTTTGTTACCTTCATCTGGAACACCTAAAATGTCAGGTAATTTTTTTTTTCTTCACATCAGTTCTCAGTGGCTAGCAAATTACACATGAGTAGATCTACAGTCTGATAGAAAAAAAACAAAAAACAAACCCAAAATAAAAACAGAGGGGGAAGGAGAAGAAAAGCGAGAGAAAGAAGAAATAAATTCTCCCAACATTCTTAAATGGACTCTCATGGATGTCAGCAGTGCAGAAGTTGCACTGACAGATGTTTCAAACTAATCTTGGTGGCACAGCATGTGAAATTCTAATGCTGTCTCTGAGGAACAAAATTTTGTCAACTCTTATTTTAGGATTATTTGGCACTTCAGATGTCTCTGAGTTATTAAAAAAAATAGTTCTTATTTGGCCTTGGTGAACTGACTCATCAACATGGAATTTAGAATTTTAT
This sequence comes from Cyanistes caeruleus, assembly GCF_971803275.1. Taxonomy (NCBI): domain Eukaryota; kingdom Metazoa; phylum Chordata; class Aves; order Passeriformes; family Paridae; genus Cyanistes; species Cyanistes caeruleus. The sequence goes on along the minus strand of NC_141702.1, from coordinate 56,647,017 downwards.
CAGCAAAAAGAGCTAACAAATTAAATTAAAGGCTAGAGCCTTTGGTTTCTTCTGTTCATTAGATTACCATCTCAACAAAAAGACAGTATTAATTTAAAGAAGAAAGGGATCATCAAAATAGAATACAACAGTCATGTGAAAATGTGATGTTTTTCCTTAAGAGTCCCAGCCCAACATGTTCACTGCAGTACTACTTTCACAGCACCAGTGTGTATACAACAACTTTCTTTTTCTTGTTTGCTCCATTTTTGGGTTTTGATCTGAGCACATTTTCTTCTGTTCACTGCTGAGAGGATAAAGTAGCAAGAAAGTCACCCTTCTTTTGAGAGCTATGTCTCTTCCTAGCGTAGTTTTTGTTGTTGAGAGACATGAAAGGACTGGAAACCAAAATGTTATAAAACTTTACCATTGTAGACTTTTTTTGCACCACCTCATTCAGAGCTTGATTACCTCTGACAAAGACAAAGGGCATTTGGTTAAATATTTAGGGTCTGCATGTTGCAGACATCAGATATGGTACAATATCAAAGAAGGGACAATCTGGTTGTCATTCAGAACAGAAACAGAGCCACATGAGTAGGAAGTGCAAAAATTTTGCTGGTCTAAGAGCGTGCCTTAGACAAGCAAAGCAAGGCCTCAGCAAGGCCACACACAGAGTTATACCAGGAGTTTAGGCTGGGGCAGGGAAAATTTCTGCTGGAATAGCCCATTTTGAACACATGGAAAAACCCCATGTGGTCTTCAGTGGCCTCCAAATCTTGAGGTGCATTTGGGGCTTTCAAGGAAAACCAATCTTAAGTCTTCAGTCAGAGACCTTGAACATCACTTCCCATGAGCCTTAATTTCTAATCTAAATCTATTGCACTTAGATCAGTCTTTCAGACTAATCACTGAGTATTCTCCAGCTGTTATAAAAAGGTACAGGAAAGGGAGACACTAGTCTTTAAAGGAATAATTACGGCACTTGGGAATGTCACAGTACTCCCAGGCTTTTCTCGGGTCTGTTGTGTAGCACCAAGGTCCATTCACATCTCCATCAGGATTCCTGCAATACTGTAACAAAGGAAAAAGGCACCAGCTATTAACCAGGGAATAAAAAGGCCAACCAATTAAGGTTTCAAAATAAAATAAAATTAAATTTGAGAAATATTTTTTTATTTCCATTCTTATAAGTGATTTCCAATTCCTTTTGTCAAAATTTCTTTCATTTTTCCATTTGCTCTGTGAGCTTGGAAAAGGATAATAAAAATCAGACTTCTTCAACTGTCTTCAGACAGTAAGCCTCACTAGGGCAACCTCAGATCTCTGAGACCTCAAAAATGAGGAGATCTTGACTTTGGATGAAACTTTCCAAATCACAGAAAATATCTACTCCTGCTTTCCCTGCAGTCAATAGGAGAAGTAGGATCATTCCTGGGGTCTTTTCACATCCACTCTGGCTGCATCAGGGACAAGTGAGTATTGTGTAAGGTGTTCTTGCACAACCTGATGATGCCTGTGGTGATGCAGGTCTGCAGTGCTCACCCTCATGCAGGTGCTGGTTAGCTGAATCACTCTCTAAGTTTTTCCTGGGCATACTGACTGATCTCTGCTCAGCACAGCCACCTCACACAACTGCATGATACCAGGCATCTTTTCTAGTTCCCTTCCCTATCCCATGTCTATGGGAAACACATCCCATGTCTTAGAAAAAACGAGAAAATATTTGCTAATAAAAGCCCCTGACAAATGCAAGAACCAAAAATTTGTGACAGTCAGCTTTTCAGAAGCAGTTTCCCCAGTCCAAGCTGGAATTCAACACAGGGTATGTGATGCCATCAAAGAATTGACTAAAGCAAGTTCTAAAGTCATCTACCTGGTAAAAAAATAGTTCAAGCTGTCAGCATCAAGCAAGCTTTTTATATCAGATGCAGAGCTTGTCACAAATTAGGCAAGTACTGTAAATGGGATGTCACAAGTCTAAAGAACTGGTGATGAGTACATTTTTCAGGACTAGGGAGAAGAAGGTTAGAAAGGGAGATTGCCTTCCAGGATGGTCAGGTGCACGTATAGCCCTGAATGGGCTGTGACAGAAGCTGGAGGGCAGAAGGGGAATTACTGGGGCATGGGGGGCTACAATCCATCAGCTATATATCTCAAGGAACTTGCACTGAACACTGGATTCATCACCATCTTACCTTCCCCTGGTACTACTGAAATCTATGACTCCAGGTGTTCTTTCTGTCAGAGGAGACAGAGGCACTGCACACAGACCAACTCTGGTTAGTCCTCAGCAGTGAGGAGGAGGCAAGTGCCCACCTGAAGCCCCTTGGATGTGCTGCAGAAGCATTCAGTAGAGCTTCTGGGCATCTCTGTGCCCCACAATGACCACACTGGTCATGTCAGCAAGAATTACCATGATCATTATCATGATCATATTTTGGATTGAACCGAGGAAAAGAAATTAACAAAGACCTGTCACCAAATGTTTGCTGTGGGACCCTGAAAAAGTCAGGCAAAGCTCAGTGACAACAAAAATTAAATGAACAGTTGTTTACATTTTTTTCCAGGCCCGCTCTTGGATGAGTTCTGGGAGTGAAATAGTCATGGCTATGAGGTTTCTGAGAACTCCACTCTTGACAAGTCCTGCCTCTTGCAGTTTTTGCCACTGTGCCACGGTAGTCTACACCATTTTCAATAATGCAGTCTGTGAAAAATGGAAAAAAAGGAAATAGTTGTTAGATGTGAGCTTTTGGGCCACAGCCATATTTGAGTATGGTGAGGCAGAGATAAATTTGAGGAAATACTACTAAAATTTACACATCCTACATATTATGTAGATGAGGAAAGAAGTGCTACATAGTGTCAAGAATGACTAACATCGATATTTTAATTTCCTTGCATCTCAAAAGTTTTCTTCATGATCACAAAAGTCATAAGTCAAAGAAGCTTACACTCAGTCAACCCTTCATGACCCCATAAATCAGGACTACAAAGGGCATGCACTCATAAAGTATTTTTCTTGCAGACACTGGAATCTGTCCAATGCCACATTTTACAGCAGGTAAAATGAAGTAACACATATTCAGCCAAAATTATTAACCTTCTAACCAGTGAAACGTGTCATAGCAAAAAAAAAAAAAATTAAAAAAGAAAGTTGCAGTACTTTAACCATCTACTGCATAACAGATTTGCATCTGAACTGAATTTAAAAAAAAAAGCCAGCTATCCTCTGATGGTAAATGGAACCATAGAAACGTGAAAGCATGGCACAAGAAAAGACTTTTTGGAGCAGGTGCCAGCAAAATGCCATCATGCTCCATTTTCTGTCATTGTTAGTTGCCCTTTCACAGTAGTGTGGAGACATCTGCTTCCTCATGTTTCCAATATTGCCAGATGTAGCAGGTAAAAGATGTGATGTTAGTCTAAAATTTAATGCAGAAACCCTGCTATAAAATTCTACAAAAATGCTCAGAAAATTAAGAGAGTTGATATAATACTATATTAAATTCTGTATTTAATTAGTTCCCTGTATTTCATCCTCATTAAATTCTTGAAGATGCTTCCATAAAAAACAGTTTCCTAGCTATGATCATTTCTGGGGAAGCTAAAAGTATTCTCACCAGGGTTTGTTTCCAGTGTTGTCTGAGGAGGCTTAGGCACAGTCTGTAGCCCTTGGCCATCACACTTCTTCAGGTCACAATACTCCCACCTCACACTGGGGTCGGTGGTGTAGCACCATGGACGGCTGTCGGCGTCCGGGTTTCTGCAGTAATTTTGGCTCAGGCCCCTACAAATGCAAACATATTACATTATATATATATATTATATTCCTATCCATGCCACTGCCCTGGGGAGGGCTCAAAAGTATATTTTAGAAAGCAGATCTATTACAGAGTTAGCATATGTCATTTATCATGAACATTCATGGCCACTTGAAATAGTTTTTGCAGCAGAAAGAAATCAGAACACATATATGGAACATTTAAATATGCCAAATAGTTATTCACTGACTAACACTTATAGTAGAATATAATTTAAAAATCCAGATAAGTAAATGCATACATGTATAGCAAGGATATTTTTTTATTTTTTTTCAAAGAAATAGCTTCTAAAAAGGAATAGTTTTTTGCATTTTGGAAAAAAATAAGTGATAAGTATTAGGAATAAGAAAACAATCTATCCCTTCCTCAAAGTTTTAATGACTTGCAGACTGGGAAGAAAAGACTTTAACTCATGAATAAATTAATGCATAGAAACAGTTCATTTCAGCATAAGAGGAAAATTTATAATAACTATTAATCACCTTAGAAGCAATGTAGAAACACACAGTTAACTAGTCTAAAGTATAATAGTGGCAATTGTGGTTTCTTTCAAGATGAGGTTAATAAACAATGTTTCCATGATAAAAAAAGAAGAAAAGGAAGAGATTATTTTTATCAAGTACACTCCCTTCCCTTTATAATCATTGTCATGCAATGATGATGCAAATCAAAAAACGTTCATGAATGACCACTGTCCAATGGAAACCTGGAAATGGGAAATCCACATACGCATTTGGGAAGTTCTCTGCAGTTTTGTTGTGCCGGTGAGGAGACATTGAGCTCCAGGCTTGACATTTCTTCCCTGTGACAGTGAAAGAGGCTGTACCACGGTAAGTCACTCCATTGCCCTGATAGCACTCCTCAGTAACTTCAGCCTGCTCAGGCTCATCAACAGCTGTAGTGAACAACAGAAACCAATCTCTTGCATCTTAATACTTTGACATTTATACTTGAGCACAGAAAGACAGCAGAAAACAAGCCAGAGTGTTTCATTGACCACCACAGCATGCTCTCTGTAACAGAATCCTTCTCAGACAGTAGATCAAAAGGAAGATTTCAAAAGATGTTTGCAAAACTTTCATGATATGCTAGATTAAAAGCACTGGTACATAATTTTACTGTCACACATGGGGATTTATTTCAGATAAGCCAAATAGTTAACACATGGATCAAATTCTTTTTCAGGATGGAGGTTGTGTGTGTATTTGCCATAGATGTGTGTGTGGAATAAGACTACCTTGTGTAACAAGAGTTTTCTTCTCAATATTTTCTATGGAGTCTTGGTTCACTGCTCCTAAATTATCTTAGGTTTTGCTACAGATTCAGATTTTAAGGAACTTGCATGTAAAACTAACTAACTTTTCCATGGAACATTTTAAAATATATCAGTAACCACCACTGGACAAAGTGAAAAAACTTCTGTTACTGCAACATTTCCTGATCCGAATCAGTAGCTGACTTCAAACCTTCTGCACTTAGTGGCCAGGCTGAACACACCAGCCTGGGCTCCACATCAGACCCAGGAGTTCAACTAGTCATGGCAAGGCCAACAGTGACAGCAACAATTATACCACTGAGCGGAGTCACGCAGGATTTTTGAGAATACACCATGATGACCCTTCATTTCCACTTGTCTCCTGCTCTTACCAGGGTCCTCTGGCTTGTCACTGTCACAGGAGGGGATGTTGCAATATTCCCACCGGGCAGTTGTGTTGGTGGTGTAACACCATGGCCTCTGCTCACCATCAGGATTTCTGCAGTAGTTTTCATCTAAGCTCCTAAAACAGAAAACTTGACTGATAAATGTATCTCATGGAAATCTTTTAAAGGTTATGAACAAAAGTAGAATCTCTTGCTGCCTAGTTTACTGCTATATTTACTGGTGTGTAACTGCTGCTCTCATTTACTGATGCCACCTGTTACATGAATATTTGCAATTCACTGGTGTTTTGGATGTGCTACACCAGACACCTGCTTGACTGATGGATGAATTAAAAACTGTAGTACTTTGAGGTCAAGAGTAGCACAGCAGAAAGAATCTAGGGTGAAAGAATCTAGCCCCAAGCAAATATCATAACTGTACCATTCTTACTCTGCATGGTTTCATCTGAGCAACCATACAGTAAAAGGATGAAATGAGGAGGGAGAAAGACAAGCAGAGCTTGAAAGTCGGAAGAGGAGACAGCAGTATTCAAGAACAAAGAAGTCAATAAAAAGGAACATATGGAAAAATTGTAAATATGAGGTCCAGCAGGTGATGAATGCTCATGTAACTGAAGAACTTTGCAACACAGATGAAGAAAATGGAAGTAATTTTGAGACTTGGTATTTCTCAAGGACACCGAATAACAGAGGGGTTTCACTTACTGGCAGGGATAGTTTTCAGGAGTGCGAGCGTGTCTGTGGGGAGATTGAGAACTCCAGTGCTGACAGGTATTTCCATATTCAGTAACAGATACTGTGCCTCGATAGTCTTCTCCTCTTCCTGAGAGACACTGACGTCCTGGTGCAGGAGGTGGTGGGGGTGTTGCTGTTACAGAAAAAGGAAATTAATTTAATCAGTGCCTTCTAGATATAGTAAAAAAACTAACAAACTCTCTGAACTTTATAATTAAGTGGGTTTTTAGATTTCTTTGCAGGTAAGTTCTAAATATTAAAATAATTGAAAAATCTGAAAGGCAGAGAAAAGAACTAAAGATATCTTTCTTAACTTTTCTTTCTCCCATTTTGAGTTCTTCACAAGCAGACAGGCTACCAGAAGGGTATTTGCATCTGCCCCTTTACAGCAGTCAGGATACAAAAGTCAGGATATGAAAATACTAGCAGCCTCATCAGAACAGAGCTGGAAAGTGAGCAAGTGGTAATACTGTGAGGAAAACTGGGGTGAAAGTGTCAGGCCCATTAGTGATACAGACAGACGCACATGTCAAATAGACAATACTCAGACAGCAAGGATGAGGTCTAGTGAGAAGTCCCAAGGAAAAGTATGATGGCAAGGACAGGCCTTTAGGGAAAACTGAAAAGGTTGAGAATTGATTTGGAAGAGCCAAACAAAAGGCAAAGTATTTTCAGAAAGAGTGAAACTTCTTGGTATCAAAAGAGGAACATCAGAAGAAACACCAGAAATGCCTGGTCATAGAAAAACACATCAAGGAAGGGAGATGTGCTCCAGACAAAACCACTAGAAATTCCTAGGACAGAAATGTCTAGCCTGAATAAAGCTATCAGAGGTTCATTTTAAAGTGATTAATTTTTCCTTGGAGATAAAATTCAGCTCTCTTTTATACTTTTCTTTATCTTTGGGACCTCTTCTGCTTGTTCTAGATCCTAGCACCACTCTGACTGGGAGAAATCTAGAAGTCAGACTCACTGCAACGAGGAATGTCACAATATTCCCAGCGTTTAGTTGGACTGGTAGTGAAACACCAGGGCCGAGGTTCTCCATCAGGATTACGACAATAATTGTTCTTCAGATCCTTCTCTGGAAAACTGAACCAGAAAAATAAGATTTTTAAGTTTTAGGTTTTAAGATATGCTACTAATAGCTGTAACAATTATCCTGTCTGGTGCAGCGTGGTCTTCAGCCCACCACTGATGATAACAAGACCATCACAGAAGATGACTCACTTTTCCGGGAGGTATCCATGAGAGTGAGGTTGCTGGGAGTCCCAGCGCTGGCACTCAAGCCCAGACACTGTTGTTGCAACTACTCCACGGTAGTTTTCTCCACTGCAGTGCATGCACTCTACTGTAGGAACAAGGCAGAATAAGGACAAAGAGAGATAGAAAGCCCCTGGTTGAACTGGTCAAGAAACATTCCCACTCATCTCACATGAAGCACAAGAGCCCAACCAGAGCACAAGGCTGAAGTACAGTCATTTTTTTGGCAAAGTAAAAGCTTATTTTGCTTGATAAGATGACTTTAACTAGTTGATTATGTTTGTATTAGTCCATGAAAAAAAAGCCTGCAAACTGACATTACAGACTACAGGCTTTAAAATAATTAAATTGAATCTATTAACATATAATTTAAAATCTGTACTTTGATACTGTCACATTTTATTGAGTTTTGCACTGGTAACTGTCATTTGGTTCAATTCTAATTTTATGATATATGAATACATCCATATGCCTTTTTTTATCTAAGGGGAAAAAAAAGACTTTGTATAGCTGTTTTCAGGATCTTTTGATATCTTCCTTGTTGATGTTGAAAATGTTTTGGAAAACTTAGTGTTGAACTAAATTCAAGTTTGAAAAAAATTCTCAATTGAAAATAAAAGTATCTAAATATCTTCACTTTCTTGAACACATCTTGCAAAAAATAGAAAGAAGTCAGTATGTGTATCCTAACCTTCACACTCAGGAATGTTACAGTAGTCAAATCTGGTATCAGGATCTGTTGTATAACACCAGGGTCCCTTTTCATCCTTATCTGGATTTCTGCAGTAGTTTTCCTCCAGTCCTGCATTGGGATATTTTTCAGGTGTATAACTGGAACAGAATAAAATGGGATTATAGAATAAGCACAGTGTCCCAATTATTCAGCTGAGGACTCTAAAAATAAAATCATTACTGAGGACAATTTTGTAGATGTTGGTCTTTAGAGAGCCGCTAATTGTTACTGTGTGCCACTGCTGAAGCATTAGAAGTGCTACAATGATAGACTTTAGGAAATACAGTGCCTCTGTGGCCAGTTATGCCTTTAATACTTTCATTTTCTTTAGCTATTGGTTTCCAACAGTTATTGTTCAGTCAGGGTACCATGTGGCATGTAGTGAGCTGCTGCCTCTGGGTTATGCTCCCTGGGAGATGCAATGAGAATGTATTTCTGAAATGTGAGGGTCCTCTGTAATCTGAATGCTATAGCTTCTGAATAGAAGGCTACTAAATAAACCCAGTTAGGTATTTTTTTTATTAAATACAAGAATTACTGCCTTGTTAATTGTGTATTCACTGATAAAATGATGCACCTCTATCTCATCTGCCAAATGTTTTACATTTGGCCAAGAGAAGAAGTTCTTGCTCTGGTGAGATTACTGAAAAATTCTGATTTCAGAAAAACCAGATGTTTCCCTGACTAGTGTTTTGCTCATGTAAAGACCATAAAACTTAAACAGGACTGCCAAAGCTGACAGTGTCTCTGTATTGCTCATGTAGCACCACTTACAGGTCTCTGAATAACAACTCAGAGAATTATATTATTCTTGATAGGTATAGAAAAATATTTTATAAGGAAATTTCTAACACCAAAAAAATTGCTTACAAGACAAATTAGCATATATGTATGGCTTGACAAAACTTCAGAATAACATATAAACAGATATAAAAATTCCTTACTTTGGTTTATGTGGGGCATTATCAGCCCACTTCTGGCACCGCACACCCTTCTGAGTTTTGGCTTCTGTTCCTCTGTAATTCACTCCTTTTCCCTCCTTGCATTCTAGAAGATAAACTGAAATGATATGTGTTTAATCAGTATCATGGCATATCCATTCGATTCTAACATATATAAAACTCATTTTCAAGCTAACACACTTAAATATGTTTGATCATATTTTGACTTTATTATGTTCTCTAAACTAGACATTTTACATTGTAAAAACCTGCTAGTCAGCTGATGTCTAAGTTGACTTAATTGGGACTGAAAAATGTATGTGAAAGCAAAAAAAAGTTCTATTACAGAATTCCAGAGAAATGTGTAACAACCCAGTTATTTTGAGAACATGCCTTAGTAGATTTAAATAACAAAATATGCTTTGAACATTTAAATAGATACTATAACAAAACAGAAACACATTTTCTTACCTTCTATGAGATTATGATAGTGATGCACAGTGATTAAAATCAAATCTTCTAAGACAATCACCTGAATTCAGCTGAAGACAAGACAGCTGCAGTGTAGGGAGAGTCACTGTCAAGGAACATGTCTTCTGGCTCAGAAAACTGAGTAGGAAACTAATTTACCGTTTCCCTAGGGAAGCAATCTCTCTTTTAGGTTGTGACCTGTTTTGTCTCAGTGTGAGTGTCCAAACCTAATATTTGTAGAAACCCAGTTTTGCAACAGTTTTTCTCAGCACCAAAGTTGTAACAAAGCTGACATACAAGCAGAAGATTAACAGAATTCTGGAGAAATAATGCCATTTTACACAGACCTGTCTTGCCCAAAGTGAAAAGAACTAATATTTGAATCCAAAGTATGGTTCAGGGCTGATAGTTTAGTGGGCTGATAGTTTAGACCTGAATTTATAGATGCACCTTTGGCCATGCTTTCATTTCAATGTATATTTAGAGGCAAGTTTACTCTAAAAACTTTAGCTGGAAGCCTTTTGGATCTCTCAAACAATTTTGCAATAAAATAACATTAAACCCCTCAATTACTGAACACTGAATCAGTCAAGTGCTGACTCTTCTTGTTTGTGTAAACTTTTGACCGTTTATATAACCTTTAGGGCTTTTCCTTTCTGATGACAAATGACTAACTTTGATCCCCAAACTCAACCCATGTCCCTTGGGTTAACTATTTACAAACAGATATGTAGGTAACAATTCCCAAATGCAGCTTTAATTCTTGTTACTTTTACTGTAAGCCAGAGAAGATTAACTTTCTCTTTTATAGCACATACTATAGAAACAACAACTTCTGAAAGTGTCAGTTTTATAGTAATTGTCATCCTTTGCATTGAACACAATGATAAATAGCAACTAGGTCTCATCAAGTAATTGTTTCAACTGAAAAAAATACTGCAAATAAAAAGATGAGCAACACAGACACCATCTGACACATATACAGCAGGTTGTGTTTTTGATATTTATGATACCAAGGTCCATCCTTTGGTTTCTGTAGGCAGAAGTGCAAATTTTTGGAAATTTTGGTTTTGTCAAACGATAGTTTTTCACACTTTTCACTGTATGGTTCTGGTATTTCATAAAACTAAAACACATGTCTATGGCCTCAAAATATGCAGTAACAAATCCCCAGTGAGTATTGCAGGACCAGGTTCTAACCTCAGTAAATCCAAGGGATGTCTCAAAAATAAACCAAAATCGCAATCTAGCTCATGAACACAGTAAGCAAAATCAATATGATTATTTATATATAACTTACTCATTCAGTCATTAAGATTTATTACTTGTTAATTGATCCACTCAGTTTTCCCTCTAAATAGGAACTGCAGAAGGTTTCTTAGCGTTATTTAATTGTGATTTATGGAAATTCCCACCTGCTTCTGTTTATAATGAAAGAGACAACCTTCTAAATATTGGATTACCTACGGAAAAAATGCAGCTGGCCATAAGCTTCAGAAAATATATAGGTTGAAAAGGACCCTCAGCTGTCTTTGGTCCATAGCCCCAGAAACAGCACATTCAGGTTCTAAGGAGGGTGAGGCTGCTCAGAATTGTGTCCAGTCAATATCTGCAAGGGTGAGGGCTCCACAGCCTCTCTGGACAATGTGGCCCAGGACTTACCCACCCTTCTGTGAAAAATTATTTCCTTATATTCACAGTGCCTGAACAAAATCTCATTTAGATGTTTGGCTGCAATCCAGCTAAAGCTGTTGAACTACTATCTAAAATCTCCCTGTAGCTGCTATACACACAGCATTGTCTTATCCCACAGGGAGGGATAAGGGCAGCTCAACAGAGAAGATGCAGTTCTCTGGAGCTCATGGGTATTTACTGTCAAGTTATTGAGATTATTGCCTTTTGCTTAAAAATTGGCCCATCAAAACCACTTGATGGTTTTCAGCAGCTGAGAACCTGGTTCATTTTAGCTTTTGCTGAACCTTTCTTTGTTGGAGGAGACCAAAGCCTTGAGATAATATCGCTTCCAATTTCTGAATATTTTCAAATGTATTAATATTTTTTTCAAAGTTACAAATAAGCAAATGGTCAAACACAATGTTCATTAAGTTATTTAACACAGAACAGAAATAGTTCTGTTCAGAGTTCACCACATTATCTTATATCTGAATGATCCCTAAGGAGATCTTTTCTCCCTTATATATTACTAAAGTCTGGGAACAGCACAAAGAAATTTATGTTTCATTAAAAATAAACCACATTCCTTCTTCTCTGTATATAGCAAGGGCTCCATGTTCAATAATGTAATTAAAAAATAGTCTTAAAATCCAATTGTTTCCTTGCATCTGGCATAAAGTGATAATTTTTGAAACAGGATAAAAGCATTGGGTAGCTGCCATTTCTCAGAGACACACTTCTTATTTTCAGAAAGAATTAGAGATCATTTCTGTCAAATAATCCTCACCTATAACAAAAATATTCATAAATAAAATATGTACAAAAGGGGAACAAAAAAATTCACCATGTTAGTGAATTACACTATAAAAATAAGAATAGGATAAAAATGTCACCAAATTAATTAACTGAAGAGTATGAACATCTTACAACAATATACAAATATTATGAAAATATGTAATTTTTATCTCAACCACAGTCTAATAATATAAAAAATATATAAACTTACTTCTTTTTTCGTAAAGGACTGCATTTGCTCTTCTGAATATCATTGCTGTTTTGGTGTTCTCAGTCAGTGTTAAACACTGTTGGTCTTTACTGGTAAATAAGAAGGCCCTGTTGAAATTAAAAGGAGAGAGCAATGTAATAAACAATAGTGATTATATGCTTATTTTCCTGAAAACACTTTCGAGCATTCAGTTGTCATTTTATCAAACACTACAGTTCAGTGATACCGAAGACAGAAATATTTTCAAATTACTGAGTATTGCAGCTCACATTTTCAGTGGTGATTTTCACTTCTAAGTGTTCATACCAAACTTAGGTTGAAATGGAGCTACAAGAACAAATTATAACAAGGGATAGATTTATAACCTGCCAGAGCTTCAAGAGACCATGTTGAAGGGGATATATACACAAGACACCTTGACCTTATTTCAAAACTATTAGCGGTCATTCAAGGAATGAGACATAACACAGCAAGCAGCTGTGTTAGTCCAGGACCTTAAATTATCTGGTGGCAACCCTTCTGAGAGTACACACCTTATAAGTCATAGCCCTTTGTCTTTTCAGCAAGTGCCTAGGCTGTAAATTGCGAAACTGAAGCAGATGGTGTAGCCTTAGGACAGCATCTAAGGAAACCTTCTGACAGGCTAAGTAATTCCTACAGCTGGCTTTTCTGAACCAAAAACAGCAATAGCAGCATGGCATTCAGTGGGTAGATCCATACCAGTTAAGCCAATAAAGCTGTCAGAAATGTTAAATTTCTAAGTAGGGAAGTAACGAAGGAGCATGGCCCAATCCAGCTCTAAGGTGGGATAGCAAGTCTGAAGTATTGATCTGGACAGACTGGTCTGAAGCATTAATGTGAGGATGCTGCAGTGCTGGACAGGTCTTAAGCTGTAACTTACACTTATCTTTCTTTCCTCAAATACTTCCTGCCATATAGCACCTGTTCTTGCTTGATTGTAACAGATCTCACATAATTAATTAAGGAGGCATTAACCTGATGTCATTCCAGTGCCAAGTGATGGCAGGCTTAGACCCTGGGGCAGAAGCAAGGGGATGATACTGTGTCTGAATATGCCTCAAAAGGGAGCATTAATTCCCTATAAACTGTAAATATATAATCTGAATATACACACTTGCCCTCTCTGCCTTCCTCCCTACTCTCCTGAACCATGTGCTACTGCAGCTCTGCCTTCTTTGTGGTTCTCAGAGTGAAGCTGGATCAAAAGGAATTGGTGGTATTTCATTCAGTCAGCAGACCCCTGTCATCCTTCAGGGTTAGACCTTTTTAAAATAAGTTTCATTTTCTCTTTTGAGATAAAACACAAAGCTACAAAACACAATTAAGAAGCTCCAGTGAATCCCTGCCTTGAATAAATGCAGTAAGGAGAACCAAGTGCATGAAACAGCACTGCAGACAATCACTCTGTTGAGTTCAAAAAGGTGTGCTGCAGAAGTGGTAGTTTGGAACAGAAAACCCAAGTGTGGACTGCCTCCCACTGCAGTAATGGACATCTCTCCTCACTGCCCCAGTTTCCTGCTGGAGCTCAATGGGCTGCAAGGCTTTGGCACAGGAGATCCTTAGGCTCAGAGCAACAGACTCCAGTGGGGCAGAAGGCTGAGCAGAGAACAGTGATACAGGCTCATCAACACCTTTCATGTTTTCTAGCCCCTTGAGCCTGGTTAAGGCAAGTGCAGCAAAAGAAGGGCTGAAAGAAGAGTTTAGAGTCATTAAGGTTTAGGTGGCCATCTTCTTCTCAAAGTAAATAGAAGTTACCTAAGTCTAAATTATAGTAAAATTCCAGATAGTGGATTTATCTGCAAGATAGCTGATGAAATGAAAAAAGCAATGCCATTATTGCTGTCCTAAATTTCCAAGAAATTAATTATGACTCCTTGTTGCAGAAGGAGTGCAAGAGTCTTGATAAAACCATGTCAAGTTGTTTTGCAGCATGTCAAGCTGTACATCAAGATATCATAATGTTTTTCAGTAAAAATTCAACATAACTTTCTTAATTTCTCTATCTCTTCAGTCTTCATCTTTAAGTTCCAGGCATTCTGTTTCTACACATTGTTTTTCCAGGAAACCTCAAACCCCCACATAGTCATAAAGGAAACCCCTGAAAGTTCAGACTGCCGATAAAAAGGCATATTGTTCCATCACCTGAAATGAAAGATATATTTGGGAACCAGTGGAACCTACCTGCAAGCAAACTTATCTTCATTTTCACATTTCTCCGCACATTCTTCTTCACTATTTGCTCTATAAACTTGCTTCATTGGGTTGAGCAACCAAGCTCCCTCTGTTCTCACATAGCCATCTAGGATGCTTCCTTGCACTAAAAGAAAAAAGAGAGAAAGGAGTGAAAATGGTAATGATGCTTGGATTTATTTCAAGCTCTCATGTTAAATTCTTTGTTACCTAGTCATGTGACACCACCATGTAATTGCTGGAATAATTGGGTTAATGTTGACAAAATATGGGTAAATCTAAAATGCCTCCCTGGTATGTTAAAAGGCAGCATCACTGAAAACCCAGGGTCAGGTAGGACAGAGAAAAGGCTTGAACAGTGATAACACAAATCCATATATAAAGGAATGGGAGCACAGAAGACAACCCAAGGAGCAAAAAGAAGTGAGATGTTTCAGAAAGAAAATAGTGCCCATGTGTACTTTGGACAACTCAGATAAATGGGATTCAAGAAAGATGTGAAACATTTGTCCATTGCTGTCCATCTAGTCACATGGAATGACTTCAGCTTTATCAATCACCTCCTTTCAAAGGCTCCTACTCTTAAAAGAAAAAAACCACCCTCAGTCACTGGGGTTGTCAGATGTTCAGTTTGTCATTTTTCTAATAACCCCAGTACTGAACTTACTTAATAATCAAGGTAGCAGTTCATTGCAATGAATTAACACAAGACACTAAAATGGTAAATAAAATCACCTAACAACCTCCTGGCTACAGCTGCATGTCAAATATATAGAATACCAAAATGTACAGCTATGTTTAATGGTAAACTCAAAGAGTGCTCAAGAACAGTTCTCCTTGCAAAGGACTTTGGCATTCAGTATTTTCCTGTTATGGCTCTGCAATCGCAGAATTAGTGCATAGCACAGTGACTTTCATGGATTTGCATGAGTCCTGTGATTTTTACAGTTTCTTTATCAGTGGAGCATATGACTCTTCTGATGAACATTTGGCTCCGGGAGGAACCTGTTATGTAGGGTTTCAACCCCAAGCAGACACCCTGGCCCCTGGTCACTGCAGGACATCTCAGTCCTGCTCTGTGTTTTTGTGCCTGGCCTTACGAAATTGCTGAATAAAAGGCAGGCAAGGGATGAACCAGACCATGACTGGAATCTCAGGAATAACAGCTGTGCTGCAGAGAGGAACTTCTTCACTTTCTCTGACCCCTGTCTGTCTCAGCCATGGCCCAATGCCAGCAGGAGGGACAAAAACCTCCTTGTCCCACTCAGACCCACGGCCTGTCAGAGGGAGCTCCCTTGGGTTGTTCAGTGATGTCTTTCCAGCTGAGAAAGGCAACAGCTGCTCCCTTTCCTGAGTAATGCTCTTTGCTGGGAAGCAGGATCATACGTGTCCCACTATTTAATTCCTTCAGCCTGCAATTGGGTATTTTCTTACAGATCATTTTGCATCTACAAGTTGAAGCAGGTAAAACAGGGATAAAAGCCAAATTATGCTTCCTCTCATACAATTGCAAAAGCATAGAACTTACTGCAGGGGGTTTTTTTGTACTTAGGAAAGGGAAGAGCTCATCCCTAAGGGTTGACAGTTACTTTAACAGTATGGAAAAAAAGGATAGCTGCTGGAAAACAAAAGAATAAGTGAAAAAGAGTCCAATGAAATTTCCACTAGCTATTTCAAAACAAAAACATTGAGAAGAAATGAGTTTTGAGACAAAACATTAAACTAGGTTAAGACAATATCACAGGGATGCTGCAATGCTCTCCAAAAGGAAAAGAAAAACAAGTAAAGAATTCCTAGTATTGTACAGCTTCCATGCAAACTTAATTCTGTTCTGTTTTGACATTTTGCATTATCATTATTATGATAACATTTGATTTTAAAAATATTGACAGGGTCATAATTGATTTGGGTCATAAAAATATTTTCCCCTTTTCTTTCATAGTTACATGTCAGGGCATAATATTTAAAAAAAAAAAAAAAAAAGGAAAATATGCAATCTGAATAAAAAATAAGTAAATTTTCATGCTACCATTTTCCCTATATCTATGGTGTTTTACAGTCTCAGAAAGATGTATTACTATCTTATTCAGAAATGTAAATGTTTAATACCATTTGATAAAAGATTTGCAAAACAAAGTATAGTATTTTGGATAAAAACCCAAATTGAATATTTTTCTCCCCCATATAAAATTCTTACTTAATTGTGAATGGTACTTGATTTTACTGAGGCTGTTCTTTTTCAAAAACAAAGCTTAGAAACTAAAATTTAAACTAAGAGAAAAATTCTTAGCATTAAATAACAGATTTTTATTTTTTTTTAATGCTGGGGCATGTCTCTAATATTTCCAGCTAAATTCCAGCTAATTCTATATATTTTCCTAGCTGTTACCACTTCTTATGTTTTAAAACTGCACATGTAAAATGTTTGGTTTTTTTATTGCAGATTTATATATGCATTAGCACACTCATAACTGTATTTTTTACTGCAATCACAACATATTTTGAGGTTATACAGATGCCTGCACGAAGATGTATGGTCATAATCTGACAGTTCATTGGAGTTTAAGGTTTTCAGGACAGAGAATATGCAAACATGCAAAATATGTATATATAAAGAGCACAATTCAGTTCTTGTGTGCTCCAAAATTTTTGTATCACCTTCCACAAAAACATCTTTTCATACCAAAAATATTGCAGAAACTAATGCTGATCAGATTTCGTCTTCCTATCACAAGGAATGAAAAATTCACTGTTAAGAATGTGGTTATGAAAAAGACTGAAACTGCACTGTGTAGAACAAACTTTCCTTTCCTTTGTGATTCTGTTTTGCACAAGCATGAACAAACTTTAAAGCAATCAGAATAAGGATCACAGAAGCTGTCAATAACACAGAAAAAAAATCCCCAAACCTAAGATAAAAGGCTGCTGAAACCAGAGGGAGCCATGCCTTTGTACAAGCCTCTGCCAGGCTGCGTCCCAAGGATGTCCCTGTCTCTGGCCATAGGAAATGTTTCCTGGGAACCATCAGTTGCCCATGCAGACACCAAAGCTGCTTCTTTTCTGGTGTCTCTAATGAACACAACCCTGGAGCAACAACAGCTCTCATTTTACTCAGCAGCAGCTCTTGCTGTCTAGCAAGCCCCAAAGCCATCATCGTCCTGGGAAGGCAAAGGACTCTTACCTGAGATGAGAAAGAAGAGAAAGAGAAAGGCAGCTCTGCTAATCCCCATTTTGGGCCAGCTTGGAGGGTGCTGGAAGTTGTGTGTGTCGGTGCTCAAAGTTTTATTGACTCGCACTGGAGTGAGGCAGCATCAAACAAACAAGGCAGGAGGATTAAGTTAATCATTCTCCCATGCTGCTCCCCCCTTGTCGTGGTGTGGCCGTTCAAACAACCTTGAATTGGATGGATTACCAAATCAGATTCAATCATTTCTACTGGATGCTATTAAATGAAAAGGCACTTTCTTGTTTTGCAGGATATATTTTGTTCTCAAATGGTTAGGTCTTTCTCTACTAGAGAAAAGGCAGGAATAATATTGCTGGAAAGCATGGGAAATCATGTGTCCAGGCAGGATCTGAATTTCTCTTGACATTAGAGTCCCAATAGTAATTTCCACCCTGCCTATCTGTATTGATTTATAAGAGCAACTTCTATTTAATCTCATGGTAAGCACGATTATAAGATTCAGATAATATTATCTCTGTAAAATAGTTTAACTTTACTTCTTTATTAAAGAATTTCTTTTCTGCTGTCTCCTTGACCCAGAGTTTTCTTTATTTTTTTTCTTTATTTTTTTCTTCTATTTGGGAGTAGGACTTAATTTTAATTTCATTTAAACTTTAGATTTAAGAGGTAAACTATAAACCTTAAATTATGTTTAAGAATCATAGGTAGCAATTTAGTGCTCTTCCTTACCAGACATTTCACCTCACACTGCATATGCACAAACTCATCTAGTGAGGGTGTCAGACTTTGTTCATCTGTGTGCTATCCTGATTTCAACATCAGCTCACTTTGCATTTCCCAAGCAGCCTTTACCTTGGAAAAGTTAACTCTCTGGTGTTGCTTCCAAACGATTTATTGAATCAACTGTGCTAGTGACTCACCAGAGGCAGGAGCAGGATGAATACTGGATGGGGAGAACAGACTTGAATGGACATTGCTGGATCATGCAATTCAAGTTTCTGCAACTGAAGGCCAAAAGTTTACAGAATCATGACTTGCTTCTAAAAACTAATGAGGCTGTCCAATTCTACGTCATTCTCCCTGCATTAAGGAGAAGTTACACTGTACTGAGGGCTTGGGATAAAGCTAGGTGTGCAGGAGTAAATATGTGAGAGAGGCATTCTAACATGAGAACAAGATTAGTTTATATTTTATTGATTATTAAATCAATAAAAAAAATTAAAGTGAAAAATTTAAAGCTGATCCTGCTTGTGGTTCTGTGCTATTTTTCTCCTGTTTTCTGTGCTTGAATCTGTTTTAATGCAACTTGTGGACAACAACAAAGCATGGGATATCTGCAGAGGCTTGGGATATCACTGATGTTTATCCAGAGAAACAAAGCAGATGGGCCAAGGAGAGGAGCCAATTGGAGCTGGACTCAGCTCAGGGAAACATTTGAAGGGTGACAGGGAGAATGGGTTTGATATAACGCAATAATATGTGGGATCAGGCTTATCAGGTTTTAGGAACAGTTACTCATTGGGAAAGGAGGGTAAAACAAAGGAACAGAACACCAAGCAGGTTTTACTAGCAAGCAGGCTTTCGAGAGCTATTCAAGTCTGGTTTGGTTCCACATTTTTAACAATCTTAACCTCATTTTCAATTCTAGCTCCAGATCCTGGTTTCTGTCTCTCCTGCTCTATAGCCCCATACTCCCTGGCTACAAACAACATCTGCTCACCAATCTTTGTGCCTTCTTCCAGTCAGATATTACTAGATAGTGGGTCTTTTCCTTACTCCAATGCAAAATTTGTTTTCTGCTCAGCCCTACCCTCTCCAGCATCTTTGGCACCTTCCCTCTTTTTCTGTATCCCACATTTCCACTCAGGTAGTCACTGGGTTAACTGTTGTGGTGCACATCTGGTGGTAAGAATCTAAGAAATAAAGCTGCATAAATGGGTGAGTGCAGCTGTTTCTGATGCACAGAGAGGTTTGAAAGACTGTGAGTCTTAAGTGAGTTTGTAGAACTCATCGTTAAATCCTATGTGTTAGAGATTTTAATCAGATTTGCTTTTCCTACTGGTTTTCAAAACCAAAGAAGCTAATTCTGGCGGCCAAAGGTTTGTTAACACATGTCCAGGATAGTCTGGGAAAATCTGCATGCATCAGGTAAGCAAACTCTTTTGCAGGCTTTCCTCATGTTAAAGATCCATATATACTCCCTCACAATCTAAACTCCTTCTTTATAGTCTATAGTTGTTGCCACTTTTGGGTTTGGCTCTGGTTCTTCTCCCAGTCTAATTGTCTCAAGTCTGATTAAAATGTACCTACATTGGTGTGAATGCTCTGAAGAAAGAAAAGAAAAGAACACCCATATTGTCATTTCATTCAAAGATGGCAATGCAGATTTGAAGAAATCTTATTAATTTCTGTCTAAATGGATCTGATCCTGAAAAACTGGACTTGAGAATATTGTCAGCATTGTCAACTGTCAAAAACATTCATTCTGTAAGTTTTCCACAAGAAAACAACAAAACAAAGGTGTCTTTCATCTACCACACTGGCACTCCTCACTGTTGTCTTGTGACAAGGATGTGACCTGTCAAGGCATTGTGTTTGAGAGGATCTCTTGTAAACTGTTGATTTATCCTTTTGTGCCTTTCCTTCTTTCCTCTTTTCCCTCACAGATGCACACAGTATCTAAATCTCTCCCCAGTTCTGGTCTTGTGGTGTTTGTTCTCATTTATTTGATCATTGTGAGGCCCACCCATAGGTGGAAGTTTATCAGATCTTATTTCAGAGTCAGGGTACATTAGTTAGCACAATGGTTAAAATATAAACAACAGTAGGAGGCTTTTTAAATAGAAGATGACCCTTGAAATTGGGTGTACTGTAAGTTCAGAAAAATACCCCCAGAAAAGAAATTGCAAAAAATGTCAGAACACAGAGCACAAATTTTAAAAATAAATTTCCTTAAACATAAATTCTCTAAATTTCAGAATCAGAAAATGTCAGAAAACAGACACTTGAGATATCACTTACTTGCTAAGAGGAAAGAACCAAAGGAAAGATTTAGTTATCTTTAAATATCTTCAAAGGAAGGGAAAATTTCAAAAGGCATCTCTAAGGCATTGCACATCCACAAGACTAGGATGAGCATGAAGTAAAGGAGTTCATGCAATTGCTCCAAAGACTAATGCCATGACATAGAGCCATGAGCAGCTGGGAAACAATGAAGGTATTTTTACTTTCTTTTCAAACACCACCAGAAAACATGTAAGAGTAAGATGTATATAGCCCTGATCCACAGAGCCAGAGGGAACTTTGGGCAGCAGCCCCAGATGGATAATGTGGATGGTTTCTAACAGCAGATGCTGCTGAAAGTAAGGTAGGGAGGAGGAGTTCAGGAGGAGGAAAGGTAGCCAAGTTAAAAATAAATTCTGTCCTTGCTCTGCAGATGAAAGAACACAGAGGGCAGAAGATCTGGTAGATGAACTTGTCTCTGAACTTATTTCTGGCCACAGATTCTAATGGAACCAAGGTAAGGAAAATTACAGTAAGGAGATACAGAGAGGATGTTTTTCCAGTAGTGAAAGCCTCCGTCTCTGAATTGTGCATTTGTTCTGGCTGCTGCCAAATGTAAGAAACCAGCAGAACAAAGTCGGACAAATGAGAATCTAGAAATGAGCAAACTGAATGTTACCTTTATAGCAGAAAGAACTAAAGAATTAATTAGTGAGGTTTCTGCACTGCTGAAAAATAATCTGGAAATACAGGGACCATGCAACTGCATTTAACAGAGCTGTGGAGAGCATCAAAGCCATAGAGAATCTGACAGCCAGCACTTAGCACACAGTGTGCTACAAGTCTTTGCACATGAGGGACAACTGCATCATGTTGCTGCTAGAAAAGAGGGTAAAATCATTCTTCATTTCCTAGATAGAGAACATCAGAGAAACCACAGCTAAGCTAAGGAATTGTGGACAGCAGAGGGTTTGTGCAGCTTTGAGTCCTGCTTGAGTATCCCAGCATGTAACATCCAGCACTAGCACTGCTTTGGGAAGCAAGTTCAGCAAAACTGCTGTGGTGATGTGCTGTAGCCTGCTCCATGTTTCTGTCAGGGGGAGCACCTGTCCTGCACCCAAACTTGTCCTTTGAGTTAGTTGTTCTCCTGCTGTACTGCTGTCATGACCCTGCCTAAAGAGTGCTACCCACTCTTTACATATGGGGCTGCAAAACACAGAGAAGCAGCACATAATAGGGCCTGAAATGAAACCCATATGTCTGATTTTCTTTCTAGTTCTGTTCCTCTTGGAAGAGTCTGCAAGAAAGTGAGAATCTTTTTGTATTCAGGCTCCTCAAAGACTGGTGCATGCCAGGTCATTTCTGCACTTCTTTGTGTTTAGGAGGCGAGCAGTTCCTGTCTCTGCTGTTCCAAGTCACAGGACTCAGCTGTTAGCTGTCTTCTGGAGCCCATGCAGAGGGAGGGTGGTTGAACTCTTATCAGCCCTTCCTCTGACACCTCATGGTGCAACTTAACCCTTTGACCACCTCTTCAAAATGTTTAGAGTTACTGGGAAGTCCTTGGATGAGGGTAAGGGCAATTTGGCAGCAGAATGTAGATGAGAAAATGAAGAAAAGAAGCGTAACGATTATTCCACTTCTGGTTAGAAAAGCAGAGGAGAGGCTGTGTGGAGAAATTTTTCATTTTACCAAACAGTTGTCCAAGTGTTTCCAAAGACCCCTGCAAATGCCTGCTATTTGTAAGGTGCTGTTCTGGTCTTTTTCTACACACTTAGGCAGTTGTATATAATGATCAGTGCTGAAGTGTTTTCCTAACTGATGGTTCCAGCTATTGATGAAATCAACTGTCTAGAAATGTCATTGAATTAAGATAAATGTTTATAGTTCCTTACATCTATGACAGCTTCAGAAAAGAGGGACAAGCCACCTCCATTTTCTACACAAAGTGTATATTGAAATTTCCAAGTGCATTTTCTGCTTGTCACTTACATGTAGGTTTATTTCCATGCCCATTCTTGGCTCATTAACTTGCATAAAAGAGGGATGTTCTAAACAGTTTAATCTTATCAAAAGTAAGTCTTAAAAGGATAAGGTAGAAAATGATGTTAATATTCCATTCAGGGTTGTTTGGAATGGGATCAGTTCAAGACATTTGAGTCAGAGAGATTTTAAACAATATGTCAGCAAAGTGAGAATATTACCTTCAGGTTTAGCTTAATATTTTAACAAATTTCATGTGTGTGTGAGCATGCATATGTGTCAGTGCTTGTGTGTGAATACAACCTACTATAACATCTTTTTTTACAAGCAGTTAATAAAAGTGTTTTTGACAGTTCAATAGATGTTGTACAAAGTTCCTCCATTCTTTAATAGTTTTTATGTCCCTATGCAAAAAGATCTTGTCATTATATTCCACAACTTGCATTTGCTGAAGACAACATTGGAAAAATTGCTTGGTTCTCTTTTTCCTGACTCTCATGTAAGCTCCAAAGTTGAAATCAGGAAATTTTGCATGAGAAATCATGCAAAATTTGCTGATAGGCTTTATCATTTGCTCCTATTATATTTTAATTCAAAGTAAATTTCTATAAGATATGCCGTTTACATGTGCCGTGTGTCCCAAAGACTGTATTTTTGGCATAGAAAATGCAGAAATATGAGTCATCACAAACAGTGGGGTGCAAGGGCAATGGAAGTGGGGTAAAAATTTAAACAGATGATGCTGTCAGCAACTGGAATTATCTTAATAACTTTTTCAAAACTTGTTTTTCAAACACTGCAACAACTTTCCTAGTCACAAACTACCCAACAGTCTTCTGACATCTTGTGTAAGATACCTTCTTGAAAAAAAATAATTATTTTCTAGCACACAGAAAGCTTTGGATTGTTGGACTTGTCTACAAGGTTAAGATAGAGGAAAACAAAAAATATCCAGTGGTACTACATTTGAAAACGTGACAGAATAAAGACATACAGATCACCAAAGCAGACCCAGAGAGATGAAATGAGGAGGATGGTACCTGTGTGCCAAGGATGCAGAATCATATCCCATGACAAAGTGCTGCTGTTATCATCAGAATCAGCATCCAAGTTCCTACATATATTTACAATGTATTTACACAGTCCTAGTAGTAATGACACAGTCCTAGTATTCAACTGTAAATATAAAAAAAGATTTATTATTTAGGCACATCAAAGACTGGAAAATGCAGTAAATCTTGCCAGAAGTATCACCTAAATAGGTGCCTGAATTAGGACAGATGACTAACAGTAAATCAAGAATTCCCATGCTGCTAGAGAACAGGAAAACTGTAACTGTTTTCTCAGATGAGAAAATAATGCAAGATACCTGGACTGTATTCTCACAAAAGCCAAAAAAATATCCCAAGTCAAAAAAAGACACATAGAAAAGGCTCAAATAACTGTGGAATCGAGTCAAAGAAGATTCACAGAATATGGCAAAGTGAAGGCATGACAGTCTTTACCTCCTGAGAACATCCTACAGCAAGAACATGGGCTGTTAATGAGTCAGACAGATTTCTGGAAAACAAACCTCATTTCCAAATGTAATGCTTAATAACATGAAAAGTGTTATTCTGAGAAGTCACCCCAAATCTAACCAAAGAGATTTGGTTAGATTTGGTAACTGAGAGTTGCAGTGTCAAAAGTGTCTGAGAAGAGTAGCCTTTTTTAAACTTTAAAATCAAGAGCAGTAGCCTTTGGTTTACATGAAGCAGCAGCAGCATTTCAGTGACAAAGGCAGGGGGTTGTTGGGTTCCCTGGGGAGTACGCTGCACCTCTGTTCTGCTGTGATCTGTGCCTTCCAGGCACACTGTGCAAGGCCTCTGCAGGCAACAGCATCACCTAGGGGGGCAGGTCCCCAGCAGGCACAGTTCAGCATCTGCTAGCAAAAGACAGTATCAAATACCAGAAATTTCCATTACACGGTGCCC
Source organism: Cyanistes caeruleus (assembly GCF_971803275.1). Lineage (NCBI taxonomy): Eukaryota > Metazoa > Chordata > Aves > Passeriformes > Paridae > Cyanistes > Cyanistes caeruleus. The sequence goes on along the minus strand of NC_141702.1, from coordinate 56,622,375 downwards.
ACAGGACCTGCAGAATGTCTCACAGGAACCAAAAGGAACAGTAACAATTTTTGGGTCTGGCCAGTTATTAGAGGGAATTGGTGCCAATGTTTTTTTAAAGAACAGCACTATTGGCAGAACTTTCAAAGCCAACAACAGTACGTGGGGGATAGAAAGCAAGTGCCAGATGGCAGCAAGCCTTTTGTGTGCTCTGGGAAATGTGCTCAACAGGTTCTGAAAGTGTCCAAATTTACTGAGCATGAAGCTCAAGAAAAGTCTTTGGGGCTGTAGCACAACAGGACAAGTAGGGAGAGACATACTGAGCATTACACCTGAGCAACGGGGGCTGGTTTTGAGTTCACATTTCAGGTTTTTCTCTGACCTTGTCCCACTGGTTGATTAGTGAGGGAAATGGTAACAGCAGGCTGCAGAAGTGGCTGTAGGCTGAAGCACAGTCCCCAGTAACAGCCTGCTCAAATGATCACATAGGAAAAAGTGGAGGAAAGCCACCACCATTTCCAGCATCCCTGGGTGAGAGTACAGGGGTCTGTGGTAGTGGGAGAAACTCCACACTAAGGGCCACATGCTTTGAAAAAGTAGCTTCTTCTTATGGCTGTGGTGGGGATACAGAACTAAGAACAGACTGAATAGGAGAGCAGGAGCTTGGAGACAGGAACAATATTCAGGACTTGGAAGGAATCTAAGAAAAAGGTGCTATCTAGAAAGAATGTCATAGAAGTGCTATTCAAACAAAAGAAATTGATGAATGTGACAGAATGGAAGCCATAAATCATTGATGAAGATTATTAAGGAGTAAGCAAAGAGTCTGCAGATATTCTATTGTTTTTAGCTGTAGCTCTTTTAAAAATCCCAAAATGAGTTTTTGCAGAGCCTGGTCTCTGTTGGGTTCATTATAGCAATAATAAAATACCTAAATACTAGATATAGATTTATAATATACTTTATATCAATATATATATCTATATTAAAAATATAGATATCCTTGTTCAGATTTAGAGGTCCATTTCTATTGGGCAGGTGTACATTTCTTTCATATGTAGGTCAACACATATTTTGTTTGGAAGTGGTATGTTTTTAAGTGATCAACTGAAAACTAGAACAACAGCTAAAAATTCTGGAATTAGCTTTGGTTACTGACTGGGAGTCTAGGGGTCAGGTGTGTTTCTGTTGATTTTTTGTTTCTGCTGGAACACACCCCACTCAATTTCCTTTGGTCGTTGCAATACTGCTTGAAGGACTAACCCAGAATTTCCTGACACCTCCAGTGACAGTTCTTTTCCATGGCTCTGGGAGGCATCCAGGCCTGATTCCATGGCTCTGGGAGGCTTGACTAACCTGTGGGTGCTTCTTTCTCCATTTCCCTGCAGGAGAGTTAGCCTAGATTTACATTGATTTGAACTCTTTCAAACATGTGATGTTTTCCAGACAAGCAAGATTTTGTGAAACCAAACTTAAATTTTCCCAAAATATAGTTTATTTGGATGTGGGATTCTGTCTCTGCTCCTCCTCCCATGCTGATTTTGTGACCAAGCTGCATGACATAGCAGGACTCTTTCCCACTGCTTAAATGCAAAAATGGTGTGTTGATTTTCCAATCCTAATAGACTTCAGAAGAAATCTAGCCAGTAATATTTTTTTTTTTGCTGTGATCACCAGAAGATAGGAAGCAGCTGCCACCATGTGACAAGCTGAACAAAAAAAAAAAAAAAAAAAGGAAAAATTGCAAGGCAAGAGAGGAGAAGAAAAAGGTGAGAGGAAAGGAAATAATTACTGTGTATGCTAGAGAAAAGCACTTCTTAACAATGCTGATGATTTACACAAACATTAGAGTGATTATTCTTATGTTTATTTTCAGAACATCAATTTTGTCTCTAAATGACACAAGAAGGGGAAGAAAGTACATCAACCTCTGGAAGCTCTATGGTGAAACTCAGAGTTAGGAACAGGTTTTGTTCTCTTTTTTTTTTTTTCCGTATTCTATGGATGCACAAGCAAAGAAGAATCCTTTGATTTTACAGTGGAATATTAAAAAGGTGGGTCTGGCAAAAGGGGTGGGAAAGGCATCCCTTGCATATAGCTCAGCAAGGCCAAGTGTGCTTGCGGGAGTTGGGACTGAATGAGGACAGATAACAGCATCACTGCTGGAAGCTGCAGGAATGAGGAATTGCCTCCTGCTGCAGCAAAAGCCATTCAAAGACAACTGGGTATTCTCAACCCTCAGCACAGGTGAAGTAAAGCTGGGCAGCAGGGCACCACAGGGTTGATTTTTAATGCTAGACTGTGAACAAGATGTGTGAACACCATATTTGCAATAGAACTATTAAAGTATTTCCCAAGTTAAAAAATGGCCACTTGTTTGCTGACAATAGCCATACTTATTGAATAAGTCAGTGGAAGCAGGGAAAGAAATGAACTTTAATAAAATACTGAAAAATAAAAGATCCCAGAGAGATAAACAAAAATGCTTAAAAAGATAGGATTGAAGACTTTGAAAAAAAAGAGATATAAGAACATGTGGAAGGACTTCAAAGTCTCCAAACTGACTTGATTAAAAAATCCACCCTTTAGAAGAAAGAAATCTGATTAACCACATCAACAATTACATTCTAAAACAAAAGAAGTACATTTCAAAGAATAAATATTTTTCTGAAAAAAATATTGTGGGAATTAGCCTACAAATAAAATAGTTTAACCATGGGATACATAGGGATATTCAGGCGATCTGTTACTCAATTAAAATTTATTGCATAGCTAATAAACAGCACAGAAAGAAAATTATTTAATTAAAACATATGCAAAGATGCACTAACCATACAAGGCAAACAACTGGATTTTGAAAAGTTAAAAAGCAACAATGCTGCACTTAGTTACAGACAAATTCTAGTTCAAATAGCCAACGCTTCCAGAAGACGTCACAAAAACTAGACTTAATGTCGTGTGTAGTTACACTGCCATCCTGTGGCAAAGTATCCGAAGTTTTCTGAGAACATTAGGGTTTCCCAAACGATAACCTGCTTTCAGAAAGACTTTGCATTCTCGCTCTGAGGACAGGAAAGCATCAGTAGAGATCTAGCTATACCTAGAAGATATTGCTCAAGAAACACTAATACTGAAAACACAATAAATTTTTTCTTCAGAGGGCTCATGATTTCATTGTCTGGACACTCAATTTGAACCTGTGGCTTCTGAAACACAGTTTTCTGGCAGTGAAATACCATTTGTTTACCTTCTTTTCTTCATGTTCCAAAATAAATACACATTCTAGTACAGTGAACATATTGAAATACGAGCGACTGTTCATGTAACTCTCCTAATAACTTCATCCCATTTAAAATGAAAAACAAAATTATTTATTAAAGACTTAGGAGCCTTACATTCCCTGTTAATACCAGATGCCTAGGATTGTGCCACTTTATAACTCCAGACTTGCTTCAAGTCTCTCCATTAATATGATGATTAAGAGTTGATTTCCTCAAAACATTTTAAAGTCCTTGTCTTGGTTTGCAAAGACAGGTGTCTACTAAGGAAGGCAGGAATTTCTCTTGAAATGGAAAAATGTTAACTCCCCCCCTCTTCAAAATTATAATCTTGAAATCAAGGGGCTCTCAGGCAAAGATATGGGAATAGGAATAACAGTTCTTTACTAGGAAAATTTAAATAAAAATGCAGTAGCACAAAAAAACCCAAAAAAAAAAACAAAAAAAAAACCCCACAAACAAAAAACAAAACCAAAAACCCCAGAAAACCAAATCACTGACAGAATCAGAATATAATTTGACACCCTGTTGGTCAGGGTGTTGATAGCAGTCAAATTAAATGGTGACTGCAGTCCTCCTGCAGTGACAGATGTGGATCTATTGAAGCAATGATCCTATAGAAGGGTGTAGTTTTCTTATGAAGGTCTATTGGTGGTCTAGATGGGTCCGGTTTTCCTCTGGGAATCCAGTGGAGAAAGGCCCCCTGCGCTGTTCCAACTCTCAGATTACATCCAGGTAGGAATGCTTGGCTCCTCCCCCAGGCTGGAGCAGGGATGGGTTGATGGGATGATGTAATTTAATCACCATGGGATGATGTAATTTAATCAGTCATGCAGTGAGACTCACTGGCCCATTAACAAGAGATATCCCCCTGGAGTTATGAGGGATGGGTCATGGAAGAGATAAAGAACACTGCCCCACCTGGTTTTAACAGATGGTGATAGAATACATACCTTTGTTCAAAAAAGAAAAAATAAACTAGGTTTCTTTAAATGTTTTGCTGAATGTCAATGAAAGATTTTTTTTTTTTGTTTTTGGCCTACAAGTGAAAACTGTAGTAGATTGTGGAAAAACCTCTTTTTTAAATACATAATTTTAGCTTTGTGAGAACTGCTACCCACAAAAAGTTGATAATACACAACAAAAATAAAATCTGTGGTCACAATTGCTCTTGTACATACTTTGGAGAAAACTTTGAGAAGGTAAATGGGACTCAACAAAGTCAATGAGGATAAAGAACATTCTTAAACTCTCTTCTGAGAAAGGACTGCTTACTTGCCCCATAAGGGCACTCGCTTCAGGACTAGGAGACAAGTCAAGGACTAAGCTGCCAGGGAAATGTTTTGAGTTCAAAGACTTTCAGATCTCTGAGAAGCAGCCACATAAATTTAGACTGCCAAATAAACACATACAGGCATTTCTACTACCAATATCCACATATTTGGGGCACACCAGCTTTCCACTGTAGTTAGTCTTTATCAATTGCTTTCAAAGCACTAGAAATTTATCATGCAAGATGCAATAATCTCAGGATGCAGAATATCTTGTACAATTTTTCTCTAATTATTAAAGATATTAATTATTGACTTTAACTTTTTGACACTTCTTTTTCTTATCAATATATGTAAAATTCTTCTTTCAGTTGCCCCAACTAAAGCTTCAACTTATGTCAAATAATCATTTACTCAGAATGCCAAATACCAGAAACCTGATTATATTTTGCTATCAAGAGAAAATAGCCCACTGATCAGTTAAACAACTAACTTCTGCCAAAATATCACTGCACCTTTAGTGCTCTCTGAGTTTTCCAACCCCAGATCTTGTTTCTATTTTGTGCACTTTAGTGACACCTCGAGGCTGTCCCTGCTTGTGACAGATTTTACCTTTTGTTGAAAGTTAGGCTCAGACAAGAATTTTGATCCATTCTTCATTATCCTGTGATTCCTGCAAGATTTTCAGAATGCATATGGTATCTACAAACTATTTACCTGTAATCTACAATATGCCCCCTTAGTTTGTGTCCCTTTCTACTTCCCACACATCCCAAATGTGAAATAATGGAAAGCTTTCTCTGTACAATCCCCTGCATCTGAAAAATCAGGTGAACAAAGTGAGCATATGCTTTTGAAGCCATTGAAGAACTCCATGCATACATGTTCGTTTTCAAAAGTGCTGCTTTTCTCCTTCTAGCGGAATAGGAATTGCACACTTACCTCTGCTTAGGAATAGGATGTTCTGTGTTTGGAGTATGCTTTCTTTTCTTTGTTCTGTTCCACAGGCCATCAAAGTACAGACAAAACTCATCCTGTCATTTTGGGGGCTGTATAGGTTCCCCTGCATTCTTTAGGTGATGCTCCTGACTTGCACTGCTTTTGCAATAATGAATAAAGTCCAAATATTTAAAAAAAAAAATTCACTGTCAGGAAATGGGAAAAAAATACTCATGACACTGACACAGCAACATACATTGTAACATCTTTAGTTCTAATAAAAGTGTGATTAGAAGCCTCAAGAACTGCTTAACATCAGCAGGTCACGTTTTGCACTATGCGACGTACATCAGAACTGCAAGACATAGGACCTTGTAAGAGGTAACACGAGGCAAAAAAGTCTTTTTTACATCTGCACGTCACCTTAGTTTGGCTTACAGTAGCTTTCTGTATGAAACATTCTTAACTCCAGAATAATGATTTTTAACTAGTCCAGGATGAAAGTCATAAATTTACCACAGACTTACTTGTTTTATCTATTGTTAATAAGAACTGCAGTATTGTCATCTGTCTCTACTCCCTAAAAACCCAACTAAACAAGTCAGCTACAGAGGTCAGATTTATTCTCCCCTGACATGGAAAACAGGCCTGACCACTACTTGCTTATAGATCTCAGATGGCACAAATACCTCGTGTTTGTCAAAGGTGTAATGGTCACAGAAATCTTGAAGACATTCTTTCGAAACAAGTGTTTCTGGAAATTAGTAGTAATAGAAAACCTGATGTCTCGTGCCAGGCTTATTTAGAAGGCTTTATAGCCCATTACTTCTGGTCAAATTAGACAATATCAAATCTGCTTTCTATGTTAATGATTAAAAATGACTGGTTTTGAGTTTGCCATAACAGAGCCTCTCAGCTGCCAGGAAGTTAATTAGGAATGAATATCTGGATTTCTGGTCCAATCTCTTGTTCAATGCAAGGTGCCAACCTGAAAGTGAGACAAGGTTGTTCAAGGCCATTATTTCATGGAGTTTACGGTACTGTGAAGGACAAAGAGATAAAAGAATGGAGATACACTAAGAATAAAGAGTAGCACAAGAATACTGAGGAGTTGGTTTTTGTTTGTATTATGCCAAGGCAACCCAAGACACTTGCCTTATGAAAAAAAGAAATACCCTTGCCTATCAGTTGAGTGCACACAATCATTTGAGAAAGCAGAGGAAAGGTAAGTACAAAGAGAGATAGTAGCATCTGCCACTAATAACACATGAGGAACAGGGAAGCCAGGTTTCAGAAAGTACATTCTTTTGGAAGCCAGTGTAATTCATTGGCAGATTTTGAAGGATGCAATGCTTGGGAACTATGTCACGAACTCAGGATCACAAACATTTGCTCACCTCTAGCTTGTGCAAATTGCTGTCATCTGAAGGCTGATTTTACCCCACCTCTGAAAAAACTAGCTATGTTCATTGAAAACCTTGCACTGATTTCTCAAACCTTCTAGTGCATGAAGGACCTTCAACACCTACAATTTTAATCAATTTTTTTCCACAGAAGAAATGAATATACAGTTTTTCAATGACAAATGTGCTTATTAGGTAATTATCCCTAAGTGGGGAAAAATAAAATCCCCCAAAACACTGCTTAAATCAACTACTCAATCAGGCAACAAATAAAAGTTTCTCCAGTATCTGCATAGCTCGAGGACATCCATTTGTGCTGCTATTTGCAGAAACCTTGTGTGCATTCCAAACACTTGCATCCCAGACGCCTGTCACTTTTCCTCAACAGAAATGGGCCCAACAGAGCCCATTACCCAGAGACTTTATTCTTCCGCAAGCAACTTTTGTTAGTCTGAACTCCGAGAGCTAATACGTACTTTCCACACTTTTCTTCTCCAATGCACCACGAAGTCGGAAGGGCTCCTGTTTCTAATGCGTTTCATCGCCTTTTTATTTTTGTTTATTTTTTGTTCGTTTGGGGGGTTGTGTTTGTTTGTTTTCCCCCCCCCCCCCCCCCCCGCGCTCCCCCCCGCGCCTGCGCGGCGCGCGCCGTTTCCTTGGGAGCCGGGATTGTTTTGGGCGGAACCACGCACGCGGCGCTGCGGAGGGGGGAGCGGAGGGGGCCAAGGAAGAGCCCACTGGCGGAGGGCAGCGGGGGAGGCGGGGCGGCCGCAGCAGCCGCCACGGGAGCGGACGGGGCCGACGTGAGTGATGCCCTCGGCGGGGAGCGGGGCCGCGCCCCGGGCCGGGCCCTGTCGGGCCTGTGCCCTCCGCTCGTCCCGGTGCGCGGCTCCGGGGGCGGGTAGGGCTGGATAACGCCTCCCCGCCGCTGTTCCCTCCCCCGGCTCCCCTTCCCGCCCCGGGGCGGGGGGCTCAGCCTGGCGGTGGGCACGGCCGCAGCAGCTCGGGGGCCGCGCCGGGACCGCGGGCCTTGGCGCGCGCCGGCGGGGAGCGGGAGCGGGACTGGGCTGGGGAACGGGAGCGGGACGTGGGGGCGGGAGCGGGAACGGGAGCGGGACTGGGCTGGGGAACGGGAGCGGGACGTGGGGGCGGGAGCGGGAACGGGAGCGGGCTGGGCGGCGGCCAGCGCGGGCCGGGGTGCGCGGGCAGGCTCCGGCAGGCAGCGGGAGCGGGGGACGCAGCCGGCGGGACCGCCAGGAGCCCCGCGGTGACTCTGCCGGGCGGGCGGAACAGACGGCCTAGGGCGAGCCGCGGTCTCGTCCCGGCACGGCGGCACGGGGCAGAGCTGCGGGAAGCCCTAATCCCCAGATCGGTGTTGGTTCCCCCCCGCCCCGGCTCCTCACGAGCTTTGTAGCTCACCGGGGTGACACGTGTGGGCAACTGTAGTGAACATACAGTGCTTCTCCATGCCTGGCACCCTGGGCTCCAAACCGGGGATGTGCATCTGGATGCGCTTCACATCCTCCTTGTATAATTCCATCGGTTAGTCCAGGTTTGGTGTGTGGTCGGAATGTCCCTTTATACCTTTTAAATCTACCACTGTTCTTCCAGGCAAAGCAGAATGTCACATTGGAAATGGAAATACTTAGGGCGTCGAAATATCCGTGCTATTTGTATGGAAATACTTCTGCTGGGAATGCATTGTCATAATTAGCATCTAAGATAAAGCAGAAACATAAAACTTCATAAACAATAAAAGTCTTCTATATTTCCTTCCATAGAACTGAAGTCTGTAATTTTGCCATCAGAGTCTGCAAGTTTCTTTTGATGAAAGGTGACAAATTTCTGGGTTAAAAACCCCAACCTGACAATTCCTATGAAGCAAAAACTTTCTGATATGTTACTACTGGAAAACTGAGGGTAGCGCCAGCTTTTTAAAACATCTTTTTTATTACTATGAGCGTAAGGTTTTTACTGGCACATCTAAACCTGTAGAAAACTACTGCACTTTTATTAGTTTTTACATAATTTACCTGGTCTGTTAGTTTTCTGGACTTAAATACTGAATTTTCATTAATAAAACTACATTGTTTTTTGATACCAGATTTGTCAATAGTGAAGAGGAACAGATTCATCTCAGTGTAATTTTGTTGTATAATTCTGAGCTAAAGCTCTTTCACACCTCAGGGTAATGATCCCTACATATAGCTCAGTTAGAAACATACTAGTAAAACCCAAGATATCCCTCTATGAAATAGAAGATGAGAAATAAACAAGGTGTGATGTTCTACTTGTTTTCAGCCACAGAAGTTTATGCTCACTTATTGCGAAAAAAAATTAAAAAAGAGGAATTTAGTTCAGAAAAATCCTAAGTGTTCAACTATTTTGTCAGGTCAGTTTCCCAGGTAGGAAGTTTTTACCTAGTTTTAGGTAGGAAATTTTTCACTTCACATTGCACAGTGCAAATTCTGTATGTTCTGCTCATTGTAGTATGGGTTTGATTTATCTTTTATTAGTGGTCAATAAAAGTGACCATTGTGGCATGTTTAGCATAGAGAATCCCTGTGTTACAGATGTAGAATATAGCAACTCAATGAGTATTGTAAAATACTCAGAAAAGAGCAAACTAGATTATTTTCAGGGAAGTATAGTAATTGGAAGTTTGAGCTTTATGAATTTGTTTTGCTGTTTATTCCTGGTGGCTGGACTATGTCACTGTTACAAGTATGTGCTTTTGTCAGTCTTGGATTTTCTTATATTTACTCGCATGGAAAAGATCCAATCTGATCAGGCAAAACCCATGTTTTACAAAATTAATGATAACTGAGCTTGCTCAGATTGGGGCATGCTGGTTGCTCAACTTTGATTTATGATTAATTCTCTCCTTAGGTGAGATTACACTAAGTAAACAGCCTTGTTCTTATCCTTGTTGATTAATGATCTATATTTACACAAGCATGATAGCTGCTTTAATGCACCATGTCAAAGACCATGAAGTTCTAAATTGGAAATGCCTATTAAACAATTGCACTGTCTTTAGAGGCCTTTATCTCTTAGTTTTATTGCCACAACAGGGTAAATACTGAATAAATAAACAAACAGTGATGCACTCATTGGTGAACTTTGCTAATTCTTCATTTTACAGAGAGTGCTTGTAGACACAAAGCGAGCCTAGCCTTTGGTAAGATGTTTGGTTCCATTAAAATCAAAACCTATCTGCAAAATTGATATTTTAATCAACCTATAGGTTGGTTGTTTTTTGTTGGGTTTTTTTTGTGTACTAATTTATTTATCCTTTGACCAGAAACTTATTTCCATTCTTAGAATGGGTATGCACTTATTTAATTTTGCTTTTGTGTACTATATTGTCTCTCATATTTTTTGCTTTAAATTTAAGAGCCCTTCAGTATTTTGTTTCTTGTTTCTAATTAGTTTTTGAGGGCTTGTTGAAATCATCAGCTTATTATAAGGTACTTTTCCATGTTTCTGTGATCCTCAGTCAATGATTAAAGTGACAGAATCTACTCTATTTTTTGAATTTATTTATTTTTCTGCTCTTCTAAATTATGTGTTTTCTAGTCAATTGTGAATTGGCCACTTGCAAAGCAGCACTTAATAACTGCAGTACTTTTAAAATGCCCGCTTGGTTTAGCCAAGTATAAATTGCAAAAACAGTTTTATTTTTCAATGGTATTTTCTCTTTTAATTTATAGTAAGAAGTGCTATTTTTAACAGTTACTGGTTTAGTTGTGACAGTGAGACTTTGCTGTAGGAGTAAGAACATGTTTAGGTAGTGCAAATATTGCAACCTCATCAGTGTCATTTCAAGCATATCGCAAAACTAAACATTTTCTTACTGCCAGTGAGGTCCATTTGGCCGCCCTTGCTCTTTTGAAACATCCATAGGTTGTTGGATACTTAGTATAAATGCTAAAGGCATATACATAAAGGAAGCAAACTAATTCCTCTGGGCATCTGACTAATTGGCTCATCTACAATCCCAAACCAACCTGAACACTTTGCCTTTTTTTCCTTCATTTGGTTTAGTTCTGATAGCCCGCAGACCAAAGCACTGTAAGTAGTGAATGTAAAAGGACCTGAAAGTAACAGGCCTGTGCAAGTAATGCTGTGCAAGAGATGAGAGAGTAGGGTGATGCAGATACTGGGGGACCCAACTATAGCCTCAGCTCCTTCCTGTGCTGGTGAAATGTGCGTGCCCAGGAGAGAATTCTGATGCTGAGGCCAAGCGCTATGTTTGGCTCACTTCACTGCTAATCAGCTCTCTCAGCCTCAAATCAGAGTAGCTGCATGCAAACTGCTTATTTATAGTAATCCATAATAACTCCTGAACTGTATGCAGGCATAGTCTGGGTGAGTGTTAGGTGGCTTGGACCAAAATGGTGTGAGAATAGTGCAACCACACATCCTGGCAGTGCTTAATGCTATGTCTTAATTTGTTAGGATCGGTGTAGTCTGGGTGTGCAGTGAGTTTGAGTTACTGGTGTCTAACAGGAAGTGTAACCTGGGGAGAACTTGGAGCGGATACCTGGTGGGCTGTGGAGGACGTAGGTACTAGAGCTCCTTGCATGGAAGGCTAAGGGGAACATCACACCTTCATAGGAACTTCATTAGTTCCACTGTTTATAAAACATCTCTTTGTATTGAAGTTTTTTTGTAGAACATCCTGAATTTTTTTGATGAAAAGATAAACCTGTGTAATACTTTTATTTGCCTTTAAGCTTTGTTTGGATTGCGTTTGCAGGCTTTTCTCCATGACCAGGAGGGCCTAACAGTTTTTTTCTTGAGAGAAATGAGTTTCATGTAGTTGCTTGTCTGCTTTATAACAATTACAAATGCTTTATATAAACATAAATATTTAGAGATTTGTAATAACGTTAGATTTGCTGGCAGATACTAACCTTTGCATTGAAAACTATCATCTGGCTTCCTCAGTGATGCTTTCAGGAGAGGAATCTGATTTGAAAGGCTTCAACATAAATGGTTTTATGGGTCATTATTATTTAAATAAACTGTTTTGGAGGATTTGATTTGGAGGAATTTTTGGAAAATTGGAGGACTACAGTCCTGAATTATTTGGCTACTACCCAGAAATATAACTAATTAAATTGCTGTAATGTTTTTTATTTACCTGTCAAATAATAAGTATCGGAGCTGGGATTTGATAGCAGAAAATTTCTAATACTTTAGTCAAATAGGGAAATACTTATTTCTAAATAAAATGTACTCATTCCTAATGCTAATTAGCATAGATTTAATTAACTTGAAGTCTATGGACCACTTATGTTAATGACAGTTATTAAATACTTTAAATAGAATGTTGAATTCTGAGGAAGAAGCAGCTGTTGTGTTGAGCCACTTCTAACTGAGGACTGAAAATGCGAGCAGGTAAGGATGCTTTGTTTGATTTCTAGTACATATTTTATAGTAAGAACTAGGTGCAAATGATAGAAATTATTTCTGTCCTATATAAATCGTTAATGCTCCATTGGCTCCTTTTTGAGTTCATGACTATAGCTGATTTTGCAAATGGTGTTATTTTTTTTATTTAAATTCAGTATTATTATTCAATATCATATATATATATATATCTAATTCAATATTATTATTCAATAATTTAAATTTATAAAAGTTGTCATGACAGTGGTAATTATGCTGTAGCTGAGGATTCAACGGAAGTTCTCGGTGTTGTGCCAGGTTGCATTTTGAATTCTTAGTTACAAATTAAGCATTACCCGAGGGGAACTAGAACACTTACTTCAAGGGTTGAAATGCTGCTAAAGGCAGTATTGTGGTTCATAGAAAGGCAAGAGTGCCAGCTTCTGGCTCTTACAGATCTGTCTCAGGATGGTGCTGCTCTGGTGTTCAGACCCAGTAAGAACCCAGAGCTGCTGCTTCTCCTGGAAGACTGTGTCACCTCCTCAAAGCAGGGAGGGCAGTAGTCTGTCCTCTGCTTTGGCTAGCCCAAGTTTTGTGCTGATCTTTATAACATTTTTTATTCTGTTTTTCTCTCTTGATTCTGCTGTGCTTCTTTTCACTCCTGGATTTCTCAGTCTCTTCTGAGCTGAGCTCTTTTGGACTACTCCCTCACGGGGAGTTCCATTTATCTCAGTTTCTGGGTCAGGAAGAAAACTCCAAAGCCTGTTAGGATCTTCTTTCTCGTGTTTATTAGGATATTATCACAAAACTTGGCAGGTCTCTCCAGATTTTCTGCACTAGTTTAATTCACTGCAACCTGGCACATTTCGGCTCTGATGGCACAGAATGGCCTTGAACTGTGTAGCCTTTTTATCTTTATACTTATTCTTATCCAATTAACAATATACACGTATATTATTTTTATTAATGACCCAATGACACAACACCTGTGTACTGCACTGCGGAATTTTCTATCCAATCACTTACTATTACTCAAAAACCTCTAGAAGAACATGAAGAAGAAAAGAGACAACACTCTAAATCCTCCATTTTGTCTTCTGCTTTCTAAACTAGTTTAAACTCTAACTTTTTCACCCAGTGATTTAAGAAAACTCTCTGATCTACACACTTAAACTTTTAGCTTTTCTATCTAACTTTAACAGTTGTTTTCATGTAACACCATGAAAACATGCCCATAAATTTCATGTTCTCTTCCAAATGTGCTTTCTTCAGGAGACAGAGTAGATGGTGCTGACTTTAGCAACAAGAGTAAGACTGGTGTGTAGGTCTCTGTGCAAAGCTGCTGAGTTAACCTTGTATGGGTTATATTACCAGTAGAAATTCTTAACTGAATACGAAGTGAATTTCTTGGTAAACTTTCCCTGATAAATAATTCTCATTCTTTGTGATTTTAAAGCATAATTATGCACTTTTTAGCAATGGTGATTACTGAGATAGCAAATAATACTCTCAATTTCTTTTTGCAGTTGAAAGTGAGGCAAAGGCAAAAACCAAAGTCCGCTTTGAGGAGATCTTCAGACGCCATGCTGACTTAGCAGACACAAAGAAATTGAAGAAAAAGAAGTTTGACTCTCAAGAGAGCATTGTGGTGAGTTTCAACATATTCAGGCTTTGTTTGGTTGCCTTCCTTAACAGAAAAAAGATCAGGAAAATGTATTGCAGAAAGGAGATGTAAGCATTTTTAAAAAAATTAATTGTAAAGTATGTTTCTGCATGTGCCCCTTAGTTTTGGTGTGGGTTTTATTTTCTTTTTTGTGATGCAAAAGCATCCTTCTAACTTGGAGGTATGCCAAAATTGTATCAACTGGTGAAAAGAAAGTGGCACATGTAGGTGTACACTCCTTAATGTCCACCAGTACTTGTTTTTCCATACCATTTTCTCATTAAATTTTTCAAATTCAGTACTGACTTTACTGGGAGTTAATTAGATGTTTAAGGGCTAGTAGAATTACAGCTGTGAAAGTATTTAATTTTGAGAGTACTACATCTGTGTAATACAGGTATGTCTGTCTAATACAGCTGTGAATTGAGAACTGATGAGAAAGTATAATAATATTAGACATAATAATTAATGATTCAATTTTCTACTTTTTTTTTTTAATCTCAGTAATCAGTGAGTTTCTGCATGTGCTGAGCTTTGTGTCTTGAGAGGTTCCATGTCAAGTTTTGAAAGATTTTGACCTTAGCTTGTGATTTGCAGCTTAGGAAGGATTCTATCACCCACACTTTATAGTTAGATGACATTTTTGTTTGTGGCATATCTGTCACTAAAGGAGCCTCAGAAATCCCTCTGAGTTATGGTTCACATTGTAGTCTTTTTCCTGAGGAGGACAATAAGAGTTCAACATGAACTTGTTCTGTAATACCTGATTATTGACTTAGAAGATTTGGAATTTGGAAAGAAAGTAAATTATTTAGAAGACAATGGTTTTTTATTTTCCTCCTGATAGGTTTTATATTTTCAGTCTTTTTTTCTTACAAATGTGTCTATATCAGATCCTGGAAGTGAATGTTCCTTCATTAATACTCATTTAAGACAAATGAGTGGTATTTCGTGTAATATCATAGATGTTACATGTAGTTGTATATATTAAGTATATTTAGAATAGATACATTAAACTTAGTATTGCTAAATATTTGGTTTTAGATTGACAATTTGAAGTTGGATTTTGTATGGACTTTTTAAAAATGTATTTTTATTGATGTATATGCTATTTAGTCAATAGTTCATACAAAGAATCAACTTGATGTCTAAAAATAGTACAGAGAGTTAGAAGGTGTTTTTTTTCCTTATTTACTGGCACATATGTAAATAAAAGACAATTCTTCCTCAGTTAAGTTCACTTTTTATGAATTGTGAATTTTCAATTCTGTAATATATAAGTATTTTTGAACACATAATTGTATGTTCATATGCCACTACATATTACTCATAAATATTTTAAACTTGCTTTGGTTTTAGAATTGGTTTCCATTCCAGAGGTCTCTGATGCAAAACACTCATGTTTTGGAGTTATGTAGAAACACGTAATATCACAGTGACCTGAATCAAAACTCAGTGGTATGCAAACAAATTAAGATGCATTTTTAGATCAGTGTGGAAGCCAGATTTCTAGCTTTGTTGAAGGTAAAAATACTACAAATTAAACCACTTAAAAATTAGGGACTTGAGGAGAGCTTGTATTGAAACTATTACTGACCATTAGGAGTATTTCCTTAAAGCATGGCAAAGTTGGAGGAGCTCAGGTTGGTATTTTCAAATAGCAGTTTCTGTAAAGGCTTCAGCAAGTAAACAGTCATTTCTCTGTAAAAAAATAAATGTGTGTGGGAGTAGAAGAGTAGGTAGATGGAGGAGGTTGGCTGGTTTTGTTCCCATTTTCTTCAGTTCATATGATTTAACTGTACAGAGTTTCACATATCTTGAAATAACGTGAAATTTGTCAGTGATGGTTGGCTTCGTGTCAAACACTTCCCATAAATGGTCTCCCAGCTTTGATCAAAACCAGGTCATGATTCAGAGCCTATTTCCACTTGAAATGTTCCAGTCTATTTCCTTCCTTTGTCTTCACTCTAGCCTTTCTTAAAGATTAATAAGACTTTTTCCCTTATAGTCCACTGTTTCTTTGAAACCTGAGTTCTGGAGCTACAGGGGGTTGCTGTGGTCTTAAATGACAGAAGTGAGGATAAGAGGAGTGCCTGCCTGCTTGCCTGCTCTGCTCTGTGTGCCTATTGCTTGGAGAGCCTGCCTTGACAGCAGGGAAAGAGTTTGCTTGGAAGAGGAAAGGTTGATGTCTGTAGGGCAGGATGAGTTTGGAGCCACAACTGATAAGGAGTGAAGAGCTTGTAATGGAGATGGAAATACACATCAGCTGTGGCCAGTGAAAGCTCTGCTTTGCTGTTCAGCAAATAGCCACTGGGGCAGTGGGTATGAGGCCTAGAGGCATAGTGGAAAAAACAAGCAATTGAGACAGTCAGAACATGAATTAGCCAATATCCCTTCTAGGGCTGTCATAATATTTATTTTTTATCAATTGTGCCTCCTATTCCAACTTAGAGTGAGGCAAACTGCAAATCAGGCAATGTCTAGGTACATGGATCTGTCTAAATTCATCATGAAAATGATTGATTTGGTTCAATCTAAATTCTGTGGTTGAAAAGAGGATGTTTAAAAATTTTCTACCTGATGAAAAGATTAGATCCCACTACGGAGGCAAAAATTTCTTTTTTAGACTGTAGTCTGATCAGATTACAATATTGGCATGGACAGGCATTGGTAACTTCAAGGCAGAGCAGCAATAGATTTATCTGTCTTCTAGGTTGAAAGGCACTGAATAATTGTTGAGATTTCCATTAGATTTTACACCTTTCTTTCTTGTGCATGAAATAGGAGAATTGATAATAGTTGACTATATAATTGATCCACACGTTTTCTCACTGTTTTCTGTTAGATTTGGTGGAAAAATTCCAAGCCCACCATTTTATCTGTAAATTAAAGTTCTTCTAGCTTTGAGTGTCTATATTTTATAGTCTTACACAAGCAATGGCAGTAAAACTGGTTTCCTAGTACATTAAGATTTTCTTAAACATCCCACCCAACAAGCCATCATCCCAAGTACATTCATTAGCAATTTGGCTGTAGGTTAATGGTTTTTTTACAACCAGTACATATCAGCGCTTCAGTGAGTTGGCAGTGTCCATCCCTAATTTTTCAAGGTGTGCCTGTATTATTATGGGTGGAAATTCAGGTACCTCCGTAAATCAGGTTACACAAGTTTCCAAATACCCATGACAACTCACTCTATACATTGTCAGCTTCCACTCATGCGTATTTGAGAAGTCCTTTTGAAAAGGTGTGAGATCCTTGGGCGTTGTCCCTGCTCTCAGCTCTGGGGCATTAATGGCAGTGGTGTGACCTGTGACTGATTTATTGTGGTGTGAGCCTTGAGTGTCAGCCCACGTGTGTGCATCCCAGCTGGTGCCCATCCCCTGCTCCTCTAAAGCCAGTAGTGCAAGCAAGGCTGTTTTCAGGGAGGAGTGCTTCCTTTACCCGGGTGTAATGTGGCCACAGAGCTGTTTTGAAACAGCTTTATTTGTTCTGTATTTTGAGAAAGTCAGGTTCAGGTCAGCAACCCTCTGAAGTTATTCCGGAGACAGGCCTGTCTTACTGAGCTGCTTTTCCAGCCTAAATCCTTTCTTTAATTCAGTTCAGTGTTTATGTATTGATGATTGCTCTTAGTTGATATCTCTCAGAGAATCTATACCAATATTTCCACCTCTGCCAGAATCCTAATCTTAAGGTTTTTTTGAACCCCTTGGCTTTTACTTGATTGTTTTGTAACTTCTCTGCATCTCTCTTCTCTGTTTAATTGTCATGTAATTACAGCATGTGGGAAAGGTGGCCAGAATTGAGATCATACAGGCTGTTTATCTGAGGAATTTTTGTTTGAACTGCTGAAGCAGCTTTGTGCTGCCTGCAGTATCTATCTATTAATGTTCCTGAAATTTGCTGTAGTTTGAGACTGTGGTTTGTTTTCATTATAAGGAAATGGCCTCAAGTTGTACCACAGGAGGCTTAGATATTAGGAAAAACTTTTCCATTGAGAGTCAGACATTGGCTGCCCAAGGAAATGATGGAGTTACCATCCCTAGAACTGTTCAAAAGGCATATGGATGTAGCACTTGGGGATATGGTTTAGTGGTGCTGGGTTAATGGTTGGACTCAATGATTTTAGAGGTCTTTTCCAACCTGAGTGATTCTATGAATCTATGATTTTTTGTTTGTTTGTTTGTTTTTAGGCAATAGTAAATAACAAGTTCTAGTAAGTATTTCAAGCCAGTTTTTGCAACAGGTAGATTCCTTTAAGGAGATTATTCTTGAATATCAGAGTTATTTTAGAAACTCTTGACCAAGTCATAGAAGAGGGCTTTTTGTTTAGGATTTCTCAAATAATTCTACTACTTGAACTTAGTGGATAGATGTTTTATCAAAAACAAAAATCAGCATGACCTCAGCCACTGTTGGGTTTTAATTGTCAATGTGTTTTAATCTTCATTTCTAATACTCTACAGTTAAAGTTATTCACAGAAATAAAGATAAGGAAGTGACCAATTTGTTAGGAACATTATTCTGTTTGAGTTTTTTTTCTTAGTTTATACAAAGCTTGCTCTTTAATTCTTTTATTTTCCTTACTCTGTTTTGTATTTCAAGTTATTTATATGAAATTTTCCATATCATCTTGAATCATTGACTTACAAATAAATATGATGTTAGTGGTTTCTTTAAGCAAGTATAAGATGAAAATACAAGGACAATTTTTTCATACTTATTATACATATTGTCCCATTTTACAAATCTTTGAGACAAACATGATTCTTTAACTGGAAGATGTATCCTGACTGGAAAGGAACAATGTCTGTGTTTATTGAGGAAGAAGCTCTTGGGAAATAAAACTTTGTAGGCAGATATGTATATTTTCTCCAAACTTTTTTATTTGCTTTTTCTGTGTTTTAAAGCCCTTTCTAATGCTTCATATTTTTTCATATTACATATTCTTCATATTATTTCATATTACAGGCTCTAAGAGAGTTCTGTAAGACAACAGCATAAATGAACCTCAGTAACTTTATGAAAGTTACATCAATGAAGATAAATTATTCTGTGTTGACCTTATAGAATCAGACTTCAGTTATTTGCTGTGTTCTTTGCCATTATCATAGAATCTTAGTTTGGATTGAAAGGAACTTTAGAGGTGATCTAACCCAAGCAGTCTGCCATGATCAGGAACATCTTGATGATGATGAACTAGATCATGATGCTCAGAGCCCCTTCCAACCTGACCTTGAACATATCCAAGGAGGCAGGGAAGTGACATTATAATCTTTAGTAATCAGAAATAGAAACTTGAAGGACAGGAAACTTTACGATGTGTTTTCTGTAAAACCATTGAGAAGTGAAATTTAGTTCTGACAAGCAGCTTTCAGTATAAGAGACTACAAACAACTGAGCCTGAAATCTGTCTCTAACTTGGATTTTCAGTAGATGAAAATGTCTGTTTTTGTGGTACATGAAGTCTTCTCATCCTCCATAGTGTAAAACACTGGCATTCATTTATGGCATTCATATTATGGCTTGTTGATTTCCTTTTTTTAGTGGATGTATGTAAATGTCATATGAAAACAGTGTAACATTGAGGATGAGATGCCCAAACAACAAATGTTTTTTTTGAGTGTGAATTTTCTGTTGACTTTTAATCTCTCACTTGTCAAATTGAAACAACAAAATAACTAGATCTTTGATTTAATTTAAGATTGAGTAATGTTGCTGAAAGAATAACATGAAGGGCAGTGTTTATCCATGGAATATGGTTTTTAGTACAAATATGTTTCATGTTCTTTATTTTTGTAGCTTGATACCTTTAGAAATAATATTGATCTATCTAAGGAAAGTGTGAATGATGAAGCAATTATAAACAACACATATAATCCTGAAGAAGAGAGCCCAAGATTTACAAAAAATAAATTGAGAGAGAAAGCGTCAATTGCAAAGAAAATAAACAACGATGTTGTTAGTGGAGAAGAGAATGAGCAGCCAAAGTCAATCAGGAAGAAGAAGAAATCACTGTTACAAGAACAATTTAATGAGGAGGAATATTTATATGAAACTAAATTGGGGAGTTTTGAAGAAAAGATTAATGATTTTCCAAAGAAGAAAACAAAAAGTAAATCACAAACAGATGTACCTCATCAAGAAGGTGATAGAAAGATCAAAAATTCCTTGACTGAAGTGAGAAATATAACTGAATTAGAAGAGGAAGAGCAGCTAATTCAAGCTTATCAGCTGCATGTGGCTGAGGAGGAAGCAAATGCAATTAAAAAGAAAATGAGAAAGAAACTTAAAGAACAGATGTCTGAATCTACCTCCACTGTTCAAAGGCATGAAGTTGCATTGAATAATGAAGTGGGCAAAAAGAAGAAAAAGAAGAAAGAGCGAGCAGTTTTAAGTGAAGCTGAAACAAGGTAACATGACAAACTGTACACATTGTGTCTGTGAATCTTAAACAAAATGTTTCATTTTAAGATAGGCAGCAGCTTTCTGATAAATTGTTCATATTTTCTAAGTGATTAACTGGCTGATTCTGTTATGAAAAAAATAGTACTAAATCCTTTCTCAAAAGGCTGTCATGATTAATATTTAGCTCATGGATTCTTTTTAATATTTTTTTTTTTTAATAGTCTTCATTGCTATTTGATGTTTTTTTACTGTGGAACTCACTCTTAACTAACTTAAGATCATTTTGTGCATGATTTTTTTTAATAATAAGTGGTAGCCCTGATCCAGCAAAAGATTTAACTCTTCACATAAATGGTTCTGCAATTGTCTGGAAATTAGGGAGAAAGGAAGAGGGGAGAGCACTGAAAAAGACAAGACACTAATAGGACTGGGGGCTGTTACGTTTTCAAGATACATAGATGATGAATTGCAAAATTTCAAGTGGATTAACAATGGCAATGAGTAATTGTATCAATATGTGCAGTAGTCTGCAGTTGCTGACAGTGATCCATTACCTTGCAGTGCAATGTCCCTTTCTGAGCTGCGGCATCATCCAAAAGAAGGTGGCAATGAAAATCAGTCACCTGAAAGGCTATTTACCTCAGAAGGACAGAAACTGGAGGAAAGCATGGATAAACAGAAATCTAAAGCCAAGAAGGTTAAGAAGAAAACCAGAAAAGGTCTGCCAACAAATATTTATAATACTGTACTATTATACTATTATAATACTGTACTACTTTGCTGCCCTTTTTTTTTGTGTGCTGCTACAGATATATTTGTCCATAGTAGTAACATGGAATTGATTGAGTTGTTTGAGTTACTTATATTTCTTAAGTTACTCAATTGTACCTCTGTTCTTCCAATTCTGAAGCTTTTATGTGAGGATGTTTATTTGATAAATCAATCTAAAATCTTGAAAATACACTTACTGTATTTTTGAGTTGAGACAGAAGTTACTTATGTCCCATTAGTGACAGCTTGTTTACTTTGCTCCAATTTCTAGAAGAAACCATGGAAGTTGCGGCAGAAAATGATGAGGAAATGAAGAATTCAGAAATTTCAACTCAGTCTAAATTTGGTTTTGGCGATGATCTTGTTTTGGGAGTTTATATCCATCGATCGGATAGACTTAAAATTGATCACTTGGTATCTCATCCTGTGGTTAAAATCCATATTGTTGATCAGAGAAGTGGCTTATATGTGAAGAAGGATTACAGGTGACTTTTAATAAACTGTTTCTATTATTACTGATTACAATAAATAGGTATACTCTTCCCTACAAAATTAAAGTGAAAATTAAAAAAACAGTTTGTGTGAAAAAAATAAACTTGTGTAGCTGTTTGTTAGTTTCTACATCTATGATAATATGTTATATATATGTATATATATATACATATATACACATATACACACACACACACATATACACACACACACATATATATACATACATACATATATATATATATATACACACAATAAATGAGGGTGATATTTTGCTTTTCCTTTTGGCACTTTTAAATGCTCTGCACTGCTGTATTACTCTTGAGGCTCCCCAGGGCAGTGGTCACAGCACCGAACCTGACAAGAGTTCAAGCAGCACTTTCAAACAGCATTTGGAAGTGCTCTCAGGCACATTGAGTGATTTTTGGGGATGGTGCTTTGCAAGGCCAGGAGTTGGACTTGGTGATCCTTGTGGGCCCCTTCCAACTCAGCTTATTCTGTGAATCTATGACATTTCCAACAACTGTATTCTTCCCAGAGGCAAAATTTCTTAAGGATCAAAAATGTATAAAAGCCAAGAACATGTAAGCTAAATTCTTGTAGTATAAATAGTGTCTGTCTTTTATATTAAGAACTTTTAAACTCCTTAAATGAAGTTTAGTTCTTTTTATTTCTAGTTACTTCAGTTGCTTGTTTCTGCTGTCATTATCCACTATTTTCCTGAAACCAAATTTTAATGGGGCTTAAGCAGTAGACTCCACCATGATCATTATGCATTGATTTACTAACAGTAACTTAATTGTTAGGATTTTCAACCTCAGCCTGTAGTTTTTCTGTATACATTGCAAATTGTCTTAATTTTTTGGTGAATTTAGAAAATTTTTTCTAGAATCAGACAAATAGTATCTTACATGTTTCTTAGCTTTCAGTAACTAAAAATATTGTTTTGTTCAAGGTTATTTTTTAAATGCTCTAACAATTGTAATTCTTTGGAAATCTTCAAACAGCAAGAAGGAAGATTCATCTTATGAACAAGAAGAAATAGAGCACATTCTTCCTGTAATGACACAACCATGTGACTTTAGAAAGTCTAAATCAACAATTCCAGAGTGGGAAGAACAAGTAATATTTAATGAGCGTTTTACTTATTTTATTCAGAACACTGAGGAAAACCCTCACGTTATCCTGTTTTTTGAGGTAAGATGAAATATTTTGCATCCAATTTATGCACGTTCTGTTTTTTGGTTTGTTTCTGCAGCAGTATATATTTGACTGAATCAAGTGTTTTGTTTCAGTTAAATTGGGTTCATAGCATAGCTTTATGGTACAATGTCAAGTTGAGATACTAAAAAATGGGGTTTTTTATAGAAAAGGATCCTGGTTTTATGGTAACAAGAAGTATGAAGTAACAAGAAGTATTTTTCTTATAAAATCAGCTCTCAGACTTCTGAGGAAGGCTGGTAAGATATGGTGGATATCATTCTTTTCACATTCTTGAAATCTGAATAGAGGTTTAAGTACAAGAAACTCAAAGGTAGAATTCTCAGCATGTAGCAGCACCTCATTGTACCAATGAGCAAACTGCAATTGCATTGTTTCTATTAACATTTTATACATCTATCTCTCCTGTCCTAGTCTTCATAAAGAAATTATTAATTTGTCCTCTAATACAATTATGTTTAAAGAAAAAAATTTAGGTTATATATTCCATGTAATTTTTAGCTTAGGCATTTCAATATTTGTACAGAGAGATTCTGTAGCATTAACATAAAAATGAAAACCTAATACAATAAATATGTTTTGTTCCTATTTTTTTCCTATTTCAAATAGATTGAATATAAATTATTGCTGTATGTTTCTTAATGTTTTGTGATGCTTGTAAATTAACATAGTCATAGAATTAAGAATCATTAATTGCTTAACACAAAACTAATTGTGTTTTTATGTAAAGATTCTTCATGGAAATAGTGTTGGAACCAAAAGTATGAAAAAAGGCTGTTTGACTTCAGTATGATTTATGAAATATGAGTTTGAAAAAAGTATTATTTTAAGGGTTTTTTGTATACCAGGTAAACTTCCAGGAGTAGTGAAATAGTGGGAAAACTCAGGTCCCTGACAGAAAAATGAAGATTCGTAGGCATCCCTGGAAGTCTTCAAGGCCAGGTTGGATAGGGCTTTGAGCAGCCTGATCTAGTGAAAGTTGTCCAAGCCCATGGCTCAAAACTCTGTGACCTTTGAAGGTTCTTTCCAACCCAAAATGTTCTATGACTGATTCAATGACAAAACTGATAAAGCTAGGAAAGGAAAACTAAATTCTTGACTGTGATTTTCCATCTAGATTAATATGCAGCTGGTTTTAGCTGTCAGATTTGTGATCTAAATGATTTCTGAATTAAGAAAATTACATATTATTGTTTTTTGTCTTTTATTGAGACGTAAGGGGAGCAAGAATAAGTTTTTTTAAGACTAGACTTCTGTTCTTTTTCAATGTAGGTCATAAATAATCAGATAAATGCATAAGGAACTGTAATTTCTAATTTCATACTTGTGTGGAAAAAACCCTGTTTTTTTCAAATCTGTTAATTTAATGGATTTGACCAAGCATATTTTTAGCAGTTTTTTTTTTTAAATTACCATGAATTATACATTCATTAGAAATACATTTATATTCCTGCTGATACTTTAGGTCCTTGATTCTTCAAGTATGCATGAAGTGAGAGCCAGCTCTGATGTAAAAATTCAGGAAGGTCGTTACCGAAAAATTTGTTGGGCGTTTCTAAAGGTACTGTAAATATTTAAATAAAGAAACAAAATTCATAAATCCTTTTAGCTGAAAATCTCTAACTGTACCAAGTAGGAAAGAATTTTAAAATATTTTCAGCAACAGAGATGGAAAAAAAATCATTGTTTGCTTGTTCTCTCCTTTTCCTCTTCTTCCACTCCATGGCATCAACATAGTAACAGGCTTGACATTAAATAATATGTTTTTCAAGAAAGTATAGAATTTGTAAGATTTTTTGTTTCTTCGTAAAGTACAGAAGATTGTTTCCTTTTAAGGTTTTCTTTGTGTTTGTGATTGTGAAGAAAATGATAAATTTCTGTACCTCTGCTGTTTTGTATTCTAGTGGCATTTTCAGTTGTCCAGTCTTTGAAAAGACTCTCTAACTTAATTATAGAATGCTGCTCATTTTCAGTAGGAGAGTTTTAAATGCTGTGGCAATTGAGGTACAAACGTGCCAAATGTTAGATATGGGTAATTCAGCCAGCACATTCTTTCTACCCTTTTAAGAGAGACTTGCATGTATCAATTAGTTCTTTGAGAACTAATTGACACAAACTGCAATTTCCCTGAGGATTCTTTATTTACACCTACCCCTGTGTGTGATAATCATTTACAATCATTGAGCAGTCCACAACATGGAGGAAATGTGAAAAATACAGGAGAAGGTAATGGATTGCTGCTGTAAGTGAAGGAATGGGAGCCTCCACAGCAATTCAATACAGAGATTCTCCTTAGCTCTGCCCAGGATAAATCTACCACAATCAGGGGCCTGCTGTCCCGTGTCTGTTAGGAGAGCTGTAGGAACTGAGCATCCAGGCATTCAGTACAGCCTACTCCTGAACAGAGGAAAGAACAAATTTTCAGCTCATAAATATGAATAAAATTATAGCCTGTTCTTCATTCTTACTGCACCTGCCTGCGTTATCCTTTCGTTGGTATCAGTTGATGTAGAAATGTCCTGATTCAACAGTGATCAGTGTTAATGGCAGTAGGTACTTCTGCTATTTTTCAGTTCAGTAGAGAGAAATCTGTCTCCTCTGAAGTTGGAGAGGTCACTACATTCCTGCATCTTCTGCTCTGAACCAAAGCCTTACCAATGTCCTTCATTACAGCATTCAAAGAGGACATATTTGGTAGAAGCTGTTCATGGATTGGCAGTCCTTTGAGATTTGGTTGATTTTAGCAAGTAGTAGATAAAAAAAGAAAAAAGGTACTGCAGAGGTCTCCCCGCTTTCAAGATATTTACTACTGTGAAGCATCTTTTGAAACTAGGTTGCCATCTAAAATTTAATCTTCATTACTTGATCCTGGGAGGATTAAATACATGCTTAGTTCATTATCACTTTTAGAGTTAGTATATTTCTGCAGTGGGAGGTGGATTTCAGGAGTTTATACTGGTAGTTAAGATATTAGAAATTATCAATTACTTTTGTATTCATCTTTCTTCCTCTTTTGTCTTTTTAATCACCCTTCCAGCTTGTAGGTGCAAATGGAGTTCTAAACATTGGTGGAAAACTTCGTCTGCAATTATATTACCCACCTTCAAGGACCAAGTCACATTCAAAGGTTGTTGAAGTTTATGACTGGTGGGCAAAATGTCCTAGAAATCGTTACCCATCAACTTTATATGTAACTGTAAAAGGCCTAAAACTGCCAGATCATGTAAGTAAAATATATAAAATATAAATATATTTGCAAATATGCAGGCTTTTCTGTAGGAACTAGTACCTAGATAGAGCATGTGAGTCTGTTTTTGTATGCATGTGTATAAAAGCTGTGCTTATATGCATTATATAAAGTACACAATAAGAATGTTACATCTCAAGATAGGTGTTTCAAACTCAGCCCTTCATAGGTATCTTTGAAAAATAGGCTTGCTTTTCTACCTGCAACTTGGAATATTTTGTCACTGACAGTCAGAAAACTTTCAGAGTACTTTCTTGGAGACTAAAGTCCCTTCTTATTATCAGAAATGCCATTTTTAAGTCACTGAACTCATGCAGGTGTATAAAGTCTTTAAGAAAAGATTCAAGTTACTTAACTTTGCTCCCCTGCACCCTCTAGCTGTATTGAGCTGTATTTTTTTTTTTCACAAATGAAAGCTTCTTTAAAAATAGCCTTACACTGGTATGTGCTGGGATGGGCATTCAAGATAAATATGGCATTTTCTCCAATGCAAGTACCATATTGTTCTATTATATAATTTCCCATTTGTATTTAGAGCTGTAATAATACTTTCTTCCTGTCACTTTTTTACTATGAAGGCCTGGTGAGATGTGCACCTTCTCAGTAGTACAGTACAATAGTAGAGTAATTCTAATTTTCATTGACCTTGAGAGTTACTAAAAATAGGAGATTATTGATTATTTAAAAAAATTGTGATACCATTTAATTGACTTATGATTTCCTGGTTACTTTAAATGACATTTTGCAATGCAGTTTTCATGTATTAAGCTTTTCCAATCTCTGTTCCAGATACAAAAATGCAAGACATTTAAATTAAAAGTACCTTTTAACCATTTTAGAAATCACATTGTTCACTTCAAAAATATTTTTTCCTGATACTTAGTTTTGTTTGCCTTAAGGTCGGTCCTTCTTTTCACTCTATGGCAGCTGTTCAGCAGGAACAAAGTAATACAGCACTGTCTCAACTCCAGAGAGAAGGTTGTGAACCTTCAGAGGAGAAAAAAGAGCCATTTAAATGGTCAAGATTGCCTGGACAGGTGAAGCATTTTTCTTTGAAATTTAAATGAAAATATTTTAAATTTTTACTATATTTTTATAAGTATTATGAAGCAAGTAATTAATTAAAATATTTAGCAAAGATATTAAACAAAAGATAAAAAACTCTCATGGATCATAGAGGAGGCTTAACTTTAGCAAATAGGGTTGATTGAACCATTTTTTCACCAGAACAGCCAGGTATTTTTATCTGAAGAATTCTCTAAGAGTTTGAGAGAGTAGGGTAATTTGGGTAATGGAAGTAAGAGAGGAAGCCAGTTGGCAGATTTCAGCTTGATTAGAAATATATTTCCTTGACTTTTCTTTTTGTTTGTTGAAGAAATTTTTAAACTATGACAGAGCTTACATTGAGGGAGCATTAGCACTTAGCTAGTTGATGTTGCTCTTCACCTTAAACTTGAATTTAGTTTTGTAGAAAAAGCCATTCAAAAAGAGGTAATACGTTGGGAGAAGGGAAAGGGGTCTAAAATACCAGTTCAGTCTTTTTGAAATGTTTCATCCCTGGTTCTGTCTTTAAAAGTCAGATATTTAAATACAGATAAGGAATGTTAAAATGATTTGGTAGAAGACCAAAAGCTTGAGTGCCGGTAGTTGGGTTTCTGAGTTCACACTACAGTCATTAGGTTACTAAAAGTTGTGCTTAGACTCCTTAAACAAGCTTCACTTACAGTCTAACTCCACAGCTTACATCATTGATGGTAGGCATTATTAAGGATTTTTTAAGATTAAGGAATTTATTTCAGTTTAAATTTATTTTAGGTTTTTTAAACTTGCTCGTTGTTTGTAATAATGGGGCAGAAAGAGATTTACGTTCATGGGGCCTAGGATGTGCTGCAAAACTGACTGTTTATAATACGTTGAATTTTACTTTGGAATGCCATTAAGATGTTATTAGCCTTTTAGAACTTTTGCATGTCAGGAGCTAGGGGTGTGTTCCACACATTGGATAGTTAATATTCCTACCAACTGGTCCCTGAAAAGCCAGGCTTGCCGCATACCCAACAAGCACCTGTTTTCCCTGCGAGGTGGAGATATGGGCTGCTTCTGCATCCGCTTCTCTCACGACGGAAGAACACTGGCAGCGGCATGTGCAGGAAGGAATGGCTATCCCATTGCTTGTAAGTTTATATACATTTTGTCTTTTTGCTTATAATCTATTTATTTGGAAATGAAAGATTAAGGGAAGTTAATTTTAAATTGTGCTTTTTTTAGAGTTTCTGGTTTGTAGTTGTGATTACAAGGTGGTTCTGGGCTTTAAAGAGCATTGAGGAAAATGCTCTTTCTGTGTTGATAGGGCTGGAACTAGCTTTTCCTACATGGTTACATATACTCAGTTTAATGGTATGAAATGACACCATATCTGCCCAGAGGCCTAATGGAAATACTAAATCAGTTTGCAGATGATAATGTTTTAAGGGAAATAACACTTTAAGCCTCCACCTCACACACTTTTCATGTAAGTTTTTCTCCTAACCTGCCTTGAAAGTTAGATACCAGAATGTTACTATCTCCAGACAGACTACTGGAAGCTGCTGTCTTCCATGGTCCAGTTCAGTCAAAGTATAAACATTCCTTATTACTCAAGTTTTTGACTGCTTCATCATGGTAGCTTCAACTGCATAGTTCTTAAACCTTGCGTAAAAGTTTCAAGATTTAGAGAGAGCAGTGTTTTAAGACTACACAAAGTAACTGTTTAAATGCAAGAAATAGTAAATCTTGATTCCTTTATTACACAGCCCCAGAAAATTATCTCAGTGTTAAAATATTTCTAAGATTGGTCAATTAGTTGCAAAATTTAAAAAACATGTCATAATCCTAATCTGGTTTTAATAATTTAATGCAGACAAGGTGTTTCCTAAGGGGTAAGACATTTGTGACATCCATGAACCACTAGATGGAAGTAGATGCTTGCTGTCTGTTCATATCTAGCAATTATTTTATCCTGTCGCCTCAAAATGAGAAGAAAATGAGTTGATTTATGCTAGCAGAAAATCAACCTGAGATTAGTCTAAACTTTGGCTCTAGTAGCTACGTCTGTTTGACTGTAAATAATTAAAAAACTTTTATTTTTCTATTTCAACTTCCCTAGTGTATGAGATTCCTTCTGGACAGTTCCTGAGAGAATTTTATGGTCACCTTAATATAGTGTATGATCTTTGTTGGTCAAAAGACAATCAGTACCTTCTTACTGCTTCCTCTGACGGCACTGTCAGGTCAGTATGATGACATATTCTGGCAGATACCATCAGAAGTTGAAAAGAAAGTGGTCCAATTCAGTGTTTTACTACAAATTATTCTATAATGTTATAAATAAAGATTTGGTTACTGTGTGACTAAAATAATATAAAAATTGTGATTGCCTTAAACAGTTACGCTATATTTAGTATTTCTAATGTGTTTGTATTTGAAACCAAAGCTTTTCCTAAAACTCTAGTGTCTAAATCTACACTGCAGTAAAAAACTAGAAGAGTTTGTATTTCAAGAAGACACTGAGACAGTCATAATATTCTTTTCCTGGAGAAATTGCCATACTCTGAATGCAGTATTAAGTTAGCAGACTTGAGCACTAGGCAGGAAATCAAAAATTAAGATTCAAGTTATGTGTGTAAATTTACTACACTGCATATATGTATATTGATGGTGTTCTTTTGTTTTTTTACACTTAGTAAAGTAATTCAGATTAAATTGATAAAAATGAATTTTGATACTGTTATTTCTTAAATCAAATCCTCTACAATTAAAATGTACTTCGCTTCAGTGTTAATGTTAGTGTGGTCTGTTCAGATTTAAAATCCAAAACCCTCAAAGCTGTAGATACACATGGAAATATTGCTGGAACACTGTACAGTTTTATTGTGAGCAACTTCATTGGTTTTTGTAGAGCTTTTTGGGGTTTTTTAGACCTTCAGATCCCTATCTATTATTTCTGTCATGCAATTCAGTAATGCTACAGGCAGTTGCATAATTGAAATACCAGAAGAATTGTTAAATGATATATTGTACATGTGGAACTGTTTTAGGGTTTTTTTGCTGCTTGTATGTAGGCATAAAAAGAATGTGTTGAGAGTTCAGCACTTTTTTTTTAATTTGGGAGTGGATTAAGTAAGATTTTTTTTATATTGAGATAAATATCAATTTCAGTAATTTATGTTGCCTATAAGAAGGCCTAGCTGTTCCTCAGTTCTTGGATTCTTGAACTTTCATGGCAGCAAGTTGAAACTGCAGTGGCCTGCCACCTTTTCTGTGTACTATGTGCAGTCACTGTACGAGTTATTAGTTCCTGTATTTGTTGTGAGTTGCCTTCAGCTCCTTAAAATGTCTCAGCACCCTACTGCTTTAAAGTTATTATCAGTTTATTATTTGGATTATCTCATACTGAGTTCTAAGGCAACGTGAAGGTAAATTCATAAACTTAGGTGAATTCTTTATATAGTGTTCCCTGTTATCCTCAGGCCTTCAGGGTTCAGTCCCACATTATTTGTGAGCAATAAATTAATTTTATTTTGTTTGATTAAAACCATTCTAAAAGATAGGTAAACTCCTCGTGGCCTTTCCGCATCAAATTGCAAATTAATTGCTGTGTTCTAAAGGGTTGCAATTTTGTAATTAAGTCACCTCTGAGTAAGCTTAGAATTCTGCAATAGCCACCAGAAGTGGTTGCCTCACCTGGAAGGGTGCCACTAAAACAATTCAATAACATTTTTTAACTGAATACTGTGTGTAATGTGCTGCCCACCTGTATTTAGTGACCCAGGTACTGTTTTATTCTTTTTGAACTCATATTTGGGGAAGGCTCACTAATAAAATGCATACAATCAAATAGGAAACACTTAGAAAAATCTGATCTTAGAGCTATGGGTAGCAAAGTATAGAAAATAGATAAATAGTAAGAAGTGAATTTATGTGATGCAAGCATCCTTGTGATCATGATCGCTGTGTGGCTGAGAATTATTATTCTAAAATTTTCTGGGATTTTATTTATATTTAGTGGGTCTAAATGTTCCTTTATGGCTTTTCTCATTCTAATATTGTTTTAAATGAATGATACCCAAGAAAGGCTTAATTTGGTTGTAATTCCTGAAAGAAAGAAACAAATTCATTCCATGGAATTCTTTATGAGTATTTTAAAATGAGAAATATATCCATTAAGTAAGTAGTCATTCATTTGCTTTGAAGACCAAATACTGTGTAAAGTAGTAAATTTTTCTTAATTCTTGTTAGAAAGTACCATATTAAAGGATTAAATAGAGGTGGAACAAATTGGTGGGATAAACAGGTATTGTTAAGTATTTGCAAGCATTTGCCTCTAGAACTGATAGCACAAAACATGGCATCAGTTACACCTGTGTGTGTGTGACTGCTTTATACAGCAGAAATTCTAACTTTGTTTCCTTTCAGAATGTGGAAAATAGAAATGAAGGCAGCATCTGCAGTGAGAGTTTTCCCTCATCCTTCATTTGTGTACACGGCCAAATACCACCCAGTTACTGACTCACTGGTTGTGACAGGATGTTACGACTCAGTGATTAGAATCTGGAATGCAAATGTGAAAGAAATCCATGGGCAACTGCTACAGGAGCTCGATGGCCATAAAAGTTTCATCAACACACTTTGTTTTGATGCAGAAGGTATGTTGCTAATATTGCTTTTGCAAATAGCTGTCTTTCAAATTGAAGACAAACTTGAGTGCTATTAGTTTTCTTTATTTCATGGAGGCAGTGTATTCTTCTTAGGAAGAAATTATGTACTGGGAGAGTGCTGAGACATTGAGACAGGCTGCCCAGAGAAATTGTGGGTGCCCCATGCCTGAATGTGTTCAAGGCCGTGTTGGTCTGTGTTTTGTTCTAGTGGAAGGTGTTCCTCCTTATTTCAGGGAAGTCAGAACTAGATGATTTTTAAGGTCCCTTTCAACACAAATCAATCTATGATTCTTTGATAAAGGAAATGAGGTAGTAGTAATTAGATTGTGAGAATTTTAGACTGGAGAAGTGGGAAGGTGATGAACTTCTCAGTTTTGACAGAGAACAGCAAGCACGGAGAGAAAAGGACAGAGGTTTGACCATTGTGAGTCATGTCTCTTAACTGGCAGATTAACAGCTGAAAGTGAATGTTGTACTGACATGTACTAGTGGAGGAAGAGTTGAAGATGGGTGAAAATTAAAGTTTGAGTTTTTCTAGTATTAGTGACATCATTAACAGTCCATTTTAGTCACTGGAGCAGGTACTACAAAGAGGAAAGCTGTATTTTTATAAAGAATAAGTATTTTTGCTTAAAGAACAAGTGTTGGGAAACTATTTGTTCTCATTCAAAATTGTCTTACTGAATGTATAAGTAAGTATTGAGCTATCATGTGGAGATTGTTGAGCTGTAAATGTTCACTTTTTAATGGTTTTAGAATATGAATAAAAATTTATAACATTAAAAAATATGTTTTGCATCTCAGTATTTAATGTATATGCTACATCCAGATTTATGGTGTTGGTTTATGTAATGAAATATGAGCAAAATGCATTTGCAATGAGTGTATTATAGCAAAAGAGATGTAAGAATTGGTATTTGCCTATTCAAAAAAATGAGAGAACAAAAGGCTGTTTCTTGTTTTCTGTATTATGGTTTTGTGGGTGGTATTTTACTTATAAGATATTATTTCTCAGGACACCACATGTTCTCTGGAGATAGTTCAGGACTGATAATGGTTTGGGATACACCTATCAAAGAAGGTTCTCCACACCTTTTTCAACACTGGAAGATCAATAAGGTAAACAGGTTTCTTAAACTGGCATTGTAATTTTTATGTGAACTGTTCCAAATTGAATAAGTAGATTTGAATTAAATTTTTTAAATATTTTACGTTTTGTTTAACTGTAGAGTTGTATTTTCTTTAAAAATTGGTATAGAAGAACTGATACAATGTGCAGTGATGCACTGACTTCATTTTTTTTAAATTCTTTTGCAACTTAATTGGGTTAGGCACTGGAACAGACTCCCCAGGGAAGTGATCAAACCACCAAGCCTGAAAAAATTCAAGACATATTTGGACTCTCAAGGCTCATGGTGTGATTCTTGGGGCTGTGCTGTGTAGGGTCAGGAGCTGGTCTTTGGTGTTCCTAGTGGGGCCCTTGCAACTAAGGATATTATAGGATTCTGTGATTCTGTAACATTTTTCTATATAAAACATTAAAATACTTGGGGTTTGATAGCACAGTTTTAACAGGTAAATGCTTTGTTCTCTAGAGACGAAAAATAAATAGACCACAGACTTTAAAAAACACCTTTGTTCTTACCTTAGAGCCCTAATGTTCAATCAGTATTTCTGCTGACTTTTTAATTAAGTCAGCTTAACTTTTTTAAAATTTAGTCACAACAGAATCTGCCTTATGGTTGTAAAAAGTTGATGTTTAGGTGTAATGCTTTAATATAGGAACAAAGTTTTTCCTTAACCAAATAAAATGAATTGAGCTGAAAAAGAGTATTGCAAGAGAAAAATGGGCAATAATGTGTAAAAACATGAGGTTTAAAACACAAAGTTATATAATTTTCATTATTTTCCATCCTTCTGTAGGAAATAAAAGAAAATGATATTAAAGGAACACCAATAAATCATTTGGAAGTGCATCCGAACGGAAGGCATTTATTAATCCATGCCAAAGACAGTACCCTGAGAATTATGGATCTCAGAATGTTCGTAATTTTGGTGACAAATGTGTATCTCCTTTGTTTTAAAATTTACATGGGGAAATAAAATACCATAAAGGTATTAGTTGTGTAGTTGGGGAGAAAAAAGATGTCCTAATAATGAAGGATAGAAATGTTAACGTTAGGAAATGATTTCAAAACACTGCTGTGTTGCAGACCTTTTGGGTGATATTGGGTCTTTTAGAATAGAATATCTAAAAATTACTAGATTACTTGGAAGCCTAAAGTGGCATGAAGAATGCAATGTTAGTCTTCTAAAGATTGAAATGCCTTTCAAAATGCAATCTGAGTATGAAAAGGACTTGGAAGTGGTAACATTTGTGTGTTAGTTTTGCATTTTTATGACTCTGGGAAGGATATTTTG
This sequence comes from Cyanistes caeruleus, assembly GCF_971803275.1. Taxonomy (NCBI): domain Eukaryota; kingdom Metazoa; phylum Chordata; class Aves; order Passeriformes; family Paridae; genus Cyanistes; species Cyanistes caeruleus. The sequence continues at coordinate 56,588,189 of NC_141702.1, read as the reverse complement.
ATGATGAAATGGAAGATGGTTGTCATCATAAATACTGAAAAATGCAGTGATGTACATACTGTGGTTTATTAAGCAGGCTGTGGATAGTTTTGCAATTTTTGATGATCTTATTCTGAATTGGCATAAGCATGATTTTTTAATGACAAACAAAAATAAAAAGCAGAGAGATTATAGAGTCACTTGAGTTTGATATTGGAGAATGACCAGTTCAACCCAATAATCAAATCACAACAGCATGCTGCTCAAAGCTTTATACAATTGGATTTTTAATATCTTGAAGGATGAACATTTTACAACCTCTATGAGCAACATATTCTAGTGTTCAGTCACCCTCAAAATAAAAGACTTTTTTCTTATTTTAAACAAAATTAGCTATATTTCAGTTTATGTCCTTTCCCTTTTGTCTTTCCATTGGGTGGGAGTGAGCAGAGTGTCTCACCAATCACATACATTGATAAGATGCACTTGAACATTCTGTTCTGGAAAGTCACATTAAAGATATAAATAACTTTTCTAAAATGCTTCATCCTTAATTTCATAGGTTTGTTTCTTCCCCTCACCACACAGAAAATCTTTGGAGGCATTTAAAAGATGTGTAGATGTGGCCCTTAGGTACACGGCATAGTAGTGGACAGGACAATGCTCTGTTAGCAGTTGGACTTAATGATCTTGAAGCTCTTTTCCAAACTTAGCAATTCTGTTATTGTAGTGGATTGAACTAGCTGAGGACTCTACTGGTTTATGGTGCACTTTTCTCTTTTACTGCAAGTGATAAATTATAATGCCATGCTAGAAGCTAAACTGGCCACTTAATCAAAGCACAAAAATACTGGATTAAGAGAGGGAACCTGTAATTTTTGAGGCAGTGTTCTTTTGTTGCTCCTCTTTCTAAAACATTCAGAGAGTTTTAGTTTGAGAAGGAAAGATGAGCGTGCATATTAATCTCTAAGAAGGGTTTAATATGGGGTGCAATTTCACAATTATTTTAAGCAAATTTATCCATAGGACGTATCATCTCCTGCAATCTCCCACACCTTTGGCCGTGTATTCCTAGCATTCCTTTTTCATCATCTATAGAGATCTTTTGATGCGGGCTAAGTCAGATCAGTGAGCTGATCCAACTAAAAATTAGCCTACAAATACAAATGATTAATTTTCATTTTAATCAACTATCTGATCAAACTCATCTGATCACTGCCCAAACACTAGAAGAAATGAGGGAGAGCCTGGGAAAATAAGGGTGGAGAGGGCACCACCAGGACTGCTACTTTGACCACAGCCCACAGTTACATTGACTTAAGTCTATCAATAAACCACAGGGTCAGATACCCAGCAGTGATAATTTTCCACGTCAGCATTAACTGTTCATTCCCTGCATGAGAAAAGAGGGGGTGGAGGTCACAGATGAGCACAATTCACTTTGATTGACAGCTAGTTGCTCTTAACTTTCCTCTTTCAACTTGCTTTTTTGATCTTTTTGGATAATGCTGCTGTTCTGTCATTTAGGTATGTGATCAGGGATTTCATTTTGGTTCAGTCCTTTCCTTAGGGTTTCATATGAAGGTTAGTTTTACATCTTGCAGGGCTCTTCTACTGACATCTCAGAGATACTATCTTTCTTATTCATACAGCTAGAGTTCTTATTTGGGTTAATATGGTCTTGCACTGGGATCATTAAGGCTTCCTTTTCTCTTAGTAGCCAAATAGAATTTCATCTACGGTATATTTATTTGGAATATTGTTTAAAATAATTTTCTTCTCCTATTAAATATACTGCACTTCTCCCTGCATACCTCCGCTGTTTTTGCAGTAACAAATGTGAAATAATACTGTCTTCTCTTCTTGAGGGCTATGGTGGCCTATTGCTGTTACTCTTGCCTCAAATTCTGCATTGTAATACTCCTGCTGGGTTAGTCTCCATGTTGAATTTTGATATCTTTGATATCCAGGCTGTGCTTCATGTTTAAAATACCCTCACTCAAACTGATTTATGCTTCTTTCCATCCTTTTGTGAATTCTCTCCTACTTGATGCCTACAGAGTGTTTGACAGTAGATCATTATTACTGTGCTGACTGTGTTTCACTGAAAAAAGATAGGATGCCTAAGTTGCAAAATAACATTAAATGTATTAATAGTAAATCAACACTTACATCTGAAATTCGTTGATTCTACAGCTAGTTTTCTGACCAAGGAGACATTAGTCTGAAGAGCTGAAGAGAGTAAGTTTAATCATTCAAACTCAAGAAGCATTATGAAGACTTTTCTGACAGAGCTTGGAGTAATAGTGCCAATTTCCCTATTTTATGCAAAACCCAGGATCAAGATAGTGCAAATTACTGCATCTCTATCTATTCTCTAGATCTGAGGATTTCCTTTTTCTGCTGAAAGACAAGGGTGTACATTTTCATCTATACTGTCAGGTGCATTATGAAGGTTAGGGAAAATAAAGGGTAAATAAATACTGCACTCTGCAGAAAGTGTGCTTGCATATCTGTTTGGGATGCAAGGTGTACTGATTTTTCTGAGGAATAGAGGGGGAATTGAAACTTAAGTTACATTGTCTATTCTGAATGTATCTTCAATATTTACAAACTTTCTTTATCTTTAGCTTGGCAACAAAGAAATATGTAGGTGCCACAAATTACAGAGAAAAAATTCACAGCACCTTAACACCATGTGGTACATTCCTGTTTTCAGGAAGTGAAGATGGAAAGGCTTATGTTTGGAATCCAGAAACAGGTAACTAATTATTTTATGAGCTTAAGCCAAATTATCAAAGCTGAAGGAGAAAGGATACTTTAAGGTTTATTGAAACACTTTTGATACGGAATAAAACTTCAGTAAGACGTTCTTAAATCCTAGAGCTTTAGCTCCACCTTTTAAGTAGCTGTTATTAATATCTGAGATTTAATTCTCTAAAGGAAATTAGAGGCAACATTTGTAATATCCAGCATGACTGGAGCACCTGAGGCTCAGATTTTTGTATACTGCAACTCTTTACTTGTGGTGAGCATCCTAAGATGGAATGCACAAAAATGTTTTAGGTCAGGTTAGTTTTTCTGTTGTGTTGTTTAGATTTGAGAATCAGGCTCTTGTTCAAAACCACTTCATCTCTCTGGTGGGTGGTCAGAGACTGAATATTTTTGGTGTATGGTATATAAGATTTCTCTGTGAATTAGTTGCCAAGGAGTTTTAAAATGGCTACCAAAACCTTTCTGAAAAACGTGACAAAAATGCAGAGTAGATTTTCTTGTACAGGAGGTAAGAGGAAAAAAATAAGAGCAGAAAGTAGCAGAATACCATTTTGGATTTGATGATGTTGTATTGTCTGTAATTGTAATCTATATAATTTTTAAATAAAAAAGTAACTGGCAGATAACTAACAGTTCTGTTTGGAATTTCTTTCCATGTATCCAGCTACGTTAGCTTGCATCTCTGCAGCTACATAATTTACCTGAAAACTTTAAAAAAAAAAAAAAAATTGAAGGAAGAACTTTGTTATTAGTATGTTTTTATTGGATTTTGACTTTTGTTTGCACACTGTATTTGCATTTATAGTGCTATCAGCTGAAGAGCTAATTTTATTTATATTTTTAATAATTCTCTTAATTCTCTGCTCAACTTTTACTCCTGTTATCAGTATTATATAGCTGAATCCACAAGTAAGATGGCTATCTTTGTACAATGCAAGCGCAAACAAATACTGTGGAACGCCACCTTTCCAGAACGTGCTTATCAGAACAGGAGAACTCATCTAACCTGGTGCATCCTCCTCTGGCATTTCCTGCAGCTATTGCAACAGCACTAACTTTTCTGACTTATTGAAAAACTTAAAAGCATGCAATATTTCCTTTGTCTTATGCCAAAATACTACTTTTCAATCAGGAAATTGAAGAACATTTATTTACAGTGGCAAACATTGCAATAATACAAGATTCAACCCACTGTTATTTTGCTGTATTGAATGTTTCAAGTGTTTTTCCATGGCATTAATAAATTTATTTCACTTCTGCAGGAGATCAAGTGGCCGTATATTCTGAACTCTCCTTCACATCTCCACTTCGTGACGTTGCTTTTCATCCACACGAACATATGGTGTCTTTTTGTGCCTTTGGTCAAAACCATCCAATACTTGTATATATTTATGATTATAAAGGTACAGTACAAGTTTTCTTGATACTTGCTATTAGTATTTTATTTTAAGAAGCGATCTGTTAGTATTTGTACTTCTTTTGAGAGAAAAAATAATTTGATGATAATGCTTATCTTTTTTCTGGGAGATTGAACTGAATCTGCATGAAATTGAATTGAGCATGATCCTGCACAACCTGTTCTATGTGATGCTGCTTTAATCAAGGGTTTTGGCTGTGCCAAAATCACCAGAGGTCCCTCAAGTTTCTTATATTTCATACTGTGTGATTTTTGCAGCACTTTATCATATATAGGCAGCATCATACAGAAGCCTTTTTGCAATATCAAGGTGGATTATGGGGCCAGAAAATACAATTATTTGGAAAACTAATTAGTAGCTAAATTGGAATCTGAGTAGTTTGTGCCAGCTATGTTACAAAATAATGTAGAGGAGCTGTATAGAAATGAATGAGAGTGTGTAAACTTCTTATAAATAGCTGTTATAGTTGTGATGTGATTATGTCAGAGATATGTTTATTCCCTATGTTACATTGAAGAGAAGATAGTAATAAATGCTAAGTTTGAAATTATGGTATACAAAATAAAATTCAGATTGTCCTTTGCAGGATTTTTTGATAGTTGCGTTCAGTTAAGGACATTTGCATCTAGAGAGTTAATGTGTTAATGTGAATTAAGCAGTAATTTTTGGTATGAATTACATTTGCAAGTGACATAGATCTGGAAAGCTAATCCTGTCTTTATACACTGGCTTTTTAAGTAATATGTACTAATAGGATGACTCCTATAAAATCTCAGTGTAGGTTATTTGTTGAATTGGTTGACTTTTGCAGGAGCACTAAGTGGAGTGACTTTGCAGTCAATATGTAGTGCTGTACTTCAATTAAGTAGGATATCGGTATTTTAAAAAACAATGAAATATTTGGGGGATGAAGGGTTTCTCCTGAATTTTTTGATTGTTGAGAGGTCAGTGAGTCTTAAAAAACTTAACACATTAGTTTGAAATATATATATGTGTGTACATAGGCATTTAGAGATCACACAGTACAGTGGTAGTTATTTGTGTCTTCTGACTGCTCAACTGCTGGCTGTAAGATTTTGCATAGGTTGTGGTCTTTTTTTGTATCATTGGTTACTATCTTTATGTTCCTTTTTTGGTTAAAAGCACCTTCTTTGGTTTCAGAAAATAGTCATACTGCCATAGTGTTGAAATAGTTAAACATAAAGTAATACTAATTTTTTTCACTGACACAATTTTTAAGGCTCTGACAGCATGTGTTTTAGATACACCAACAGTTTTATTAATATCCTGGGCAGAACTTCCATGAAAAATTCTTTTAACCTTTGTTATCTTGAGACAAAGAATTGCAAAAGTCAGCTTGTCAGGCAGTGTGTCCTGTGCCTGTATAATGTATGTATGCTATGCATGTATAATATAATAAAGTTCTCAGGCATCATAAACTCATTTGAACTAGGCTGGAAAAAATGTGAAATGTCACCGACTTGAACTCAGTGCAGGCTTTATAACTTTATTGCCTTTGAAAAATTCCTTTTTCTTCTACTCTTTCCCCCTACCCAATGCAAATATTTCTGCATGAGGAACATTATTGTTTCTAAGCAATACAAAAATACCAGTTCTGTATGAGAGATTACTGAACACAGATAACTGAAGTGAGATATTGTGATCAGAAGAGTTAGGGGGAAAATGGGGTAGTAAGGGGAAAATTTCATGTCACTTTCAGGTTTTCCCTATAGCACTATTGGTATAGTTTCTGATGGTGCTTCACTGAAGACATGGCTGACAAAATGACTGTGATACTTTATTTTTTTTCCCCATGGCAATGTAAGATTTTACCTGAGACATTAACATTGGTTATTTCTACAGTTGCACAACAGGAAGCTGAACTTGTAAGAGATCTCAGTTCATCACTTACCACAACTGCACCAAGAGGGCCACACTTCCTTAGCAGTTTTCCTGAAATTCCTGTACAAAAAAACTCAGTGATGTCTCCAGCAGATCAGTTTGTCAGTGTTGCAAGAGCATCAAGGAGAATGCAGAAAGTAAAACAAAAGCTTGATTCTGTTATGGTAAGTAAAATTTAATTAATTTCAGAAGTGTATAGTCTTCCCATATTCTGGAACTGGTATACTTTAAAAAACCCATATATGTTGTCATGGCATCTGGTCTTTAGAAATTAATACATCTCTCACTTATACTAATGTAGGGGTAAGTAGCTCTTAAGAAAAGAACAATCATAAAAAACTTAATTTTGTTTTTCAAGTACTAATGACAAGGGATTTTTTTGTGCTAGTGCCCATTGCTGTTTGTCCATTTATGTGAAATCAGGAATCCATAGATCATTATGGCCAAGATTCCTATCTTAAAAATTGTATGTGGCGTAAATGGTAGGGGTTTTAGTGAGCTGCAGGGTTGAGAGGAGAACATGCCCTGTGCTGGGCACAGCTGCTTCAAGCCAGCTCAGTGAAAGACAGTATGGATCCACTGCAAAATCTAAACTGGAACCAGACAGAATATGGCACCTTTGAGAAAACAGACTTAAGAAAGATTGGAACCTACTTGAGACAGGAAACACCACAACAGAGCATAAATGCAAAGGAAGATGTGTCAGGGGGCACAAATGCAGATACAGGAGGAGGGGTGTGAGGAGTTATGTGAAATGAGGAGATGTGAAAGAAGACACAGAAGGAGGCACAAAGGTGATGCAAGACACGAAACAATGCAGAAATGAAAATACAGGGGAAATAATGGAGTAGGCTTGAAGGGTATTTCTTGTATACAAGAAATACATGAGAACACGCAAAAGAAAGCACAGATAATGGCACACCTCTGAATGGGTTGCAAACAATGGAAGAATCCATGCTGGACAGTACCATGCTGGTACAATACCCAAAGGGATGTTTGGTGGAGGATCCATACTAAAGCAGTTGAAAAGAGCAATAAAATAGAAGAGTCAAAAACAGCAGGTAACTATGTGCTAACCTCACTCTACTGCCCCACCCTTCCACTGCCTTTCCAAAGGGATTGAGTGTAATATAATGTCAAAATCAAGGGGACTGGGGATTAGAAAGGAGTAAAAAGAGGTGCCTGAAGTGGAGACAGACAAAGAGGGATGAAAATATTTTCTTTGGTTGGATGTTTTATTATTTGTCTCGTTTCTCACTACCCAAATCACTAATTAAAGCTTTTGTAATTGGCAATAAATTTAATTAAGTTAAATTCCCCAGCTTGAGACAATTTTGCATGCAACAAGGATGCAGAATGTTCCTGAATAGTACTGAGAAGTTATAATTACTTTTCACAATGACATGAACCGCATTTGGGTTTGCATTTACTGTTTTTTCATTTTGAAGTACTTTAGTACGTGTAGATTTTTTTTTAAGGTATTAAATTAAGGTTTTAGGTTTTGTCTGCATTAATGAGTAGTGAATCACAAAAGAAGCAGATGAGTAGATGAAAGCAGTTGTTGCTGAGGTTGCTGTAACTACTGTCATCATGCTTTAGGGTTTTTACTTTGGATTAGATTTAGTCTGGTTCCTTGGCTTTGGCATCCCCATTAGGCCTGAACTTTGAAACTGTCTGGAAGAAAGCTATCCCACAGACCTTCACACAGACCACAGATTTCTGAACTGTGAACTCTGAGTGAACCCCTTCATGGAACACCACATGGTAGCTCTCATGGATAACAGTAACATGCTCCTTCTACCTTTCAGTTACATGTGGCCTGACACAAGGAAACAAACCTTGTTTCTGCTTTCTGCTCATTTTGTTCTTGCTCACCTACAAAGGGAGCGCTGATACCCTCAAGTTGTTTATCAGAGAATGGCACAACATGGACAGAATGGAGCATGTAGCCTTGTGTCTGGGACAAGTACTCCAGAAAGGTACTCCAAGATAAATTTTTAGTGTTCTGGATATCTGGTCATATGAAGAAAAAGACAGGGTTAGAGAATTTGAGTCTTCATCACTGCAACTGTTTACTCCCAGATTAACCAGTGGTTCTGGACTGTGGAAGACAAATCTGGTTTAGCAAAAGCGTGTAGAAGTTTCGTGTTACTGTGTGAGTTGATGAAATAGATAAGCCTACAGCTGTGTTTGAGAGAATAACTTTCAGCCACTGGAGTTTTGTAACCCTAGATTTCCAATGACTAGTTTGGGATGAGGAAGTCCACTGTGAGCAGAGTAATGATCAGTCTTTTTGACAGCATCCTCCAAGCCCTCTATCCATGTGGGAGATGTCAAAAAGTTCATCTGAGTCTTCTCACTGTGTGAGTTTCCAAACAGTACAGGATGGTGGTTGAAAGAATCCAGATCCAGTTTGATATCTGTCACAAAGCAGTACTGATTGTAAACACCGAGAGTGCTTTCTTGCAGGGCTTTATGAACCACTGAGATATTGGAGAGGAGATATCTTCAAAAGGAGTCTTGATGCTAATCTTTTTAGTGATCCAACATGAGACCAGGGACAGTGGTAGTTACTTTACAAGCAGGCATAGGATCATTTTTTGCATGTGGCTGCAGTGTTGCCTGCCTGATTTACAATGTTTTGGACAGCCCCAGAGTAAAATGTACAACATTAAAACTCAAAGTTTCTACTAATTTGTAACTGGGAATTAGTTTTTAATGTGTGTGCAATTCTCTTTCTCATATGAAAAATTATGTATGTATGTAAGTGCAGGCTTTACTGGAAGGCTTATTAGAATGCACACTCACATGAATGGTTTGCTAAAGTGTTTGTCAAAGTAGAACTCTTAAAAGTTGCCATTCAGCCACATGTGTAAGAATTTGCTAATATTTCTTGGAACAGACAAGTGAAAATGGAGAAAGATGGCTTTAGGAAACCACACATAGGGTGGTTTGCTGCCCTGTGGTCAAGTTGGAACATTAAAAATCCAGATGAGAACACAGATGTTAGCTTGTATGTACTTCACAGAATCATAGAATATGTTGAATTGGAAGGAAACCCTAAAGATCAAGTCTAGCTCCTGGCCCTGCTCAGCACCATCCCCAAGAGTCACACCATGTGCTTAAGAGCACTGTCCAAACACTTTTTGAACTCTTGGTTCAGGCTTGGTGCTGTGACCACTGCCCTGGGGAGCCTGTTCAAGTTCCCAAACACCCTCTGGGGTGAAAAAACTTGCCTTGATATTCAACCTAAACCTCCCCTGATGCAACTTCAGGCCATTCCTTTGGGCTCTGTCACTGGTCACTACAGAGAAGAGATCAGTGCCTGCCCCTCTTCCCCTCATGCATGAGGAATTTGTAACTGCAATGAGGTCTCCCCTCAGGCTGAACAGACCAAGTGACCTCAGCCGTTCCTTGTACAGCTTCCCCTCCAGGCCCTTCACCATCTTTGTTTCTGTCATTTGGACACTCTCTAATAGTTTGACGTCTGTCTTACATTGTGGCACCTGAAACTGCACACAGCACTCTAGGTGAGTCTTCCCCAGGGCAGAGTAGTCCTGGTCTTTGGGTCATGTTTGTATGCCCTTGTCACAGACATGTAGGCAATACCCTGTTGGGACAAGCATGGTGGCAGCATACCTTGTAGACCCAGCCTAAGGTCACACCTGGAGTCATGTTTTATGAGACAAAGGTGCTGGAGCATACAAACAGCAATCTGCCAACATGGGGGTCTCTGCTTTTAATGTGTGTCAACAGCATAGCTGCTGGATTTAAAACTAATTATAAAGTGTAGAGTTTGGAGTTCTGTGATTTAGAGACAGAACTGAAAAATGTGATGTCAATACATCGAAGTTTGGGTTAAGCTAGATAGAGAGAATACTCTGATGCTGTGTAAATTCTTTGTCTTATAACCCGTGCCCCCTTTCCAGGTCCCATTAGAACCAATATTTTTTTTATTTTTCTGTTTTTCTTCTTTTTACCTAAACATGAACTTTAATGAATGATAGATAGATGAAGTTTCTTTTCTTCTCTTCTGCAGTATTGCCATTCTTATTAGCCCAGAAATTAGGACCAAGAGTTGACTATTGTGCTAAAGCTTTAGCAATTCACAAAAGCTAAGACCTTTTGATACAAAAGATAAAAATTAATTTCTGTAGGAAACCAGAATGCAGAATTAGCTTCTGCATCACACAGAGAAATTACAGACTAGTGAATCTTGGCAGCAGTTTTTATTTATCTCTACCTCAAGGAACTAATACTAATGTATGATTCATGGAAGTTTTTGATAGGAAAGCATTTAGCTCATCTCTGGCTCTTGGAAGTGCTAATAAATGTTTTTCATTCAGTGTTACTATTTATGGCTTTTAAATTTCACTTCCATTTAGCAGTGAAAAAACCTGTTCATAACTATCCATAACAAGGGAATGATATGTATTTTGTAGGTATGGAGAGAGGGGCTTTCTTTGAATATGTAGTCTTCTAGCTCTGAAATTGGGCTTTTAGATGTCTGACCCCTTTGTAGCACTTATGAATACCATCTATATATACTGTGTAGTACTAGTCTTAGAATCAATTACATGTTGGCTGCTTTATCTCTCAACATATGAATGCTTCTACCTTAAAGTATGATTAGCTTTTCCAGACATTACTTCATGACGTATTTCTGAAAAGTGTTGTTAAAAGATTATCAAAGTGGTTACCATTTGATACCGAGCGTATCAAATATGATGTTAGACAAGTAGAATGTAAAATACTCTTTCCTGTGTACAGGAATATTTACACCTATTTGGTTTTTGGTCTTTGAGTGTATTTATTATTGTGGCATAATTCATAAAGAGGTATGTACTGTGAGGAGAATCCAGAAGCCTATATCTTGGATTGCATGAGATGTACTTAACTTCTGTCATTGAGTTGTATGTCTATAAAATACATGCATAAATGATACTTTGGTGTAGTATACATCAAATACTATACTGTTTAATCCTTTCAGATTCCTTTTAGAATTTAGTGGACATGCAAAATACATCTTTTGGTTTTAAAACAGAATGGAATTTAAAGCCACCACTTTTAAGAAAAAAATGCGCAAACCTTTTGGGGAACACATAAATATGATACTGAGCTATCAAGTGGAAGAAGACAAACTTGTGCTTTTGTCTGCAACAAAGACCTAGAGGAGAGCTGGATGCCCAAATGGTGTGTATGTTTTTATGCTACCATTTTCAGTCTCAGAAGAATCTTTCCTCTGGTTCATCTTAGTTTTGGTAAATTCTGAAATACCATGCTTGACCTCTGGGGTTTGGTGCAGATCTGGAAGGCCAAAGTTCTAAAGTAACTTACTACAACTTCTACCTGGAGATGGAAAACCAGACATCATAATACGTGAAGTACTGAGGACTCTTCAAAAGCATTGCCTATTCTGTGAATGTTCTTGGCCTAGTACAAGATAATGCTGCAGTGCTTCTGCAGGCTGAAACAATTGTTTCACTTGATCATGCCTGCAATACAAATTTTTATCTACAAAATGCCAGGGAAGGTCCTGGTATTCTATAATCATATGTATAAGAAATGGGAAGTTTTTTTAAGACCTCTTTTTTACTTTTTTATCATATTGGTAGAGCTCCTGTAATGATCCTGTAACACAGGCAGTCATTTTCTGTATGACGTGGACAATGTATCTCACTGGATGAGAGCTTTTAAATTAAATAGGTAGGTTTTTTAATAGTGACTTAAGCTTTCTCCTGTTCCTGTATTCCTCTTTAGAATGCTAGGGAATGCTCTAAGAAATTTTATTGCAAGTATTACTTTGCACAAATCTACTCCCAGCTGCAGACTTCTAAGCATGTATTTTATATGCCATGATGCATCTGATACTCTGTAAACATATTTCATTTACTATGTTAAAAATAATTTTTATAAAGCTCTTTTCTATTTGCCAAGAGGATACTGTTGAATCATTGTGATTTCATAAACTGATTGTTGATATGAAGTGGCTGAATCAGTACTGGAAGCTTTATACAGGTAAAATAATTAATAGCATATAAAAGTTTTGCCTGAATTTTATTTTGTATGTCTTTCAGAAATATTTTATTATAAAGTAAGGCTTTAAAAATTGTGATGGATTTTTCTTGTCAATTCATTAAATTTTCTAGGTTTAATAAAGTTCCCTGTGTTAGAAAAAGGTGAGCAAATAGCTGATTTTTCTCTGTGATTTTTTTTTTTTTGTTGTTGTTGTTGCTTGATTCCCTCTCTCCTGCCCTCTGAAAATCTTACAGAGCAGGTCAGGTTCTTAAAATCTGTTATATTTTTCTGTTTTAGGAAATTTTTTGCCTAATAAGATTATTTTTTAATACATTCCTCATTTTTAGCAACCAGCAGGTGAATTTTGACACAACACAGTTAAAACAGATGTGTCCTGGTTTTGCCTGGCTTAGGGTCAAAACATGACCTCTTTCAGCACTGTATGTCTCCCAGTGGTTTATGATTTATATAAATGGTATGCCAGCCAGAAAATTAATTGCATTTATTTTAAGCACAAAAATATACCACTATAATAATTTTATCAGAGGGCAAAATAAGATGGTGTTAAGAATTTTTACTGTCAGGATTTACTGTGGTTGGGTTGGTTCTTGAATTTTGTTTTTGGTTTTACCATATTAGCTTTCTTGCCATGAAAGTTTGTACAGTTAAGGAGAAGTTACTCACTGGTAAAGCATTTTTACTGTGTATGTGTTTTACTGATTGATCCTTTAATTTTGTTTCCAGTCTTACCATATTACCTGTCTTGTCATAAATGTTGGTAAAGTTATAAAGTTTAATAACTCAGTGTTTATTTTGTCCCTGCTGAATAAAGTTAAACAGGGCTTTCTGAGTACTGCTGTGTTTATTCAAATAGTATTTTAAAGCAGAGAAAGCTGGATTCATTCATGTTAAAACCCAGCAAATTTCTTTTCTTTCTGCCAGCTGGCTTGGGTCTCAACAACCAAGATGTTGAGAAAGCAGCTTTTATTAGCTTTAATAAGAGTGTAAATGGGCACTGAGTCAATTAATTACATTGTTGACAGCTTTGTTAATAGTTACTGGGGCTGTGATAGAGTTTCTTGCAACATGAACATTCTTCCTGCCTGAAAGGAGGTTGTGGCAAGGTGGGGGTTGGCCTTTTCTCCCTGTCGAGAAGTGACAGGACAAGAGGAAATGGCCACAAGATGGATCTGAGGAGGTTCAGGTTGGACAGCAGAAAGGATTTCTTCCACTGAAAGGGTGGTTAAGCACTAGAACCGCCTGTCCAGGGAGGTAGTGGAGTCACCATTCCTTGAAATGTTCAAGAAATGTCTGGATTTGGCACTTAGTGCTGTAGTTTAACTGACAAGTTGGTGTTTGTTCAAAGGCAGGACTTGATAATCTGGGAGGTCCTTGCCAACTCAAGGATTCTGTGTTGGGTGCAGAAAGGAAAAGGATCATGGCTCAAATACCAAGAGACTATAGATGAGAGTTAAAGAATGATATACAATATTAAGTATAGAGTATAACCAAATACAAGGAGGATTGGGAGCAGTGTGTGGTAGGTGGGGTGGGGTTAAAAACATCTGAGTGGTTACATGATTACCTGAAGCTCTGTACTGTTTTTAATGTCCTTTATCAGCAGGTAGAAAGGAATAGGTTTCTATATGTATTTGACAAAAGGTGAGATAGAAGATTTTCTGGTGTCTTATTTTTTGTAACAGAGAAATAAAAGAAAAAGTATCTTTGGGTGTTTTTTTTTTATTTGGGTTACATCCATCTTTCATTTGCACAATAAAAAAAGACATTTTAAAATTAACTACTGAAGTAATGGATTTTTTTCCCCCGGTCATATGTTTTTTGATGGCACTAATTGTAACATGAGGTCACAATTTATATACAGTAATCTACTTGGCTCATACTAAATAAGACAGATCTACTTTTTACTGTTATTGGTAGTGACATTGCCCATTTCTGCTAGGATGTGTATATCTAGGCATGTTCCTAAGGTGAAATGCCAGTTTTATCCAATCCAGGAAAGGTTGTTCTCTTTGTGTGTAATGACTAAGTCCTGTGTAAAACTGAGCCTTTATTTAACTGTTTTGTGTCTTGTGCAAAGAACTTAGTGTTCCTTGTAGCTAAATGAAATAGGCTTACTATTACAAGTGTTTATAGCAATCTTAATTTCTCCTCAACATTTTTTAAAGACAAACAAAAAAAAAAAAAAAAAAGGAAGAAATCATTTGAAGTAATGTATAATTGAAATTCCAGGACTCTGGCAGAACTACGAAACTGAATATACATAATTACTTTGTAATGAGGCAGCATCTGTAGACAGTGACTGAACTGTAGGATCAAGCCCCTGTTAGTGTCAATTTTCATTTGTATATCCTGATCACTTCTGGGCCTCTATAGGAAAAAACAGTTAAGCACTCAAGTTAAAAGGGAACCATATTTTCCGGTAGACAAGTAAGAGGACTGTAGGAAATGTTAGAGGAACATACTTGCTTCGGACAAGCAAAGTAAATCTGTTTCACTTTTGCCTGTGTGTGTGGGTAATACCTCATTTTAGCTGTGCTTGGCTTTTCTCTTTAGTATAGAGCTATGTAAGAGCAGAATAGATTAAATCTAAGATTGCAGGACCCTACCACAATAGAATCCCAGCTTTCGTTTGAGTCCTTCTAGTGCTACTGTCAAAGAAATTATTGTACTTTTACGTAGATGTAAATTTGATTCAAACTCACATTTCAAATTTAAAAGCTGTAGTGCTGTATTCCTACTTTAAGCAGTATTTTCTTCTTACATTGAAAAAAATATCAGATTGTGTTGTGGGGGTTTTTATTTCAGATTCAGCTTTTAAATTCTAAAGAATAATGTCTTAATAATGCTTTTAAACTATCTTTAAAAGTAGTGTTCTAGAGTCATAAGCTTTCAGAAGAGAAACCTAAAACTTGAAGATTCAGAAGTAATATAGAGCTGACCAACTTGATTTGGTTTGCAAGTATATATGGAAGTGTTGGCTGTATTGATTGCAAAGGTCATAGAATTGTGTTCCTAGGAAAAAAATAAACTGCTTTTGCCACCTTGTCAAGTCTTAAGGCATTCTATGTTTTGTCTCGTGCAATTCACTTTTAATGTGAAAACTAGTTTCACTAAAAATGTGTATTTGCATAATTTGCATAGAGCTGCCCTAACACAAAAAAGAAAATGCAAATCATCTTTGTTTAAGCCTGGCAAAAATTACATAGGTATGTTTATTGTGACAGAAACAATAATGTTTTAACTCTTAGTTTTGTTCAATTCGCAATAGTAGTAAACTGTGTCTTTGATAAAGCTATGGTTTATGCATGAAGAAAGCAGAGCCTGTTGTGAAAAATAAGTAAATTCATGGTTGGCTATCTTAGCCAACTTTGATCGTTGTTTTAAATGTATTTAGCAATGATTTCCTACAGGATGCATTAAAAAAAAAAGAAAAGGATTGCTTCATTTTGTTCTGTGGGTAGTCTTATGTCTGCCTGTTGTAGGAGAATTGATTGTTTTTCATAGAACAGTGATCTTCACCTGGAAGCAGTTGTGCTTGAAACACTATTCCTCACTTATTAGCTGAGTGCTTCCCATTTCTGTTACAATGTTGTGCTATTGTTTCCTCCTTGGGCCTCTTAGAGATTTAAATAATGCTTAAGAGCCAGTGGCACAAAGGTCATTAAGGCTCTAGTTTTGTCTCTACTTTGTCTCTGCTTTGGATGGGCAGTCTTTTATAGCTCACCTGAATTCAGCTTCACTGCCATCAATGGGAGGAATTAATCACTTCCTGTAAGACTGCTTAGACTTAAAACTTAATTTTTAGTATCTCTTTTATTAAAAGTTTTTATCTTCTTTTTAAGGCCTTGGACAGGAAGGAAGTATTCTAAGAGAACTTACGCTGCATTTTAGAATGAGTGATTTTCTTAAATCCTCAGGACTGCACATTCAGTCTTCTCGTGTGTGTGTGTCTTGCATTTGATTTCAAAGCGTGCTATTTGGCATGTATAGTAAGAGTGTTTGCATAATACAGCAGGAAAATAAAGAGAAATGAATTGTTGTACAGGAATAATTTACATAGAGTTCCATATCTCTTACATAATTTGTTCAAGGACTAGAATCAAGACAAGCTTAGCTTCATAATTCTTCCTTCCAGGATGAACTTGGGAGGCATCTATTAAGTATTAGTTTTCAATAGTTTTCGCTATCCTGTTTTCAGTTTGATTTCCAAAGGCCAGTATATTCAACTTGTCTTCATTTCCTGGTATTATCTGAAACTTAATTTTTTATAGCAGATTTGAAAGAGACTTCCATTTGTCTTATGGTGTAGTGTGCACTTAGCAAGAAATTCATGCAAAGGGGAGTTCTTGTTTATCTGGGGAGAAAGGCTCTCCCTAGAGTTTACAGTAGAAGCTGGGAAGCTAAGCACAAAACGTTTGCAGAACAGATTATTTTTTTCTGTGTTTGAGTAAATATGTAAGCTCATGGCTTTCCACCATTTTTTTATGTCAGAGAAAATTTTATATTAATGAAGCTTACTTGATTGCATATGTAAATGTAGGAAAAGCAGATGGATTTTGTTGTTGAACTTGTTCAGAAAAACAGGCCTCCATTCTGATAACATTTTCCAGCTAGTGTTTACTAGCATTCATTTAAATTTGTACAGTGTAGTAAAATCTAGCAGATTTAATGCTCTTTAAGAATCATGTTCACTGACTAATCTGATTTTCTGTCTTTTTTTTCTGTCAGCTTTGCAGTATAGTCATTACAATTTTGCACTTTTTCTGCAAGATTCCTTGTTAGTCAAAGATAGTTTTTACTATAAACTTTCCTCATTAGAATTAAATCCATATTCCTGCACAAAAACCAGACACATTAAGATGAAGGTCAGGTGTAGTGGTGAAGAGCAGATGGTGGCAGATACCCTCTGGTCCAGTCAAGTATTCAACATGCATTTTTACTTCTATATTACCTGCAGTCCAGTAGACCTGCCAATGCCCAGATACTCATTATTGAATTGAATAATATTTATTTAATTACAGAAATAATAGTTTTGTAAAATATATAATTTTTTACATAGTTAAACCAAAGTAAATCAGTGATTATCTCTTTTCTTCAAATAGAATTTACAAGCCAGTAGTTGGAAAATTTACAAAATATCACTGGCCCATAACTGAAGTTTAATGTTCTGATCTGAGTTTACTGAGGCCAGAGGTAGTGCTCTACTGATTGGGAGCTTTTAGTTGGATTAAGTGACCATATGCTTTTATTCTATATGATGAAATAGGCTTGACTTTTGAAAGGGTCAAGGATTATGCTGTCTTATGTAAATAACTCTCAAGAATTTCATCATATGAATATCTTGCTTGAAGAAAGCTACAAATATTTTATTTAAGTTCTATTTTTCTTCTGCTTTGGCTTTGGTGTATTAAGGCAGTGAAAATATATTTAACAAACAGTAAAATTCTCAATTGAGTCAACCAAAAATTTAAGATCATTAAATTTTTTTTCATAGACTGTACTGGATAATATGACAAGAATTTGGGAAGGGCTTTTGCTTTGTTATAGTCATATGTATCTCAAGAAAGTCCATAGGAAAACTGATTTTATCTACTTTATCTTTGTTGCTATGGAAATTAGGACTGGAATTATATTATGTATCATTTACATGTAGGAAGTGTCTGGGATTTTGGTGTTTATTGCTTTGAAGAAATCAGTTCTGTACTAGAATTGGTTTAAGATTTTTTTTTCTATAATGGTGAGTATCTCTTCATGGATGTAGTGTAGTTTGAGTACTCAAAAATGAGAAATTCTTTTACATTTATAAATTTATGAGCATATGTACACGTCTTATTTTTATACACGAAGATGTATAAACAGAATGGTTCAAACAATTCTGTTTCATTGTTTGCACTGCTTGAGAGTTAGTGTCCATATATGAACACACAATTCAGTTTATAGCTGTGCCAGGAATTTTTCCAAGTCTGTATCTCCAAATATTAAGAAAAAATAAATATTGCAGTTGTTAGTCATCATCAATTTGAGTTTTATTTTTTTCCTGGAATTTAATAGTTATTTACAGTAAGCAAATACTTCTGTACTAACTATTGCATCAGTAAGTTACCCAGGAAATTGCACTTTACTTTCTGATTTGTCTTCCTATTACAGGCAAACTCAAATCTCTTGCTTCCTGCATCATCTCTGTCACCACACTCCAAGCTAAGACTGCCGGGTGCTCTGAGTGTTCCACTGAATCCTCTGTATTCTTTCACTGCTGAAAATGGTAAGTTTCTTTACTACTTCACTCTTTGCAGGGAAAGGGTGATAACTTCTATGAGGATTATTTTGTTTTCTGCCTTTTAAAATTTTACTATGCAGCTCTTTCAGAGACTAATGCAGTTTTGTTATAAATGATATTGTTTATTAAGTGCAGTGTGATACAATGCTGATGCATGTTTCTTTGTAATACTTCTTTTTTTCTTTAAGCTGTACACCTATTTATTAGTTCTGTAAGAGGATGACATTGCCAGCTTTTCTTAATTTAATATTTGGATAATATTTTAATACTTACTAAAGTATCTTAAACATGGTCACTCAAAAAGAATAAATTTAAAAGCATATATACTACTATAGAACCATAGTGCTTGATAGTTTGTTTGCAGTTGTTTTTAATCTATTTTTAGGTATTTTTTTCCTAAAGATATTTTTTATTGAAAGATTTTGAGAAAAAGTTAAGCAATGCAATCATGTACATTTGTGATGCTTACTTTGCTAATAATATCAGTTTCATTGCTAATCGCAGTATTTAATAATAAAATGTATAATTTCATGCCATTTTCTTTTTTTCTGGGCACCTGTAAAATAAGACAGAATATTGGCACCTTAATTTCAAAGTGTTTTTATTTTGTATCCTTGAGAAGAGTAAAAAGAATTCCAGAGGGAGGGTGGAATGTATAATGATATAAAAACAGGTAATAGAGATTTAAAATGTAGATAGTAAAGATAGGAATAATCTCTATAATTATATAGAATTATCTCCTAAAGGCAGACAATTTTTTTCGCAAATGAAGTTATGATTACTTTTTCTGAGCAGCTGGGGAAATAGTCCTTAGCATGGTCTAAAACATTGACCACTGGTCTCAGAATCACTCTTAGTCACTAATTCACAATGCAAATGGCCATACACCAACTAACTTAAGTATTTTTATTTTCTACCTAAACAAAAGAGCTTGGAGCCATAATAATATTCCTCTGTTGCTCAACAGATGCATGTTATTTCCACAGTGTGTAAATCTTACAGAGGCAGAACACATATGCTTACATGGTGTGGCTACTTAAAATAAGTGGACTGACCCTTTAAAGAGCATTAACAAATACTTTTAAGTTGTTCTACATGGCTATTGCTCAATATCTACATGGATATTGCTCAAACCAAGGAATTTTATTTTCTTGAATTTTACTTTATGTGGAAGCACAGATAGAGGTGTTGATGGAGACTTCCTAAATAGCATGAGCAAACGAACATAGGTGTAGGTTACAGTTGTTGATGAACACTCTCAGTGTTTTAGTTTCCAAAACTGGCCTGTACTTCCAAGATGATTCACAGGTACAGGATAGTGTTCATAAAAGGGAAGCATAGTATAAAAGAAAATACAGTAAAGAAGAAGCCATGAGAACAGGAAGATATTTAAGGGAAGACAACCATAAAAATACTAGTGGGCTACAATTGAAATCAATTTTACTGTAAGAAAGTCTTTTAAAATTGTGAATTACTTCTCTGTCGTGTTTTGGGCCTTCAAGTTGTTCTACTGTGGTAGATTTGTTTCCAGTGAAACATGAAAAACATTTACTCATCTGTTTCATCATTCCCCATTGGTTATAAACTGTCAAGATAAGTGCTCATGTTCATAGTGCCGAACTGCCACTTATATTTTGCTTTTGAATAATAGAAAGTCTGTACTTAAGCACATCTCTTGATTTATTGATTGTTCTGGAAGGACAGAACCTTTATTTTCTGTGTTGCTTTTATATACAAAATATATTTTCATTTTGTACTTAAGTTAATTGGGATGTTGAATTTTTAATAATTATCTGTACTAGAGATCCAGCAGGTGGTTGCACATTCCTGAAGGTTATGTTGACAGTTCAGTTCTGTCACCTTTTGCTGTGTATTCAGTGCTTCTTGGGGCAAAATACAGAATTCCCATTTAGAGGTGTAAACCTCTGTTAGCAATATATTTAAACACATAACTGGTGTATGTGAATGCTCTAGTAGTTTGGTAAGTTGGGAGCTGATATCTTGTAGCCTGGGTAGTGTAGTAGCCTGAATATATGCAGCCCTTTCTTTTTAAAAGACAGTTTAATTGTCTCAGTCTTGCCTGAAGTAGGAAACAGTAGAAAAACAGTGTTTCCATCTATGTGCTATATGGGCAGTAGCAGTAATTCTTTTCATATCCAGATACATTTGCAGAATTAGCTGTATGTGACTTTGTAATATAATACTTCAAATAAAAGTAATATTCACTGCTATGGCTTTTAAATATGTGTGTTCATTTTGACAAATGGGTTCTGTACCCTGACATATCGTGTGTTTTGGCTTTTCTTCAAGTGCATAATTTCACAGGTTTGTAGGCTTTAATGAAGCCCCAGTCTTATTCTGCTATTTATTCTGCTGTTTATTTTGCTGTTTATTTTGCTGTTTCCCCACTTCCCTCAAGATCAGTTAGCATATAGATGCTGAGGCAAGACTGCCTTTGTTTCCAACCAGTTTGCTCTAAATAAAGTAATTAATTGTTTAATCATCTGATAGCTTCAATATCTTTCTCAATGACAGAATATTCTTTTTGTGAGATGAGTAAAGACAAGATCATGATATTATTGACCATGGAGCCTAACCTTCCTCCTTAAAGTGGATTGGTTTAGAGCTCAGGACTGTGTCCATTTGGGTTTTGAGTATCCCTAGGGATAGAGATTCCAAAACATCTCTGGACAACCTATTACAATATTTGACTATTCTCACAGGAAAGGATTTTTAATTACCTTTAAATTGTATTTTGTGTATTTCAGTCTGTATTGGTGTGTGGGATTATTTCTCCCTTAGTTCAGGACTTGGCATTTCCCCTTGTTGAACTTCAAGAGGTTCTTGTTGGCCCATTTGCGTGGCTTGTCAAGGCACCTCTGAATGGCAGCATATCCCTCTGCTTTATCAGCCTCTCCTCCCAGATTTTTATCATCTTCAAAGTCTTTGAGGGCATACTCAGTCCTATCATCCAGATCATTAATGGAGAAGTTCAAGTGTGGACTCCAATATCAACCTGTGGAGTGCACCACTGGTCTAAAGTCTCCAGTTAGATTTTCCTGTGAGTGGTTACAAAACTCTAACTAAACAGCCAACTTCCAGTCTGCTGCACTGTCTGTTTTACATAGTGCACACCTGAGCTGTTTTTTTGTGAGAATGTTATGGGGGACAGTGTAGAAATCTTGCCAAATTCAAGGTTAACAACATCTACTGCTTTCTCATTGATTCTATGCAGTGCTCTTCAGGAGATAGTTCTGTCAAGAGCAAGACAGAAAAACACGACTTTTTTTCAAACAGTAATTAGCAAAAGAACTGCCACAAAGCAGGTAGAAAACATGAATACACTTATTTTTATGTATTGCGTATAAAGCACTTCAGTAGAGACATTTCATCAGATTTTCAGATTTAGCATAATTAATTAATGAAGATGTGTGTTGTGTGTCTTCCTCTCACAAAGATTGTTTTAAATTTGAGGGAAAGGCATGGAACTTAGGTTTTCTTGCTGTCTGTCATGAGAGCCTATTAGCTGAAATTTTTCATCAAGAGTCTGACTCATTTTACCACATCAGGATAATTTTTGTGTCTGCTTCAATATAGTTGTAGCTCCGCTCCTAGCTATTTCAATAATTTGAAAAGTTTGCTAGATGTTTGTCTTTAGAGAAAGTCATCCTCTTTGAGTTTTAAAGCTGTAATTTACATTCATGAATTCTTAAGGGTGTTCAGTACTGAAAGGAATCTGTCCCTCAAGGTTTGTTATATTTAAGGTTGCTGAACTTCTTTTCCTCTTCGTATCCAATTTTTTGTTTCTTGGTAATACAGTTTGATTAAGATGTGTCTTTGATAGTGAGAACTGAGGTTTTACCTTGCCTGTGCTGTATAGCTCTGGCTATGCTCCTACTTAGTGATGGTTTTATCATACCTGGCCCATAGTGCTGTTCTGCAGCACTGCACTGTAGCATTATCCAGGACTTTGTCTTAAACATTCCTGTCTCTTTCTTCTCATACTCTCCTCTTTCATAACTTCTTCCAGGATGACCCATTTCCTAGTTGTTATTTTTTAAACAAATAGGGAAATAGCAAAAGCTCCAGATTTTCAATTGCTCATTCTATCTGACAGACATTAAAATCGCCTCTGGTTTTGTTTGCCTTTCCTCCTTAAGACTGTGAGCATCTTTGGACAGTGAAATCACCTTCCTATGAGACACTGTTTTGCCAGTCTGTGGCATGCCATGAAAGAAATATCCGGCATCTTTGGGCTTTATTCAACAGTGATTGTTCAGGACGTGCTTTCTAAAATAAGTTTTAGGTTTCAAGTCATCGTAATTAACAGTGACCCTAATTGTTAATTATGTGGGAGATTGAAGCTTGGCTATAAATACTACACAGATCTGTTCACTGAAAGTTGGACTTCAATAAAACCAGTTAATTAAACTTGCTCTTAAAAATTAATTACATATGTGCTAGAAACGTGATGGTTCTTGTATCTTTAAAGAAAATCTCAGAAACAGAAAACACAACATTTTGGCAGGGTTGAGAACAATTGGAAATTTTCTCTCCATTAACACAACTGACAGTCAAAGGTGTTTTCCACCTATATAAAGGGAAAGCTTCAAAGCACTCTTTATTGCTGTCTAAAGATTAACAAAACTGACTTCATATTTAAGTCCTTTGTTACATTTAGTTTGCTATTTAAAACTTCTTCTTTAGGTCTCAAGCAGATGGTGAAATAGATTTCTACATCAAAGATATCAGTTAAATGTTCTTAAAATACCATTTTTATTCTTGGGATTTATTTTTGGAATCAGAAACAGGAGGTACACCAAGTAGCAAAATTCACATTGTGCAGAGATGCTGCAGAAACACATGGCAAAAGTTGCAGTCTCATATGTTAAATCATTGATTTCCCCCCCACCCCGTATTTCATATTTTCTCCCCAACTCTGTAACATCCATCCTTCAGTACTGCAACAGCCCTGGAAGAATTGGATGGGCTTGTTTATGTTTTTTGGCAGGTATATTTATGCCTTTCACATAATTTGTGCCACTCAAGGAAGAATATCTGCAGAAAGCTTGTTCAGTGTGGCCTCATTCTTTTTGTCTCTTAGTAAGAGACTTTTAAGGGATAGAAAACTTAGACAAACTGTAAATGAAAATGTATCAAATGAACAATTGAATTCAATTTCATTATTCTAACAGCTTATTTTTTTCTAATTTGAGAATAATCATCAACAAGATATTCCAAAGAGATACTAAAAAACACATCAGAATATATATTAATTGAAGGGTGAGTGTATGTGTACTATATAGTCCAAGTATAAGATGAAATACCATATTTGTAGTGACTCTTGAAAGAAATGATTGAATGACATAAGATGATTAAAAGAAGGCACGTGGGACAGGTGACAGCATTGTCATCTTCCCTGCACTACTATGTTGAAAATGTGTAGTTTTGACCTTTGGGGCAAACATTTTTGTTCAGAGGGAGTGTCAGTGGGAGTGCCCATTGGTGAAATCTGTTACTGGGATCCAATCCATGCCGACAAATGGAATGGCACATAGATCACTGGACACATACTTTTTTTTTTAATCCTAGCATATTTGTGTTAATACTGTATTTTAACACATCAAATTTTAACATGGGAGTCAAATATCTCACTATTCACTTTTTAAGAGAAATATCTTGAGTGTGTGTAAAAGACTTCATGCTGAGAATATAAACATAAGAAAATAACTCAATTTTGTTTTGAAAGAATCTTGGTATATCTGTTCCTTATTGAATTGTAATGTATGCTACCTCATTAGCTCACCCAGCAGCTTCATTTAGATTTGCAGTGATGATGAAAGCAATTAAGCCTCCAGGGCTGCACAGATCAGAGCTATGGAAATGGTGTAGCAATTTGCCATAATACCTAAGTCCCATTGACATTTTTCTTTTTATCCCCACATCTTCTTAAAATTGGGCCAGGAGCATACTATGGTGAAGAGAACCAAATACACACCTAAAAGTGGTTCAGAACCCACACTATTAGTTGCAAGTGGTTTGAGTGTAGTATAATCTGCTAGGAGGAATAGCTAATGATAGGAAACTAATTTTACTTCATTTTATTTATGACAAAACTTAAAAAAGGGAAGTAGGTAATGTATAATAATTTCACAAAGTTTCTCAATTTCATTAGCATTAGTGAGTCTGCTGGCCTTTTTTTTGTGTTACTGATTGAGAAAATAATGAATTGATGTTATGAGGCCTGTGCAAAATGGTTTTGTAGCCTTTTTATTGGTTGCCTGCTCTGTTTATCTTTTCTATTTATTCTTGCTGCTCCTACTCCCTCCTTCTCAGAGGGAGAAATGCAAGTCCTCAATGGCCTCAATGTGAAGAGGCAGTCCAGTGGGCGAAATATGTTTTGATTAGCAGTCTGCAACCCATTAAGTCTGAAACTGGACAGAAATGCAGAACACTTAGTTTGTCCTGTAGAGGTGCTGCCAACACAGGAAGTGATACATGAGAATAAATGCTTGCAGAGTGGTTAGCTTCCTGCAAGCTAGTAGATTATGTCCTGTGCTTGAAAAGGGGGAATGTGCATCAAGATGAAAGAATTAAGTGCCTAGTACTTCTTTCTCACTTTTCAGTTATTTTTCTATGTTCTTATGCAGTTTGCTGTCTTCCTGCTCTGTCACATACCTGAAGAACTAATTCTGCCTGACATACTTTTCAGCAATTGAAACTTTAAAAAACTTTTAAGAGAATTGTTCTAATATCTTTATGGGGATATTTTTTGGGGTTTTTTAAAATGTTATCCTTTTCATTTCATTATTCTAGTGGGGGACACTGATAGCAAAAAATTAAAAATTTTGCTTAGTATTTTCTTCTACATTCCTAAATGTAGAAGCGTGAGTTTCTTTCTGTTATTACACAAAATAACTTATTGCAAATTTGCAGAATTCTCACGTTTTCTGCAATTTGTAGGATGTAATTGATTTTAACTCTGTGGCTGGATCAAATATATATGTTTTCTTTCTTTTGGAAATTGAATTACTTAAACATCCCCAACACCACTTGGTCTGGGTAACAATAATGCAGAATACTAGCACTTTTTAAATGAGTAAATTTGAATTCATTTTTTCCCTTGGTTTTTGAGTATATTATTTTATTGTGGGATTTTCTTTCCTCCTATTAACCAAAGTTAAACATATCTTTACAGTCATTACAAGCCTTTGTTTTAACTAAAGATTACTGCATAGCCACTGAGAATTTATTATAATTAATTAAGGTTTATATCCAGTTAGCAGATTATCTCTTTATTTTTCAAAAGATGGTAGGAGAACTTAGTAGAAAGAAATCACCAGCTCAGCACCACAGATCAGCTCTCAGCAAGTGTCAACTGACGTAATTACACTGATGTTTTCTGAAAGTATTTTTAACATAAGCAAAATAGCATTAAGTCTAAAGTGCTTTTTATTTATGTCTGTTTATTTGAATGGGAACTCCCCTGGGGAAAATGATCATTCATTTTAAGATATTCATTTCTCTCACTTTGACTTAAGGGAAATGTGTAAGAGAAGGGAAGGAGAAAGAAAGAAAGAAAACTTTTTTTTTTTTTGTTATTATTTGCTTATAACACAACAGAAGAACTGAAAAATACAGCTTACAGATATTTTTCTCAAAGTTAGTTTTCTTTTAAAACAATAGGAACATCTATCACAAGATGTTTTTTGTTATTTTTTATACCTCCTTTTATAACCTATTTGGCTGTACCATTTACATTTTGAAGTAGCTGTGACTCAGTTTCTTCAGTGCAAATAGATTACGAGGGCTCATGATGTTCCAGCTTACAGCTAACTTTGGCAGTAAATAAAAATTAAGTATCAGGACACACCTGTGCCTTCATCATGGCTTACAGGAAGCTCAGACCATTCTGCAGGGGAAGGAACTTCTCAGAGCTCTGTAACCCTGCTATACTGCCCCCATCACTGGACAATGTCAGAATTCTGGCTCAAGGCACAAATACAGGACCTTGTTTTAAGGGAGAAGACCTGGTTGTTTACATTTACAAATGAATAGTAAAAATGATTTTTAATTTGAAAACATAAGTTGTTTAAATAGATTCATCTAACCACAAATGTGTTCCAACAGAATAGTAAAGACACAGAGACATAACCATTAACATTAATGACAATCTAGTTCTTCTATTGTAAAAGGTTGCTTATCCAGTTTCTTCTATCTGATTGATAAGATGTTATAAATGTCAGAAGAGTTTGTATTTTTAGTTAAACTTGCTAGAATTGTTTATACTGAGATCAAAGATACATGTGTTCCTTTATTATACGTTCTTTTTCATGTTTCTTCTAGGTAAGTTAATTAAAATATTTCTCTAAAAATTACACTAAATACAGAGCACAATAACAGCAATCTTTGAAGATTCCAAAAACTTTATCTGAAGAACACCATTTATATTTACTTGAAATTGGTGTATGTTAGGGTAATTACTGCTGAGCCTTCAGGCTAAAGGAAGTACTCTCAGCCAAATTATACAAGGGTGTGGATTAAATGAAGCATTACTCTCTGTTTGGCAGCAGTGGATATAGATTGCAAAATCAGGGTGTGACGTAGTACTGTGGAAAGTCTCTGCCAAAAGTGATTTGGCCTAAGTGTGCCCTTACTTTCTCAGTTATGTGGATCCTAAAACAACTGAATCTAATTAATTCCTAAGTAGAGAGGTCCTGTTAACTGTTTTCACTCTGAGCTTGTCTGTAACTTTGAGCTACTGAGTCATGAGACAACATGCTTGATTGGAATTTCAGCTGGTCACAGAGGAGGAAACAGTCCTTCTGCCAAGGACTGTACTATAAAGGGTCAGTTCTCTCATCCAACAGAAGACCCACATCAGCAAAGATCCTGTCTGTACAGCAATAAACATGAGTGAATAAAATGAGGAAATTGATCCCTGCTTGTATTGCTCCAATCCTTCTGGTCCTGGTAGCAGCCATGGTGCACAGGAGGGAGACATCTCCCAGAGGAGACCAAAGTACTTTGACTTCATCACTGATTTTGACAAGTCAGTAAAACCTAAGTGCATCAAAAAATAAAAAGGATCTATGTTTTAAACATACATTATCCATCCCATTTTGATACCATGCATACTTTTTCAACTGCTTGAAAAGTCTTTGCTAATTTTGCTGATGGATTTTTATGTGTGAAGAAATTAAACTTCCATGGATTCATATGCACCTTGTTACTCTCGTTCCTGAAGCACCAATTTTGGTGAGAGCAAACTTCCCTGACATGATTAATTCTATTAATATAACACCTTTAAAGTTAACATTGGGTGTATGTGGTCTGTAGTATGCTCTGCAGTAGGTTGTGGTACTGATGCAGTTTGGTCATTGTAGTTTGATATGGATCATGTTGGTCCTGTAAAAACTAATGATAGAAGATGGTGGCTTGGAAGAGCATTAAGAAAGCAGAAGGCAGGTACAGAGAAGTGAGGGCTTCTTTGGGTGTATAACTCAGACATTGCTGTTGTCACACACTAGTTTGTGGTTATGTACAGATCTGGCCTCAATGTGCTGCCTTGATCCAGATGAAATGAGAGTTTCACTGGAGTCTGTGTGCTCATCGTTAGCTTGCTTTCTTGCTCACTGGAGGTTGTAAGGAGCAGTGACTCATTGCTTGTTGGCCTCATATGAAGCACTAGAATCTCTTAAAACTCTGCTTCTGAAAACTTGTATTTGGGTGCTTTCTGCAACCTTATGTCATGCAGTGAAGGAAGAGACTGTGGAGGTTCCTTTCTCATGTTTTCTTCTCACAATTAGGGCTCAGTTTCTTCAGGTTCTTCCTCAGGCAAAGAACAAAAATTGAAGCGACAAACAGGCAAATTCAAAAAAACTCTTCTTAGTGTCTTCCCTGCTCACTTGACCCTGGGCTTTGTTTTGGCTTGCTGGACAGTCGCTTTGCAGAAGGCTCTTACGCCACCATGTAACAGAATATCAAAAATATTCGATACTCTGCATTTCATCTAAAGATTGATTCCAGCAGACTGCATCACCATATGATTCTAGATAGCACATCCCCCTTTGCTACTTTTTTAGTCTCTACTACAGCTATCTATGCTAGAGCTTCTGGTGCCTCATTGATTGGGTTTTTTTACATATTAGCTGAAGGGTGTTGCAGTGGCATATGTTGATACAGGTCTTTCTGGAATCCTTTCAGGCCTGACTGATCAAAGGAAGCAGACTGCTGCAGCTAATACACCAAATAATAAAATACAGAAAATTGGAGCTTCTTTCAAAATATGGGTTGAGCATCTTTTGGTGTGATAAATGGCCTAGAAGCAATATGAAATGTCATGAGAATTCATTTGCCAAACTTCTGGTTATCACTATGCACCTGCAGAGCATAATAAGATTCATTTTGTGAGGTGTTGTATTTTCAGATGAAGACCTTGAATATATTCATTTTCCTACTCCTTCCATCTTTGAGTTTTCATTAATGGATAGTCACATTTAAGCAGAGTTCACCTCTGTGGTAAAAAGGGGTTATCTTGTCCTTAAAGTGTTTGGGAGTTTTTTTGTGACTGTCTCAATACAGAGGCAGTACCCATGAGGTATCTCATCTCTTCCACTTGTTCAGGAGAATGTTGTAACAGAGTTATGCATGTTGCTAGTGGAAGAACTTCTGTTGTGAGCCAGGTCCTAGCTAAAACCAAGGTGGTGTTTCTTTCCTATAAGGACTCCAAGCATGTTCTTGGAATTTTTCCTTTTCAAAATAATTTATACACAAGTTCTGGAATATATATGTTGATTAATTAGTGACAACTTTTCACCTTTTGTGTCCAGGAGTTCAATCTAATATAATGTGTGTTCTGAAGAATTATATTTGCTTCAGATTTGGCTACTTCTGCATAAAAAACAGCAACAAGAGGAGAAGAAATACAATTATTCTACTGTTATTTACAAGATCTGGAGTGCCCACCTAATGCGCATCTATAATATACCGCATTATGTGTACCTTGATAACAGTACTTCATTGGAAATTTGTTTTACTTCTGGTACAGAACATAAAGGAAACTTCCATCTTTGTTTGCTACTCACACATGTAAAGGATCTTCAGCAGTTAAAACTGTGGTTTCAATTAAGACTCTTCCTGCAAATCAGCTTTTCTTACCAAAACAGTTTTCAGAGTAAGTTCCAGGAATCACTCAAAGAGAACAAGGTGTGTCCAGGGTTGTCTGTATCACCAGTTCTTGAGTTAATAATTGGCATGTAAGTGCAGATGTGCAAAAACCATCTAGGAAGGTTTACTGAATAAGGCTATTAAAACATATGCTTTGAGACTTCCAGACTCAAGGGTGTTACTAGACAATTTTCTGTGATTTTTCAGTTGTTTGGTCCTTTTGAAGAAGCAAATGTTCTTAGCAGTTGGTAATGAAATCAATTTTGAAGAAACACAAATATCATTCATAATGCATGAAGTGGGGGGTTCCTTTTAGAAAAGGCTATGGAGAGGAATTTCATGTCCTTGAATATTCAGACCTTAATCACTTTCCTTTTAAGATTATGAAAACTTAGCACTTGCTGCTTTTGTCTAGGTTTTGGCTTATTGGAGATGCCTTATGAGCATAGTCAGTAGTGATTTTAGCTGCAACTGGTAGTCAAACCAGAGAGGATGGGTAATATAATTAGGCTTACATGTTAAAGTACTGTAGTTTTTAACAGTTTGGCACTACCTGTTTGATGATGTGAAAAAAGCTATGTATGGTATTCTATAAAGTACTTAAATTGTATTTCATGTTACTATAAAAAATACTTAGTCAAAAGGTATTTCTTCATTCAGAACTTAATTTTCATTATTATTTTTGTTTACATCTTTAGATTTGTTGTGCAAATAGTTTTGCTTGCAGAATTCCTATGTAAACAAGATACTAATTCACTGGATAGGATTGTTCTACTTTCTGCCCTGCCACTGAGATAGGGAAAAGTGTTACTGTCTTGTAATCCCAGCTGTAGCATTTTGTGTTCCTGATTCAACCTTGGAGAGAATTCTGTTCCCTCCAGGATAATCCAGAGTTTTAGAAAGGTGGTCTTAGCCTAAAGCTGGGCATGGTCACTCTTTATGAATCTGTCTGTCTTGATTTGCCTTCTTTTACCTCTCCTTAGATCAGGTACCACTGTTGTAAATTAAAGGAGTATTGCCTCCTAATTATGTTCATTGCAAACATTTTCCATATTTATTTTTTTTGCACATCCCTCACCTAAGACCCAAAAATCCACTGCTGTAAAGCAGGAACCGGTTGCTGTTGCATTCTAAAAAAAATTTTGCAGACCTTGTAGGTATAGGAAACTGAAAAATCAACATCATTGTAATCTGTGCCCAGCTGGATCTCCAGTGTGTTGCTTTAATGTTGGGCATAACATTTCAGTATATTTTCCTCTGTAACAGATGATACCAGTATTAGTCTCAAGTGATTTTTCATATGTTTATTTACAAGGAAGTATATTCAGATTTTTGTTTCCAAAGTGGTTGCAGCCATTCTTTTATTTTCCTATATAATTGGATACTAATTAGAAAGGGCTTACTTATTCATACATGTTCCAATCACTGATATGTAGAAAAACTCTTTCTAAAAGTATGTTCATAAATTTTCTGAAAAAATTGTGCATGTGGAAAACTCTCACCGAATAGTTTGGTGTGTCACCACACACATATTTCCATGAAATATCTGATCAGTCTTAATTTCTGAACTACAAAATGGAAAGTAAAATTGGGAGGTGTATTTTAAATCTTCAATTTCTGAATATAGAAGTATGTTTGCCCTGAACTTCTTTCTTACTCTCTTGATTTGAGACCGATTTAAAAGTCTTACATGATGGTTTCCTGATACAGTATCTGCCAATGGTCCTGCATTTTTCAGGTTTGATAATGTATGAATCATCTGGCTATTTTGTGGAATTTTCTGGTGATACTTTGTCAAAATTAATATTCAGCACTGTCTGAAAGTCCTAATGGCACAGAGAAAGTACTGGCTATTTTGGTCATGATAAAGATCTGAAATATCAAGCTGACTCATTTTTTCCAGCATGTCGCACATGATGTTGGCGATACTATTTTCCCTTGAATGTAAATGTTTGGAAAATGATACTTAAGTTCTTCAAATGGTTACAAGATTTGAGTATTTTTTTAGACTTTTTTTTCCAGTCAGGATATGATTTGGCATTGTGAGGCTTACTGGGTAACTAGAAATTCAGTAGTTTATGTAGTAACTAGTTGCTTTTACTTAGCTGACAAGATTTTGCATTTCAAAAATGTGTTAATGACTGATTTTAAAAGATATTTGTGGTATTCTAAGCATATTTTCTTACAGCTTTCCACTTGCAGAATGGCAAGCTAATTTGGTTTAAGTAACTGTGAGTAACTAGGCATTGCTGAATTCCCGTTGTGGAAAGAACCATGCAAAAAAATTTGTTTTCATTCCTTGCATAATTTTCATTCCTTGTCTTTTATCTGTAGTTAAGTATGTTTTCTTAAAGACATGAGTCTCTCATGAAGTCGTAAGATACTTAACTTTGAGAGTTGTGGATAGAGTTAAATTCTATTTAATCGTATTACATAGGAATTACCTATATTAATAAATAAAATGTAAGTGTTCTACATATTTTTAGAAAGCAGATAGTCATAAATCCTGCTTAAGAGCTCCTTTTCCTCTGATTCAGGGAGGGCAAGTTAAAGTAGAAGCAAAAGTATTACTAAATCCAAAAGTGAAGGTTGCTACTTCAGTGTTGGGTATGTACAGCTCCAAGGGACTGCACTTTTTATATTTCATGAAGTACTTTTGATAGGGTGCACCACAAACTACATGTAATAAAATACAAAATAAGTTTATTTTATATTTTATTTTAGTTTGTTTGCTTTTAAATAGTCCAGGTGAGCTTAGCAAAACTAATAATGGCTTTCTCAGGATATCTGCAGCACTAGAAGAAAAATAACATATTAATACATAGAATGCGTCATAGTCTGTATTTTCCTTACATCTTTTTTTATCTGCTATATAAAATTGTAAATAATGCTGCCAATCTGATTTCAGAAAGCTGATGCTATCTGTGCAGGCTTATTGATGTTTGCTGTAGAATCACTTTCTGTTCTCCAAGCTGTAGAAAGAAACAACTGGGTACTATAACCTCTGCTCATTTTCAGTGATATCTACAGCCATTGTGATGTAATGTTAGAAGTTGTTGTAAATTAGCACGTTCCTGATTAGCATGAATTCAATAAATGTTCTTTACTTCAAAAGAATGCTTGGGACACGTGCTACTACTTGCATTGTTTATATATGGTACTGTAGAAACTTAACATTTGCAAGAAAAATGTAAGATGATGGTTTGATAAGATTACTCAGAAATAATTAGGTGGGTGTGTAGGCTGCTAAATGTATTTGATTTTAATCTCTAATTAAAAAGTTGGATTTTTTAATTGTTTTTGTGATGCAATAGTTTTTACTTCATTATGCTTTTTGTAAATAGGGGCCAAATTCTGCCTCTTCATTGTGCCTAAATACAGAATAAATATTTTCAAATTAAACCCAAAGCCAGTGACAAACAGACTATCTCTATAGTTCTCCTTGTAGAGGATTATTCTCAGAGCAAACACATGTATGTGCCTTTGTATACCTTGAACCAGGAATGAAAATTATGGCTAACCTTGAATGAATATCTCTATGCATTCTTTTGGCTGATGGGAGATATAATTATGTTGTGGGATCTGGCACTGCCAGCAGCAGTTTTCATGTTGGTGCTGTCTGATTCTGAGGTCTCTTATATGAGGATTGGAATTGGTTGATGTTACAGCAGAGGTATCTCTCTGTGGATCTACAGGTGTGAATTTAAGCTTTGCTCTGTTCCATTTCTCCAGTGTTCATTTAACTCTGCTGCAAGGACAAACTACCTGGTCACTTGAGCTGTGGAATCAGACAGCCAGATGCATTAGCTAGAGGTGACTGCATATGTCCTTGGGTAAGGAAGTTACTGTGTTAAAGCACACTGGAGCAGTTGTGTCTCTCACTTCAGGAAAACTGTGACTTGCTCATGGTTTGGGAACCCAGGGTTCTCATTGTAGCTGCAGCTGGGACATCCACTGGGAAATCACATGCTGTGTTAAAGAAGCTGCAGCACGATGTATGGAACTGCATGGTCCTGAATTGTGTAACTCCCTAGAGGTTTTTCCTAGATAACTCTTTTTCATACCAGTGTTCTGTAAACAGTTGTTTGATAAGGTAAACATTACTTACTCTTTCATTCAAAGCTTATACTTCTGTACAGATGTTTCTATATAGTGTAGTATTTTGAACGGCAAACGAAGCTCGATCTATTGACATAATTTCCTAAGATGATTTTGTTAGTTTACAAGTTTTCATTGTAGTTACAGGGATGGGAAAGGGAAAGAAAAGTAAGTTATGCTTTTCCACCTATCAGCATAGCTGTTTCAGCTGAACTTGGAGAGTCTAAGGAGGGTGGATTTGGGTTTTTTTATGCCTGCCATCTAGATCAATCTCCACTAACTGGAGGAGTGATGTTTGGCAGCAGTAGAGCTGCCAGAGCTTTTTTGTCTTTTATTTTACTGAAGGATATATAGCATGTAAACAGCTCTCATACTAAATGGGCAAAATAAATTAACAGATATTTCTCTATATAACTTCTAAAAAGTGAGACAGTAAACAAAGAGGGATTCTATTTGTCCTGTAGATTTTGAGTTTTGGTTTTAAGTGGATAGATTTAGGTTAATAAATTGCAGCCTCACTTAGAAAATGAGAATAACATTGAGGAGATAGTTCAGCCTTTTCCGGATGCTTTGATAGAAGAAAAAGGTGAGGAAGAGACAAGGAGAGTGCTAAGAATGGCATGACACTGAGTAGACTTCTGTCAGTGCAGAATACACTGCAAGAGCCTTATGGGTGTTTGTAGAAGACCTTTGCATTCAGTAATGTTGCCATCACAGCACCTCTGTATATACAGCATGTGAGAACTGCCTGTTTTAAGCACATTCATTTTAAGTGGTTTGCAAGATTACAAAATCACAGCATTGTTTAGGTTGGAAAAGGCCTACAAGTTCACTGATCTGAAGCTTTACCAAGAGTCACCTTGTCAACTAGACCATGGCAATAAATGTCACATCCAGTCGTTTGTTGAACGCTTCCAAGGATGATGACTACCACTTCCCTGGGCAGCCCACTTCAGCGCTTAACAACCTCTTCCATGATGTTCTTCCTGATGTCCAACTGGAATCTCCCCTAATGCAGTTAGAGACTATTTCTTCTTGTCCTGTCACTATGATACAAATTGAATTCACTAAAAGTTTTCAGTACACTTTGGTCCTATCAATTCTCCTGTTCAGTCTGGAGTATCTTCAAAATCATAGGTGCTAGACTAAGTTATGTAGAACAGAATTGGAAGTGGATTTTCACCTAAAGCAATGGATATTAACGAAACATCTGCTTTGCTGGTAAAACAAAAAGGTACTCTTGTGTTAGGTAGGTGCATCTACTCCTTTCATTTTGTGTTAACTGCATCTAAAAATGTTTGTGGTGAGTTTTAAATGTATTTGTGATCCTGTGTTTTAAATAAAGGAAAACAGGTTCTTACCCAATATATAAACAGTCTTTTTATGTAATGAATTCTGTTTGATCTATTAGAGCATAATTGGTTTGAGGATAAAGCCTTTGAGGGAAGATTAATATATATTTAGATAATTACAAAATTATCTTCATTCCCTTACATTATATATAGTTTGAAAAATGAAATTGCAGAAATAGCTGAAAGCTTTTGCTTTAAAAACCTCAAAATTTTCCTTTGAAACCTTTGTAACCTCAAGTAGAGATTATATGGCCTTCTAAAACATCCTTTGGTCACGAAAGTTATACTTTTGGGCATACTACACTAGGTGACTGTGCTGAAAACATGGTTTTCTTTACTGGAAACAGCTTTATGAGAAGATGAGAAGGAAGAGGAATGAGCTGATGTACACATATTCATCTCATATCTGACTTGACTTTTTTTCCAGTGTTTCTTATTTAATTGGGTGTATTTTAACTACACTGTGTTGCAAGAGACCATGATATAATTTGTAAGAATGTCTGCAGTAAGAAACACCATTTCCTAGAGGCATTGTTTATTTTCATGTCTTCCAGGATTTTTTGTGGGTTTGGGGACATTAGCAATTAGTGTAAACCTAAAGTAAAACTCAGT
Source organism: Cyanistes caeruleus (assembly GCF_971803275.1). Taxonomy (NCBI): domain Eukaryota; kingdom Metazoa; phylum Chordata; class Aves; order Passeriformes; family Paridae; genus Cyanistes; species Cyanistes caeruleus. The sequence continues at coordinate 56,552,568 of NC_141702.1, read as the reverse complement.
TAGAAATAGAATAATGTGTAGCTACAGTAGGTAAGATTTTTTTCTCTCTGCATGCTTTAGAAGTGTTTGTCACAGAAATGTGTGAATATTAAAATATTTCAGTTTTCATAGGTATATATTTGTCCTTTGCTCTGTGATTTTCTGAGAATTTTCCAGGATAAACTTTGAATGCTTTCATTAGCTGTAGATTCTGTGTGACTGGAATCTTTAAAGATTTATTATGCTTAAATATTTTTAGTAATTAAAAAAATTAATTTATCAAGATCTTTTCAGAAAGTGGGAAAAAGCCTTCTTCTGAAAAGTTCATTAAAACAGGAGTTCTTCTGTAATGAATGTTCTCTTAGCCTTTTTTTAAAAGAGCATTTTTTCACAGAAACATTTCACGTTGGGTGATTATAGACAGTCCAGTAGGATAAGAGTGGAATTATGTGACTACCTAGAAAGACTTCTTTCCCAATTCTGCCTATTATGCTATTAGTTTAAAACAAAATCACTAAAGATGCTGTCATTTAAAATGAACTGTTCTTAATTATTACAAGTACTATTCTGGGGCACTGTTGGTGCTGTCATATCAATTTCAATATAAGTCAAGTCTATTTGATAGTTAACTCATCTACTTAGTGCATTTCAGAATGCACTACTTAGAATTTGATCACCTCACACTGATCTGTTTGTCTAGAGCAGAGGGTAGCTTTTCAGTGAAAGCACACAATAAAAGTGGGGACTTGGTATTACAGCCACATTTTGGACGGGGCAACTGCTTGGCTTCTGGCTTATTTCCTCTTAGGTTGCAGTTATACTGGCAAAGAATAAATTGCCAGAAGTGACCAAGGGGAGCTGAGGGTGCCCTTTCAGTTCGCTGTTGGAATTGTACAAGAAACTACCACAGTTTCAGACTCTCTCAAGGCAGGCAGTTTTTCAAACCAGTTCTTTGATAAGATCAGGGCATAATTGTAGCAGTAGGATTACGTGGACCCTAAAGAAGAGCTGTCCTGCTGTTAAATTGTGTTGATGTGAAAATTCTGGTAATTTGAGGTAAAGGATTAGCATCTGTTGTTTTGAGATGACTGATTTGCAGCTAGACTTTAGCAGTAATTTCTCCTAGAAGTAGTATGTTTTCATGTAAAATTCCATGTAAAGCAAACTACTGAAGAATCAATGCAGAGTAATAGGAAATGTAGTAATTCAAATGTTGGTACTTTCATAGGGAAGATTAGCTTCTCGAGATGTATATGATTTTGAAGGTGAGGGCAGCAGATAAGAAAGAAGATTGTTAGAGAGTACAAATAAAACATCTGCATCAATAAAAATGCTTCTCCATTAGAGGTTCTGAAGCAGCGTTAAGATAGGACAGCCTAGATTACCCTGGGTGTTGGGGGTGTTTCGGGCTTGACCTTACAAGGGATTTAATGACCTTTCTATAAGCTCAGACTAAGCGAGAGTCACAGCAGGTCACGGTGTCCTGTAAGCTTAATTTTTAGATCAAGTGGAAATGTCCTTCTGGAATCCAGACCTCAGTTTCAATATAGTAGTTGAAAAGCATGTACAGCCTGGATGAGAGAGAACCAAAGCAAGCACTGCTGTTAGTCACACCTGCTTGATGTCATTTACATGCTTCATCAAGCATGGAACCATATCAAGCCCATAGCTGTGGAACATTGCTTTAAAATTCCACTGCTTCGTTTGGGGAAGAACGGATGGATATTCACTTGCTTGCTGAATGGAGCTTGTTTTATGAATGAGGAAGATTTGAACAAGTTTTTTTGTTTTGTAAGCTTGGCATTTTTTAATATGATCAATTTGAATGTAGGGGCTACTAAAGGAATGCTTGATAACTATAAACAAGTAACTGATGACGCTGAAGTCTACTTTATGGTAAGCAATAGGCATGATCACAGAGTATTTGTGCCCAGGTGTGCTGTGGTCTGTTTACACCTCAAGCAGAGTAATAGGAATTTTCTGTTTGTTTTGTCTCTACTCATGGAAAACCCTGAGTCTGAACCAGTGCCAGCTTCAAGAATTCCATACAGCACTCCTTATATCTTTAAGTTATACATCTGTCTGTCCTGTGCTTGCAGCATAGCAGGTCTGCACTGTGCTTTATTGGGGCTTAATTGGGAATATTGGTCTAACCATACAGTTTTCACCTGATAAGCAGCTGAATATAGGGGCTGCACGGGAGTACTGACATGCATAAATGTTCAGTCCATGAGCACTTGGAAGTAATGCATGTTTTCATTAAAAAAAATATGAAGGTCAATGATGTAACTGATGAAAGTGCAGATCAGTGTTGTTTTTAATTAAAACTTGAATATTTTTCCAGGTAAACAATTGTTTTTCTCAAATATTTTATGTATCTTTTATCTTAGTATGGCTTTGTGTGAGTTGGCACAACACTCCCATGCTCAAATTTGCTGTCTTAAAAAAAAAAATAAATCATGCAGACATTTTATTGGTTTTCAGTTTGTTCATTTTACATTCAAAGACTTGATACAACGTGTGTATGTGACAGTATATCTATATGTAGTATCATCTCTGTAGCATCTGGTTTTCTGACTTTATCAGTGTGTAGATAACAATATTAATAGAAGTAACATCCCCACTGGCTTTTGGTTAGTGCTGGACAATGTCTTAGCAAATAGCTTATTTGAAAAAAGATTGCCTTCAGGACTACTGTCTTTAAGTATGGGTTGAATTCAGAAAATGGGTTACATTCTCATCTCTTCCTTCTTCTTAAAAGAGGTGGAAAAAAAGTAATAAAAGCAAAGTAAGCTTTTCAAAATAAAGTATTTCAGAATTTATACAAGATTTTTTAAAATTAAGATCAAAATGTTTTTAATTCATGAAGCTGAATAATCCATTATTGCATGTTTTTAGGATTTCTCACAAGCAAGAGATTAGTTACATACAAATTTTCAGGAGCATGGTTTAACTACAGTTTTTTTAGCTTGAAACTTTTATTCTAGTTAGAAATACCAAAATATCTTAATGATTGAACATTTATGAGTAAATCTGTGAAAGTCTAAACTACTAGGCTTTAGAAAGTATACTGTAGGTGGAGTTGTGCAAGTTTCCTTATGGAGCTCTGTCAGTACATGGGAATCTGAATCTGAAAAGTCCTCTTTATTCAGATACTGGACTCCTCAAAAGCAGGTTTTTTGTGTGGCAAATGAAAATGAGTTTTCTGAACTTATTTTTCTTTAAAAACAAAACTTGTTTCAAAGCTAGTGTCTCACAGAGAAAATCCAGTGAGCTTAACTCTGTGTTGCCTGGCATTTCTGTACTTGAGAAACTGTTCTCCAGTGAAGCGGTAGTATTTTTCACTGTCATGTTCAACGATTTTCCAATTTTTTCTATCTTTTCTTTTTAAGATGTTTTCTTAAGTATACAGCTGAGGAGACCAATAACAAAAAGATAAATCCATAGATGATAAAAGGATTTTCCTGAGCTTAGTAGTTAACATAATAGTCTGAAAAGAAAAGAATTTACAAGTACTTGTTCAAGTGTGCTGTGTAGAGAGTGAATAAAATAAACAGCAAGATGTGTTGTGATAGGAACTCAGATGATCAAAGGGGACTACTGAATAGGAATAGTTATTCTTTCAGATAAAATAAGGAAGTAATTCCTTTGTGAGTTTTTGTGATCATTTCTGTTGGAAAACTTTGTATGCATTACTTGGAAATTCAATGAAGAGAAAAGCAATACAGCCTAGATAATAGTGTCAGCTTTGAGCACGAGGTGGCATGTGGACATAGCTTGAGCTACTTCTCCAAATCATTTGAATGGAAATATTGGATTAGTTAACCTTGTGTCAGGTCTGTTAGTTAAATAAACCCTCCAACTGTTCCTGACTGAAGGATGCATAGTTGTGACTGAAAGATGCTGCTGCTTTTCATTAGAATTTTGTCAAACATACCCTGCTAACATAATGATTTTAAAATAAAATGGTTTATTCGATGGAAAAGGATAACAAGCAGAAAATTCACAGCCTTTTCTTTTCACAGGGTGCTTCAGCCCAGTAGGAAATCCTCTTAGTCAAACACTATTGGGTAGACTACAGAAGGTAAGGGATTCTCTTTTTGCATTTTTTTTAAATTGATGTTTAACTATAAAATGTCATTATTCACAAGTTCTCATTGTAGAGAGGTGTTTTTTTTTTATCCTGTCTTTATTCAAAAAAGAGGTATCTTCAAACCAATTGTCTACAGGGCCAAATTAGCTTATGCTGTGACCAGCTGGTAGTGAGATCAGTTATCTGCAAATCAAAAGCTTTATATTTTTTCATGCTTTAATTTTTGTTGTTTAGAAATAAAATAAAATCACACTCACATGTTTTTTTGTTTTTACTAAGAAAACAGGCATTGATGAGTAGCTGAGAGAAAAGCTAAGACAGTAACTTGGAATGAAACTCTCATTGCAGCACCATGTTTTCATTGTTTACTCATACTTCATCTTTTTGTAACAAGTTAAATCACAGCTATCCTCTGTTTACTTATTTGCTTATCTATTAAATATTGATTGTAAGCTTCTCCTAATTATATTCATTCTTTTCTTGATTTCTGATTTCCTTAATAAATCACCTTAATAAAAATCCAACAAAATCTCTAAATGTCATTAATTGCAACTATATATTTGATGAACCTGTATTCACAAAATGTGTGGAGAAACTAGTGAAGAGCAAGTGTTGCTTCTGAATAGTGAACGTGTTTGTGTCTCCATGAAGCTGGGCCTGTTGTACTGGAGATGTTAATCCTCCTGCTCCCATGGACAGAATGCCATGGTTGAATATTCTGTTGTAATTGCACTAATTTTGATTATTGACAGAAATGTTATAAATGGACATAAATTAACATCAGTCATTTATATCTGTTTTACGGTTTCAGTTTGGGGTTTTGTTTGGATTGCTTTAGGATATTTTTGACCTACATTTTTTAACAGAATCTGTTAGTTGTGGAAGTCTTGTAAGATAAACAGGATTTACTAAGAAATTTTGAAAGCGTGATTTTATGTTAATTTTGTCTTAGTTGCTAAATGATTCCTGTTTTCATGTTTTCAAATTTTTAGCCATCAATACGTAATTTTTTAGGGAAAAATACATATTGTTCAACCAGTACTGTAGTGTTCTCCACCACAGCAAGCCTGATAAACATTTGCAGGACCAACTATTTTGCAAAATAGAATCTCTTAGAAGTAAGTAGTACCTCTGCTAGGTAACAGCTAATTTAAAATAGTTTTTTCTGAGAGGGCTGAATTAAGGTTTTGAATATAATTTTTACTTCTATTATAAGCACATTAATATATGTAAGTGCAGGTTAACTGAGGAATTAATATCAAAACCTAGCATTTTTAGAAATGGCAAAATAGTTGAAGAGGTTTGAATCATTGCAGGAGTTGGAGTATTTCACATGCTTTTGAATTGATCCTTTTCCCTTTTTTCTTTTCTTTTTTTTTTTTTTTTGTTTTAAATCCTTGTAGGTTTTACTGCAGCAGCTGTGTTTGCATTTCTGATTTCTGTTTGTACATTGCAGGTTTCAATAAAGTGCAGCCTGGTACAGTTTTGGTCCTTTCTTCCTCTAGGCGAATTATAGATTCCTGTGCTTATTAAATATTGAAGGGCTTTAATCAAATCAGGATTGTAGTCATCTGAAGCCTAAGGAAGTAACTTTACAGTGTCTACAGACAGATTAATTGACTGAAGGAGAGTTTATCATTCTTGCCAATTGATACTTTTAGTATAATTTTAATTTAGCTATTAATACTAGTATATGTAGTTCTTTTTCCCATATACTAAATTTGTAGTTAGTTGTTCTGAGCTAGGATCAGAGAATGATAAAAACGTGCTAACAGTATCCAGCTGTTTACTTCTAAGTCTCATATTACATAGCATTTAATTTAAAACTTCACTTACTGGAGTAAAGAGATTGCATAAAGTTCTTGGAAGAGACAAGTAAGTAAATCTCTAAACTTTATGATCTTAAGGAAGAAGAAAGACAATGGAGCAACAGTAAAATCTCAGATTTATTCTGTAGAATTTTTAAATGTTTTGCTTATCTTTTAAGCCAACCAAGGGTTTCAATCAGGCTCTTTAAGTTAATTTCTTATTCTTTCTTCTTTAAAAAAACTAATCAAGAAACCCAAAAGCAGCAATAAAAGAAGTCTATGAAAGCAGCCTCAGAATACTGGCTATTACACACTTAGGCACAGATTTACTGGACAGACAAGAGAATCTGTAACACACGTTCCTTGTGTCTTTTCTGGAGTGTTTGCATAGGCAATACTCCCAGTTTCTCTTACACTGCATCAAATAACAGGTATAGCAGGGTGGAGTGGAGGGAAGCAGTGCTACTGTGAAACATCCAGGAAATAGATGTTCTTCTTCATGTCCCTGAGTCTGTCACTGAAGGCAAAAGGAGGGAGGGGGACTTTGGCCCCATGTGCATACACAATGGGGTTCACCCTGGTATGTGTAGGGTTTGCCTAAAATTAATGTTAGAAAGCTTATTTTCCAAGAGTTATTATTAAGAGTTAATGGCTAATTAGAAGTGGGACTTAATCTGTATGTTTATTCTGTTACAATGAATATGTTTACATATAAGGAAGAAGTATATGAAACTATATGAATCTTAGACTTTTTTTTTCTTTAAATTTTGATATTGTGGTAACTGAAGTGTATTGGTTCAATAGTAGAAGTTAAATTCCTGAGATTTTTACAGAAAAGGCAGTAATAAGATACCATTTGTTCTTTCTCAGCACTCCTTCTCCTAAGGGAATGAGCGCTATATAATGCCCAAATCCTGTTGGCCACTATACCTCTGCATCAAAAAAACAAAACCTCCATTTGAGCAGTCACTGAAATTGACCCGCTGAAAAGAAGACATGAACATTTTAATTAGGGCTACTATCAGGAATCCATAAAACTTGATATAACAATGTATTGAGTTACTCTCAGGTGCAATGTTCTCTTTTGTATCAGCATCTTGAAACATTTTTGTTTGGTTTTGAATTTGAAATATCACGGGTATCTAAGTGGGTTAGTCATGGATAACCAGTGTGATAAACCATGGTCTAGAATGCTGCATCAGCTGATGGATCTCTTTATCTTTCTTTGAGGATGGTCCTTAAAGCTGAAAGCTACTAACAGCTTTGTTCAACCACAATCAGTGTGACATGGCAAGCTTTTTCAGCAAGCATTTTGTTTCTGTTCCTCGCAGATGGTCTACCTCCCAAAAAGACCAACTCCTCAGAACATAGCTATAGCTTCACATCTGTTCCAGTGCAAGAAAAGGATTAGCTATTTTCCATCCTGCATGAAAAAAATGAGACATTAATATTGTATTAAGAATGATGTATTCATACCATTCAGCATGCCTGATGCTTTTTTGAAATCCTGAAAACATGCCTTAATCTTGTGACACGGCATTTAAAAAACTGATGAACGGCCTTCCTAAGCTGAAAGGCTGCTAGTTTTTGTTGGGTGTTTCTTGTGGTGTAACTGGTACTTGGAACTATTTGAGGAATGGCTCAGCACTACCTGAGGGATGGCACAGCACACCAGAGGCAGCCTGGAGTTGCTGTGTGTGTGGTAGGCAGCCATGGCAATTGCCCTGGACAGCTGGGGGTAGAGGTGTGTGCAGCTGATGACGTACTCAGAGTACCTCTTTAAGAGGCACCTCTTTGGATTGTTGTTGCTGTAAAAGTTTAAGGCAGTGTCTGAGAACATTCAGCATAGTCTCGGGGTGACTCATAGATGTTAGCTTGTTATTTCCACACAGCTTGCTCTCTTCAAGCTGTTCTTGAGTGTTTGAGAGCCACATAAATACCTTATTAAAAAAAGAGAGACAGACAGATTGAGACACAATAATGGGGCAATATGAGTACCTGAACTAGATACCTAAATAATCTGCTAATAATTCTGATGAATCATTTTTGAGCAACAGGAGGCACTCCCATCCCACAGGCTAAGCACATTGCCTGCACAGTTCTCTTAACCTTGAGAATGGAAAATGAGAATTAGCTGAAACCTGAACAGCAGTGCTGACTACCAGTAGACCACTGAACAAGCAGCGTACTCTGAACTGCAGCTCCACCAGTCTTTGTTCAAAATTTGTTTATCAAATCAGGCAGTTACACTTTTTTTTTTTTTTTTTTTTTCCTTCTGTGCATGTACATAATTATTCAGAACTCTTTAGGTGGTAGGCTTAGATGTTCTGGTAGATGATAAGAACTGAGTGCAAGTGTTCGCTTTTACACCGAGTTCGTCTCTAACTGCTGTGTGTATCTGTAACTACTGTGGCAGTACCAAAACAATCTGGAGACTGGATAGAGTTCAGATAGTCAGTGATTTCTTTCCCATATGGGATAAGCCCAGCTAAATTATGAAAACAACACTGAGGGCAAGAATCCCTGTTCTCAAGAATGGCATTTATTCTTCTGAGGATTTGCAAGGATTTTCTCTGTAATTTGTAATGATGTTCCTTGGACGACCATAATAAAAAGTAAAAGAACCCTAAAACATCGAAAATAAAAAGAACAATACACTTTAGATATATTTTTTAAAAGCAGAAGAGAAAAAAGTTAGTGTAAAAGATATATAAAGAAGTGGCTGTAAAATATGAAAGAGATTAAATATGTTGGATTAAAATTTTCAGATTTGAATGGTTATAATGCAGTATATCTGTTAGAGGTGGAAACGTTTACTTCACAAAGCACACATTTGATGCTTCTAAAATATTATGATTGCTGTGTGTAATTGTGTAATATTTCTGTTCTGTATGGGAGTGTGTATCCTTTGATGCACACAAAATCAAGAGGAAATTGGTTTCCCTTTTGTGAAGATAGACCATTGAAAAAAAAATTAAGTAATACCAAGAAAGGACTTCAGCTCTTCCTTTCTTTTCCCTAGTTTGTTGTTCCTCTGCTATTTTTTCATAATTTTTCTATTCTAAATCTTCCTTCAGCTTAAGCATTTGATTATTTTACAGAAATCAAATTTTTTAAGGTACAGGCTTATCCTAATTATTACAAGATATACCTACTATTCTTTTGAATTCATTGTAAGTCTGAAGAGCAAGTGGTAAGGACGGAAAATTTAGAATTAAAGTACTGGTGATTAAGACCAACCTAAAATTCTCTATTATATGGAAGTGACATCTTTTGTGCAGTGGTTCAGAAGTAAAGTTCACTCCAACAACTTCTTAAATATCTGCTGTAGTGTTTGCAGTGCAAACAAGCTTGGACTGCATAGTCATCAGTCCAGTTATGTCGTTAGTGTGGTGTACATACTTGAAAAATTTAGTATCTTTTTCTAAACATCTACCAGCCAATAGCCAATATTACTCAGTGTTGCTTAACATCACTTCTGCTTTTTCTTTTTAGAAAAAAGCATTTTGTTGCAGATAATTCCTATTGTCTTACAGGAGAAATGAAAATACAATCATAGTTTAGCAAAATGCTTCATATTAAAACTAGAAACAACTTATTCTTCTAGAATGAGGACAGCCTGACTGCACTGGGAGTGGGAGGAGGAAGCAGTTGTCCACCCAGGCAAGAGACAGTAAGTGTTATGTAATTTTTTTTTTTGCAATATCTTCTGTACCTGTTATACTGTATCTGCTTTTGAAAGCATGCACTTTTTTTTTAGCATGATCCCAAGGAAATTGGTTTTTTCAACTGTAGATTTTGTAGTTCTTACAAAGAGGTTCATAACTGTAAAACTACATTACTTCTGGATTTATATCAGTATTAAAAACAATTTTGCAACATTTTCTTGAATCTTCTTGATTTTTTATTTTTTGCTTGAACTTTAAGCCAAATTGAACTTGACAAATCTTTAAATTTCAAACCAGAAAAGAAGTCCATTGCTTTAGGTGTAATTGTGAGTGGTTTACATTCTTCTTTGGTTCTGAGGTGCATTTCTTGTATCCTGTTATGGTCATTTTCCTGATCATATGTTTGCAGAGAATATAATGGCAATTTCCACATTTTATTTAAATTGTCATGCTTACTAAACCAGTTGTATTACAGAATGCATTGGTATATTAATTTCTTATTTCTGAGAGACAGATGGTGGGACTCGCTTGATTGGTTTGAACTGTTTGTGGCAGTTTCCATGTGACTGAATTTTTGTAATTTTTTTCAGAAAAACACATTTGCACCAGAAGTATCTTGCAAAAGACACTGCAAAACCAAGTAGTTGTTACTCTGCCTTTCATTGTTTTTCATTCTACCAAGTAATTAGTGTTGCATTCCTACATTCCTTTTTGGGTTTTGGACTCTTTTTCCTTAAGTGACCTCACAGTTTTCATGAGATTGTCACTTAACTGAAATGGGCACTGTTAGAACCCATCTTACTGGACATGTTCATGGTTCTCAATAGTGTGGTTTAGTTTTGTTCTGTTCTACAGTTCATATTTCTGTAATCTCAACATCACCTGTAATTACTGTTAGTTTTCCTAATGCAGGGAGGAGAGTTATGTTAAAACACATCTCATGGTTTAAATTCTCTATGTAAATTCAGGACTAATTTATGCATATTTAGGTAAATTTCCTGTCTACTGAAAACTATGCTGATACTAATTCTTTGGTGCTGACCAGCTCACAAATTGCCACATAAAATTTACAGTGGTAGAATCACTTCCATTTTTTCCCATTCATAACTGATTTAATCTGTTTAATTGGTGACATGGAACTATAAAAATACAAGTGTCATTTGCTATATTTTTATAGACAAAACTCGCAGGTGATCTTGCGCAGAGCAGAAATACAAATATAAAATACATTGTAGAATTCTGCAGTCTTAAAATTTAAATGCATGCATGTGTAATAAAAAACAAGGGGTTTTTCCTATCTGTATCATGATAACTTTGTTGTCTCCTTCAATCCTGTTAACCATCCTATTGCTCCTAATGATCCTTGTTTCTGACCTCTACTTTCAATTTTGTAGAGGAGTATGAGGTGAAAATTGTAGGTAGGGAAGCAGCATTCTGTGTGTAAAATAGGTCATAATTTTGCTCTTCACTTATGATGAGGGAAGTGAGTAATTCCCATATTCTTTCAGTTCATTTGTTTTCCTTTCATGTGTTTCTGCTCAGAGTTCACTAGGACAAATTTTTGTTCATAGGGCATAGAAAATAAATAAGAAATTGTTATTTTTGTATTCAGGGTAGAAAGCAGGCTTCTGGTAGTTTATTATATGTAGTATACATGCTCCTGATGACTGTTAGTACTCTTTTTCATAAAACTATAGCTGCACTGAATTTCACTGTCAAAATAGATTTATTATGTGAAATGGAATATAAAAGTATTTTTGCAGATATTCATAAGATTTTATATCCAAATGCTTATTGCTAAACAAAACAAAATAAATGAAAAAAAGAAAAGAAAAAAAGAAAAAAGTGAGGGATCAAAGCAAAACTTTGCAATGTCTTTTTGTATTAAATTTTTCCTTGGATAAAGCTGTCATACTGTTGAAGTATTTATTCAAACACATATGCTTCATGAGCACACAGAGAATGGGATCTGAAGGTGGTATAACAATTCTGAGAAAGTGACTGTATGAAGTTTTTTTTCCCTTTTGCTTCACAAGCAAATTGCTTATAAAACTAACAGCTGCTGTTTTGAAGCTAATCTTAGTGAATTGAATGTTCTTAACCATTTCTGCAATCCCACAGTCCTTTATCTTGCCTCTCCTGCTGCTTTCCCACCACCCCTGATCCCATTAGCAAAACTTGAGGCAGCCTCAGCTTTTACCAAAGTGCAGCTTTGGTTTCAGCTGCTTTTCTGCAAGAGGAAGTGAATGTTGCGCTTTTTTCTCTGTGGCATGGTTGTGATAAAGCTGTGGTGTTCTTATCTCTCTTTTAGGTAGTGGCTCTTTATGACTACACAGCGCATCGATCAGATGAGCTAACCATCCATCGCAGTGACATTATCCAAGTGTTATACAAAGATAATGATAACTGGTGGTTTGGCAGCCTAGCAAATGGACAGCAAGGCTATTTTCCAGCTAATTATGTGGCTGGTGAAAGTAAGTTTACTGCTGTCTTCCTGGTATACCGGTGTGGGTTTAACTGATGCACCAAGATTTTACCATGCTGTTCTGCTTATTGTTCTGAAGATAGGAGTTTATGTAGTACACACGTGGCATAATGATGACTTATTGTGGTGCAAAAACTGTATCAAGTTAGCTAATCATTGCACTTGGTTAAGCATTTCAGCTTATGGAATAAATCACCTTATTACTGACTTGATTATCTGTCAGCTGGATTGGTCCCTTGTCTTTTCTAACGCAGAGCCACCTAATTCAGGTCCCAGCTTGGCAGTGTTTTAGGACACATCAGAGCATTTCACAAACACCTTGGACTTTTTCTTAGGCAATTTCCATTAAATCTAGCTTCTGTATAAACTCTTAATTTTCCCCCTGCTCTAATGGAGAATGTTCAGTTCCCAAATATCTGGATTTCAGTATGAAGTTTTAAAAGAACAGTAATGGTTAAATCTGCAAGCAGGCATTGAACTTGATACCAGGTCCTTTTCATTAAAACAGTTTTGATTAAACTGATACAGACAAGCCTAGATGAATTTGAACAAATAATATAGGAATCATCCTATTTAGTCCACTGATGCAAAGATGCTCAGTGTCCTGGCAGTTGTAAATACTCAAGCTTGTGGACACAGCATGTGGCTGCATGCTACAAGAAATTCATTTGCCTTCCTAAACTATCAAACTATAAGTTATACTATATTAGTTATACTATATTAGTATATTTAGAAATTATTTAGAAATATTTTAACCCAACATTTCTCAAGATGGTTTCTCCCATTTTTTAGTTCCTCCCTATTTCTTTGAAGGGAAATCTAGTATTTAAGCCTCTTTCCTAAAAAACACTTCCACATAACACTGTGCTCAATTGATGAGGTTAATTAAAGTTAGATTTACTATGCCCTTCCATATTGTCCTGTCCTTGTACATCCTGTGCATTTTGCCCTGCCTTTCCTCCTTGCAATGTAACCCCGAGAGAAGTCTGAAGGAGGAGTCTTCAGTGAGAGCCTTAAAGAAATGTTCTGAAAAACAACAACAAAAAACAACCTAAGTAAACTTTTTGAGGCAGTTGTCCAACTGTGGAAAAAAAAATCTCTGTTAAATAATTTATTATTGCAGTTGATGATCACTTTATTGAATCAAAAACAATGTGTAAGATTTGTTAAGTATCAGCTGCTTCCTAATGTATGGACTTTGTTCTTAGGTAAATGTTTGAATGCTTTTGTACAATAACCAACATATAAATCACATTTAAATCTAAACTTGCTAGTATAAATAAAGGTTTATATGAGAAATTTTCATAAATTCTCAAACAACATTTGCCTTCAAACGTTTTTCACCTGTTTTTGTTCATATCCTGTTTTTGGCTAGATTGTAATATCATGGTGGTTCACAAATTCTTTCATAGTCTAATAATGGCGAATTATGGTTCCTCTTTTCAGAAGAATATGAAGAACAATCTTCAGGATTAATACCAGATTCTGCTTCTCTCCTACCAGAAGGACCGACAGAAACAGAGGAAGGTTCTCTGACACTAGCTAAGGTAATAATTTGAGAAGGAAGGATTCTGTAAGTAGTGGTAGGTTGTCTTTTGTGTGCCACATGGACTGTGTTAATTTTTGATTTTTATGTAAAGAATTCTTATGTGTACATCTCATTCCAGGCAAGCAGGTGTATATAAATATTTATCTTTTGCAGAATTGGTTGCTCCATGATGCGGCAATTAAATATCCTGCTTACTTCCACCATTGTAATGGGTGGCAAATCCCCCATTAACTCCACGTTTACACAAGTTATGTGTGTGTAAGCATTCCTGTTTCTGTGATTTTTGTCAGTCAGAATATACAGTATGTAGAGAAGAACAAAGAAACAAGACCCTGTTTTTAGTCTAAGAAAAAACAGACATTTGATTTTTATGGACTGGGGTTTTTTTCCCCTGAATTTTAGAGATTCTGCTATATGCAAAGCAGGCCAATTGACTCTCACTTCTCCAGGGGACTAGAAACTTTACATGTTTATGTTCCCCTTCTGTGAAGTAAGATTGATGATTGTCTTAAAATATGGGATCTCTTCTAGAAAAAAAAAAAAAAAGTAATAAAAATTAGTTCAACAACTGTTAGAATTTAAGAAATTTTTATTTCAGAATGTTTGTATCCTTAATAAGTGTACTTTCCACAACTGTTCATTTACTGAAATTGTACTAAGACAACTACTTTTAAAATGTTGTTCAAATTTCTTTCAGATTATTTGACTTTTCCATGTACTTTCCTAAAATTTAATCTAATATTTTGTGTCTGATTTGGAAGACTCTAAGCATAATCTGTGTTGCTTAGTTACAACTTTTCAGGGATTCTTCTCAGGTGATTCATCTAATCTTTGCTCCATAGTGTATACTATCATAGAATTATTTAGGCTGGAAAAGACATTGCAGTATTCAAGGTAAAAACATTCAAGACTATTTCTATTGACCTTTTTTGTGCTGCTTCTGTTTTTAGTAGGTGAATATAGAGAGGTAGCATTTAATAAATTACTGAGTACAGATTACTCATTTGGTAATCTTGTTGAAGCCAGCTGTCTTCTTGAAGCCAACTGTTATAAATCGAGTTACTAAGTGTTTTGTTCCTAACTATACTTGAAAAATGGAATTAATCACTACACTGAGTAGTAGTAATTAATCTGAAGTATCCTTTACCTCTTTGTAGCTGAGAAATTCCTAGCCAAACCATTGTCCAGGAAAGACAAGGGTGCACTACTTCCAGATACTTCTGTAAAGACAGACTAGAATAAATGTAGGAAAAATTACATTACTGAAGATTGGTTTAATTTATTGTCTACATGGCTAGGGGCAAGGAGGATGTTGTTGTAATCACCCAGTTTCACTCATACCTGGATTAGAAGAGAGAAGCACTGAGATACCAGTTGTTATTAGACTTGGTTATTGTTACCCATATATTTTTTAGTGTTTTAATCTGGTAGGAATCTAGTCAATTTACTATATCACAATGCTTTCATGTACACCAACTATTATTACTAACACTTGCAACCCATATGTTTTATTCAGCTTTGTGAGAAGCAACATTTGATTCATTTTGTTTGCCTAGAATTTCTCAAGTGTCTATGGTTGACATATTTTTCTAGCACTAGTTTTTGTATTACTAGTAGTACTTGTTTTAGTAACACACAGTTTTAATAATATGTAATTAAAATGTTCTTTACTTGAATTCTGCTTGTACCTTGAGTTAAATTAACTACATATTTAATAACTAGTTGGAGTTTTGTAGTAATCTACAGTAGTACTACTACTGTAGTACCTACAGACATAAGAAAGACATAATGAATCAAATGTACAGTAACAGTCCAAAACCAAGCAAATACATTGCTTATCATCTTGCACAACAGCCAAGGGCAGTACAAAATTGTACAGAGTCTAGAGGAAAGTTATGGAACAGGTCCTGGAAAAGAATTGCATAAGGGGATATATGAGATTAAATGAGCAAAGAATGAGCACTGGAGAGACAATACAAAATAGTACCTGGTGTGAAGTCAATGCACTCTTCTTTCTTTTACTTTTCTTTCCTTCTGCTGTTAAACAAGATCTGTGAGCATTAAGCTGGAGTGGAACACATCTACTATCAGTAGAAGGCAATTTTTGTTTGTGCCATGCTTAGTTACCTTGGTGAACTCAGCTACTACAAGACACTCTTCAATGTGTGTACTTAGGGATTAATTGCTTTAATAACACGTTTTAGGCTGAGGCAATGGCTGAGATTTTAAAAGCATCAGAATGACTGGGAAACACAATGTGGAGGATTATTTTTAATTTCAAGTCACATCAGCACCGTATAAACCATCAAGAAGAGAGTGAGTTGAACCAAATGATGAATCAAATCTCTGTAAGACTTAGGATGCATTGAAGTATAATAGGTTTACAAAAGCTGCAGAGTTCTATGTAGAAGAAACAATTTGTCATTCAGCTGCTTGCCAGAATGAATGAAAGCTGTACAGGGTTTTGGCTTTAGGCAATACTAGAGACTTCCGAGACAAAACTGCTAAGATGACCACTGAAGGGGCTCATCGGTTATGGCAGTTCCTGTCTTGCAGCAGTGACACAGCAGCTTTTCTTCCTATTCCTTTCATTTTTTTTCAGTACAAAACCTGATGAAGGGAAATGCTAATTTCCTTTATATGGGAAATAAGTAAAACTATTACTTTGTAAAATCCTGTGGTTTTTTTGGTTTTTTGGTGTTTTGTTGGGGTTTTTTTTTGCTTTGGAAGAAAAGCTTTTATTTTTTAATCCAAAAATATTTATTGAGTAAATAAATAAGTTGTTACTTTAGTTGACACGAGCAGGAAAATATAAATGAATATTTTAGTTATTTGTTTTTTGGATGCAAGCATATTTTCCCAAATATTTAGTTATACCTAGGTCTGCTATAACTGTTATTCTTTCTGGGGTTTTTGGAGGATTAGTCAAATGTTTAGCATTGTTGAGACTTCAAAACTGTTGCTGTGAAAGTCATCCTAGTAATTACTTGTGAGATTTTGCTACTGTTCAAGATTAAATAAGGCACTTTAAATGCTGACTATGGTCTTAATTACTGTGAATACCAGATAGTCTAATTAAGAATTGTTTTCCAACTGCAGATATTACACATGCATATCTAGCTAATCGTCAGAGCTTTATGAGTGAATAAAATGGAATTATTAACATTAGAAGAGGGCGTAATACTTAAGATCCAATATTAATCTTTGCAAATAATTTTTTGAAAAGCTTTAGTTCAAAGAACTTTCTTTCAAAATACTTTCTGCCATCAGTTTTGCATTCATAACATAGTAATTTTATGCAAACCTTGTTTTCCTGCCTTATGAGTTACTTAACTCCTGAGCCACAAAATTAGGTCATAATCATCTAAAATTACAACATGCATGTAAACTGCCAATAGAAATTTCATGGAGTGAAGTTCTCACTGCACTGGTGAAGAATTCCAAGAAATAGAGATGGATTTATCATCTGGCTGCTGCAGTTGATGTGTTGTTTTCAGGTTCCGTAAGATGAAGGTGGAAGGGACAGGAATTCAGATAGGGTTCTACTAGAAACTAGAATGTGGGTTTTGCAAAATTTTGGCTGATCAAAAATGTTTCAAGGTTTATAGAGTGTCTTTTTTTTCATTTTTCTGTAAATTTTCTACTGGCTATAAGATCTGATGGACATGTTTTATAATTCAATGGTCTGCCACTCACCACATGAAATACATGTAACTGGATTCTGAATATTAAATATGCAATGCCATGTTACATGAGAATACTAGGAAGTAGTAATAGACAAAACAATACATTTAAAACTTCCATTAAAAGTGTAGGAAGGTATTCTTTCTGGTATATTTATCTTTGGAAAATGATGCCAAGATGTAAAATAGAAAAAAAGAAAAGGCTTACTGGCAAGAACCACATTATTATTGCACAATTTGAATAATCTACCCAAAGGTCATCAAAACTTGATTCCATGTATATTTAAACAAAGTTAGGGATTATCACTGTTCACATAAATAATTCATGGTCTCACTCTTCTTCCCCTAGAGGAGGTTGTTGTCAGGCTTCGTGAATACTTAGCCCAGTGTGTCTGAAACTAACCTGCCAAGCAATTGATGCTTTTTCCCTGGGCTTGAGCTATTTACATGTGGGTGATTCTGTGGGCTTAAAACTTATTTATTGAATCTAAAAAATTAAAAAGCATGGATAGCTTGTTCCATATTTCAAAAATAATGGCTAGTAATTTTTCTATTAGTTTCATCAAAAGCTTTTATTTTATTGTTTGTACTGTTTCTATTTTCTCCATTCTCCAACCTTTCGTCGCGTTACTGGGGGACACTTCAGAGACTGATTATCTTTTAGGAGGAGGAGGGGGAAATAGGAAGATGTGATTATGCTGATGAGGGAAACACTAAGAATTAGTGAAACTCTTGCAGTGAATAGAGCTGAAGACTTTTGACACATCATGAAGTGTGTTCATTTTCAAGGTTCAGAGAGATAGCACATACGAAAAAAAGTGTTTTTCAATTGAAGTAGAATGTATTATAGTTTAGTTCATAATTCTGGGCTGCATTCCTAGCTAGTATGATTACAGGTCTCTCTTTCTGAAGGTATTGACATCTAGGCTGAAAGAAACAATGCTTTTCTAGAGTCAATCTGCAAAGCTACTGTGTAGTCTTCCACATAAATTGTTAAATAGCATTATAAAATAGATATATCTTTACAAATTCTACTTTTGAAGTAGTAATGACTTTGATTATTCTTTAAGAAATCATTCATCTAAAGGAAGTGTTACTATGGCACCATTTATGAGGAATGGGCCATTTTTCTTAATCTTTACCCAACATTAACGTATTTTAGCTTTTGAGTTCTTTAGTTTTCTATTTCTTGGTACTCTGTTTTTCCTTTAAAATGCAGTTTGTACTGCTCAAGATAAAGTCATAGAATGTGAAGGGGTTGGAATGGACCTTAAAGGTCATCTAGTCCCAACTCCCTCTGTCATGGGCAGAGATACCTCCCACTTGACCAGGTTGCTCAAGGCTTTATCTGACCTGGCTTTGAACACTGGCAGAGTTGGGGCATCCACAGCTTCCTTGGGCAACCTGTTTCAGTGTTTCTCCTCCCTCACAGTAAAAAATTTCCTCTTAATATGTAACCTAAATTTCCCCTCTCTCTGTTTGTACCATTGTTCCTTGTCCTGTCATTACAGGAAGGTAATGTTGTAGGAATGGTACTGACCAATTCAGTGCCCCCACCGAGGCTCTCCCAATCCACACATCATTCACTTGCTCCTGCTTCCTACCTTCTTTCCACTGCACTAGGATGAGGTTGAGAATTGGAGGCACAAAAGGTGAACATCCTGGGCTGTGATAAGAAAAATTTACCGTAAACAGCAATGAGATAAGGAAATGAACAGTAACATCAGCAGTGTTAATGAAAAAAGTGCGCAAAAGAGAGAGTGATTCACATCCAAAGATGCTCTCTGTGGAGCCTGCTGCAATAAATTAATAACTTGATGGCTTCCCCACATCAAGTTTCTGACTGGAAGAAATCCTTCTCCGAGAGAATCCTTTTTCCCCCACCCCTGGCAATGATGTATCACATACAATGATGTATCACATCTGGGTCCTGGCTGTGCCTCTCCCAGCTATTGGACAAAATTTAACCCTGCCCTGGCTGAAATCAGGACACTGAAAAAGAGTCCCTCTCCAGCTTCTCTGTAGGCCCCTGTCAGATACTGAAAGGTTGTGAGGTCTCCACACAACCTTCTCTTCCCCAGGCTGAACAGCCCAAACTTTCTTAGCCTGTCTTTGTAGGGATGGTGCTCCAGTCCTCTAATCAACTTCATGACCTTTCTCTGGACTTTAACAGTTCCATGTCCAGAACTGGGCACAGCACTGCAGGTGGGGTCTCACAAGAGCAGAGCAGAGGTGCTGAATCACCTCCTATGACCTGCTGGCCACACTCCTTTGGATACAGCCTGGGATTTGTTTGGCCTTCTGGGCTATGAGCACACATGGCTGGCTCATGTTGACTTTGTCACCAGCCATTACCCCCAAATCCTTCTCCACAAGGCTGCACTCAGTCACTTCTCTGCCCAGCCCGTAGGTGTGTCTGGGATTGCCACAACCCAGGTATAGGGCTTTGTACTTTACTTCATTGAACTTCATGATGTTTGCATAGACCCAGCTCTCAAGCTTCTCGAGGTCCCTCTGGCATCCCTTCCCTCCAGAGTGTCAGCTGCACATGCAAGTTGAATTACTCTCTCTCAAGCATTTGTGGTGCTACTTTATTTGTAAGCTGGTAGCTACATGTTCTGTCTCAAAAAATATTTATGCCTATGTCTATAGTATTACTTGAGTCATTGAAAGAGAAGGTATCTGGTTTATAAGCAAATTAATATCTGTTTTATTGAAATTGCATGCATAGACATTTACTGTAGGTGACCAGTCTGTTTAAACATAGGAAGAATCAGGCTAAGCCACTGAGCTGGTCAAGCAGAACCAAAAATGCTGTTGACTAACACATATTATCTCAGGAGCAAGTTAACTTCTCTCTTCCCCATTTTTCTCCTTGGGTCCTCATAACCTCTTTCTGAAGAGAATTGAACTTTTTTTTATGCAAATGTTAATGCAAAGCTGTGATCCCATATAAATTCCCAGAGGCCAAATTGTCAAGACTGAAAACAGGTGTTCTAAGCCATACTGCTTCAATCTAAAGTATCTTGTCTCCACTCTTCCTCCTCCTCCTTTTGTTGAGCCTTAAAAATGCACATAGTGGATTTGATTTCTGAAATGCAGTATTTGCTGGTGTTCAGCCATGACTACAGTTTATACCCTTTTATGCAAAAGAGAGAAATTCATGCCAATGTCTGTCTTGTATACAGAGCCATGGTTCTGCTAGATTCTCACAACTAATCTAATACGGCTAGATATAAGAGCCAGAATATGGTCAGTCTGATTTAGATAGGCTTGTTCTTTAAAAACCCTAAAGAGCAGAAAAAACAATTGTAAGTTAATTGCATTTTAAATAGGAATATCATGGCAAAAGAAATAAATGCAATTCTGCTAGTGAAGGTCTCTGCCAGTTGTTCATTTAATGGGGAAATGTGTGGATGGGTGCAGAATAGCAGGGAAGAAAATGATGAGTGAGGTGTGGTGTTGCATTTCTCCCAAACTTGACTTGTTAGAACAGTTTTGACAGCAGGCATTGGCATAGTTTTGGGTAGTTAAATACATGGCTGTGAATCTTTTATCCATGGACTGCGTAATAGAAAACAAAATACAGACTTAGTACTGAGTGTAGTGTCCTAAAGACGAGTCTGAAAAGGCACAGAGACATGTTCATTCTTGCCATCTGTGATCCAATGAGTTTTTAATTAGATGAAGTTCTGTAGAAACAGCTTCTATGAGAGTTCCTCTGTAGGTTATAGAGCAAACTCATTTACTGTCATGGCTTGAATCATCTGAATAGATTTCCTGCAGCACTCCATTCTGTCCATCTACCTACTAGTGTGCTAGAGGACCTCTGCAGACCATCAGTATTAAGGACAGCTCTGCACAGCCTAGAGGAAAGTACTACCAAAAACATAGATTTGGGATGAGATGATGTCCTTAGTATTTCCTTTAGATGCCCTCTGCTCTAGGTTCTTTTAGAAAGTGTGTTCTGAAATACCTGATTGCACATACTATTTGCACAGGAAGGGTTTAGTGCTTGATTTACTGCTGTGGATTCTATAGCAGGAATCAGGAACTTGATATGCTTTTGTGTATTTTGCCTTTATTTATATTGCCTTGGTTGCTTATTATGTGGCAGCAAGAGAGAATGTTAAATATAAAACAAAAGAGCTGTAAAGCAGGCAAGCCATTTAGAAAAGGAGAATATGTACTTTATTACAGCTTTCATTTATATGATCATAAAGCAAAAACCTTTAGAGAACCTTGAGAAAAATCCAAGCTTCTACAGTTGACATGGACTAATGTTCTCTTATTCTGGTGGGCTATATTTCACAAACTGGGAGAAAATTAGATCATGGCAACAAAATTGAACACCCATTAGTGGCGCTGTACAAATGAGCTAATTTTTTGTACTGTATTCAGTATTTGTTCTTGTGAACAGAAAAATATACATAAGTATCTGAAATGTTAGAGTGTTTTTCTTTAAAGCAAGCACTGCCCTAATAATGCTATATGAATATTTGGGCTCTGCAATCTGGAGGAGTGTCATGGCTCATACCATGCCTGTTCCAGCACCAGCTTTACTGCATCTTAGTACAGAGGCAGTGATGATAGTGCAGAGCTGTTTGGAGCTTCCTGGGAGATCTGCCCATGCATAACAAGTGGTCGAGAAGTTTAGGAATGAACAAAGATGAGCTCAACAGCCTCCTCAGTTCCCCCATACTGCAGCCTTCCCTGGCTTGCTCCTTACATTGATGTATCCTTAGTGAGTTCCCAATATGTATTACCATACCTCCTTTGCCAAATATCTCCTGCATGTTTTGCCAGCCTCCACTTCTTCCTCCTGATGCTTCATCCCCTTGCTTCACCAGCTCCTGCACTGCCTACTTGCATTTGCCACTGGTCCCTCGTTTCTTCAGTACTGCTGCTTCTTACATCACTAGGTTGGGAAAAGGTAAAGGAGTAGACTGAGGGATAGAAAAGTGTGTAGGACAGACAAAAGGAGGTGGTGGCAGTTCCTACCTAGTCTGCTTCAAAAAGATCTAGTATCTAGGTCCTTCTTTGTAACGTGCTTGAAAGTTTGTAGGAATGAAGTAAGAAAGCTGTTATAAACAATATTGTGAGTGTTGGGTGTCTGTCTCCACAGACCTAGGAATTCTCATGAGTTGCCATGTGAGATGAACAGCTATTCAAATGTCTCCAATTGTGTGCTCTGCTTTCCTTGGTACTCATACTAAAAAGCTGTGCTTTAATATATGAAAGGTTATGTGATGATTTCTTTTTAAAATATCATAAGAACTTTCAGTTAAGCAGCTTAATTTAGGGGATACTTTAATATTTTATCTGTAAAACAAGGATAATTTTCTGTGTTTAGGTGTCTGAGAGTGTAAAATATCTTGTCTGTTTTTTATGAGGTCGGTCTTCTGTAGTAGCACTTTAGTGAATTCTACTCTGCCATTCTTTGAGATGATTCATATTTGATTATAGTATTATTCCAGTGAGAAGATTCTGTAATATTTACTCAAAAAGGTGGGTAAAAATGGTTCAACATCATTCATACAGGATTTTCTGAGAAAGATTTTGTTTTGACTGCAAGCAGAGTGAATTCATGATTGTGTATGGCAAGGAACCACAAGGTTATAAATGCTGAAGGAAGTATTAATTACTTGGAGCCATTCCCTTTACAACACTCCCTTGTATTTTCATATCAGTGGTATTGTATTTCCTTCTTTTGTGTTTACTTTTACCATTGACTTAGTCTCAAGTTTATTACTGTATTAACAAGGATTTTCTGTGTGAAGTAGATGATTTTTCTTCCTAGCCCTGCCAGTGCTACATTATTGTATTCTAATAGGCTGACTTTTGTCTAAACTAATCCAGCAATCTTGTGTTTTTACAGCAGACTAATTCTAATGACTAATATTTGAACATAGTTGTTGTGGGCAGTGTAAATGTATGAATTCAGTAAGTCAGTGGGAGCTTGACCTTGTTTATTCTAAGTCAGCAGAAAAATAATGTTAAACTAATAAAATAACCTGTCCCTGAAGATTCAGGAAGGACATTCACATTTCCTTATGGGAATTCTTTCATCAAGTTTGAGATCTGTTAGAATTAGGTTTGTTTGTAGAGGGAGCAAGTTGTACAGAGACCCTCTAATTACTATGGAAATGAGAGAATTTACTTTTCCAGATTTGGGAAATCCTTTTAGCTCTGATTTACAAAGTAACCTGGAGTTATTTGAACTGCTCTTGAATGACACTTGCAGGCTTAAAAAAGACAGGTTTTTCTTGTGAAAACTATGCAATAAGAAGGCTTTATAGCGTTCTGCTTTTTCACTTGTAGTAGCACAAATAGCAATTCTTTAAAAATAATGTATATTTTAAGCTGTCTTCAAGCAGATTCATAGCCTCTTGTTTCTACACATACCTGAAAACTGTCTTTTATTTGCAAGTAGCTTTTTTATTTTTTAAGCAGGGTACTGTTTCCTTGTTTGTAACCACATAGGAGTTAACATTTTATGGCTGATAGACATTCTTTTTCAAACGAGGTATATTCTCTCCTTATTCAGGAAGCTGGTGGGTTTTCTATGCACATGTGTTGGCCCTGTTGTCTATCATCTTTTTACCTTCCTGCTTTTTTTGTTTCTTTTACAGATGTCACCAGTCACCAGTAAGTCAGGGGACCTGAAATTTATCTCCAAACATGACACAGATAGTGACTCACCTGCAACACAGTAAGCAAGCTTAAAACAATTTGCAGTGTTACTCCTGCAACTGCTGTTTGAAAACTGTGAGAAATGTTGGAAGGGTTATTTTTTTTTTCAAGTAAAACAAGAAGTTAGCTTTAGGGTGTTCAGTGAGAGACTTCTTCACACCCAAAATGTGAAAGTAACAGTTCATATACATATGCACATCCCCAGAAGAGCAAGGACTACAATGTACATGACAGTCAAAATTCAGGGATATGTGGTTGCTCACTGGCATTCCTTAGTTATGTATGAGGATTTATTGCTGCTGACTGAAAACTATTTTTCCACCTTCTGAAAGTTAATTAATGTAAATTCCAAAAGGTTTTCACATTCTAAGAAGATGCCAGCAGCACCTTTGGTGGTGGCACTTGCATTTCTTAAAAATCATAGCTCTCTGATGCATGGAAGTTGTAATCAGACAAGATATCAGCATTTTGAACAGGAGCTCCCACAATATCTTTAACTTTTGCAACCATTTTTGCTTCAAAAATTGATATCTGAAAATACTTCCCATGTTTGCCATTGCATCTGTCACCTAACCAAAGTTATTTCACTGATCATTTTCCAGACTGGTTCCCTCCTCATATAAATAGTTTGTACATTACGCTGTAGATGCAGATACATACCTCATTTTAACCTGCCTTTAAATCTGAAATTTTGCGTCTCCAGCTGTATCTAGATTTGAAAATAAATTGTGAGTGGAAAGTTTAACCCTCAAGTGTGATGAGGAGTGAGCTGTACAACTATGCATTGGCAAAATTCAGTGTTGAATTTTGGACACAACTATTCTAGCTGTACATATTATATATATGTGTATATATATATATATATGCATATTATATATGTACAAATTAAGGAAGGAAATGCCTTGAAAGCACAGTTGCTGTGACGGTTGACATAGTCCGTTAGAAGTCAGTATCAAAAATTTGGGATGACTCAACTCCCATTGGTAGGACTTCAGGAAACAATTATTTTGAGTGATTTTTCCAGGGCATCCACTGAAAAATGTGGGATCGCAGATTTAAAATGTGAAATCACAAATAATTTAAGAAAATTCAAGAATTTTGATTCATACCAAATACACATGTTCATTTTAATGGAAACTAGGGCTAACCTGAGCAAATGTCACACTGGAGGAACAGAGCCCAAAAATCACTTCAGTTACATTTTAAAAAGGTAAGAGATGTCATCTACATGCAGTCACTGGAATGTGCTCCCTCATCCTGAGGTGTAGGTAGCAGGAGCATCGTGGACGTTCCAGCCTGCATTCATTCATGCTTCGTGTCATAACTCTTCAGCAGTGACCAAATGTACCAGGTTTTTTTTCAGAAAAGACTGCAAGCTGTTGCCTTATTTTGAGAGCTAGGAAAGAATCCTCTGGCACTGCTGATGTCACTAGTTTGAAAAACTGTCAGTATTTCTGTTTATAGGTATTTATACAGCACACATCAGATAATAAAATAGCTGAGAAACAGGGCTGCCTTTTTTTCCTGAAAACTCTCACTTTACTTTACCGAAAACATGACATGCCAGGACTCTGGTTTTCTTGCTCACTGCAGTCAATGTGTCTTGAAATATCCTTAAAAATTTACTTACATGCAAGTGTTGCCGTCTTAACTGGAAAAGGTTTGTATTTCAGTATCTAACAGCAATATCAACATGACTTGAGATCCAGTCCAATCTGTACTTATAGTTGCTCCACCTAAAACATGCTGTTACTTTCCTGTTTTCTATGAAAATGCACTGAATATTCATGTCACGTTGATGTATATGACATGAAATTTATTTACTGCATTATTCCTAAGAATTAAGAGTTTGCCAAGTACACACTTCCAGTATGGAGAAGTGAAACTTTAACACCTGCACAACTCACTAAGCCAAATGAATGATGGCTGGTTTGCTAATTAGAGCTACAGCCACAATACCTGCTGTAAAAGAACATGAATGGCAAGTTCCTTATGAAATGTATATTTTTTGAGAACTTCTGGGTGGAAAATACTGTTTTGCAATAGGAAAACAAATTTTATACAAGATGGTAGTAGACTTTTATCTTAGCCAAGCAGTTGACGTGTCTTCTGCAGATTCTAGAAGAAACAGAGAAATTATGTTGATTAATTTTAATCTAAGTTTTGATACATCATCACATCTGATGTTCAAATAATAAAAAGATGAAAGCTTCTTCTAAAAATTAGAGTAGCTTTATGTTGGAAATTGTGTAGTAGTCTTACCCTTTGAATATTAATGATCAGCTCCTACTTGTCAGCACAGCCAATATGTCCTTAGGTTTGTTCCCATTTTACGGTTTTCTTGAGCTGCACTAGGTAGTGCTCTGCAGAAATTTACACAAGACCCAGCTGAACACTGGGTTTGGTACATTGGTACTTATAACACTGAATAATTATGACTTTGTACCCTAATTTCCTCATGCAGCAATACTCCTCAAATTGTTCTAGGAATCCTAACACAGAGAGTCTTAGACTCCCAAACCTTTTCCTTAGGATGTTCCAGTACTAGAGCTGCAGCAATCCCCATATTCATAAGTATACAGTTTAGCCTAAAAAACAGTTCCAACTACAGGCAGATATTCATCAGTTCATTAGCAAGGCTAATGTGTAAGCATTTTCATCTATAAAATCTGATTAAATTAGGACAGTGTCATCAGCAGTGTAACTTGTAACACCATTTTTGTGGAAAAGACACACATTACATTCTTCAGTCTTGATTTATCCATTTGCTTATGTGTTTCAGCAGCATTAAACAGTTCAGGTCATAAGCCAAGACCCTTTTGTGCTAGGCACAAAGCAAATTTTGAGCCAAGGCAATACCTTCCTTGGTAAGGTTAGAGTTGAAGTATTGTTACATATTTATAATTAAATAAAGTTACATTTTCTGTCAAGAGTGGGAATTCATGGTAGACGTGGTGTAACATCTGCAAAATCTTTGCCATTATGTGCAAGACCAGTTAGAGGCATCAGCTGGGATACAGGAGCTTGGCTGGTCCTTTTGGCACTGTAAGCATAAATAGACATTAGAGTGATTTCTGACTCTGCCCTCATTCAGGTAAATTAAAATGGAAAAACTAATCTTACATACTTTGACTGCCTGTCTCATTCTTGTTGCATAAATAAACCAGGAATCTCTCCTTAATTGTAAACATTTTAGTGTCTGAGCTTAGGAAAATGAAAAAAAAACCCAATTGCTTTTATGAGAGGAGGAGACTGGAAATTTGTAATTTTTAATTACATCTGTCGTCTATTGATCAAGACAAACTGATTTTTAAGATCATGAGCTGTTCTTTTCAAAGCAATGCTATGATAAAAAGTAGACTAGTGGAGTGGTCTCATATTTTGTCTTCATGGTTTTTCTGTCTTTGTTCTGCTGTGGAACAGTAGTTTTTGTAGTTGTTTCAGCATTGTGCTCAAGAGGACAGGCAGACAATTGCTCTAACACATCAGCTGTAGGTGGAAAAAGCTCTAAATTTGGGCTAACTTTGTGTTTCTTTTACTCTTTTTATATCCACCTTCCTCTAGAGGTACAAAGAAAAAGAAGAAAAGAATACAAAGGAATGAGAGAGAAAATCAGCACAACTTAATGAGTGTCGATACTCCTCTGTCATCAGTTACAACTAATGGTGTTGAAAACGAACCTACATCCCGTGGGGTGGAATTGAGGAAGAAGAAGAAAAAGGCAGTGAGAGGCTCAAACTTAAGCACAAATGGAAGGACAAATATTGCCTTTGAGCCCGAGTGCCATGACGCAGAGGCATAATTTATTTCTGAATACTGGGGCAATGTTCATTACATGCGTTGAAGGCTGCAATTATGATCTCTCTTCTAGGATTAACAACAAACAAAGAAATTAAAATACTTAAATATGCAAAATGGTACCAGTTGTGACTTATCAATGGTGCAAACCTGTTTTGGATGACTTTTGCCCTGGGTTCCTTGAAATCAACAGAAGGTGGAGGTTCAGCTCCTCACTGGACTGGAAAAAAAACCTGAAACTGTCAAATACAATGTTTCCTAATTTGCTATCTGACTAAACCGTCTCTTAGGCATTTATGTAGGCTGTAGATCAATCCATTGGGAGCAAAGAATCAAGTGAAAAAGTGTGATCTAGAGCAAAACAAGCCCAACCACTATGTAAGTTATTAAATTTGCATTTTAAAGTGTGCTATAAGTAAAATAGAAGAGTATTCAGAATGGTGAAATACCAAAGGAGTGTTGACATTAAGGTCTACCTGAAAACACAAGCTTTCAAAAAATATTTTCCTGACATCAAATATCTGTTTGGACTGCATTTTGCAGCTATGAAGGGAACTGTGGAGTAACTACCTATGCAACTATGTCTTCAGTAGGACTACTTGTTCTTATCAAAATAAATTAGTGTTGCAAATTCCAGGCAGTTGTATTTTTCAAATGAGGTGTACTGCACATAGTAAAGATTCATTGCAGTTTTGTCAGAGTTCCTGGCTGCTTTGGCAGCAGTCTTGCCAAATATACTTTCTTTTGTCTGAATGAAATATTTCATGTCCAGCCGTGCTGTTTGTTTTACTTGTAGTCCTTATTCACTTATAAGCGTCATTAATCTATTTTTTTACTGGAGTATTATTCTGTGAACTTTTATTAATGACTTCACTAATTATCTATGGTGTTAAATAATTTATATTTTATATTAAACAAAACACTTTCTATCAGTTAGTATTGGTACTTTTTTTGGCTGATGATGTCCAGTTTATTTTTACTCTGCTAGGAAATTCTTTCTCCTCCCCCTCTGAAGCAATAAATAACATAAAATTAGAAAGCCCTTATTTAGTAGACAGGACACTTGATTCCATTAAAAAAAGAAGTGAAAATAACAATGGTGGGCACTGATGTGTGAAATGCACCCAGATGCAGAAGACTAGTTGCTGTAGATTGTAATATCTTCCTTTCACATGTTTTGAAGCCAGAAAAATCTGTAAACTTTTTTCTTTCAAGTAAAGCACAGCAGCAAATCATCTCTTTTCACCCCACTGGTAGCTGTTATTTGCCAGCAGTCCTAACTTTGCTCTGCCTGGAGTGTGTGCATGGAGCCCTGCCCTAAATGGGGCTTGCATATGTGTACTGGAAACTTAGTAATGTCTCTTTTCCCAGTCAGAGGTGGTGTAAAATTATCTCAGTCCTGGGGCTGCCTGATTCTGTCAATACTCCCCACCTCTAGTGTCCCTGCAGTGTGTTTCAGCTCATCATTCTCTGTGACATGTGGCATTTAGAAATTTTATAAAGGGGAAAAATCTCGACATCTTAACATTTCTTAAAATGTCCTGGGTCACATTTAAAACAAGGGCAGAGTGTGACATCAGGCTCCACGTCAGGGAGAGCTGAGCAGTAGCCAAGATCTGGGAGCTCATTGGAAAGCATTGTAAAATGTTAATTTGCCATTGTCGACACTGAAGACAGAAATAACACTTCAGATAAACACCACAGAGAGATGGAAGTTCTAATCAAAGGCACAGCACCTCCTTTCATGCTTGCGAACTAGGGCTCCAATTATGTTCACTGCTCTGAAGCTGAATAGAGCTGCTTTGCCACACTTTCCAAATTGAGAGGAGAGGCAGCAGTAGTGTCTTCCAAGGCACAGTTCCAAATAACAATTAAGCAGAAGGAATCAGATAAGAGCCAAACATGAAAATGCAGGAGTTGAAAATAAACTTTTCATAATGTTTTCTTGTAATTGCAATAGCTTTTGTTTTGCTTCTGTAATTTTTTTTCCCTACCACAAGGTTGGTTAGAGACTTCTTTTCCTTTATGCACAGTGTCACTGTGGTGCTAGTTTTCTGAACAGAAAAGGAACAAAAATATCTGAAATTTAAAAAAGTCCATCACCCTTCAGTATTAAAATTAGAGCCTTCACCCTAAAATCTCTTTAGCAAATTATGAGCGTGGCACAATGTCAAAGATAGTTTTTACCTTTTATTCAGAATTACGGCTGATACATTCATTTTTAGAAGAACTGGTTTTCAGTATTAGTAGAGTCTATTCTACAGGCATTGCTGTTGCGGTTTTAAATTTACAAAAAAGGATAAAACTTTTAAACACTTTAGATTAGTGTAATGGTTTAAAAAGAAGGTTTTAATTTAAAAACTTTATATATTGCGTCTTGTTTCTATGTTGATGCAATCTACATATTTTCTAAAATCACTTTACAGTGAATTATCCTGATGAATATCGTGTACATTTTGCTGAATATTTTCTAAGTACTTAGAGGACTTAAATTTCAGTGGAAGAAAAGAATTCCAGAAGGATCCAGATTGCCTACTGAAAATTTTTCCTCTCTTAAATGAAGCATTGTGATTGTCCTGCAAAATTGCTCCCTGAGCTACAATGTGTGAATTAAAATGCAAGAGTTATGAAGGTCTCTGTGAGACTTCCTTAGAGGGAGAAATGAGTTCATTGCTGGAATAAACCAGATAAAATGTTGTTTTAAAAAGTGGGAATATTAGATATTTATAGCTGCCTGGCGATAGCAGAATTGTGGGTCTTTCATTGTTCTGGTGTTTGTAGGTTTTGTGTGTGTGGTTACACCATAGAGTTGCTATTATGTTTTTATGATAGGGCAGAGATATCGAGAACTGTGTGTAAATCAGCAACGCAGAAGAAAATGTGTGGCCGTGTTTTTCCTGTGCTTCCCAATAGCCATCAAATTGCATTTAGTTTTTTCCTTAAAATAATTTGAGGAACAGACATCATAAAACATAATAAGTGTATTTGTAGCATCACTTAATTCAGAAGGCAGTAGGAGATGGATCACAGTCAAACAAGGGCTAATGAGAACACAGAGGAACATGACAACCGAAAGTCTCTGTTGACTAGTGAACTAAATCTGCCGGCTGGACGCAATTGTCTGACGGAGAATTGAATGTCAGGATCATTTAGGGTTAACAATAGCCCATTGCAAGCAAAAGCAGACAGCTATGAAAAATAGCCGGCATGGTAGTCATTCTGCGGGGACCGTGGATGCAAACTTGATAATGAGGCACTTCATTCACTACATCCTTCTGCTCTAATTACTCAGGTGAATAGGAAATACTTCGTTTAAGGCGGGAACAGGCTAGAGCAAAAACACTTGTTTGGTAAACACAAAGAGTGATGGGTTTTTTTAATGATCCTTTTCCAGCACGTATGAAATTAGTATGTATGCAGTGCAACCTATTTTATGGACGTGGAAATTGGGAGGGGATAGAAGTATTTGCTGACTAGTGGAGGGGGGCCAGGAAGATTCATGTAAATGTTGGTACTCCAGGGTTTTTCCCTTAGCATTCTGTCCAATGTCCATACAGCATATTTCAAACAAATTAACTTATAGCTGTACACCTGGGCTTGTGAAAATATACTCTGTTAGTTCAAGGGGGTTTATTGCTTGGAGTTTAGCAGACTTGCTTTAGGAACAAAACTGCGTGTAGGGAATAGAAACAAGAGGAGGTCTGAGAGAGGGAAATAAGCAACTTGAGAAGAAAGCTGCTGCTTGGGGGACACTTGCAAAAATGTGGCAATTAGAAATTGGAACTTAAGAAGAAGGAACAGAAGATAGCGTGTAGGTGTGTTATAGCAGAGCTTTGGTTGCTTCAGTCATGTTTTTTAGACTTTAGAAATTCAGATATTTAACCACTTCACTTTTTAAAACATTTGTTTTGTGCCATTTACAGAAACTTTCTGGATGAACTCTCAGAACCCATGAACAACATTCTATGTCTCTCCAGTAACTCTTAGCTCTCTGGTGTTCTAACTCTGAGATACAGCCAACAAAGTTCTGTGTAGTCTATGACTTGCAGAGCTGTTAGGAGAGATGAAGCTTTCATTCCCTGATTTCTGGTACAGGTTTTCAGGAGGCAACTTTGGAGTTGTTGTCTGTTGTTATAGGCACCTCTGCCTTGATTCAGTCCACTCCAGCCACTTCATCTGGTGCAAAACAGCTGCAGCAGAGATTGGAACTTCAAGAATCAAGCTGCTCTTTCTAACATTTAATGTCATATGATCACTTTCTTATGTGTAATTGTGTTCTGCTCACAGTGGTTTTGACAAGAGTTTTGTCTTTTGTTCATCTGTTGTATGCAGGTTGCTTGCTGCCCTCCCCTTCAGAAGGTTTTGCTTACCAGCACTGGGATATTTACGTAGAGTCCCATCCTGCAAGCTGCTTGGAGTAGATGGAGCCCTATTCTCAAAGCTCCAGCAAAATCGGCAAGGAACAGGCTTTGAGCCACAACATCATGGCTGCAATTAAGTGTATGCTGACTTTAAAGGCTGGGAAAACATCTTCTCTCTCGCAGTTGTAGATGAAGATGTCAGCTCCGCGCTTCACATAAAACTTGGTCCACCTGATTGTGAGGACTTTGTCAAGCCAAACAAATTTTCACTGTGTTTGGCTAACAAGCAAGTTTACAGGTCCTGATGCTCAAATGCAAACAATCAGCAGAAACTGCAGATGCCACTTTTAGGGGGAAAAATGTTTCCACACCAGTAAAGCAATATCAGTAAAATCTATGCTCTGAGCAGACTTCAAATTTTTGTTGCATTTATATTGCCTGCAAAGGCAGGGAATATAATAAACTAGTGTGTAGCAGCTGTAAATTTTCTGAGGATTTATCTAACCACAAATACATCGAAATGGGGAAATAGGTCTATATTAAACTGTGCAAGATGCTGCTGGAACTCAGCCACTTCTGCAACATCCTGTAATTAATTTATTATGACAGGTCTGGCAAACTGAAACACCCAATACACTTGCAACAGACTGTTATGATATAGCTGTTTGAAAACTCTGTAGTCACATAAAATGCAGGTATTAAATGAAAAAGAAAAAAAGGTAGCCCAGTATTACCATCATTTCTCTGTTATATAGAAATTTTTCACCAGACTGACATTCACCAGCATCCTGGAGTGCGTGTAGCAAAGTCAGTACCTCTGCTTGCACTAGCTGGGAAGGAAATGGTTGCAGAATATATTGGCTTAGATCCTACTGTTCTGGGATCAGAAGGAGAGTTAATGAAGTTCTGTGGGCATGTTCGACTGAGGAGCCTCTTTTTGTACATTTTCTGAGTCAGCACAGGCCTAGCCATGTCTTTTGGTGATGAAGTTAATAAGTGGAGCTGAGACACTCAGTGCTGGTTTAACTTTCTTCTTGGTCAGTCCATATTTGTTTTTCTGCCCGTGTTTAAGACTCTTGGTTTCGTTAAATAATAGTGAAACGGTTCCAATGAAATTGTCTGTGGGTTGCAAAGAGAATTAGTGCAGATTTCTCACAAGGGAGTTTTTTAATGTCTCTAGTTCTTACGGAGGTGACTAGAACAGGTTGTCCTTCCATTCAGCTGCTTATCCTAAGTTCATTGTCTCAGCTCTCAAGTAAAATAAATACTGAATTTCATCTTTTTCTTGGGATTATCTTCAGTGTTGAACATCCTGCCATTAATCCACAGCTAAACATAGCAAATTCAGCACAGTGCAACTGTATAATTTGAAGAAAATCCTCTTTCTCCCCTTCCAAATTTTTGATAAGTAGAACAGACTGGTTTGCTCTCTTGCTTGCACTGTGCGTTATAATCTGCACAAGTTAAACTTTTGCATATCCATTGCTGCAGTGAGCAGTGCAGAGTACACGCAAGCAGTTAACGTCACCAAGTGCTATTCACTTGGCGGTGATGTTTTTTATGGCACATAATTATTCCCTGTAGTTTCACCCCAACATTTTTATTTTGCCATTGCATCATCAACCCACTTTTTTTTTTTTAGTGTATGTCATCAGGATTTTGACACCTTTGTATAGACACTGTATAAAGCAACTTCATGTTATGTTCCGCATTCATTTTAGCGCTTGATGGGGATATACAACCATGGGTGTAATAGTGACATCAGCCTGAGGCTCATTAAAATAAATGCCATCCAAAGCCAAGCTCTAGCAGCCTGCATAAGCCTATAATAAGCTTATACGGGGGTGGTTAATCCCCATTGTGGTTTGGTATAATGTCATAATAAAAAAGTGACATCAGGGGAAGGGCAGAAGGGGCAGTAAATGTGCTCTGCAGTGTGGCCAAGGGCTCCTGACATCCCTCCTCCTTCAGCAGCGGCACGAGCAGAGCTGTGAATAGGAGTGAGCAGGTCCAGGTTGCAATGGAGGGTGACTGAAAATATCTCCTCTCTTATCTGAGACTGAGCTACAGAGCTGTGAACATCCCGGGGTGGCTTTCCTGGGTCATGCACCGTGGATGTGCGCAGGCACACGGAAGGTGTGGAGCAACACATGACCCTTTGCTGGCTTTCTTCCCAAGGGTACAGCTTCACTGGACCTTGCAGGCCCTGTTCTCTCCTTGGGAGGATGTTTTCCATGAGAAACTTCCCAGAATCAGGACTCCCAGTTTAGACCCCAAAGCTCCTAATTTGTTGCCTGTATCCAAAGGTTTGGATGAGAAGGATGGGCTGCCCTTAGGGTCATCAAGGGCACCCAGGGCACCCACCCCAGGGGCTGGCACTGAGCAGGGCCAGGGCTCAGGCTTCCTGCTCCCCAGGGATGAGCACCAGTCACAGAGCCAGCACTGGGAAGGAGGGTGAAGCTCTAGACATCGCTTTTGCCTCACACTCGGTTAAAGTGGCAGTTATAGTTGTTTTTTCTTGCTATTTCAGTCAGGGTTAGATTTTCTCTGAAAGCAGAGAAAAGCCTCAGTGTCTCTGGCATTTTGCCCTTTCTTTGTCAACACAATAGTATGGGTTTTCAAGTCATGTTTGGGAACCTGGGCACCTGGCTTCTGCTGAGACTTACTTGAGGCAGTGTTTTTGACATCAGGTTTGTG
The DNA here is from genome assembly GCF_971803275.1 of Cyanistes caeruleus. Taxonomy (NCBI): domain Eukaryota; kingdom Metazoa; phylum Chordata; class Aves; order Passeriformes; family Paridae; genus Cyanistes; species Cyanistes caeruleus. Next base: position 56,517,754 of record NC_141702.1, on the reverse strand, counting down.
GGACAAGAATTAGAGACTTGGCTGCCTCCAGTTAGATCCCTGAGTAGCCTGAATTCACAAGGAAGAAAACTGTCTGATAATTCTGAGGTTCTGATTGTTAGTCAAGTTCTGTGTTGGAGAAAGAGACCTGTGTAGATGCGGTCTAAGATGCCATTTCCTGATGGTTTTGGGCTATCATCTAGCAACAGCTTGATTCAGTTTGCTTCGTCAGGAGAGTGAATATTTTTAACAATGCTTAGCACTGTTTGTGTTTTCATGCCAGTGAAACAGAAGACAATATAGAACAAGTAATGTTGACAGCCATTACCAACATCACTATCAACAAAGATTTCTCCTGAGCCTTGATAACTAGGAGAAGAAAGCTGTACTACTCAAATATCTTCCAGCCTAAATGTACATACAAGGCCTGCCACTAAAGGTGATAAACCTAATATTTAGCTCAGGTTGCTTGTTCTAAGGACACATTTTGCAAGGAGAGGAAAGAATGACTAGTTCAGCGCATTGGGGCTGACATTGGTCAAACACTGTCAAGCCTTGGTCTTTTTGTAGGCTGAGGTTGCTTCATTGAGTCATTTGAACTCCACCAGTTTCCCACACTAAGATCAGTGCTGTAACATCTGTGAATGTTTTGTTTTTTCTTTTTTCTTTTTTTTTTTTAGTGGTTTTGTTCCTCTTTTTTTGTTTCAAATGTGTGGTAAAACATTGGAAATTTGTATAATTGATGAAATCTATTCCTCATTAATTTGAACTGTTGGTATGTTTTTCCAGAGCATATTATCCTAGAGCTAGAATTAGCTAAATTTAGATTTTGCTTTCTTAGGACCCAGCAATGGACCAGCACAGCTTCCAAATTGAAGATGCACGTGTTTGTGCCTGCAACAGTAGCTGGAGGCTGGTTAACCTCACTTGCAGAGTTCAGGTGTGGAGTTTCTTGTCATGAATACGTCTCACAGGGTCAGACTGAATCCTGTAAATTGACTAAGAACTCAGACAGAGAGAGGAAAAGAGAATTTGCTGCCATTTGAACCTGTGCAGTACCAGCAGAGAAGTGCTTGAGCAGGGCACTGGCAGTCTCTCTGCACAGTGCAGCAGTGTGGAAAACAGGCCTGGCTCTATGCAGATTTGTAAGCAGTGGCACATGTCACACGGGATTAAGGACTCCTGGAAGGACATGCAATTTGTGGTGCTGCTCCCATTCTCCCTCCCAGCTGCCCTCAGTTCCCTGCTGGCCTCCTGCCTCCTGTGTAAAACTCCAGCTGAAATGGAGAGATGGGATGGGTGGCAGCATGCCAGCTGCCCGGGCATCAAGCGCCGCTTATCTCTCTGACGGGCGCCCTGCCCTCCATCCCCGGGGTGACTCGCTTCTTCAGGCGCTCCTGCCTCCTGTAGCTCAAAGAACTCACTCCTGGAAAAATCTCTGCAAATATTGATATCACTGCCTTGTTTTTCAGCCCTTTTGAAGGTTGGCCTTTTTTTTTTGTGTAGGCAGGTTGGCTGCTGATTTGCCTCTATCATTACAACTTTTTTTGACTAGACAGGTGTGAGTAGAATTAATTTTTGCTTCTTCTGTCCTAAGGTGCTAAAGTATCTGCTCTAGGAAGAAAAGTATTTGGAAATGCTTTGGAAAGTTAAATTTAAAGTTGTGGCCTAAGTTCTTAGTGCTGTCTGAAAACCAAGAAAACGCTCTGTCAAAAGATGTTGAAATGATTATTTGTTTCCACTTTGCTGAGTTTAATTTACAGCTGGTTTTGTGAGTTTCAACTGAAATCAGATTAGTTAACTTTAATCTGAAACTTGTGTCTAAATACTCAATGACCTAATTCATCAGCTATATTTTATCAGTATTTACTAAAAAATACCAGCAGTGATTTTATGAATTTTAAAAAGAATAGGATTACATTGTCATAGGAGATATTGAAAACATTTTTGACAGTTTTTCACAAAGAAATTCTGTGCTTATTTAAAGACCATTTTGGGGAAAAATCTTCCTATAAAAAATACTGATGTTGGATATTCAAATGAACTCACTTATTTGGCAGTAAAACTGGTCTAAGTGAATAAGAGTGCATAATAAGTGACATGACTTTTGATTTCAGTAAGATTTTTCATAGTCTTATATGATGTTTTTTATTACCAAAGGAGGAGAAATATGGTCAACTATCACAAGGAGTTGATGCATAACTAATTAAGAAAGAAAAGCTGTATTCAAAAAAGAGTTATCCAAGTTTAGTTATCATACCAGGGAGATATTGCAAGTGAGGTCCCTGAGGTCAGTTCTCTGTCACTTCTATTCACTATTTCCATTAATGAGCTGGATGATGTAGTTGTATTTATAAAATGTGTGCGTGACACCAGGAGTTTGCAGGCTGTTTGTAGGACATGAACAGAATTAAAAATTATATTGGAAAATGGAAGTAATGGTGCAAATCAGTAAAACAGGAGCCAGTAAGATTTGTGCTAGAGGAAGAGGGAACCAAAGACAAAAATGTAAAGTGACTTTTCAGTTTCATTGCAGAAAAATGTGAAAGGTGACAGGTTCAAAGGAAAACTAAGTGAATCATCAACACACTATATCTGTTTGGAAAAAAAGGTCACCTGAGTGATATTAGCAGAGGTGAAGTGTGTAGGATCAGAAGATTATTACTTCTTCCCAAGTTATGCTGATGAAGCTTCAGCAGGAATACTTTGCATTAATTTTAGGCACTGCATACTGGAGCTGGCAAACAAGCTGAATATGGTTCAGGGAACAGCAGTGGGCATGACAAGAGATTCAGAAACCTACAAAAAATGTGCAAGGGATTGGAACTGTTAGTGTAGAAGAGGAAAGGATTGGGAGACACAATGGGGATGCTTAAGGTTTTTACAGAAAGCAGGAAGTAAGGCAGCTCTGTTCAGTAAAATCTATGCCCATGTTATTTCATTACAAAGCTTATCTATTATTTTTTCTCTCTCATGGAAATGTTTAGTTTTATCTTACAACAGTGTCATGGAGCAAAAAAAATGTATTTCTGGGTTCATTTAAATTATATGATCATGTATTTCCTTTCATTCTCTTTGTTACGTGTACTATTATTAGATGCCTTTTTCTTCCTCTAAAATAGCACTTGTAAGACTCACTTAGATCAGTGTTGGTTCATAACAACCATTCTTTGAGAGGAAAATTGCAGTGAAAATGTTTTATTCATTATCTCCTCTGTCATAAATCTCTAGCTGGAGCAAAAATCCTGACCCTGAATCTTTCTCCAGAACTCATGAGCCCATGGCTATTCAGTTTTCGTAGTGCTTCTCCAGTGATTTATGGCATGACCTTGGGTAAATTGAACCTCCACCTCAATTTCCCTGTCTTTAGCTGAAGATACCAATATTTCTCCTGTGGACAGCCCGAGAGTTAATCTGTGTAAGACTGTCTTGACAATGTCCAGTCCTCAAGCAGAATCTTAAAAGTTTAGCTGTCACATACCTATGACTCAGTAGTTGAAAGGTAGTCTGTATTTATGGTGGGACTAAGTTTTGAGGGTTTGGGGATTTTTAAAGTACTTCTGTAAAATCATTTTTTTCAGTCTTATGGCTTGGAAAGGCAATTTTGATTGTTTTATTTTTGGGGCTGGCACTACCAGGCATGAGAGGAAAAAGCTCTGGAAAAGGCCTTTGTTTGTAAAGGTGGATTACTCAGCTGTAGTTGGACACTGTAACTTGTTACAGTTCACTCTCCTGGCAGCTATAATAGTAGAGCAAGCTCCACTGGAGCTCAAAAAATCTGGAATGGGAGTCTGGCCAGAAAAAACTGAAAGCCTTGAAGTATGTTCCATGGCAAGGAAAGAGAGGTTACTTATCCCCTAAGGTTTCTTGCATCCAAAAGTGATAATTACCATCTAAACAGAGAGAAAAGATAAATGCTGGATAAGCTGGCAAGAAAAGGACCCAAGTTTCTGTCCTCTACAAACAGGAATGCCTGCTCAGTGCATATGATGGTGTCTCAATTTGATAACAGAACAGAAATGTGTTAAAAAGTAGTTGAGGAGACCCTGGTTATTTTACAGAATGTGAGATAATAATGTCCGATCCATAGCTAGGGGGGGTCGTGCTGCAAATCCAGTATTTATCTCAATTGTAAGCACTCCCTGATTAAGGAGTGGAAGTATCTTTACTTCGAAACAGGACCAATAAAAGCTGTGACCACGCAGACTTCTGAAAAATATGCAGACTTATATGATGACAGCAGGTAGAAGATGGTATTTCTGGTGGGTCCTAACCTCGGCACCTTCATTTCATTAATTCACTGAGCCATATGTTTTAACGAAAATAATACTGTGGTACAGTATTACCACAGGGAAATGTCTCGCTATTGAAGAACTTGGCCTTTTCCCTGTCCATTTCTCTTCTTTTGTGATTCCAGTTGGTGAATTGTTTGTTATGTGCTCACATTTTTTCTTCGTGGGGGACTCTTTCTCCACAACTCAGAATCAAGAAGGTTTCTCTTCAGGAAATTAGGTAGTCCGCGAACACAACCATTTGGTGAACAGGAGGGAAACAATAGCCAGGAAATTAACTACACCATGTTACCATATTTTGGTTTTGTTATTTTCCCTACCCTCTCCCATTCCCACAAACTCTCTGAAAGCACCAAATCTACTCCAGGGTGTTAGTCTGAGAAATCACTTTTTGCTTGCTAGTAAAATGTATTTTCTCCATCAGTGTTTTAGTTTCATGCTGCATAGAGTACGTGTGGATTTTATGGCACATGCAATGAATAATCCCACCAACCATTCAAATAATTTGGTTTTGGTGTCAAATGTCGGAAGCTGGACATTTTTTCTAAAGGAGTTGCTGATGCACAGCTGAGTGCACACAATCAGTGCATTTAATTGTCCACAGTGTGCTGCACACTTGTCCCTGAGAAGGCTCCAAAGTGCTGGAGTAGCTTTAGGGGCAACTTTCAGCTCACACCCCTTACCCAGACCAAGCCCCTGTGAACTTCAAAATGTAGAAGTTCTGCAGAATTGTTTTGGAGCTTCACTGCTGGGCAAGCCTTGCTGGAGTCCACGTGAGCTGCTGGGCTCCCCTGCCCTGGAATACCCTGAATGAGGACTCCACTTTACCTCTGCCTGGGGTCTGGCAGCTGGGAGGTGAGACTTTGGAGGGTCTAAACCAGAAGGAGCCCCAAGAGGCTGGGTCTGAGCAGTGCTGGCCCCTTGCCCAGCTCTGTGCAGGCACAGCCCTCGCAGGGTGCCCCTGGGGCGCTGCCCTTGCGCTGCCAGGGCTGCAGAGTCAGAGCGCAACTTTGGAGTCTGGCTCCTCAGCCACTGGTGCCTCGTGTAGGTCATGCTGGCAGCACCTATTGTTCTGGAGCATTTGAAGGGCATCCAAGTTTTGGCATCATTAGATTATTGCCATGGTGCTCGGGCTGCAGAGCCTGTACAATAAAAGAGGTTTTACTTTATGTTCAATCACTATTAGCTGTTATCTGCAGCTTTCATCTAGTCTCCATCAATGAAAGAACAAATAATTTCAGGGACTAAATAGATGTTTGACCATTCAAATATATGCAAAGTGATATGATTTATAAATGGGAGGAAGTTGTTTTGCAAGCCTAGAATTCCATTTGCTGTGGAATTTCCATTTAACAATGTGAATCCAGTTAAATCCTGAAATATTACACTTAAGAGAGCGGGTTTTGTCATACTCCAGCTCCCTTTCAGCTGAAGTCTCCTAATGGCTGATATTTCTAAATGCCATTCCATTTCAATAGAGGGTAATTATCTGTTAATACTATTAACACTGCTGCAAAGAGGAAAACATCAAGCTATCCCCATGATTTTGCTGATTGAAAAAGAAGGAATAGGCTTGAACTGCAACGAGGAAGATTCAGGTAAGACTTTGAGAAAACGTTATGTGAGGAACTGAGAGGTCTGAAGGAACTGGGCATCTCCACCACCAAGCAGTGTTTTCTATTTTTGCAGCCAACAGAATATCCAAGACTTGCTTTTGCAGTCTCCTGGCAAGGGAAATGTTTTCCCTTTCACTGAGTCTGCACATGGCATTCTTCAAAGCGAGGATATGGAAGGCACAACTGGCACAGCCAGGCAAGTGTTACTGCAGCGGAGCCGATGATTGCCAAAGGATTGCATCACAGCCAGGCTTTCCAGCACTTCCAGCCCCGTGGCAGGCTTGTAGCTCTTGGGTCTGGAGGCACCACTTTCCTGGCGCTGCTCCTCGGGCTCAGAGTGGGCGGTTTCGCTGAGGGCCAGGAATGTGACTGCAGCTCAAGGATCCCCAGCTCCGCGCTGGTGAGGTGTTTTGAACTGGTTTGTTTGAGGTGAATCAGGAAGGGCTCAGTAGCTCTGGCACCGGTGCTGGACTCCTGCTGTACCAGCACAACTGAGCATTTGTCCCCTGTTTTCCCCTCTTTCTCCCAGGCCGATGTGTTATTCTCTGTTTATCAAAACTGCCTTATTTACAGAGGCTTGGGCAGAGCTAAGTCTGGGTTTTGTCACAGCTGAAGAGCAGCTGCAGAGTAGCCTTACAAACTCCCCAGCCTGAGAGCTGAGGCACCAAAGGGTGAAGGTAAAAACAAGCCCAGATGTTGCCTGAGTGTTTGACTTCTCTGTCTTGCCATCACTCAGCTTTCAGTGGTGGGTAGGCAGCTGTCAGAATTTGTGACAAATCAGAGGGGCAATTAGCTCTAATTCAAGCTGCTATGGAAAAACTGATGTTGGGGGAAAAAGTAACCTGGACCAAATAAACTTTCTGCAGGGCAAGAAACTGCACTGCTAGTGAGGTTAGACATGCACTCAGCATGTGATGGGAGAAAGGAAAAAAAGGCCAAGTGTGTTTTGAGAGGGGCATTTTGAGACATCAGGTGATGGAAGCAAGAAACAAGGACCTTTCCCTCTCTTCAGCCACTGGGGTGAGCCTGGTCCTGAAGGGCTGGAGGAACCCTTCACTGATGGGTGGATTCCACAGAGGGTGTCAGAGAGCTAAATACACCCTTTTTAATGGCAGCTGCTTAGCTAGAGAGTGAAAAGGAAGCAAATATGTATATAATACTCAAATGGTGACAATGGACATTTTCTTTTTAATGCAAGGAGGTATAAATAGCGGGAATGAGATGAAAATGAGAAGCAAAACTTGGGCTACATGTAAATGGAAAAATCATAACATTGGGATTATGGGATCATCTCCCCAGGGTAGTAGTGGAAGCCTGTAGTTTAGGACTCGAGGAACCAGACAGAGAAGGAGCACGAGGCACCACATTGCGGGAAACAGTCCTGTCTTTTGCACTTGAATTTCCTCATAAGGCTCCTTTGACACCACTTCTCCTTGAGGATCTGAAGGAATATTTAATGTGGACAGCTCAGCCAAACTGCAGCTTTGGGAATTCTTATCTATCCTGAAAGTCTTATCTTTTATTTCAGTTATTTAGATTTGCTGACTTCCCGTCTACAGCGCTTATCCAAGTTTATTGTTCAGTTTTACTATTCCTCGCTTAACAATTGCTCCTTTACTCTTGACGGTGCTTCTTGAGTGATTTCTCTGTTTATCTTTACCACCTTGTTCAGCTGTTAGAAGTAACATGCTAACCTTGGAGGTGTCTCAGCAATCCAAAGATGCAAATTTTTCCCAGCAGATTTGCTGGGTTTTTTTAACTTGCATAACAAAATTTTTACTTGTAGCACAGTTCTGAACTAGATAGGATTCTTGCATTTCTCTACTCATATAATTTTATCCTAGTTTGCATAGCTTTTGGTTTAGCTTTTTTGTTGTTTTTTTTGTTTGTTTTGTTTTGTTTTTATTGTTTTTTTTCTTTTCTCTGCTCCTTTTTAGGCAAAAAAGGGTTAATTAGCCTCAGTAAAACATTGACAGTCACTGGAGGCTGCTGCAACTGAGATGAAAAACAAGACTGCACCTGTATGCTGGCAATTCCAGATAGATTCTGGTCAACTATTTTTCTCTCCTGCTTTGTTCTGCCAGCTGCCTCAGTGCTTTGGATGCAGGTGGAAGGATGGACTTTGCTATCTATAAAAAAATTAAATGGTGAAGACCAACTTCCATCTCACCTCCCCAGGGATCAAAGTGATTGCCACAGAACACAGCAAAGCAGGAAGCAGTCTGCACATGGTCTCCACGTGAAAGAAATAGGCTAAGAAATTTTTCTTTTTTTGCCTCCCTCTTTTCTTTCTCTTAAAAAGAGGGTGCTCTTTTTATTTTTTATTTTTTTTAATTTTTATTTTTTTTCCCAGAAGAGACAGATAAAGCATGGAAGGAATCCCAAACTGGTTGACCATAACTGAAGGAACAAGGCACCACTGTATAGTACACACCCTGCAGTATCACTACTGCAGTTCCTCGATAGAGGAGCTATTGCAGCTCCTCCAATAAGCAAAAGAAAGGCAAAAGATTGCTTGGGAGCTCTGGCTGTATGTCTTGATGTGTGCCTATGAAAGAAGTTCTCCCAGGAACTGTGTAGTTTTATGTCAAAATGTGTCCTTGCATGATGAAAACGAGTAGCCCCACCTACCTATGAAGGTTTCTTCACTGCCTGTTGCAAGCAGCAGGAAACACATGGACTCTTAGAAGGTGCCAGATCTATTCTTACAACAATATTTTGTTATTAAATAATTCTCCTAGCAGCAAATTTTGCTTGTCACAATAGGAAATTCTGGGGGTTGTGTTAAGCTGTGTCTTACAGTCAGGCTCTCTTTGACATTTTTGAGTGGTGCTGTGATAGAATTGAACAGGTAAAGAGCAGTAGTAAGTTCTGAGATATTTAAATGTGAGTAGAACATAAGACATCCAGAATAATAGTCTCCCTGAAAGGGCTTTCAGCAGGGAGAAAACCCCAAAATATCCCCTGGGAGAGTTAAGGAGTTATGCACTGTTTGTGTGGGTTTTGAAAATGGTATCAGAAGGAAAAGACATCTGATTTTTCCCCTCTCTTTCCACTGATATGAACAGGTGCTTAATTTAGGTTGTTTTCTTGCATTGTTGTTGTACATCACATCTCTACAAGCCCACGCCTTCAAAGTGCCATTCAAAAAAAAAAAAAAAAAAAAAAGAAAGAAAAAAAAACAGAAGTTGCTAAATGGAGATCAGTGAGTTACAGCAGCTGAAATTAACCCACATGCATATTGCAATGAAGTGTGTGGGGACTTTGGAGGAGGTAGTTGGGTTGGGTTTTTGTAATTTTATTTTGAGCTGCCTATGACCTTCTAATGCTAATCTGCCTTTAAACAGTGTATATTTATGTGTGTAACATGGGTAGCTGGCTACAAAATAACACTTGGTATTAAGAAAGATTAACTACCTCTCACGTGTCAGGGCATGCAGTACCCAAAAGAAGTTTTTTGTCTCTTCTCCACCGCTGCAGAAAATACTAACCTGGTTTGCAGGTAGTTCTTGCCTGTCCCTAGAGCAGCTGGTACCACCACCTGTGGCGTGTGTGCGAGGCAAAATAGGATAAGAGCTGGATGGAGGATCTTACCTGCTGTAGTACATACACAGTGTGCTCCTGTGCCTCTGTGCTGTTTGTGACGTGCAGAGCCAGTGCCAGCCTCACCTTTGTGCAGGAGGTGTTGCCAGTGCTCGCTTTGCACCGCCACTTCCACAGGCAGTCACAGGACAGCACTCTGTCCCACGTGTGTCCTGCAGTCCTACCCGGGACTGCCCAAGGGTGCACGTGAGGTGATGCTTTCTGCTGCAGAGAAAATCAAAGTCTGTGATATCTTTGCATTAGCAAAACCATTGATCTAAGAGGCTGTATCAGGCAGCCTAATAAAAATATTGCTCTCCTCGTAAACCTTGTCTGACTCTGTAGTAAATGAGTTACTTTTCCTGATAGCTGATGAGAATTTGCTTGGTGCTTGAATGGGTTTCTGAACTTTCTATCCACACCATGAAGTTTTATCTTGTGTTTGGAAGAATATTGGCATCATTAAGATAAATGGCTCACTGTTTCTCCTTGGTTGGGAGAGTTCCATAAAACACTTGGTATCCTATTCATACTCCTTGTTTTCCATCCAGATGCATTAGTAATAGTTAATTTTGTCTTAAAAAGGATGAATTTAAGGTTATGTTTAGTGTCTGCATTTTTAACCAGAGGTGCTATTTGTAAACAGGTGATTTTACACTGTTGTGAGCTCATACTTGACATAATTTTCAAGTTATTTCAAGTTGTTCTCCAATGCAGACACGTGTTCAGTATAAGTGCTGTAGTCTGTGTAAAATGGTGGAGCTGAAACCTGAAATACTCTAATCTGTCAGCAAATAGTGGTAACAGGAGAGTGAATGCTCATTGCTTGAACAAATGAGCAAGATTTTACCTCAAATGGACTGAGCTTGAAAGGCAAGTGTGATTTCCTGAAGAGAGCTTCTTTCTTGCTTTTTAGATGCACAAACTTTGGATGGGTCCAGTGAGTGGAGAAGGCCTGAGCTGGAGGCTCTGTTGTTTTGCTGTTAGCTTTTCCCTTGGCAAAGCTTTGGGTTTAGCCCACATTTACTGGGCTTGGATGTGGGGATGGGCTGGGAATAGCATCTAAAGGTGTGTGTTTTGTAGTGTGAATGCAGAAATGTTCCTGGCATGCAAGTGGTACTGGCCATGTCCGATGATGAGGAAGGGTTTGATACTCCACCTACTGAGCACGCTAATGGATTCCCTAGTTTAGCCCTTTGTGCTTTACACATTTTCTTCTCTCCTATGAAATATTAAGATTATTTTCTAGGCAGAAATCCTGGAGCTACTAATGTCATCCTTGACACACTGAAAATGAAACCTGATCGTTCAGTCTTGGATCCCTGCAGAAACTTACGCAAGACTTTTTGTGTAATGAAATACCTCATTACCATACTGCAACAAAACTGTGTTCAGCAGTAATAACCAAATCCATAGGAATGTAAAAATGCCACAATGTTGATTTTCAATATTAGAAATTACATAATGACTTAACATAAAGGGGCTACCATAGCTCTTTGAATACTAAAATAAGAACAAATGAAAGTGCCATATCACTTTCTCTGCCAAAGGTTTGTTTTAACCGTCAGAAGACAGCAGTGCACAACCATTACTTATTTTCTTTAACAGTATTCACCTCTGAGGCTTCCTTCCATGTGGGAAAAGTATTAGTGATATGATATGACATGATATATTGGATATATGTTATATCTAAGTGATAAGAAGCTGTGTTATCTTTCAGTCCCAAAGTACAGAGGTTTCTGAAGTACTGAAACAGTATAGAGGTGCTGAAACAGCAGAGGTGTTTCTGAAGAGGTTTCAGAGACCTCATCCCTGTCTTTGCTCTAGCTGCAGCTCCCTTTTAATGCTACTGAACTATTTCAGTTGCCTTAATATGATCAGATATGAATACGAGGAATAAATGCTGATCTTCATGATGAACTAAGTGCCTAAAATATAAATAAGTGTGGTTAGTGAAGCTTTGCCTATATTAATATGCTTGCTCATTTTACCTGTGCTTAATGCAGAAGGGCATTCTGCATATCTGTTCAGTAAAGGCATTTGCATCTTTTCAATTACTTTTCTTAAATGTAAACTATTGGTGTCAAATGTTGCCCATCTTTTGAATAATCAAAAGGTAAAAGTTATCATTTAAAGTATAAATTAAAAGATCATTAAGGCTTGGGAGTGCAGTACTTCAAAGTTGAGGGAGTCAGAACTGAGGTTTGACATGCAATTAATTCTCCCTCCCCTCACTCCCCACTTTTCTGTGTATTCATTACAATACTAATCTTAATTACACAGTCACATTTATGTGTGTGCACACACTCATGCACATATTTACACCTGGCTCCTAGCCAGGAATTCCCTTTGCTTCCAGCTTGCCTTTACACCCCCCTTGCCCCGCGTCGCTCCACGTTGGTGTTGGGTAACCTCGTCCTTGCCCTGCAGCAGGCTAGGTGTGGAGCAGCAGGAGGGACCAAGGTGTGACATTGCACTGGCCCTACAGCCCAGAGCAGGGTGGTGGATGCAGCCCCTTCCCCTCAGAGTGGTGATGTGTCCTGACCAGGAGGGGATCTGACAAACAGAGGGGAGCCCCTGGTGCTCCTGTGCCAAGTGAAATGCGCAGGGGACATGACTTGGTCAAGTTTATATGAATCCTCATAGGAATAAGAGTCACAAATCACACTCCTGCCTAAAATTTGGAGTCCCCAGTCCACAGCGTAAAGCCAGGAGAGTTTCTTAATTGAAACCAATATACGAATGTTTAATCTGATTATTATGGTTTGGGACCAAATGACAGTGGGGAGCCTAAATGGGTTTTTAATCACAGTATATGCAATGCAAAACAAAAAGTCAGTTAAAGTTCACAGACTCATGCTATGCTAACTAGGCCTACCAGGGCAAGGAAAAACGAGTTTTCCTCAACCTCATTCTCAGAAAGGGCTGAACTGTTTTTGATATAACTTTTTTTTTTTTTTCTTCGACATTTCTCTTTATTTGTTTTCCATTCTAGAGTGTGTGCTCTAGTCATTCTCCTACCTGTGGTTAGTGCTATTCAAAGAAGACACACTGTAACTGAAACTCTGAGTTCCTCCAGCTAGTCCAGTACCACCTCCATTGTCTGAGAATCCTGAAAATAGTTAAAAATAAACATGTTTTTCAAAGTGGACAAGGCTGCATTACTAAAATCAGAGAAAAAAAAAATCTTAGCTAAGAAGAGTTTGGGTTTTCATCAGAGCCATGTACATGGCTAACTACCCTGAAACATGGTGATAATGTAGGTAAATATTTTTCTACTGAAGAACATTCACCAGGTACATTTTTGGCTGAATATCAGCAATTTTGTGGTGGGGGATGATTGTGCAAGGTGTATGAAGATGCAGATGGTTCAGTCTTCCCTGTGCATAGAAGAAGCATCTGACTGAAGTGTCATGTCTGGAGCATTATAAAAAGTTATAATTTTTTTTTTAAATCTTAAGCAGTGGCTTGCACAAGCCTAAAATAATCAGGGCTCAGACTATTCATGTTTTGCAGTATTTTTAGCAGCCAATAAGTAATCAGCATGTCTTTTTTCGCACAACCTAGATGAACAATTCTGAAAAATAAAGCTGTGTCACAGATTACACCGGTCCCAATGAGAATGCAGCAGTTGTGCAGCCCTGAAAGCTGTGGATTCTCTGAAACTCGAACCACGGTGGGAGGCCAGACATTCACAGGATGTCCTGGAGCCTCTGATTTTTTTCAGTCAAACTTTCTAAGTCCCCCTGAAGAAGATGGGTGCAACACAAGTTGACCAAGCATGTTGTCCGATCAGCACGGACAGCTGTGGCTTTAAACAATGACAGCCATTGTTAGGTCAATTTTAAAGTAGGTCCTTAAAGTTAATGTGATTATGCAAATGTTGCCCTAACTACCATGGCTGTCTTATATCCTTCACAAATGAGTGCATTGTCACTTTTCATTATGTGCATACAGTCCTGGTGGTTTGGTGGTATCATTGTATCTCTTGGAAATGCACCATGTAAAGGCCATTCACTGTTGGCACTGCATTGTGCTTTCCCCCAAGCAGACCAACCTTGACCCACAAATGAGGGTGGTAGAGATTTTCAGGCCAAAACCTGCGTGTGTTATTCACATGATTACTCCCATTGACTTGGCTGGAAACTCTTGCAGCAGGCATGGAAGAATTAGGTTAAAATATGGTTGTGAAATTAAGTCCAGTCCACTCTAAACCATGATGTATCTGAATCAACCTCTGGCAACCTTACTTCTAAGATAAAAGGTTTTATGTTAAATCATTTGCAGCATGAGTTGAAAAATTAACACATTATGCATCCGGGGGAAAAAACCCCAAACATGTCAGACAATTTCTGTGTATGGTTTTTTTTCCATGGTGACTTTATGCTTATTATTATTAATTTGATTTTAACCATGAAATACCCTTTTACAGGTAAAAAAGATCACAAATGAGGAAGCTGAGAAATCTCAGGATCTGTGTGATCTGGAAGGTGGTAGATTTCAGACGACTCATCAGTTGGGGGACATGACTGATTTCAGACTCTTGGTTGCATTGCTTTCAATGAAAACCAGTGACTTGCAGTTTCAGTTCTCATCACAGAAGATGTTCTCACAGCAATCTCTTGTTTGGATGGTTTTCTCTTTTTCTGGGTGTGGAGTCTGATGTTTGTCTGAGTTCTGTCCTCAGTGAGTTTTTGTTCTGGTGGACAAGAGACTCCATAAAGCAAGCATGTGATACACCTAACCTATAATAGATTCAGACTGCTGGTTGGGATTTGAGCCTGCTCAGTAAAATATCCTTCCTTTATTTCTAACAAAATGCACTAAATATATATAATAGATATAACAGAGAGAGAGAGAGAGATTTGCATGCACTTACTTAACATGAGTAAAGGGAAAATCATCACCTTTCAGGGAAGCCCTTTGCTGACTTGCAGCAGCTGTCTTACAAACACAAACTTCCTCAGCAGATTCAAGGACTTGGAAACTGCAAGGGCAGCAGACTCTGTTGCTTGGTTGTGCTATTCTACATGCAGCTTCTCAAAACATCCTCATCACTGCATCCTCATCACTTGAACATTGCTCCAGAACTAGGGTGTCCTTGGCCAGCCTGAGTGTTTCAGTCAAAAGAAATCTGGTCAGTCCAAACCTACACATGTAGCAGCTGGGATCTCCTTCTTTCACAGAGCCTGGTTTTACTGGAAAGGTTGGATTAGGGTGTGGAAACCTGCTTTGGTGGAGCAAGACTGAAGCTGCAGCACCCTCAGCACGGTCTTCAAGAGAGTACAGGGTTGCCTTTGGGACATTGAGCCTACTGGAAAAGTTCCTGTGCTCTAGACAAAAGTGGATTTCTGTTACTGGAAATCCTTTGGAAAAAGTTAGTTATGGATGTTAAAGAGGAAAGCAGGACAGCTTGTATCACTGACAGCAAGGCAAATGAAGGAATCAAATAAATTTCCACACTCACTCTGTTCAATCTGTCACATAAAAACCAAGTTGCTCCATTGATCAGCTGCAAGAGATGATGGCAATAAGTATTTTTTGGATGACAGACAGCACAGCAAAACTTGGTAGTGACAAAAATGAGGGGGGACTGCTGAACTGATCCAGCATCTCATTTTAATCATCATGCTTTTGCGTGGCAAAATTGTGGTTCAGGTGTGTGTTGGGTTCAGTCTTCCCTGGTCACGCTGGGTCTGGCTCTGAGACCCAAAGAGTAGCTACTCCAGCTGGCTGAAATGAGAGTTTGTACTAGAAAGCCCTGGGTTTCAGAGCAGTGATGAAGGAGTGACTCGGTGGCATCAGTTCTGTAGCTTATCACCATGCAAGCTGCATTTGTATTTGTTATGGGTTTTCTGTTAAAGGATGTGGCCACAAATCAGAGGTTGGCAAGAAAAGGATTACTCTAACCTCTTTGATTAAAGAAAGTTCAGGGTGTTTCTGTGCTGGAGCATATCACCTCCAGCGAAAGGCTCTTGTGTCCCTCCCTGACTGGAGGATGCTGCTCGAGATACAATCGGAGCTCGCTGCTCAGTGAAGATGATCCTGAGCCTGGGGATACCAAGGGAACCACTCTGAGTGTGTGGGGCCTCTGCTGAGTGGGAGTGGCAGGAGCACATCAGCCATGGGCAGGGAAATGTTCCATGTCTTTAGTCCTGGCCAAGTATGGGCTTGGGTTCACTGTTGTTATGGAGACCAGAGACTTTTATCAATCCTTCCCCTGCAGTGTTTGGGCCTGAGCCCCATCAGGGGTGTGCGCCTTGGTGAAACAGAGATGAAGACGGTAGGGGTGCAGAGGGGATGGGCAATATGAGCAGAGCAGAAAACAAAAGCAAAGTATCTTCTCTTTTCTTTATTATTTCACTGTATTTTAGGCCTTTGACTACAGCAAACCACAGCTGTTTCTTAGTTTATTTTTTTGGTGCAAGAAGGCTTGGCTGAGCAGGTAGGAGCTCTAACCTCTTGCAGATTTCCATTTCCCAGCGGCAGCACAGGCTAGCAGCACTTTTATCTGTACAGGGAGGCTGAGCCAGCACCTGAGAGGTCTCTGCCTTGAGCTGGTAGGAACACAGATATCAAAACCCCATCACTGAAATAGTGATAGCCTGCCTGCACCTTCAGATAACTCCTGTGCCGATGTACACTGATGAGAGCTAATGAAACATGAGAGGCAGCGGGCAGGAAAACACACCTGCAGGCACCCTTTGAAGGCTCTCTGGGGGCTCACTGTGTCAGGAGGGCCACGGCAGGCTTGCAGCTGGGCTGGCAGGAACCGGGAGATGCAGAGGTGGTCTCTATGGTTAGTGTAGAAACCTGTCTGGGGAGAGCTTCCTGAAACTTTCTTCTTCGTCTTCTTCGCTTCTCTGACAGATGTGTGCACAGAGCACGTCCTGGAGCTGTGGTGATGAGTAGTGATTGAATCGAGGGGTAAAAGTTGTCTTCCCCCAAAATGAAATTTCCTTGGCTGTAAGTGGAGCCAGGCTGCAAAAGTGGATCTGCACAGTCTGAGAAGTACAGCCTGTTTTAGGAAAACAATTAAAAAGTCAGCAACTATTCTGATACTCAAATGGATTGGAAAAATGCCTTCTAGAAATGTCATGTATCAAGAGGGATTGTAAAAAACAAAAACAAACTCAACAACCCGATCACCAGTAATTTATGGAAAAATACTAGCAGAGTGAATACATTTTGCAGCCCTTAACAATGAGCTGTTTAACCACTGCCAACTTGCAAACACAGCTGAAGGCAGAATTTGGACCTCTCTGGTCTGTCTTCATTATCTCACCTCCATCAGTCACTGAGAGCAAAAGAGTCACAAACAAGTTTATGCTGGTAGCGGGGTCTTCAGTGAAAACTGCTGAGACATCAAAGTCAAGTTCAAAGAAAAGAGGCAAACAAAGGGAACAAGTGCATTTGGTCAGGAAACATGACTTCCTTTTGAATTAAGACATTAGACTGGAGACTGAAAGATGTGACCAGTGTCTTTCCTTGGCCACCCAGGCAGAACTCCACTATTGCTCCTGAGCAACATCTGCTCTCATGACAGACTCCATCCATGCTAGGAAACAAGGACACAGGCAAAATGCAGACCAGAAAGAAAGAACCATTCTTTCCCGAACAGAAATATTTTTAACATGCTCCTTTAACACAAAACAAATCAACAACCAACAAAAAAATCCAAAACAGAAAGAAAACCCCAACACATTTTAAATAGATTTCTAGGAACAAGCCTTTTGTTCTGTGCTTTGCCATCACACCTGTCTCAGATCAGGAATGAGGCAGAGATACAATTAAATGTGGCAGGAGTAAGAGGAGGTTGTGATTATGATGCTCCTGTCACAATGTTACAGAAATATCCTTCGCCTATGTGCCTGCCTGTGTGGGCTCGAAGGAGAGCTGATTGCCATTGATTTATCTGGCACGGCTAAGGATCAAGATGATAAATACAGAGGAAAAAAAAAACCTCCTGGCTTTTTTGAAGGATCACTCTATGCTACGGAATATTCAATGCTGTGCTTGCTCTCTGCTTTACCCTCGGCAGATTTATTTTGGCTCCTAACTACAAAGCCCTCTTTCATTCAAGCTCTAATATTTTCTCCCAAACCAATTCAAACTCTGGCCATTTTTCAGTTTAGGTTTCTAGCTGTCACATGGGTCAGACCTGTGAGAGTTGACCCCCCAGCCTGCATAGAAGGATGAAGAATGACAGGGAATTATCTGGGAAACACCTCACATTCTGGTACTTTTCATTATTTTTTGCCCTGGCTCCTTTGCCTCTTCATTTTTAATTAGTGGCACATGCTGAAATGATAATTTAAATTCTTCACAGAAATCAAAAGAATTCCCGCTGACAACTTTATTAAGTTGTAATTACAGAGGATAAAAAGGTTAATAGGAATTTGAGCCAAATATCTACTCTCCATTAAATGAGAACTTGACTGAACCTGCTTTCCCTTCATTTTGGTAGGTTACTCTAGGTTTAAACAGGCCCAGGATGGCCACACATCTGTGCAAAGGGCCACTGCTGGGTCAGGTAGCAGTCACCAAACCATTCACATGGACTCCTCTCAGGACAGCTCTTGCCTGACTGGCTCAAGATGGAATCTGCCAGAGATGTGGGACTCCTCTTGGGCCTCTGGAAGATGTGTATTTCAGACAGTGAGAAGAGCAGGGTTCACACGGGGTATTTGTGTGAGAAAGATGTGCAGGAGGTGGAACTTTACTGCGAAGGAAGTGTAGCCACTATTGGTAGAGGGAAAATAATCAGTTTCCTGGGTCTAGCATCCAAAGAAAGCCTCTTCCTTCACCCATGCTGGGCACCACATTCATGCAGAAACATACACAAACTGGCCTGAATCTGCTGAGTGTTTTGCATTTTCAGTGAAACAAGAAACAGGGAAAATAACCATTAGATGTAAGCGCACCCATCAAGAAGACAATTATTGTAATAGTTATGTGAGTTTAAAATGGATTTTAAAGCAACAGAGGGTGTAAGGGGAAAAAAAAAGCCCACTCCTTTTTCTGGGCACCTGCAGGCTGAGCTTCCATGGTTCCCAGCTCTGGGATAATAGTCTATTTAAACTCAGCCAGGATCTGTGAAGTTACCACTGGAGCCGTACAAGGCAGGAGTTTTGCCTTGAAGTCCTGTGGTAAGCTTGGCGTTTCTTTTTCCTTTTTTTTCTGTAAAAGCTGTAATACATTGCCTAAGCCGTGTGGCATGCCTCAAGGCAGGCCTTTCCCTCTTCCCGTGCTGCACACCACTGAGTCCCCCAGGGCCCTCACATCTTGCACAAGGTTTTCTCTGGCCAAGGCAGGGGCTCCTGCAGCCTTCCCCTGCTCCGGCATCCACGCCTGGCCCCAGGTCCTGCTTGTGGAAACCGCTGGGAGCCTGCCTTGGGGCTCTCCCTGGCCCCCAGTGCTGGGCTGAGAGCCCAAAAAGCACAGGAGGGATGAATGAGGAGCACACAAAACAACCTGGAGGGGGCTTCAGCTGGGAGGGGCTGGGTAAGGAGCAAAAAGGTCTGGAAGGCACCTCTGGGGCTCAGCACACCCATGGCCTCTCCTTCATCACAGAACCGATGTCTGCTCTCATGAATATCAGCGTAACTTCGAAGCATTTGCATCAACTTACATTTCAGCAATTTATTTTCAAGCTACTCAATAAAATGCTTTTTTTTCTTTTCTGACAGGATGCCTTTTATTTGTTTGTTTGTTTTGTCAGGAATTGCTTTTATCTCTAGCCTTCCTGGGGCTGAAAGTCCCTCAGCACGTCAGCTGTGTGAGGCTCTTGCAGGTCTGTCCAATTATTTGCTGTGAAGCACAGTGCACCAGGGTTTCAAAGCACATTCTCACCTCTCTTTTCTTAAGACAAGCATGAAAACAGCCTGTTCTACAGTTACAAGAACTCCAGAATATTTTTCTCTTATTCAATTGGTTCCTGACCTGGTTGTCCTTAGTTGAAAAAATAAATTAGCCAGCATTGTGGGATAAGGGCAGTTTTGCACAAAAGGTGCAGCGAGTCTCCCACTGACTGAAGCTGACCTGGACTTTGGTGTCAATAGAGATGTGCTCTGAGACCACAACTGAGCTCAGGACTGGCTGTTTTGTGCTGTCTTCTCTCCACTTCCTTAACAATCAATGAGAACCGAGGATTTTGAGGCTATGATGTGCAAAACTCTATTCCTTGCTTATCTAGGTGTGCTGGGAAAAGCCTTCTTGGCTTGGTTGTTGCCTTTAACACCACTGCCAAAAAACTGAAGACAAATAAGATTAGGAGGCCATGCAGGTTTAAGTAAAAAAGAACACACTTTATTTATCTACAAGGCAGTACATTGTTGTATAAAAAATTAAGTGCAGATAAAGCTGCACCAAATGCTATTAAGGCAGCAAAGTCAGAGGCTCTTATAAAAACACCAAAAAAAATTTAAAAAAAATAAAAAATAAAATCAGTGTTTTGCCATATCAGTAAAGATCTGATATGGCAGTACAAAGAACCATGTATTTCTAAGAACCTGATTCGGTACACAAGACCCAAGTTAGGGAACAACTAGCTAGACATGGAACAAAAGAGACAACATGAACAAGACAGTGTTCTCCCAAACATATGAAGGTGCAATGCATGCTGTTACAAACCAAAGAGAAACAAAACAACACATCCACACAAATAAAAATCTCCCAAGAACAGTGTTCAAAAATATTGCTCGTAAAAAAAAAGGGGAAAAAAATATAAATGATGTAAAAAAAATTAAAACAAAAAAATCTGAAATGCTAGTGCATAGTCAATTAGCTAACATCAACATTTGTTTTTTTCCATATAAAGCTCTACTGCTCCTTTTACACTAGCAGCAAGTCTACACGCTAAGGTCTGTAGCAGCAAAACACAGTATTCATTTGGCATTTACAAAATTAAATTACTGAATAAAAATATAATTTTTCTGATAAATCTATGTTTCATACAGTAATATTTTTTAAAGCAAGCTAATTACCCACCCCCCCCCCAACAGAAACACACAATGTATAATGGCCTAGAACCAAAACAGAAAGGAGTTTTTTCAAGAGGCATGGATGTTTGAGCATTCACGATCTTGATCAGCTTTCCCCTTTTGCACAGACAAGCGTTTGTAGTAATGCTTTTCACTTCGGTATTCTACACCAATTCATTTTGTTCAGTGATTTAAAATACATCTGTTTGAGTACCTGCTCTTTTATTATTAAAAAACAAAATTAAAAAAATAATAAAAAAAAAAAGAAACAAACTAAACCCCACCCCTGGCTAGCACATCACTGAAATAACAATACTGGTGTATTAAGTCTGCTTGATCTCAAAAAGTACAAGAAAAATTATCTTTATTATAAGACTGCACTTAAGATCATTAATTACTGATTCAAACTCAATACCTAATAATTTAGGCAAGTATCCTTAAAAAAACACAACTCTTAAGTTGGGTGAAATCCAACAAGAATATATATGCTGAGTGACTAAATGCACTTTGTGCTGCTCCCAACTGTTGTACCACAACAAAGATAGGCTCTTCTCCCATTCATGAAAAGTTCTCATGTAGAGGAACAGGAATTTCCCATGGAGGTGAAGTGTTCTCAAAACCATAATGCTTCTCTGTGTGTCGACCCTTTCACATCACCAGAGTCCGGGTGGGGAAGGTGGCCATGTATTTGCGTGCCTGATCTGTCAGAGCCATCTGATCCTCGATCTTCCCGCAGGACGCTGACTCCCAGGCGTTGTTCAGATGCTAAATTAGAAGAGAGAGAGATTTATTTTCAATGCTGTGTGACTTATCCATAGTCCCAGCCAAAGCTGGGCCCTCTCACAATTAACTGTTTCGTGAACAGGCAGTGGGATTTTGTCCTGTTCCCCTAAAAACTGAAATCTCAACACAACAGGCAAAAAAATGTCACCCTGACTTCTCAGCTAGCAACCACAGGGGCAGATAGACCAGATGATCTGCAGAGGGGACACCACAAGAGATCCAAACTTTCCTGCTTCTCTCTCAGGCAGTTGATATATAGTTGATATATAGGCAGTCTATAAGGCCACTTCTACAGCCTTGCCTTTAATTCTTTGGAAAGGTCTAAATGAGAATGTACTTGGCAGGCGAACTTTATGGTCAACGGAGCACAGACAGGCTACAGCCCACAGTTAAAATATTCAGTGTTATGACCACGCACAAATTCCTGCTGGACCTCCATTCTAAAAATACAGCTGCTCTGTCCTGGAGTTCCCTGAAAGGCCCTGACGACCTCGACAGCCTGACCAGTGCTGCTGAGGATTCCCGCGCTCCAAGCTGCTTTCACCTGTGTGCAGCGATCAGCGCCCGCCCAACAGCTCAGCTCCTCTGGCAAAGGAGGAAGGGGGGGCTGACTCTCAGCAGAAACAGCTTTTTAATTATCGTGTAAGCCATTTCACTTCTTGTGGTATTTATGGAGGTTGCAGACAGCATTTAGTATAATGCTAAAATGAGATAAACCTATCTGCAGAGCGCTGTGTGTGCTGTATTTATTTACTCACTACACATGAGACATTTCTCATTGCCTTGAGCTATAAACAGCAATGAAATTTCAAAGCTCCTGGAATTTACCAGGATACGCACTTTTATTTTTTTCTATTGAACTCTCTCACTTAACCAGTGTGTCTGCCTTTCCACACTGAAATTTTCTCTAAGACTGAATAAAACCTCTATCATCATGTAGTTAGCTGTACAAATACTCTGCATTCCAAAAATGCACACAATTGTGCTTATCTTTCCACAAGGGGATCCCAGTACTGCTAAATATTGAGAAGGTGTATGCTCAAGATTCACCAGTAAAGACAAAAGAGGAGAAACCTTTCTCTGTTCTCCATCGCATTCGAAAAGGATCATCTTTGCAGTACAATACCTACATTGCTCAAAGAAATGTCCAAAGCCCTCCCAACCTCTAGGACACTGGATGAATCATAATTAGTGGACTGCAAACCATCTGCTAAGAGCAGAACTGTCCTGGCGTGCCCATGGCTCTCTCTGCCAGCTTCTAGTTGCTAACTTCAACTTCTAGTTGTTAACTTTGCAAGAGGATCCTTACATTATTCTCTGGCCTAAATGTTTACAGAATGCTCTTCTGACTGTAAACAGTGTTATCTGAGACATACAGATAGTAAAAGGCTGGGCAGCTATGAAATACAGATAATTTCACATAACATGCCCTAATCAGGGCACCAGTACAAACACAGGGACCGAGGTTCCTGCCTTGGAGGGCTTACAGTCTAAAAGGGACAAACCCAGTGAATAACAAAGCAAGCATGTTAGTCCTCTGCAAACTTCTGCTGGGCTTCCCTAGACACAGCTTTCTCTTCTCTGTAGAGAAGGTCCAAATGCTGCCTCTTCTCCTGAATGCCAAAAGCTGCTGGGCTTCAGTAGGAGTTCCCTTTCTGAAGGAGAACCAGGTCAGGCCTCAAATCATTAAGTTTCTGCAGTTTTTGTGAGAAAGCTGTGAACAGACATGCTATCCACCTCTTTTCTAGAGCTGTGCACCTTGTGCTGTGGCTCAGCTGAGGGCACATGGCAGAAAGCAGGTGTGACACACTTTCTGCATGCCACAGACCTGCATGCAGCACACCACAGCTCCTTTTATGTCTTGGTTAAACAACCTCCAGAGTAACTTTTTCAAAGGCACCTACACAAGCTGGGAGCCTACAACTCAATAGATCCTCAGTTGCACTCAGTCACCTGTGTATATTTTTCCCTGCTGTTTTAGAGGGATTTGCATGAGGAACCAAATTAATGCCTGGTATAATGCCATCAGTTTTACTTAGAAGTTGGATTTGTTCTGTACACCTAAAAAGCAGCTGATAGTTCCTGAATATCCATAATTTCCAAGGACAAAAATATGCATCTAACCAGTATTTCCCTGTGAACCCCAAAGCTTCAGTGAACCAATCTAGAAATGAGAGATCAGCAGTCCCTTATATAACTGAAAATATGTAAGGAAAAGACCATTTGTCACAGTGTGTCGGTTTCTGAAAAATGTAAGTAACTTCAGGTAAGGAGTGTCCCTATTTTATAAATTAGGCTTAATTGTTAGTATCTACACAGAGCTCTTTGTATTAACAGCCATGTGCTTAGTAGAAAAAAAAAAAAATCAGTATCCTGATATCACCAACATCTCAGCAGGCTGCTACATGTCACTCATTCCACGGAAAGCCTGGTCTTCATCTTTAACCTGATGTCAGTGTGGCAGAAGCTGCTCAGGCAGGCAGTAACCCTCTGCACTCCCACTGGGCTTGGCTGCCCCGGGGAGCACTGGGCAGCAGACACAGCAAGCACAGGAGGACCAACTCCACCCCTCACTTGAGCCTGCTTGAAACTACTTCAGCCTTGCTGTAGGGACAGAAAAGTTTTCATCCATGTATTATTTCTCCCAGAAAATGACACTATTTACACTTTTCCCCCCTCTCCCTATTATGACAACTTATAAAAAAGAGGCTAACTTTGCATCTTGGTGATGATGGCGAGAGCTCTTCTCCAGTGAAGAAAGAAGAATTGGACCCAAAGTAGTATGTTTTCTGATCCAGCATATTTACTAACACAGTTTTCCACTCCACCCTCGGGGAACTCAGATAACATTTAAGTGGGTATTTTTAATAAACATCTTCTGTCTGAAGCCCTGACTCTCAGCAGCCAGCACAAAACAAAGCACAATGCCTGTGCCTTGCCAGCCCTGCAGCGCAGTGCCAGAGGCACGCGTGAAAGTCATCCTGATGGCAGCAGTTTTCCTTCCCTCCTTGGCAGGGAGTGCTGGGTCCTACAGCCCAGGCAGAGTGCCTTGCTGGGCCTGGTCACACACAGCCGTGGGATCTCTTAGTAAAAAGGGTAAAAAGAGATGCTACAATGCCTCCTTCCACACCAGCATCGCAGCAAGTACTGACAGGGCTCTGTTACAGGACAGTGGCGGTGCTCCACAGACAGCAGTGCTCAACAAATGCATCAAAAGAAGAGACCCAGGCAGAAGGCTACAGGCATGCAGGGAAACAGTACAGAAACCCCAGCCAGAACACTCCTGTTGTAGAATGCTCATTGCACCCTCCTGACCACACTTATAGGTCTAACTCTGCAAATCAATGGGTGCAAATGATCTTTGTAACCAGAAGCCAGAAGGACTGACCCAAACCCCATCAAAATTGATGGACATGTTTTCATTGATCCAGTGGATTCATCCAGCTTAAATTCAGTCATGTAAGAGTGAGGTGTTTGTTTTGGCACCTAAATACCTAGCCAGTAGGAAGTGAAAGCGATTTCCACAGTAAATTCTTTCCACATACACAATTTTTTCATTGACTTACAGACTAGGAGACTAGTCTTAATTTTGCTACCAATTAAAAGAATTTAAACATTTTCAGACAGTACTTCCACTATATTTTTCTCTTCCAAACACAGCAGTTTCTCTCTTTAAGTTAAATCAGGGTGGTGGGTGGGGGGGGGAGAGAAGAAAGTGTAGTACTGCAAGCTCCCATAGGATTAAATTACAGATCTATGGTACAATTCCAGCTATGTCATTCTCCCTGTCCCTTTTCTTTCTCTCTCTCTCTTTTTTTTTTTTTTTTTTTAACCTCAATAATCCTACCAGTACATCCTTCTCCTGGCAGCAAAACTACCTTATTTATCCTGTAATATGCCTTCAGCTGCCCTCAGGCAAATGTGAACTGTAAACAAACTGTCAAAGCTGTAACCGGGATATCCAGTTAAAGCACTTTAAATAAAAACTTGGACCATCTAGAGAAAACAGACCAGAGTAAGGGAAGAAAACAATGTGGAAAGGTGCTTTTCTAACAGAACTAGTCCTTCTGCTCTTGTAGCCCAGACTGCCTTTTCATATGCTGTCTCTACAGCTTAAGAAAGCTCCTGTGTTACAACACCTTTTGTGTTAGAAGCCAATGCCAAAACCAAACACTGCTGCAGTCCTGCAGTGCTGAGATCCCAAACTGATCAAAGCCTAGTAGAAATCCTTGGGCAAAGAACTGTGTTAGAAGACAGATTTTACATCTTTGTTCTGCTGGCAGGTAGCTTCAGCAACTCCAGCAAAGCTAGTGGTGTTACAAACATTCCCACTAATTTAGTCAAGCTTTGCTGGTATTTAAAAATAATTTTAAAAAACCTAGTGTATTTAAAATATTTTAAATGCTCAATTAGAAGGTCTCTTACCATGTTTCCCTCATGCAAAAATCTGGATTTCTTGCCAGCTTTCCCTTAGGTTACATGATATAGACTGTCTGCAGAATGTGCCACTGAAAAGGAGGCTTGCAACAGAAATGCAGCGCTCCTGAAGCAGTAAAACAACACACCAAGCATAACAATTTCCTAGCAGAATACAATAGACAGCATATGAATAACACGGCTTTCTATTCTGTAAGGATGCAGAACTGGCAGAAGAAACCCATTTACTTATCAAGACAAGACAGTAAAGACTAATTAAAAACTAAAGTGACCATAAATGAATTTTTTATCTCGTTTGACAAGACAGACCATTATTCCTACCCCTGTTGTTAGCTTCTTCTGGGGCACAGGACAGACTTCTCCCAAACTCTGGGACTTTCCAAGTTGCTCAGAAATAAAGTTTGTTAAATGTGAAAGAATTAGATGGTGCAACTTTTCAGCTTTTGTTATAAGCATGATACCAGAGCTAGAAAGAGCTATTTGATGGCATTTTTAAGAGCTTAACCCTGAAGTTCTTGCTCAGATAAAACTCCTGCTCAAGATGTATCTTACTTTCCAAGTAAGATGAATGGACAAGATATGGAAGTGGGCTAAGCACCTGCAACTCCTATTCTTCCCCTCTCTAGTTTTGTCCTTAAGTAATACTTTTTTCCTCCCCAACAGAGACCAGCATACATTGCTGCTAATGTATAAGATGTAAATACTATATTATATTATATTATATTATATTATATTTATTATATTTATTATATTTATTATATTTATTATATTATATTATATTATATTATATTATATTATATTATATTATATTATATATAATAGTTAAGCTGTCACTTTTCTTCCAGAGAGACCATCACCAGCTCAGGGCAGCCCTAACTTCCAATCTGTTTGGAACCCAAATTCTGCTTACCTGGGAGGAAAATATATAATGACTGGCCTGTAACTTTAGACCTTCTCTGGCTCCCTCAGCTGTGGCAAGCCCATCTCCTTCCTATACACATCAGTCACTGGGGAGAGAAGGGGCAACACAAGCGAGGGAAACCTGTGGGGCTACCTTCCCTTGCTGCACAAATCTCAAACACAGGGTGCTTCCCCCTCTCCCTTGGTTAAATAAAGAAAAGTATGAGATTTCAGGACCTTCTTCCCCCAAAAAGCCACGGAGGAAAAACAGAGAAAGCCTGCTGTTGCAGGAGACCATGCTGCCTTCCTGGCCGCTTCGTCTTACAACCGGCTGCAAATAAAACAGCATTTCACTTTTTAAACCGGGAAAATTAAGCTTCATGACAGCTCAAACACCTGAAAAAAGGTTAACCAAGTAACTGTTATAAAATCCTTTAAACTTATTCTTTGAAGAAAATGGCTACATAAACCGCCAAAAGTCAGGAAATTCGAGCTGAAATGTGTCAGTCTGTGGTTAAAAAATGGAAAGTGACAGGAGCTCGGGGTTGAAGAACATTCTCTTTAGCTTGCAGGGCTTCTACCTTGTGTTGTTTCCTTTGTTACTGGGGGAAGAAGATATCAAAGCAGTGCTATTTTCTTAAAAGGCTCTATTTCATGGTGTCTTTTGATAGCCTGCAGGGTTAGGTGGAAGGTCTGTGATTTAGCCTACTTTTCTATCTGTTAAAATGTCTATGTTAGGATAGTTTGTATTATGTACCGCTACTGCTACAGAACATAATGTGAAATAAAATTTAACTTTGACATAGGAAGGGCCAGAAACAGAGGGGTTTTTATGTAACCTCTTACAAGGCAAAATTCAAGCACATGCTCAGTACAGATCATCTGTTTGTCGTGGTATTGGAGCATGTTATCCCAAAATCTTAACCCTTGGAAAAGCTGCTAGTGAGACCAAAATCTCCCTGACATGCAATTAAGTGACAAAAATATAGGGTGCAGAAATACAGGTTTTAACTAACCCCATGAATTCAAAGCAGAAATATTTGGGAACCATGCAATGGAGAGTAAGTCTACCCCAAGGCAACATGTGGGATTGGTGAGACATTCCTGTTCCTGCCAGTCTGATAATACTCAATGCACAACCATGAGATTTTTCAGACAGGACAAAAGAGCTGGCTGAACCTCCACACCTTACCAGAAAGATCTTACACAAAACTGCCTTTACAGCCAATGACTTAGGGAGACTTAACAGGGGATTGAGTGAGGATAGAGCCCAAACTCCTCTTGGGTCTACAAAGGCTTCTTCTCCCTTTGCTCTATACAGCACTGACAGCACCAAAATCCAGTGGTGTTATATGGAGCTGCCTGACCTCACATGCCAAATGATGCAACGTGCTGCTCCTGCTAAGTGAAGGTGAATCATATTGTGCTATCTGATAGGGTCATCAGCTGCTATTTACTAAATGGCATATGATCAGTCGTGTACCCAAAATGCAGTAAAAAATATCATTAGAGATGTGTTTGAACATTTGCTACTCTTGCCTTCTTTGGAATTTAACAGCAAAACAATAAGTAATCAAGGATTTTGATCAGTTTTTCGCTAGCCAAATATCATTGTGCAAATGTAGTGCAAATTATTAAAGCAATGGAAAACCGTGGGCTGGTAAATATATTGCCTCCTTCTTTTCTAAGTTCCAATTTAAAAGAAAATGGAATTTTAAGAACCAAGCACATTAAAAAAAAAAACCCTAAGTTAAGTGCTGTCTTTGTTTCTCTCTTCCCTGTCCATGCACAGATCCCAAGGTGCAGAGATTGCCGTAATTCTTTCTTGGCCTGAAGTCAGTGAGAATTTGCCTAAGTCAGAACTGTTGGATCAGGCCCAAAATATTTGCAGCAGCAATGTCAACATATGCAGACACAATTAAATTTCACCCACAGGAGTTCCCTCATGTTTAATGTCTACTTTCATGGGAGCAGTGGATTTAGACCAGAATTTGTTTGTGTCTGTGCATGTGTTCATGTATGAGGGTGAGATACCAAACTCAAGCCCGGAAGGGTAGAAAGCACAGGACACTAAAACATGCTAAAATCTGCTCATGTACAAGACACAAAGAGTAAAGACAACAGCAAGCACAAAGGCTAATGTTTTCCATGGCTTTGCACCATTTAGACATGCTATGCCCTAATCACGAGTCCATTTACACTGAGGAGGAGGAGGGGAAGCGTTAGGGACAGAGCAGCAGCAGCTTTTGCTGTGAAACAGAGCCAGACTACACGTCCTTTCTGAGCTGCACAGAGCCACACTCCTCCCGTCTGACAAGAAGCCAAGTAGCTTTACCATTACTTTTAACCACGACACCAAGTCCAAAACATAGTGCAGCCGCTGGCAGACAATGCTGCATTGTTATAAAAGGTCTGTATTTCATTCTGAAAAAGCTGTCTGTGCCACCATCACAGAAACCTCAAGCCTCATTCTTCACTTAAGATTACATTTCAGATGAAAAGCTCAATGTTTCATCAGCAGAGAGAACAATTTCACCTTCATGCTTGTACACCAAGAAGCTGCATACTAACTATTCATTTTGGGGCTTTTTACAACTACTGGTTCTTTCAGTTCAACATACTTTAAACACTGAGAGGAGTTGGAAGTCCTTTTTAACTCAGTTCCTACTTAAGAAAAGGTCCTCTTTATCCAAACAATGAGCATACCTGACTTTTAACATGGTTTTCCTGACCAAGGATTGAAGAATTGAATCCAGAATGATCCACAAATTGACTCATGTAAACTTCCTGAACAAAATCAGCATGAGCGAGGACAGAAGGTTAAACAA
Source organism: Cyanistes caeruleus (assembly GCF_971803275.1). Classification (NCBI taxonomy): domain Eukaryota; kingdom Metazoa; phylum Chordata; class Aves; order Passeriformes; family Paridae; genus Cyanistes; species Cyanistes caeruleus. The sequence continues at coordinate 56,488,355 of NC_141702.1, read as the reverse complement.
GCCCTTTCGTTTACAGCAGCTTGTAAAGAAATTATTTTTAGATAGCAGGAAACATAACACCGGTACACCAAAGATCAAAAGATCCCATTTTACAGACCTCTCAGATCCTTCTTTTTTATTACAGCCAGAGTGCAGGCAACTACCACTAACTGGACAACACACAGCCCATGCTGCTTAGCTACCTGAAAATCTTGTCCTAAATCTGTGAAGGAGCCCGGAGCTTGGCTGGGGTCACGGTTCTCAGACGGGTGTTGGGGCACAGCAGGGCTGAGCTCAGGGCGACCAGCAGCCTCCTCCCACACACCCACCAGGGAGCTGCAGCAAGCCCCAGCAAAGCTGGAGACCCAGGCTCCTTTGCCACCAGGTGGGTCTGAATTCTGCCCCTATACACTGCCCTAGATCAGGGACAGCGGATCTGCAAACCCTTCTCTTGGCTGTCAACCACAGTGCAGCCAAGAAACACAGGTCATGAGGGTAGAGCAGATAAACAGTGCTGAGTGTGAGTCTTTGGCCCCTACAGATCCCACATGCCAAGGGGAGTCCTAGTCCCTGCTCTCCAAAGCTGTTTTTCATCAAGTGATTCTGCAGCACAAAATACAAGGCTACTCCATGGCAAACTGTGCCAAATGGGGACATGTGTGAAATTTTACTATCTCCTTTTTTAATGCCTGGCTAGAAATGCTTAATCAAAACCAGCCTTTATTCATTCCTGCCTACTGTAAATAAGCCCAAATGTAAATTCTGGAAAGAGGGAGGAAAGAAAGGATTAGCCATGTGGACTATTCGTCTGAAAGTCAGGAACTATGGAGTTACAATTTCCTTCCTGCCAGTGACTCACCCTGGGGAATGAGACACTTTCCTTTAGTTCTCCCAAGTGGAGAAAGGCTATGAAATCACTTAGTCATCTACCTCGGAAATACAGAAATTATGTTTTGTTTTCTGAATGACTTGCAGTGGGTTCCACCTAAAGTACACAAGAGCTGCCAAACTGGCTGCTTATGACCTTGGTGGGCTTTGGATCGGTCCCTGTGCAACAGTTCTGTTTGAAAGCACAGCAAATGTCTGTGTTTGTTAACACTTGGCAAAAGCACAGACACATAAACCCCAGCCTGACATCTGACTTACAACAATTACACATTCAGCCTGCACTGGGGAAAGGCCATCCTGGTGCTGGGCTGGATGGGCAATACTGGCCACACCTGTGCCAGCCCGGCAGTGCTGGAGTCTCTCCTCTCACCCCAGGGCCAGTCACAAGCTCTGGCCATCACCACATCACTCAAATCTCCAAAAACAGCAGTGCCACTTACAAGAAGTCTATAGGAAAGAAAACCCCTCTGGCCCACATTAATTCTCAGTCCTACCAATTTCACACTGCACCCATCTGAGTTACAGTGCCCCACACACAGAGCTGTGTCCAGTTTAGCTTCCTGGCTCTGCTGCAGCCACTGTGCTCTCATATTCCACAGGCAAAGTGAGATCCTCAGCCACATTCATCTGAACATTTCATTCTTCCGTACCCAAAACTTAAAATTGGTCTGTGAGAAATCAATATCTATACATATGGATGCTTTTATCAAGAAATAATTACCTGTAGAGGACTAGCTAGTGGCCTGTTTCTAGGTACTGCAACTGTTTTGTGAAAACTATCATCATCTTCAGACACAGGCATCTTTAAAATGGAACTGGTAAGAAGATTCTGAACAGGAAAAGAGAAAAGAAAAAGGTTTTCAGCAACTCATGAGAACAACATGAACTGGAATGCACTGTAAGTAAGCTCAGCTTGAGTGCAGAAGTTGCTACACTGGGCACAGCCACAGATGAGGAGCAGACCTCAGCCCTATGTCCCTGGGACTTGGCTTTGCAGGAGCATTGCCCTGTGCAAAGGTTTTCCATCCAGTGCAAATCACAAGTTCAAGAATAACAGCAACACTGAATAGCCCATAAGTCCTGGCAATGCAAAGGGAACTGTGCTCATGCAAGGTCTCCTTTGCAAAAACCAAGAGAGTCTCTCTCTCTTTCACCAGTTTTTAATTCTGAGATCTAGTCATTTCTACACACAGGTGCAGGCATCCTTCAAGTGTAGGCTCTTCAAAGTCTGTGGGCTGCAAAATGACTGCAACTTCTGCAACCTTCTATAGTTATCAGAGTGATAATTAAGAGTAGCATTTTGCTTTTTAAGCTTAGTACAGGAAAATGATATAGAAATAAGGAATAAAGCCTACTTGTGAAGAAAATCAGAAAAAAATAAATACTCTCTCTAGTATTTAATAATCAAACAGGGATGTAAAACAAAGTATTCCTTTGATGGTGTGAAAACTTATACTTACTGGCACATCTTCCATTGTAGACCCAGGTGTAAAGAGCTGAGTGTTCAGGTTTTCTCCTTCCCAGTGGCTTGAGCAAAAAAAATTTCCAGCTTTATCTGTTGGGGACTCCACCTGCAAGAAGAAAAGGCACCATTCAACCACTACATAACTGACCAGGAGATTTCTGTCAGTTGCTTAACAAATATTCTTCACAGAGGTGCAAAATGCATGTTTACAGTCACATCTTTTACAGCAGCCTTGCTCTTTGCAGAAGAAAAAAGTTCAAGGTTCTCCAAAAAAAATCCCCATCTAATAAAACTTTGAATACTTGCACTCAGTGCTCTGTCAGTATTCAGGAGTTTAATCCCCTAGAAAGGATTGAGAATATATGTATTTTTAGAACTTTAGTGACAAAGTAATATAATGCAATGTCCTCAAATGTTCAGGTTTCTAAGTCACTCCATGGAGCTTGGTCCCTATGGGGTTCTTCTATACTTTTCACCAATATTTGAAAGATTCAATCCAAATTCATGTCTAATTTTTCTTTTCTTTTTAAGTTTCAAACGAAAACTGCATTAGAACGGCCCAAGCAAACCCCTGCTGAAAACAGCAGAAAGACTTCTATGGAAATCAATGGGAGATGAATTAGACATGCCTAGTGTACTATATGGAACCGACACTAAGATCTTGGGGCTCACATGAAAGAAAAGCAGACACAGCTATTTAACAGAAAAGGCATTGCTATAAGTTTCTCAGCAAAGAGTTCTGAATTAAATTGCCTCAGGTAAGTTTGAGATTTACCTCTTGTTTGATTTTCTTCAGCAAAGGGGGTCCACTTTCATGTAGCCCAGCCACTATTGCAGATTCCTCCGACTCCTGCTTGATAACATCCTGCAGATCTTCTACAAGATGAGTTGGAGTTTGAGGCTGAAAGAAAGAAACGTTATATCCAAGTCCCAGAACATCCCTCTGCACTATTATCAAAGCAACTTTTATCATTGTTTCCTTCTTACCAGCATCTTCAAAGGACCGTATTTGATTTCCTGAGCTGCAAGTGCGTTTTTGAATGGAGTGGGTGTTCTTGGAGAGCTCTCTAATATCGACCTCTTGATTGCTGGAGTCCTGAAACTTTAAAAAGAAGGAGAGGAACTTTAAAGGAAGATGCTTGGAAATACTACCTCTTTACAGAAATGCGTGCATACAGGCAGTATTGTTATAAGACTTTAGAAAACATTTCCCTGCGATCCTATAATCCATTTTGCCTTTAGAGCAGAACATCTCTTTGACTGTGATAGAGTGCAATGACTTTATTTTAAAAACTGGAGAACCTATATGCATGGTTTAACAACCTACCTTCATAAAGCGGAAGTTTTACTCCCACCCAAGAAAAATGTGAATGTGTGAGCAAACAACTCTGCAGGAAGCATAGAATCATAGAATGGTTTAGGCTGGAACAGTCCTTAAAGATCATCTAGTTCCAAACACCCTGCCACAGGCAGGCACACCTTCCAGGAGATCAGGTTGCCCAGGGCTTCATCCAGGGACAGGCCATCCACAACTTCTCCGGCCAGCCTGCTCTCCAGTGCCTCACCACCTTCTCAGTAAAGAATTCTATCCTTGCATCTAATCTAAACCCACCCTCTCACAGCCTAAAGCATTTGCTGACCCAGCAAACTTTGGCAGCATGCCAGTGTGAAGAAATGGACCCTCATGAGTTGGACAAGACAACGGACTTACACGTGGTTTTCCTTCTGAGCTTTGAAAGTCTGTTCCCTGTGCAGCGGGGCGGTCACTGCCATCTTATGGCCACAGACCGGCGTGGAGGTGAGGGCAGGGTTGTCCAGGTTCAAGTTTTCATGATTGGATGAGGTGTTTAAGAACTGCATGTGTGGAAAGGAAAAGTTAACAGGAACGTCCAGATTAAATGGCTGACCTTTTAAACTGACATTATTGAACGAAAGAAAAATAAATTCTTTTCTTCTGATTGACATGAGTCACTCTCCTGACCCTACGATGAGAGCAGAGGTATGTTGGGTACCTGACTACATTGTGAAAAAATGCTCAATGGCTTGGCTCAGGAAGCTAGAGAGGGAAATTCTAAAGGAAATGACTGTTCCAATGAGAAACACTTTCTACCACTTCCAGAGCCTGATTTGGATTTTCTCCAAATAAATTTTAATTGAGACCAGTGTGACCAAGAAACTGGGTGAAAATGAACAAGGAATGTTTCAGAAACAAACTCACAAGAAGCAGGGTTAAATTCCAAAAATATTTATATGGGGCATCTAGGAGCTTTTAAGGCAGTAAATAAAGTGTTTATGACAGGAAAACATATTTCCTATCATCTCTCTCAAAAGAAAGTACTTCATTTTCAGAGCATAAAATGAAAGCTGCCACCTTTGATGGGTGCGTGGAACGCTTTGGAATGGAAACATCTGACTGAAAAAGAGGCAGCACTATCTGTTTGGAGAAAATTGCTCTTGCATGTGTTCTACCTAGTAATCTAAAATATTGCTTCTATTTCTAGCATCTACAAATTTGTGAGCATAGTGATATCTTAATTCTGACAACAATTCAATGTGTTCCCTTCCAGATTCGATCTGCCACTTTATAAAAATGTGGCAGGTAAGAAAATCTGGCTTTCACTGGAAAAATTACATATGATTAAAATAGCTATTAGGTAATGGGAAATACAGTGGGAAATCATTACATGAAATCTTTTACTATCCTGCACGAAATACCATTTCTTTGACATTAAAGACTAAAGCAAACCAACGCAGACAAACAAAAAATCCAAAACACTTTTAAATAGTGCTACAGCTGTGAAACAAAGCAACCATCATCAGGAATTTGAAAGTGCACGCCAGGCCATTTTAAAGGGTCATTCTCCTCATTCCTATTCCACTCCAACTCTCATGGCCTGGGCAGAGGATGGCAAGTGCGATTTGAATTTTCTGGTTGTTGTCAGTTTGTCTCACAACCTGAATGCTATTTAAATGCAGTTTGGGGTTTTCTAGGTCAGTGAATCATACTGCAAGTGGACAGAGATGGAAAGTATCACAGGTGATCACAAATGTTAAACTCTAGGAGTTGGAGTTAGCAGCAAGAGTAAAGCAAGGAATCACACTCCCCTACAAAAAAGATCCAAAAAGGCAAAAACCAAAACACAAAAAAACCAAGCCCCAGAGATGAATTTAAAAACAAGAATCAACAGTTAACTTGCTGATTAACTAAACTCAGTGGTGAAGACTAGGAGCAGTGAGAAGATTCAAACACGGAGTGAAATCAACAAGCACAACGGTAATTAGTCATTTGTTCCAAATGATTAGTTTCTAAATTGTTAAGACTGGGGTGACTTTTGAGAATTAGTAACATCTGTGCAGAAGTCTTGATCTACCTGCGAGGGAGAGAAGGGCAGGCTTTTGACAGGGGAGCGCTTAGAAGGAGTTGAGCTGCTGACGTCAGCTAGGACCAAGGTGCTACCGTGGCCACTGGCTAAGGGGCTGCAGTGCCCTCTCCTTTTGCGAAGAAGGACCCACGGAGCCGCACTGCCCTGTGAGGCAGATAAGGTCTTTGGTGAGCCAAGAGAGCCCTGACTCGACATGACTTTGCTCAAATTTGTGGTGGGCTGTCCTTGAGGTCTACAAGCACTGGCCCCTCTTTGCTGAAGCTGCGCGACTGTGCCTGAGGGAGCTCTGCTAGCCGGAGTGTCTGTGTCTTCAAAGAATTCAAAACTGCTGAGATCACCCCATGATGAAGGATCCTGAAACAACGTGGGAGGCACGGAGCTATAAGACAGTGTATAGTGCCACCTCATGAAAATACAACGCTAGGATATGCCTGTAACCAATAACAACAAAGTCTTTCCCAGTTCAGTTCAGCCTGACCCTGTTCATGGGAGCAGCAACACTGTGAACACAATTTGTGTTTTAACATACCTTGATCTTATCAAACTGTCTGACATCCTACTAGTGTTGCTGGCAACTGAGTCCCTAACAAATGAGCCAAATTATGTCCTTACTATTTGCTTGCCCAGTGTTTTCTGCTTGGTGTGATGACGGTGCCTTTTGTTACAAAAAAATGTGTGCTGTAGACCAAAACTGGCCTCCTCCTAACATGCAATGCTGCTCTGGACGGGCTGAAAGGGAAATGATACCGCATGAAGCAGACATCTCTGCTTCTGAAGGAGGTTGCCACCAACAGAAGTACTTTAATGTGCTACTTCTTTACATTAGCGTCCCAGAGACTGCAATGAGAACAGGCCCATGTCAGTCAGATGCCTGACATTTAAATGTGTGTTTACAGTCCTTCACATATGCCAGGGCAAGCTCCTTAAACTTTGAGAAGCAGCTATTGAGGCTACAACTAAAAATTCTAGAAAATGATGCAGATACATGAGCAGCCACACACAAACCTATGGCACGTGTGACTTCAAATATCAATAAATACCATCTCGTTGTTTAAAATTTTTCACGGTATCTCTGATTTTATTTTAAGGAGACTTAAAATTGAGAGATTGTTTCAAGCTCCTACTGTGCAGCTTGCCAAAACTCACACTCCCATTCCAAGATGTAGCAGGAAAGGGAGACACCCACAAAAAGCATATGCGCCCATGCTTGAGGGCTTCACTTACGAGCAGCTGCGCTTTGTCATGTCAGAAGATAAGCTTCAGATCCTGGAGCAACTCGAAGTTACTCGGGGAAAAAAACCAACAGCCACATTTAGGAGAATCCCAGCTCCTCACCCCTTGCTCCTTGACCATGCACAAATCCACCTGAGGCAGCAAGTCTACTTACGGAGTCTATTAACTGGAGTGTTTCAGCAAATTCTAAGAGATTCTTAACATTATCCAGGATGTTGCTCTGGTGAACAATCATGCACCGTGCAGGGGATGCACTTTCCTCAGGTAAGCAACCGTGATCCACCGGTGGAGATGGAGTACAGTGGTGATGTTCCCCCAAACAGGAAACAGGTGCACTGTCACCACTGGTCCTGGTACTGTCAGCAATTGTGGTGCTGTGCCAGCCGGGGTAGTTTGATGTGTGGTTCTGTGTCTAAAGGAAGAGGGGAAAAAAAAAAAAAGAAGAAAAGGGAGGGGGGAAAGGCAGAAGGAACTTAGCAATGAAATTGCACAAGGTGTCAGATGCCACTGGAGGAAAGATAAAAGTAGTTGCATCATCATCTAAAGGCTTATGCCTATGAAACAATTGTCAAGATGTTTCCTTTCATCAGTGCAAGATCTTGTTTTAAGTAATACTGGCATTGTATTTGTTATCCCAAAGTTACCTCATAATTTACTTCCAGGATTATAGGCATATGTCATTACTAGCACATAATCAATTCACACTTTGTTACTCCAAGTGCTCAAAAAGTGTCTGCAAGTCCTTTTCTGTAAGAAGCGAGAAACGGCAGGATTTCCCTACGGAGCGCTCAGCACCGTAGAAGGCTAAAAGTTTTTAGAGTTAGAGTTGCTTTTGTCTGCTTATCTCCTTTTCTTCTGCTATCCCTGTCTAATGCTACAGCTTACACCAATGCAATGAAGAGGCTGTCAAATCAACGTGGTTAGGAAAGCAGAAGAACAAATTAACAGAAGTTTCTTTCCAGTGTGATCATGCAACAGAAGAAATTGCAAAACATTAACTAAAGTTAAAAAGTGGCCAAACTAACGTATCATGCATGCAGTTCTTTTACTATTAATTTAACTATTACCCAAAAGGAAAAAAAAAAAAAAAAAATGTTCTGCTGGCTATCACCTATCTTCAAAAATGATTTTGGGATTCTTGGCTTTGGCGATGGTGTTAAGTAGTTACACAAGGGTTTTCACACATTAACATCCAATGGCATATATAGTGAAGTACAAGAATTCAGTAATAGCCAGCACTTGCTCCACACATGCAGTTATGAAGAATCTAACATTATTTGGAGGAGTAAAACAAATTCTCAAACATGCACCAAGTCTGAAGCTTATGAAGTTTATAAAACACAGATGAAGGAAAGAATGTAACAGAGAAGAAAAATCTAATGCACAGGCACTACATTTTCATCACGTGAACCATTGCACACTTTCAGAAACACAGATCCCATTATTGATTAAAGGTCTGTGGGATTTTCAATTTTTGTACAATCATCATGTTTCAAATATTACATCACGTTACAGAGCCCAATCCTGCTCCCACTTTGCAAAGTAAGATACCTGCAAAATGTTTGGCTTTTCTTTTTCAATTGAAGAATTTACGAAGCAGATACAGATTTTATATGTGCTATGTTTCATCCTTTTAAAACGGAAATATAGAGCCTTGATTAGTACTGAAGGCAGAGGGGGAGTAAAAAGTTAAAAAGACAAGCACTGGGGTAAGGCTGCTATCCCTCCATCCAAGCACACAGTGACAATCTTACTGGTAATGCCTGCTGCCCTTTCAGTTCATTCTCAGTCGACATTAGTAGCAACTCTAATTCCTTTATTCGCTTTTCTTTCTCAGGGTCTTCATCATTATAGTGTCTCTGAAATTAAGAGTTAAGGGAAAAGAAAAGATAAAGGTCTGATAGGATGTAGCAACTAAAATGCTCACGGTTTGCCGACCTGTGGTTATAACAGCTAAATCAGATTCAAAGATGAAACAAATGTCAATTGTGTTTTCCACTACCAAAGTCTCTGCTGAATTTCAGTATAGTCAATTGAAATGGAGAAAGTGAAAGCCATCACACCAGATGTCAACTACTGCATTTTAAATCCACTTCAGAAGGAGCAACTATTAGCCATGTTAGCACTCCCCGACCTTCCCCATTTTCTGTTTTCACCACACTTAATACATTTAAATGTTTCCTTAATGTACAATGTCTGCATTTTAGTTTAGCAAATATTTAAGAAATTGACTCTTGAAATGAGGTTCAAGTTATCTACCTGGATAGCTGCAGCAGCTGGCTGAGGTACATTGACAATATTTACATGCAGTGCTACTGGATACGGGATCTGACCAGGAACCTAGGTCAAAAAGCAAAAATTGATTATTTCCATCATATCATCTGCTTGCATTCTCAATTTGTGTTAAACATACTTTGGCTTTAGGTACTCAATATTTGTAGTCTGTGGAGATGAAATAGCAAAAAAACCTAAAAATGCTTACAAGAAAAGTAATCAAGTTTTTAGGAATATGACAGTGAGCATTAGAGAGGAAGAAAGAAAATTCATACATGAAATATTTACCTTTCCTGAACAAGACAAGATGAATAATTTATAGACACATTTGTAAGGATTTTCTAAATTGAAGTGAAAAAGCAAAAGATGCAATACATTAGCATCTAAAACTCTACAATGCAACTGTCTGAAGCAGGATTTCATTATTAATCATTAATAGAAAAGAAATTTAATTAAAAACAATATTTGTTCACTTGGTTCTGACAGGCAGCCCACAAGCAGAGTACTACTAAAGAGCATGTGGGAGATTTTGACATGGGACACAGAATTAACCAGATTCAACAGATATTCAAGAAATTTAATATTCACAGCTCTAAGAAATAAGCTAACTGCTCCCAAGGCGTTAAACCCGCTGGACCCATTTCCACCACTTGAACACCACCAGTTTGAAATGTACTTATTTCCACCACTGAACTTAAGTAAAAGTCAAAGAAATCCTCATCTGACATCAAACACACCCAAGTCCACCAAGACAAAGAAAATCCTTCATGCTGAAACCAGGCATGGCTAAATGGCACCCATCCATTCAAGGAGGCAAGACAAGCACCCCCAGCACGCTGACATTTTCAGGCACTTACGTTCTGTGGCTCAGGGATGTGGTAGTAGGGGTAGTCACTGCTCAGCGGGGGCTGGCTGGCCACCGGCAGCTGGGCGGGTGGCGATGGGTTGTGAGCAAAGGCCATCAAGTGGTTGTTCTTCTGAAAGCCAGCAGCTGCTGAGGAGTGGCAGGCTTTGGAGGACTCCTGCAGGTAGCCCTCCTGCTCAACCTTTCGGCGCATGGTGGAGTTCCAGTGGTTCTTGATAGCATTATCAGTTCTGCAACAGAAATACAGAGGAGTTTGAAAAATGAGCATTTCCAATTCAGACAGGTCAGTGGGCAGGGAACTGCTGTCGGCATTTCTGTTCGAACCCTGAGCTCTTCTCTGACCTTCCTCCTACCCCCACCACTACAAATGCTACTCCCTACTTCTCAGGAAAGATGCTCAGTATAAAAGTTAGGGAAAAAGAAAAACAGGCTACAGTTGTTTACGTACTTTTTAAAGCAATCCCTCGTGACTTAGATCCTCAAATTGTAAGAAATTTCTAACTTCATCTTCACCTCATTCCCATGAAGTGAGGAGACAACAAAGGGTAGCATCCCTTTGAGGCTCTCCTAAAAGAATGCCAGCATCATCTTCCTATATCTTAATATTTCAGTGGAGTCTTATTGTGTCTCATTGATGGAAAGAAAGACTGTGGAGAACAGCTGTGAACAGACTAACTTCCAAGCAACTTTCCAGCTGGTCACCTAGACAACAACAACATCATGCTGTACACAAACTCTGTAAACAAAACTGCTGGGATTTTTCTTAGATGCAGAAAAACTGAGATTCAAATCCTCACATATATGAGTCAGGAAAAGCAAACTTACCAAGTTTGTGAGATTTTAGGAGTAAGATTTAAAACAACTCTGCTATTTGAAAAACATCACCACTGCATGGTATCATTCAAAGAAGCATCTCTGATGTGTGGAAGCTACAAAAATATTCCCAAGGGCTAATTCCTTTCTTGCTATCTTCTAGAAGGTGAAAGCAGCCTAGGGAATGACTGCTTGAAAGGCCATCATGATCTTGGGGCTTATATTTAGGTCTTGAAGATGTTTTGTCAAATAGCAGGAAGAAAAGAAGGAAGGGAAACCTCTCCCTTGCTTGCATTAGTTGCTTGCCCACATTTTGAGTCACTTTTAATCACAGCAAATAAGACACTGGATCTTTGAGGTTATATGCAAGCTGTACAAAAGCTTTCCATGAGACAAGTATTTCCAGGACCAGAGTTTGAAGAAAAAGTTTCTCCTTCTTTACGCATGTTTTTTTTAACAGGTCAAAATCATCTGGATGATTCAAGAACAATTACAAAAGTTGAAGAAACCTTCTCTTAAATCATTTTGAATAGACAGGCTACATTTCATATTGAAGGCATACCCATAGCTGAATGTAAATTATGATCTACTTGCAGAGCCTGATCCTTCCCTGTTTAATTGATTTAAATGTTGACAGTCATCACATGCACAAATAAGATTGCACAGACATTTAGGAAACTCTTATAGTCTTGCTCCAGTTACTGGCATTTTACCTATGGCAAACATTAAAAGCCTGTAAAAATAGCAGATTGTTGCATGTACTGACCAAACAGTGAAGTTCCCCACAGAGAAAAATGCACATCAGTGTCACTGGCTTCCCAGGTTTTGATTCCAAAATTTTTTTGATTTATACAGTGCAGCCTGAGGCGACCAAAACAGACTGCTCAGACCTGCAGCTTTTTCATTTTTTTCCTTTCTTAAGAGCTAAAAGCATATGTCATTACCGTCCAGGCAGCAACTTTGCAATCTCTGCCCATCTGTTTCCCAGCCTCTTGTGTGCCTGGTAAATAATTCTATCTTCCTCTTCTGTCCAGGAGGTTTTCTTCACTTCTGGATTCAAATGGTTGTGCCACCTCTCCCTGCACTGTTTTCCAATCCTTCCCTTCAAATGCTTAGCAATGACAGACCAGCGCTTTGGACCGTATTTCTGAACGAGCTCTATTACCTTCAAAGAAGGACATAAAAACTGCCTGTATTTAATGATGCATGATGAATCAATGAATTTTTTTTCTGTGATGAAGCAATATTTTCAACAACATTTCTCAAAACTGCCACAGCAAAACTAATAGCAATTAAGGTTCCCCACTTCCCATTCATATTTTTACCCAAAAGGAAAAATCTGGTAATAGTTAAGGCATTTCTAGACTGCAATTCTACATTACAGTGCTGTAAAGCAGCAGTAATTTATTTGCACAGCAAACTTAGAAAGCACTACACAAATACAATCTGCCTCTGGCCATAATAATGCTGAGACCACCAAAGTTTCCAGGAGTTTTGCCCCAACACCTGAAATCTGCTAGTAAGGCATTAATCAGACAGAAAGGAAAACTGATTACCCTTTGATCCTCCTCTTTAGTCCACGGACCTTTAATAAGTTCTGGGTTTAGTACCTTCTGCCATCGGTGCTGGCACTGAACATCTGTCCGATTCTAGTGAAATGGGAAATATAAAGAGTGGAAAATCCTTTAGACAAGATGAAAGTAGAGTGAGAATGCTCTTATTTACACACACTTGTTTTGATGTACTTCACTGCCAGCTAAGACTACTAAACAACATAGAGTGATATAGTAAGTCTGAGAAGAAGGTGGTCACCTATCAGCTTGCTCGCAGAATAGGTAAGATTTCCATCACTTCTGCATTGAGGACTCCATCATCAAAACTACACAAACTTTATCTTCCCCATCTGCACATTAGCTGGCATGCTTTCACATGCACAACTTCAGCAACAGCCAAACTGTTCACTAAGCAATTAGCTTCAAAATCATACTTACAATTCACTAAAGTTATTTCCTTTTGCTGTGCTTAGATATTTTGTCTCATTGTCACATTGACCATCTACTGTGCAAGTACCCACTATCCCTCATTTTTGCTTGTTTGATATTATCCAACTCTTTATGAGAAGCAAAAGAAAAAATTAATTATAAGGGTTTCTACAGTAATCTAACTAAATTTCTAAGGTCTATGTTTGTGGAAGTTTTAAATCTCCCCTGAAAATACAACTATAAAGCAACCATTCCTCTTCCCCTTTATCAAGGAAACCCCTTGATAAAGAGCTGCTACTAAGCCTAGAAACAGAAACCAATATCCACTTACAGGAAGGAAATTGGCAATGACTTTCCAGTCTTCTGTGCCATTCTGCTCCACAAGCTTCTTCAACTTCTCATCCTGAATCATAAAAAAAACCAAAAAACCCAGATATAATAAATATTGCAATCTCTTGTAATCCAAATGAAATGTGTTTTTTTTAAAATTTGTTCTTATGCATCTACTTCTGCTTTCTGAGTGTAAAGAAGGGTGGCCTGCAGACTTCTCATGCTTTTAATTGCCTAAAGCAGAAGATTTTTCTACCCCTTTGGATTTTGGTAGGTTCTTTACTGTGCTGTAGGAGAAAGACTGACTTCTGTGCAGTTCTTTGACTCACAATATACATTCACATTTTACTCATCAAAGCACTGTAACTGTTATTCTTGGACCAGATTTACAGGAGGAAATGGGAATTTAGATGCCAAGCATCAGAATAACCTTGAAATTTAGTAACACCCAGGCATTCAGCTACCTGGGGACCTCTGAACATCACAGCCTTAAGCTTTATGCATCTTGCAAGTAATGGGAGTTCCAGTGATTTGCTCAAGGCCTATCCACCTACAATAAATGCACAATAAAACTAACAGCTCCTTTTTGCTCCTGCTCTCTGTGAGGGAGTTTTGCATAGTTGCAAATAGCAAAATATTTGGCCCAATCTTTCTAATGATAAGGCCAGAAATATAGACCCTAAAGACAAAAGAAACAGATCTTACATACTGGGTTAGCACTTCCCAGCATGCTCCCAGTTCATGTGACAGGAATGGATTTCATGGCCATCCTTTCCTCCCTGGCCACATCACAACCACATCCACCTTTGTAAGGGCAGACTGTGATTTAAAATAAATAAATAAAAGGCTTGCAAGGGGTGACCTGCCACTGTTTTTACATCAATACACATTGTTAGAGAAGAGAAGGTCAAAACATAACTCAAGACCTGTATAAATGTATTCCACAACAAACTCAAACCAGTTAAATGGCCAAAGGAGATTCACCTGGCAAAGGAGTCTGACACCACAATTCTCCCAGAAAGTCACTACAAGGGTATCATGACTAAAATGTGTTCTGACCTTGAAAAGCAAAATACATCTTGAATGCTCTGTTTTGGTACTGCTGGATTTCTCTCCTCCAGCCTTTACTTTATTTCCACTCGGAATCATAACAGTGCAATTAAAGTGCAAAATTCCAATGGTACAGAAGGACTGCAGCAGTTTCTGCCGCTGTTGTTTGCTGCTGTGGGACACTGAACACAGGTCGGTTCTCGCATAGCAACAGTTTCCAAACAGAAAGAGGCAAGCAGCAACAATGAAGCACTGCTACAGGTGATTCGGAATCTGCTTCTTCAACAGGGATTACACAGAGATTCACACGTCACACACTGTAACGCAGAGCTTGGTGAAAATTAAAAAGTCGTGTTTGTACATTTTATTTTAAAGGTGAGACCTATGCTCAAAGTTAAATAAAACACTGAATGGAGCTAGCGGGTCAAAAAAGTTGTCCTCAGATATGGGACTGTCACTGAAGTTTGCAGCTTAGCAATATGGTGAAGAACATGAAGCAACTTGGAGAAGAATGTGATCCATGCTCTCTCTTATCTTTTCACGTGCAGGAGAGGAATGAACTTGGATTTACCTCTTCGCGGGTCCACCTGGTTTTTCCTAAGTGACGTTTTCCAGTCTTAGGAAGCAGACCATCATAATCGTGATCGTACACCTCAACATCTTCTTCATCATCATCACTACTATATATACTGCAAAAGGAAACACAGCGAAACAGAGTGGAGCATGAGGACTTGAGCTACTTAATTACAGAACACAAAAAACCCCCCACTACAGTCCTTACAAAGGTTACACAGATAAAAGTTTTAAAACTTGCACAACAAGATTTTGTTCTGCATTCTGTTGTTCTAGTATTCTGAACTGGTTCTGCTGTTTTTGGTATCCACAGATACAAGCAAAGGGCTGGCAACCTTCGTATTACTGTGCATGTTTAGACCTGCTCCTAATGTTAGATCAGTGGTGAATTACACATTTGGCAAACTTTCAACCAATGAAGGTTTCAAATTAAAATACAATGTTTGGGACAATAAAGACAACTAGAGGCTGTGTCCAGCACACAAGTACATGTTTAAGATCTTTAACTCGTGCCATACATTCTGAAAAAAATCAGTGGTTTCGTATGTTTAATGCAGCAGATTATTATACTTTTCCAAAATAAAATAGACTGTGTAGCAAAACAAAAAGCTAAACAATAACCTTGCTTGAGAAAATGTTTATGGACCCTATATGAGAAGGCATAAGTTTTTACAATTACGTAAGACTGTAAGCGGCAGCATTAACATTCAATAAGCTCTAATATAAAGTATGGCCTCCATTTATGGGTTTGGACAGACAAGGACTGAGGACAAGTTAGTTTAATATCCTGCAACCCAGAAATGAATGACTGAATCCTTCTATACTCTCCATTTCTATAACTTTATTACCTCTAATCTATTTCTAAATCCCTCATACTGTTTTTGAAATACTCTGCTCACCTAATTCATGACTAAGGGATTTCCCCAGAGGCTATCTATGGGTAAAAAGGACTCCATGACTCTTTTCACAAACAGCACTTGCTCTACCCAGCTACCTAAATCTTAAAGAGAGTGTTTTGCAACAAGATGTGCCTTTCTGGTGGGCAGTATTTTACTTCTAACTTTCAAGGTACGAGCAACAGTTCTGATACTTCAGCTAAGAGATGCTAGCCACGAGTGTTAGAAAGGAGTCAGTGTCATTAAGATTAAAAACTGTGATCTATCTGATAGTATGGCCTGCTGTGGTATGTTAGACTAAGAAATTAAAATAAAGTTATTTTGTAATAAAATTAACAGGCGCTGTTTATGCTATTAACCAGTTTTCAGGAGATTACTTGAAATTAAGCTGCAGTGAAGCCTGGTGCCTGTTAGTCAAGATGCAAGCACCTCCAAAATGCAAGCTGCTGAACATACATTCTTTAAAAGTGCTGGGCTAATCACACCCTACATCTTCCACCCTGTTTTCTGGCCTGTGCCATGGGCCACGAAAGAACACGCTACATGCAAAAAGTTTTCCACACAAGTTTTCCACAGCCTGCTGTGCTGTGCGTGGTCTTCCTGCAGCCTCTGCGGGGTGCCCGGACTCACCCGCCCAGTCCATCGCTGCCAGCCTCACCCCGCGCTGCAGTCCCGCAGCCCCACGGTTCATTCCCGATTCCCCAGAGCCCGTAAGCACCGGCAGCAAGCCCCCATGGAAGCTCCCCCTCCGCACGCACCCCCCTCGTCGGCAGCTGGAGCCTCCCGTGCTTGAGCAGAAGCTCCCACGCTCCAGCTGCCACAAGCGCGGCTCCTTCCCCAGACGCCGCTCGAAGCGGATTCACTTTTCTCAGTGACACGCAGAGACAGCTGCGCCGCTGCCCATATGCCAAAGGAAGTTTTGTGGCACAGTTTCCAAGTATCATTTTGAAAAAGAGCTTTCCGTAGACGACAACCAGCAGGTATGTCCGCATCCATCGGCGGCGCTTGCTGCGGGCCGGGCACGGCGGGGAAACGCCGCTCTGCAGCAGCAGCACAGCAGAGCATCAGCGTTAAAGGACTTCAGTGCGGGGCCAGTTCTGTAACAGGGTTATTTAAATGACTGTGGCCTCGCTGGCACCGAGCAAACTTCACTGTACTACCTGCGCTCTCCAGCAGGAGAAAAGTGCCCTGGGATTTCGGGACGCTCGGTAGTTTTTCACTCAACCGGGCCCTCAGCGGTGCTCTAAAACTTTATTTTGCACCTCCGGCCGCAGCCCCGGAGCCTCCCCCCGGGTGGCTTGGCAGGGCACGGCGCTCCGCCCGGCCGGGACAGCGGGACTCCCTCCCCCGGCCGCCCATCAGCGCTGCGCTGTTCGCCGCGGCAACCGGCTTGTACAACCATACGTGGGGAAAAGAATTAAAAAACCTTTTTTTTTTTTTTTTTTAAAAAAAAAAAAGGGGAGAGGTAAAAAGAAAAACAACAAAAAACCAAAGAGGAGGTGTAGAGGAAATGACTCGCTGCAGTTACCGTGATTGAAAGAATTCGGGCAGCAGCCCCGCGGGGCAGAGCCCGCGCCCGCTCCCGCCGTGCCCGTGGATCGGGCGGACACCGCACCGTGCCGCCCCGGCCTCCCAGCCCCGAGCGGCGGACGTGTCCCTGCGGGAGGCGCCCGTGAGGCAGCGGCGGCTGTCCTCCTCTTTCGGGAGACACGGGCAGGGTGATTCACCGCCAGCCCTAGCGACAGCCCCGCTCCGACACTGAAAGTAGAGCCCGGCGCTGGCCCAGCGGCTCGCCGCCTCCTCCCGCACCGCAAGCCCCGCTTCCTTAGGAGGAGCCCCCAGTGCCAGCGGATGAGGCCGGCGCCCGGGAAGCGACAGGCAGGGCTGCCACCTTTCTCCCCTGTCACAGCCGGCCAAAGGGGAGGGGAGAAGGGGAGGATGCCGGGCTGCAAAGAGAAAGAGAAAAAAGCCTCCACGTGTCCGACCCGCCGTTCCCGACTAATTAGACAACAATCCGGCTCCGTGCGCCCGCCCGGCAGCGGCGGCACGGACCCGGCCACGCGGCGCTGCCGTCCCGTCCCGTCCAGTCCGCCGCCTGCGGGGCACCGCCGCCCCCGGCCCCTGGCGCGGCAGGGATCGCCCTGGCCCGGGTGCGCGGCAGGCGGGCGGGCACGGCTGACAGCTCCGGCCGAGCGCTCCGTCCGACCCGCAGCCCCCCGCCCGCGCTGCGGCGCTCCGGCGTGTGCCGAGTGGCGTGCACCGGGAAAAAGCTAAGCCCCGCAGGCGAGAGCCGCGCTTCCAAGGGCGAAAGAGCCGCACGAATAAAAGGAAAAAAAAAAAAAGTCGAGGGAGCGAAACGAGTCCCAGCACCCGCCGCCCACCTGCCGCCTCAGCCGGCCGGGAATGAATGAATGAATGGGACGGGACGCGCTACCTGCCGCCGCCGAGCCCGCCAGACATTGTCCCGCCTTGCGGCTGCGGGGCGCGCAGCTCCGTCGGGCTCCTGCGGCCGGCGAGCACCGGCGGCTCCGCGGCGCGTCCCGCTAGGCTGCGGCTCCCCCGGCGCCTCCGGAGGAGGGGAGCGCCTCGGCACCGGGGGCGGAGTAGACCAGGTGCACGGAGGACGGGGGGCTGCCCGCCCGTCCGCCGGGCGAGCCGGTCTCCTGCTGCCGCTTTCCCTCTCTCCCGTCCCGCGCCCCGTCTGACAGGCGCGGAGCGCAGCCGGCCGTCCCCCGCCCGCAGACAGCGGGTTACCTGTGCCGGGGTCTCCGGGACATCCTCGCACCGGCCGCTGGGGGAGGAGGACGGGGGAGACCGAGCCCGCGCCCGCCGCCGCGCCCTGCTGCCGGGCTGCGCCTGGGCGCTCCGCCGCCGCGCACGGGAGTGCCGAGGAGCCGCGGGAGGAGGAGGAGGAAACAGGTTGAGATTAAAGAGTAAACTCTGTAAACAGAGATGCCATCAAACAAAGGGCCCTTGGACACTCCCCCTCCCGCCAAATCTGGCGCCCCTGCAGTGCGCAGGCGCCTGGCGGGCCCGTGCCGCGGCGGCGGGGCGCGGGGCGGGAGGACCGGGGCCGCGCGCCCCACGGGGCCCTCGCGCCCCGCCCATCCCGCGCGGCAGCGGCGGGAGCGCCCCGCGCCAGCGCCGCCGCCGCTCCCGCGCCGCGGGCCCTCGACGGCGCGTCCGCAGCCCCCCCCCCGTGCCCGCGCCCTGCGGCTGCTGTCGCTGACGGAGCTGTCGGGGCGGGGGGCAGCCCCTCTCCCCCGTGCGCGGCGGGTGGGGAAGGCGAGCCTCGCCGTGGGGCGAGAACTCTCGGGCGAGACCCCGCGACCACCCCCCGGCCCGCGCAGGTGCCTCCCGCCGCCCGGGGGGTGGGGGGTGTGGGCCTCGGCGGGTGCACCTGCTCCGCTCCTTGCAGGGAGCGCAGCCCTCGGGGGGCAAACAGCCCCCGCTGGCAATAGGAAAGGAACTCGGAGGGAACTCAGGGGGACCCGGGGCTGCCCGGGGCTTGACTGCGGTTGCCTGGCCGCGGGGGATTTCTGCTATAGTTCCCCTCGCTGCTGCCGGGCGGTGGATGACGCCTGCCGCCGCGGCGGCGGGAGGGGCGGCGGGTGTCCGATGAGCTCCAGAGAACACGTTTTTTTCATACAGAAATGAGTCAGGACGTGAAAAATGGCGAAACATGCAAAGTTCCCAGGCTGCGCTGCCGCTTGAAAAATCATGGCTTTGCAGCGGTTTCGGCGCACTCGCCCTTTCCTCAAAGGCCCGCGGCTCATCAATGAGCCGCCGACGGGGCGGGCCGGGCCGGGCCGGGCCGGGGCGGGGCCGCGGGGCCGCTCCCGAGCCCGCGGCGCCGCTGCCGGAGGGCCCTAGCGGGCTGCGAGGCGGGGCGGGCCGGGGCCGAGCGGCGGGCACAGCCCCGGGCACAGCCCCGAGCCCCAGGGCTCCCGCTTAGCGCCAGTCACCGGCTCGGGCACCGCGGGCACGGCCGCGCAGCCGGGGCTGGCTCCCCGAGCGGCCGCGTCGCTTTTGGGATCGCACCTCGTGCTAAATTAGCCGGAGGGTGCACCTCGTTCCTGTTTTGCCCTGCCCGAGCCTCCGGTAGGAGGTGCCGTGCCTACCGGCCCCCTGTTTGCAGGTTTGCCTACCTGTGAAATGGGTCCGCTGCACCGGGGAGCGGTGTTGGTGCAGGGGGAAGGGGCTTTGTACAGGGACGCGTCTGAAAAGCGCTTCTCTGCGAGGAAGTGGCGGGGTTTAATGCTAATCTGGAAAATTGGAGACTAATTCAGCTCTGTTCTACACCTTTGTATAAAATTCATTTTGGCATCTGCAGAGAACAAGGCTACTCATAGAAATTGGATTTTTTAAGTGCTTTTTAGTTTGGGTTTTTGTTTTTGCCTGTTTTTCGTTTTTTGTTTTGTTTTGTTTTTTTACAGTAAATATGTATTTGGGCAATGAAGGTAATCAGGAGGCCAGAGAAAATACAGAAAGGTGTCTTAGTGTCCACAGTGTTGTCAGGCGTTTGGGACACTACTGCTGCAAAATCAAAGCTGATAATAAGCCACGGGAGTGTAAATTTTCTGTGTATAGAATGTTCCTGGACCCTTTACAGAAAGTTATTTAGAAGTAAGAGAGTTTTCTGAGTACTGCTCCAACAATGAGTGTTGCTCACATACACACAAGGCCCAGAGCTGGGCCTGTCATCAGTGCAGCTGTAAGGATATGACAGGATTCACTGGATCTACTCTTAGGGATATGTACTACTTCTCTGGGACTGAAAATGCACCTTTCACTGAAATGGTGTGGTCATTTTGCCTACAGCATCCCAGAGAGGTACAAACAAAACTGTGCAAGGTTCTCTCTTCCTTCTTCTGCAGGAAACACTTTCCTTTATTGATTTTTGCAAATATTTCAGTGTTAACTGAGATAAATCCAACATCTTCCTGATTTGGATGTAAATTTGCTGAATAAATGCAAAGAATGTCTATTATTGCTCTCAAGAAGAGTTGTTAATATGCACAATTTTCTTCTGACAGTTTTTTTGCAAGACTACATTTCTGTACCAGTAACTCCAAAGAAACACATTTTTTCATCCGAAATTGAAAAAAGAATCCTCTACATTTGGTTCATAAGATTACATAAAATTGCAAATAAAACACACCTTACTCTGTTCAAAACAGAGGCAAATGACACCTCTCTTTTTTTTTTCTAGGTTTAAAGATCAGTCTTCCACAACTCTGCATATATAAACCCCACTAAAATCGGTGTGTGCATGCACTCCACTGAGGTCGCTTCATTGTTAATGTTTAAAATTTAGCTAGAAATAAGCCACAACTCTACTATTTTGCTTTATTTCCTTAGCATCTGTAGCCTGGGGGACTTCTGATGTGTGAGGGTTCTTTACAATATATTCTTTCCAAAGCCCAAAAGAAAATCACTCTTCTACATTTCAGCTTAGATATCATATGCATTAAATGTGAAGTAGCAGACTTCTTCCTTACATCACCCTTCCAACTTCATTAATTAATGATGTCTCTGAGCTTATTTATAGTAATTGCATCAACTGACAGAGTAATTGTAAACAGTGTAACTGCATGTTCTGGTGATTTATTTTTTTTTTACTTACACAAATTATATAGGTAATTTAATAAAAGTAATTATCTAAGTGGTAAATACAAGTTGAATTACTTGATTTCCTGCACCTCCACTACAAACATAAACCTCAAGATGAAGTTTAAAAGCATGTATAGAAAGTTTGGAGAATCCTGGTTCAACATCAAATCCGAGCTGCGTTGTCTTCTTCCTTACTGTTTTCCTGCTGCGATCTGCTGTTTAGCTGCCATGACCTGGGCTGAGTATTGCCAGCATAGTTAGCTAGGCATAACCAGACAGAAAAGGAATCATGAAGGGAGTTCAGCTGGGAGAAGAGCAGTGAGCCCAGGATTTTCCAAATGTACAGGAGATAGTTGCATACTTTTTTTTTAGCCTTTGGAAAATCTCAGCAGCAGTCTCAACCTCTGTGTTCCTATTTTTTCTGTGTTTATCACAGAATTTACAAGGAATACGTTGGAATCAGTGTCTAACCACTTGTATGATCACACGTGGTTTTTTCCTATCAAAAGTCTTATAAATTTCCACCTTTCCCTCTGGTGCAAATATATCTTAGAATTCAAAAACCAGTTTTATGTATGTTTATGTGTGCTTTTTTGTTTACTTTCTGCATTTCTTTCAGCCTGTGTATCATAAAACAACAAGCAACTTTCACTTTTTTAGTTTCACTTTTAGGCTGTAGTTACGGTAAAGTTTCAAATGCAGTTGTGGTATTTTTATAATTGAACATCAGGTGATTTTTAGCATTTTGACCAGAAATGTTTTTAATAAATATTGTTAACACATGAAGCAAAATAAAAATGTATCTTTTCCTTTGATGTAGACTTCCTCACAAGTTCCTCATAAAAGGAGATAAGTAGATTGATTAAAAGTTCAGGGCAAGAAAGCAGGAGACCAGGATTTAATGCCTCTTTTATCATGTATCAAGTCACTTAGAGTCAGATATTTAGCCACATTCCCCCACCTGTGGATACAAATTATGTCCAGCAATGTGCACTAACATTTTTGTTCTAGTAACCTGCTCAGTGTGTGAGGGCCAGGCTGGTGTCTGAGGGATACCTCCCTCAAAGGTAGCTGGATATGTTACCACACAGATCTGCACGTGTGGTAACATATCTGCAAGAACAGCAAACACTTAGGTGTGAGTGGAAACCACCTCCCCTGCTGAAAATGGACATAGCCTGGTCCCAGGTAAGGCTGAAACAGATGCCAGCAGATGTGGGCCAGCAGGAGATGCAGCTACCTCCACACCATCATACTCACGTTTTCTTGCAGCCAGGCTGGAAAGCCAGAGAAAAGGTAGGAAGCTGCCTGGAAACTTTTAGCAGCTGGGAACAAGATCTCTCCTAGGACAGGAGAGAAGAGGTGCTTAGAAGAGGTGCTCTTCTGGCTCCTACTCCAGCAGTGTAGATGGTATAGCCTAGATCTTTAAGCCTGTACCTGGTTTCTGCACATGCAGGTTTAGAGCCCTCTAGACCACTGTTACCCTGATTATGGCAGAGCACCTACACTGAAAACACAGTGTGTTCTTGTGTACAACAGAAATAACATAGCAATGGTTCAGACTTACCAGTTGATTGCATTATATCTTTTTCTTTATTTGTTTTGAAAGCATAGTTGAACTTAGGTCAGGTAGCAATAAGAATTCAATGATAAGGTTAAATTGAAATTTCATAGAACTTGGTGGAATCAAGGAGGATCGGGAGGGAGGGAGCAAAGGTAAACCTTACACTCTTCAGCAGAGGCTCTTTTTTGTGGTAAACCCTCTTTGTTTGTGTATGGCTTGGAAGGATAGTAGTGCCTGAGGCCTTCCAACTGCAAAAATAGCTTACTATAGGAACTGAACATATGTTGTACAAAAGCTGTTTTTTCATTTGTTCTGAAACAGCATGATACAGTAGGTGCAAAGGGAGGCTCGGGGCAAGTGGCACCAGATCTTTGGACACCAGCAGAACCCCACGTCCAGTTGGCTGCCTGAGCACTGTGAGCTCTGTGGTGTTCCAAGTGCAGGGCCTCCTCTGAAAACTAGCTTTTCCATGTAATTAATGCCCTACATCATCACACAGAACAATCCAAGTCCTTCTTAAAATGCAGTACTAACAATAAGAAGCATTCATTGAACATATTGCAGCTTCATCTTTTTAACCTGCAGCAGAGCACTGACATTCAAAGTAACAGAAAATTTGTGATATGGTGGGGTATTGTCATTGTATGTTGCCAGAATACCTAGAGCAATACTGCCTTTCCAACTACTCCCATCACACATGAGACTGTGTGATTTCATGACTTTATTTTATGGCTAGCAACTACTACTTGAAAGGCCATCATGATTTTTTTTTTTTTTTTTAATATAAAAAGCGATGTGATAAAAATATTAGACAAATTTGATTAATAACAGAGGATTAATTTACAAATTAGTGTAAACATAGGCAAATAAGCTTATTTCCTTAAATTATTCCTTTAAGCATACTAATATGTCAAGGAACAGCAATGTGCATTTCAAAATCATAAAGAAAACCCTATTCACAAAAGAAATGATTTGCTCTATGAACATGTTTACCTACAAGGGTGTGGTTACTATAATGTATGCCTGGCTGGCAAGCAGAGAGGCTTTTGTTCCGTGGTTGCTTTTAAAAGTGTCCTCTGAGGGAGGTACACCTTTGCACAGCTTAGCAGAGAATTCCGTCTGTTCCTTCTCTCCCATTTTTGCTCTTGTAAATGCAAAGCAACTCTGGTGATGTTTTTTAAGGTTCTGTAGATATACCTGGCTGTACCTGAAGGCAGAGCTTAATCTATAAACTGTAGCAGTGTAGCTGAGAGTAAACACATGTAGATAACTTTAGCCTCTCGTTTGTGGAATGCACAACATAGCAAGGTCCTACAGACACCAAGTGCTTACAATTAGCCTTTTTTCACTGTTATGCAGCTGGAAAGGCCTGGTTCCCCATTACAGTGTCTTTCTCCCCTGTTGTTCTACTGACTTGATAAATCGGAGGGAAATACAAGGTGATTTTCACCAGTTTAAATAAAAAGCCTGGGCAGACTCTTGTCAAGTCCATTGTCTCTAAAATTCATTAATTTCTCCTATTGCTGGAAGATATGTAAAAGAGATTTTCTCCTCTGTGATTTAACTCATGGGTTGCAGTCATTTCTTACATATTTTCTTTTAGATATTAAGCCATTATTAATCTCATTCTTTAGATTTGTAGACCTATTTCCCATGTAGTCTGTTATTGTCATATTAAAATATTTTGTATTTTAAATGCTTATAACCTTGCCCCTTTCAGACCTTCTCCCATCATTTAACTGACTGTATACTGTGAAGTGGAATCAATCTCTTCTTTTTGTACTCTCCCACACACTTACTCTATTGCTGTGGTAGACTAATGTAGGCTAGCTACTAAAGCTTTTCATTTCATCATATCTGTTTTACATCCTCAGGCCCAATGTCACTCCTTTCTGTATTAGTCAGTAGGAGGTGCCAAAATATTGGCAAGAAAAGTAATTTTTTCAGGCCAAGACAGAATTATTCACCTCCATTTCTGTATCTTGCAAACCTTGTTACCCACTGCTGTTTAAGATGTAGTCATATTATGTTTGCAGTAAAGCTGTGTATACAAATATGGCAGTGCTCTTTACTCTCTTCTATGTGCCCATAAATTCCTTGTGCTGCCATTCAATTCCATTAAGTTATTCCTACATCACACTGTTAGCTTTTAAAGAAGTTTGCTGGATCTTAGTTAGAAGCAAGACCAAGTGAATAGGTGATTGCTATCACTTAGATAACTCTGAAGCCATCACTATGTTATTACTATTTGTGTCCAACGAAGTTTGGTTATGAACTTTGAAAACGTGTTCACCAAGTATTTTTTAGCAATAATTCTTGAAACTGCGTGTTTACATGCACTGCTTTTTCAGTGCTGGAAATAACTTCTGTGACCTGCAAAGGTATTTCCCAAGGTATCTTGTAAATGTCAATTGACAGCATCAGGCAACTTGTGGTTTGAGAGCTCAAGCAGGTGGGAAAAGGATAATAAAAAATATTGAAAAAGCTTGTGCTCAGCTTCTTGAAGAGAGGGCGCCTCAGCAGTGCTGGGTGCTTAGTTTTCTTTAGGGATTCAAGACTTTATAGGGTTTACATGGAAAATTAGCTGGAAAATTATCCTTGGTGGCTAATTATAAAATGGAGATGGTTTAGTGGATCCATAAAGTGAGTAGAACACCAGGCCTGTGGCCAGAGTGACTTGCTGGCACTGCTTGGCTTTGGGTCCTCTGCTGTGTGGTAACTACAAAGATAAATTGTGAAAATGAAATCAGCTTTTAAAGACAGGTGTCAAAGTGGAATTTTATGTGCTTTCCTTTACTTCTCCCTTTAGTGAAGCCTGGTGAGTTATATAGAAAATGATACTTGGAAGACTCTTTCATGCATTTCTGATTTAGATACCCTGTTCTTTTTCTGTGCACTCTCTCACACGTGTAAAAGAAGCCATTAACTTTTGCATTCACCCTTCCAGTGCTTTCATTACGTTCATTACTAATGACTGCACTTTCTGGACATGATGGTGTTTGTATCCCCATTCTTTAATGTTTTATTACTTCTGTTTTGTGCTTCCCATATGTTTCCGGGGAGAATTCCCTTCTTTCTTTTACTTGTCTTGTTTCTGCTTGCTCTTTCTGTGCATGCCAATTAATAATGAAGGCTATGTCTGTGCTTCCCCTCCCTATGGCACAATGTGGTTTTCTCTAGCTCTCACTTTTTGTGAAAAGTAGGCCATCTACTGTTGCTTTCTAGTATGGATTACGGATCCCCCAGCAAATGGCCATGCCATGCATATAGCTCCAAACCAGACTTCACAAGTGCCTGTTCTCCTGTTTATTGGCTCTTCTTATTTTGGAGGCATATTGTGTGTAATAGTTTCAATAGCAAACTGAAGTCTTATTTCTTGTTTTCCTTCTTTTGAATAGTAACTAATAAAATTGGTTCATGTTCACCTGCTATAAACCAAGTTTTTTATTTTGTAATCTAGATAGTATTCAGTTTTCCCAAAAACCTTTCCTCAAATGAACATTTTTCATAGTTATACATCCCCAATGAAGTTAGAGGGCAAGAGATGACCACCTATTGATTTAAGCAGCTATTAGTAACAGTCTTTGTCAGTTTAGCACATCTTTGTTGTGGGGGTTTTTTTGTTTTATTTTGGGGTTTTTTCTTTTCTTTTTTTTTTTTTTTTCTCTGTGTGGTTTTGAACAGAAAAGTGACTTTAAAAATTGAATCTTGGTAGTACACATTCTCCTTATGTCTTCTGAGTCATATCTGGATAGTACATTGATGAAAACAAGCTCCAGTGTTGTCAGCACTGTGAAACACAAAGAGCCTTGAAAAGGGAGCTGGCCCATCATAGCTTGCCTGTTGCACCATCAGCTCTGCAGTTGGGTCTGATTCCTCAGCTATTTTTGGAGATGGTACAGAAACTGAGCATTGACAGTGCTCAACTTCTTATCAAAGGTGAACTTGCTGTGGGGGAAATTGTATGGTTTTAAGTTTGATGGGGATATTATTGCTAGATTAGAACAATATGCAGCCAAGTACAGCTTTTCTGGTCTGTACTTTTAGGTCAAAGTTGGATATTTTTTCCTTTCCTTCCTATGAAAACTGACTGAGGGGCTTATCATACAGTATTACTTTTGTGGAAAAAATTCCTTTACTTAATGACCTATTAGTCTTAGTTCTGCAATAAAATATTTACTGCTTGGTTCATTAAGAACAAAGCATGAGTATAATAATTTTATTGCTCAGCTCCATATTGCTCAGCTAATTTTTTGTTCACTTGCAATTGCATATTATTTCTCAGTTTCTCGTATCTCTTTTCACACTAGATTGTCATTAAATTTTTTTATTTCAGTTTTAGGTAAGTTGCAGTTTTAAGGGATGTTCCCTTTTCTCAGTTAGAAATATAAGGGATTGCAGTTCTTCTGGGGAGTGAATTTTTAAAAATACACCTACTTTACAAAAGCAAAATTACAGAACCATTTCATCTTCTTGAGTATCTGACTCTTTAAGCCGGCCACTAACAGAGAGGCAGTCTTCCACTGGGTGCAATTGCTGTCCAAAATAAGAGAAAAAATAAAGTATGTAAAAGGCATATTTAGCAGCTCTCAAAATGATAAAATTAGGTACATCCTTAGTGCTTTGTGGGTAGAAATATAAGACAAGTGGAGACAACTCACTTTTCTTAAGGAAGACAATTAGGGAACCAGCTAAATTGCTGAGGGGTTCATATGAATAAATAAAGCATCTGTCCTTACTGATCTATCACTTGTCAGATGTTGTTTTAATTTGTAAGGAGGCCGATATCTGCTTATGGCCCTGCTCTCTGTTCAAATATAACTGGAGAGCAGGACTCAGCTCGTAGGGTGAGGCACTAGAACTCAACAGTGGCAACACACCAGCTAAGTGCCACTATGGAGCTGTGACAAATGACATTTCAGTAGGCATGTAGGATCTATCTGGAAGGGGAATTAAAATTAACCTCAGATGCCCTAAATCTCAGTGTGGTAAGCTAACACACAGGCACAAATTCTCTCTTCCCAGGAGCCACTGCCTTCTAGAGGTTGAGAGTGAAGTTGAAGGCATTTATTCTGGGTTAGAAGAAACCTAAGTCCAGAGGATTTTGGACAGAACTGAGAAACATTTTTAATGTTTCCAGTATAAATGGTTAAGTATTCAATGATAATAGCAAAATGGTCCATCTCTACTTTTCAGCCATAGCCAAATGAATGTCATGAGCTCATCACAGGAGCTGCTTCTTCAGACTGCTTTAAACAGAGGCATAAAACCTATACCAGTTCTTGCTGTTCAAATTAAACATATTTGACTGAAGCAAATACATATGAAACCTATTTTTACACTATCAGAGGTTGCTTTGGTATTAAATCATGTGATTTTTTTTTTTAACCTCAGATACCTCTTTGCAAGAAATACAGTAAATGTTGCTGTTTCTGTTAAATATACAGTTTCAGGTACTCCTGATAATAACAGACGTCAGCATTTTTTGTAGAAAAGTACTCACATGATTTTGCTGAAACAATTTGGTTTTACTCCTCACTTAAATTCTCATCTAAATGTTTCAGAAACAGCTGGACTTGGTCAGCATGGTCTGTACAGCTTCTATCTTCTGTAAATAGGTAGGCAGAGACACAGAAGTTCTCTTAGCGTCAGTCACTGAGATGGCAAGGGCTTCTCTGTGAAGTCTGTTTTATTTAGCTGACATAACAGGAGCTGATCTGTACATAACCGTGCCAAGGAAGGATCATCTTGTCTGCACATTTCTTCCAGTCTCTGCCTTTGCTTCAGGATATTGAGGGCTGGTGATAATGCAGCAGAAATTATATCTTGCCAAAAAAGCTTTGAAACCTTGCCCTGTAAACCCTGGCCTTTTTTACCTTTTTTTTTTTTTTTCCAGTAATAGTTCCTCTGGAATTCCCCAGTAAGAAAACATATTCTTAACCTTCCTAGTGACATTTTAGTTGCACTTGACAATCACACAGTTCATAAGTGTTTTGGCTAATATTCTAGCCCAGCTGGCTATTTCCCTCCCTCTAGCGCACAAAGATTGATATCCACCCTTCTAGTCTCCCTCAGACAAAGCTGGTATTATCAGAAAATTACCTTTTTTTTTTTTTTTTACTGCCTTACTAAAGTGTCAGAATTCAGAGATTCTCACGCTTTTTTTTACACGCTGTAGGCCACTCTAGAAATAGTGAGTTTTCCAGCAGTTTCTGAAGGCCTCAGGGCCATCCTGTCTTCTATTTTCAGCTTCCTCTCCAGGTTTTAGGGATTACCCTAAACCTAAAAAAATATGCTTTTTTTTTGCTTGTAGCTAGCAATTCACTACTGTTTGAAAAGGCAGGCATGACTGTTTACTCTACTCTGTAAGGTACTGGTCAGGCAAATGTAGTTGTGTTGGTTTTGACTTTCTCAAAGATCAATGGCTTGCAGAATTCCCGGACCCTCTGGTGTCTGTGCTTTTTTCCACGGTGTAAACATGTTAAGTTTTTTGTTTCTGTAACTGAGTGACAGGTTGGGATAGCCATTGTTATAAAACCTTTCCACAAGAAAAGTTCTGGAGTAATTTACCCCAATACTGCATTAACAGAAAATTTTGTGTAAGGAATGAGCCACAAAAGCTTCACATGATTTCATAGAAGAAAGAGAGAAAGAGAGAAGGAGAGAGAGAGAGAAGGAGAGAGAGAAGGAGAGAAGGAAAGAGAGAAGGAGAGAAGGAAAGAGAGAAAGGGAGGAAGGGAGGGAGGGAGGAAGGGAGGGAGGAAGGGAGGGAGGCAGGCAGGCAGGCAGGCAGGAAGGCAGGAAGGAAGGCAGGAAGGCAGGAAGGCAGGAAGGCAGGAAGGCAGGAAGGCAGGAAGGCAGGAAGGAAGGCAGGAAGGAAGGCAGGAAGGAAGGAAGGCAGGAAGGAAGGCAGGAAGGAAGGCAGGAAGGAAGGCAGGAAGGCAGGAAGGAAGGCAGGAAGGCAGGAAGGAAGGCAGGAAGGCAGGAAGGCAGGAAGGCAGGCAGGAAGGCAGGAAGGCAGGAAGGCAGGAAGGCAGGAAGGAAGGCAGGAAGGCAGGAAGGCAGGAAGGAAGGCAGGAAGGAAGGCAGGAAGGAAGGCAGGAAGGAAGGCAGGAAGGAAGGCAGGAAGGCAGGAAGGCAGGAAGGCAGGAAGGCAGGAAGGCAGGAAGGAAGGCAGGAAGGAAGGCAGGAAGGCAGGAAGGCAGGAAGGCAGGAAGGAAGGAAGGCAGGAAGGAAGGAAGGCAGGAAGGAAGGAAGGCAGGAAGGAAGGAAGGAAGGAAGGAAGGAAGGAAGGAAGGAAGGAAGGAAGGAAGGAAGGAAGGAAGGAAGGAAGGAAGGAAGGAAGGAAGGAAGGAAGGAAGGAAGGAAGGAAGGAAGGAAGGAAGGAAGGAAGGAAGGAAGGAAGGAAGGAAGGAAGGAAGGAAGGAAGGAAGGAAGGAAGGAAGGAAGGAAGGAAGGAAGGAAGGAAGGAAGGAAGGAAGGAAGGAAGGAAGGAAGGAAGGAAGGAAGGAAGGAAGGAAGGAAGTCCATTTTACTTTTATGTGGAAAGGTCCAATACCACTCTGTGCTACAATAAATGTTTTCAGGCAATTTGGTACACTACACAATTTTTTTAAAATTGGTATTGGAAAGGCCCTGTCATTCTGTATTCCTTTCCTTTCTGATACAGATGAGCTGACTGTGCAGGAAAACCTCAGGGTTACCGTAGTCACCAGTGAAATGCAGAAAAGTTTCATTTGTAGAATAAGGGTCTTCCACTGGTCTCATATCATACAATAGCACAAAGCACACCAGTTACTTCCCTTTGCATGATCACTTGCAGTGATCTTCTCCATGTTGAGAAATATGATCACTGCACCACTGCTGCATCACTCTCCAGCTTTTCATCCTTCTTGACACTTTCAAGAGATCCACATTATTCAGCTGGCCCCTTTACTTCTGTATCAGCTGCATTGGTATGACACTGCAGCTTAACAGCTGACTTCAAACCTCTGTCCTGTGCATGGTGTCTCAACCAATATTTCCAGTGTGTTGTGTCTTCTGCAAGCTGCCCTCTCCCTTCCAGATTTCCTGCAGTTACTGAGGGCAACACTGGCTTATTTTAGCTTGGATTGGCAATGAGGATAATTGTATACTAGCTCTGACAGTAGAAATACCAAGCCTTTTTTAATGCTCCTATGCTTGCCGTGAAGAAGGAAACCTGCTTTCCAGGGTTCATCATACTTAGCAAGACAAGTAATAGAGCCTGAGAAGAATGGCTCCGCATTCTCCTCCTGGGTGCCTTTTGTCCAGCACACAACTGAAACATGTCCCTTCCTCTGTCATTTCCTACATTTTGCTATTCTGCCACATCGGTGATCAAATGATTCTTTAAGTACTGCCTATTGTTTTGATCACACGTTCTTGCTACGCTTTTTTGTATCCTTTCAGTAGCTGCAAATACTTTTGTAGCATCTGCCTCATATCTTTGTTAAATGGCCAACTTCCTATTTCTTGATCCCGTTTCTTAGGATCATCTCAGTGGTGTTCCTTGAGTGCCAGTGGCATGTGACTAGAAAGCCATCCACCAATTCTTTTCAGAAGCAACAATTACTAGGTTAGTCTAAAATTTAATTACTTTCACAGAGTTACATCTTAGCAAGCACTTTGCACTATCCCTTTGACTGTATTACCATGTCAGAAAGCTTTATTTAGACATTAAACTGTTGCTAAGTTTCTCGGTACTTTCAAGGCTTTCATATTTTCTTTTTTCATATTTTTTTTTTTCCCCTCCTTGAAACCTATGATTGGCAAACCAATATACTCTTCCTACACTATTGCAAACTGATGGATCTCTCCCTTACATCAAACTGTCAGTATAAAAACTTGGTACCTGCCTGTGAGAACTCCTTCTATTTTGGCTATTCTGTAACTTCATCAACATTTTAGTGCTTCAGAATACTAAGGCCAGACTTAGATTTTCATCTTTACCAAAGTTAAGGTTGTTTATCTTGAAATCATACTGGAAACCCAGTGAAAACAGAGTGAAATGTGGCATAAAACATATTATTTTTTTCAGCCTGACTCATATTAATTTAGCTCTTACTATCCATTTGGGATAAAATTTATATGAATGACACATTTCAATTGTTTGTCCTTCTTCAGTTTAACCGAAAATGTTATTTTTAAACTATATATTTTTTCATACAGACAAACCTCACTGGTGATACACAAAAAAACCCTATTTACTTTCATTTAAATTTCCTGGCTACATACAATTCTTGATATACTGAGTTAATAAAACCTACACTCTGAAGCTCTTGGAGAAGTTACTAGATGGTTATTAGAGATAATAAATGGCTGATCTCAGTGTTTATTGATTAGCTGCCTCATTCCTGTACTGGGGTTTGGGCACACAAACGCACTTTTTGGCAAGCTCTCTTAGACTGGCAAAGGCGAGGGTAAGAAACCAGTGAGAGGATTAAAAGTGTAAAATAGTCTAAGGAACAGGTTGTTTGATATTGATAGCAAAAGACGTGTTCAAATATAATTACACATGTCAATTTAGACAGAATTCAGACTTACTCAGATGCAGCCTGAATTTGGTTCTTGAACAGGCTCTTTGCATGTCATATTCCTGCTCCTGTTCATAGCAGTAAAAAGGACTTTTCTATTCATCTGGGTGAGAAAAGGACAAAGCTCAGAACATAATATAACACGTGAAGGTCAGTCCCAGATGTAATGACTGCAAGAGAAATGGGCAGCAGAAATTCACACAGGTACAACTTCCTCAGGTGCTCAAGTGTAACCCTGGAGCTGCTGAGGTCACTTGCCAGAACTTAAGAGAAAAATGCTGCATGCTGCAATTGATGTGCTGCATGATCCAAAGTGTAGCATCTATCTTCAGGTCCAGCTTAAGGACTCTTGCAAGGGTTAATAACATCTCCATTCTTTAGAGG
Source organism: Cyanistes caeruleus (assembly GCF_971803275.1). Classification (NCBI taxonomy): domain Eukaryota; kingdom Metazoa; phylum Chordata; class Aves; order Passeriformes; family Paridae; genus Cyanistes; species Cyanistes caeruleus. Next base: position 56,455,509 of record NC_141702.1, on the reverse strand, counting down.
ACATTGCAAAAGTTAATCCATTGAAGTTCATGACAGGCACTAAAATGATTGGGATGTAAATCAAATGTAAAATTACTGAAGCAAAAGAGATATTCCTCTTTTAAAATAGTTTTTTCTGCTCCACTTTTTTTTTTTTTTTTTTTTTTTTCCTCCACACAGTAGAAGTTGAGACATTAATTTTTCTGATATCTACAGATTTTTATTACACAGAGTTTAGGCAATTTTCTAAAAGGAAAAGCAGCATTTATGCTTTTTTTTAAAGTCTTCCACATCTCTGGCCTGAGAAAGTTCAGCTTGGGTTCTTCTGTCAGATACCAAGGTCTGTCTCATTCTGGAACACAATGCAACATGAAGGGTAATGGTACCACTGTCACCCATACCTGATTATATTAGAGATCTGATTATATATGATGGGACTTCTTCTTTCATCTGGATGATTCCAAACTATTTTTTTCCTTTAAAGCTAATCAACACAAATGCCTAAACTATTTTTTAGAAAAACTTCCTTGTTGATTTTTAATATTCTTATCTTTCTTTGACGCTTGAGGGATGTCAAAACACGGGGAGGACCTCTAACAAGAGCACATCTGATACATAAAAACATCAAAGAAAACAAAGCAAACAAAAATTTGCATGAAAATAATGTTCTTTTGAAACAGCAGAGACAAACATGCTGTGCCATAGCTGTTTCCTACTCTTAAAAAACTTCAGTGCTCAGAGCCTCCGTTACAAATGATAATGGCAATATTGGTGTGGGTCCTTATCTGAGACCTGCTGAAGTCAGTTAAAGGCTTTCCATTGATCGCAGGGAATATTAGATCAGGCTCTTTCAGAACGTATTTTGGTCAACTCTTGTCCAACCGTTATTTCACACAGGAGAAAAGAGGTTTATCTCCCTTCTGCACTCTGGGCTTCTATCAGCAGAGTGACATCCAAGTGAGGGATCCAAGCACAAAGTCCAGGCTGTCCTGCTGGTGAAGTACAGAGGGTGTGGTTTAAAGAGTCTCAACACGATGACACAAGAGAGAAAGGGAGAGTAAAACAAAACAAATCATAGAGAAAGACTGGAAGGCAATGATGTAGAAAAGTATAAAAGCAGTTTTTTCTTCAGTTTTTCTACCAAAAATAGTCCAGTCATGTTAAGACGTGAACAGGTGGGAAAGTACAGCTTTGGAGCTTTAAAATTGTATATTGTTTTTCATTTGTAACACAAAAGAGAGTTTGAAAAAAATGAAAAACGTTCCAGCAGGTTTTGGAGCAGGAAGGAAATCATGCCAAATTATTGCTGGTGTTCAGTCTTTACAGGTGTGCTTTCTTCTTCACCTTGATGGGAAATCCCCTCATTTAATCTCATACAATGTAGCAGAATGACTGTAAGCAACTTCCTACCTGGTGTCCTTTTCTTCTGCTTTTCAAACCACAGTGAGGCAACAGGAATTAAGACCCTGCAGGTTATGGCATATGGATGAAATCCTATCAGCTTGCACAGCATCTCTGGCAGTGGGGTTCTGGAGGGATGCTGGCAGCCCTGTGGAAGGAAACATTTAGCAGATCAGGGGCCAGCTTGAGCTGTTTGCTATCATTTGGTCTTCCTCTGAGTACCTGCTCCCAGACTTTCCAACAAAATTTGCTTTCCTCTTACAGGGTGTTGCATTTCAGTAGGGAAGTGTTGACTGTAGGTGTGATGAGCATTTGTTTTATACTGTTTCAAAATAAAGATGATTCATGGGGGATAAGACCTTTGAAAGTGTATCCTATCATATCCTGTCACCATTATGCAAACAGAACTAGGTACTAATACCGCTGTTGCACCTTTTATTGTTCAAAAACCAAAATGACAAAAAAATGAAAGGACAAGCATGACCCAAATGTATAATTTCCCTAAGATCATCAGATTCTTTTAAAATATTGAAAATTTATCAGGAGACACTGCTAAAATACAAATATTTCACAAGATTTCATTTAATTTTTAACTAGCTTGGCTCTTATGACCATTATCATCTTCCGTATGTTATTTTATTTTTCTTGTATATTTAATTTTTATTTGATTTGTATTTTAAGTTTTTTAGAACTTCTACATTAGTGCTAGTAGGATGTCTGTATTCTGTTAAACATTAGAGAGAAAAGTAACACTTTGTGCTTCTGAGTTAACATCATGTAGCAGAACCATTTCAATGTATAGACCTTTGATACAGTTGCTTTGATGTTTTTCCAGAAAACTTTGGTATTTTTTTAAATTTTTTTTTTTTGATAAAGCATATTGCAATATTTTGACACTTTGCCCCAAATGTGGCAATTCAATTATTCTTACCTGGCACTAAGCTGATCATCAGCACCATTCTCAGTTTTCATGGAGTGCATATGAAATCAGATATTCTTGTGCATGCTCCTTCCCACCCTGATTGTAGAGCCATAAAACCAACACCAGTCTTCTTCCCTGTGCACTCACCCAACCACCTGGAACTAGAGCTGAGACATTTTTCCTTTCCTGTAGGAGTACAGACTCTAGAACCCTGATAAACCTAGAGAGTTGGAAAAAAAAAACAAAACAGGGGCACATCTTATTCCATGTCTTTTTAGTAAGATACTGTCTTTTTATTTTTTTCCTGATTTTTCAGTATAATGGACAGAATGGGAGATGAATACATATTGTATTAATTTTGCAAACATACCACAAGAAAATGTATACCTCAGAATATTTGATAACAATTCACACATACGTTGCTACTTCTGTATGTGCAATGAAAACATAAAGAATGGTGCTGTAATTTAGAAAATGTGAATTGTTGGAGAGATTATTATAAATAGAGATAAGTATTTCATTAATTTTATTATTAATAATTTTTGGTTTTCACTGTTTTTTTTTGCACTCAATAAAGTGTTATAAATTAAATATTTGACTAGAGCAAATTAAGCAAGAAGTTAGAACAAGCCTTGAGGAAAAAAGTTTATTGATTACTTTCCATCTACTTCCATATCTTCAGATTTTTAGTTTGATGAGAGATACAATGAAAAAGTTTTCAACAAAGGACTGATCCAAAACTTGTAAATGATAGTGGGTATCATCACAATTTCATTAAAATGAATAGCTAAGTCTCCTTCATTAGGAGGAGCAAGATTTTGAGTATGGTAACTTGCCTGACTGTTGAAATTTCAAGCTTTATGTTTTGAGATTAAAATTCCTGTTCATTCAAGTACAGACTGTAAAAAGTAATGAATGGAAAGTAGGATGGAAATTTTGAAGTGGTTGTTAAATTAAATTAATTAAATTAAATTAAACAAGGAAAAATAATGTGAAATTCTGATTTGTGTGATACTTTGGCAAGAAATTAAAAAATGGTCTATCATATTATTTTCACATTCTCTATATTGATACAAACTGATGTTCAGATTAAATATTAGAAAAATAATTTTTCACTGAAGGAGTGGTCAGGTACTGGAATAAATTGCCCAGGGAGGTGGTGGAGTCACTAACTCTGCAAGCGTTGAAGAGGTGTCTGGATGTGGCACTTGAGGATATGATTTAGGGGTGATTATGGTGGTGCTGGGCTGATGGTTGAAAAGGATGATCTTGGATGTCTCTTCCAATCTTAAACATTCAGTAAACTGGTAGGGCATTCTATACTTACTGTTGCAGCTTTTTCTATCATAGCATTAGACAGAAATGCTATGATAGGAAATAAACCATATAAACCATATAAACCATATAAACCAAAACCTCTAGGCCTAAAATAGATCTTGTCACATACTGAAAACAAATATATTTCATAATATGTCAGAATACTTCAGTATGAGAAAAAACCACAAATATTTAACTTGTCCTGCTGATTTGTGATGAAACAAAGTGTTGATACCTCAAAGCTGCTCAAGGAGTGACGCTGAGTTGCATGCTGGTGGCTGCTTTCTGCAGTCATGTGCATGGCTTGCCAGTCCTCTGTCTTGAAGTCAGTGGAAATTCTGCCATTGAGTAACACTGGTGACAGCTAGGAGTTTAATTTTCTTTTGAATAAATATCTTTCCCGGCATTTGTCTTCACCTCAGCATCACCTTTCTCCTCTTGCATCCCCACAACAATCTCTTACTTTATATGGCTGCAGCCATTTCATCTCAGATGAAATGACAGACCACTGTGGGCTCAGTTGAGCTGGTTATCTACCACATGAACCTTTTGTGATCAAATGTCTCCATGTCAGGGAGAGCTATCTAATTGCAATGCCTCTCACAGCCCCATTTCTCTGTGATCAAAATCTCTTCATTTCAAGCTGATTTCAGGCTGATTCTGACCAGCCAGGAGGAAGGAGAAAAGAGGAAGGACGTCGGTGTGGTTATGGTGTTAGCCAGAGCCTCTGGGGATGAAGGTGTATTTCCCTGTTCTGCCACAAACGGCTGTCGTGGCTTCAGGCAAATGACTCGAAGTACTATATAGGTCCCTAAAATGTTGCTTAGGCAGCAGAATAATGCTTTAAAAAGCAGAGTCCTGAAACCACTGATGGTCGTGGCCTAAGCTTCTGCATCTCTCTGCCTGCATGAGAAATGCCTCCGTGAGGACATGACTGAACAGTCTGGGGCCTGGCTAATGCCTGAGCTTGCCTGGCCAAAGAGCTTTGGTGCTTCTCTTCGTGCTCCTCTTGAGGCCTGGCTGGCTGCCCCTGCTCCCATCCCACCCTACTGTGCCCCAGGTGAGGGGACACACAGGGCTTTCACTGCACCTCACCATCACAAGGGAATGCCCTGTTCATCCTGCCCCGCTTGCCCTGTGCCCAGGGAATGCAGAGGCTGGCTGTTCTCTCAGGTGGAAGTCATCTGGGAATGCCTGGCAGGAGCTTCCAGCAGCTGCTCACAACCTGAAACCTTATGTAACACCCAGCACCAACAGCATCATGATGGCCATCATCAACATGCCATGCAGTGCATCCACGCCTATTGGGCTGCCCTACTCGCTCACGTAGACGCAAGAGTGGGAACTAAATCAGAGATGCTCCATGGCATCCTTTTTGTATTTACCTCCCAGGGCTCTGCAGCACAGATCCCCGCCCAGAAGGGAGGATTCACACTCGCTTTAAGTTGAGTATTATCTTGCTTGAGTAAAAATTTCATTAAAATTATATATAAATAAATTCTTGCTTAGAACAAAAAATATTAGGCCAAATCCTGTGCTTAGTTAAATATATATAATAACTGAGATCCTGGGAATTTTCTTCCTCTATCTTTGTAGGAGAGTCAGAGAACCACCTAATCTGTCCCAATTTCATTTACTAAAAGGCAGAAAAATGCTGTCCTCTATTTAATTTTCACAAAATGGATTGGGAAGGATAGGAGCTCAACAACCTCTTTTCAGCGTCTTACAGACTTTTACATTTCCCTATTTTTTTCTTAAGTGAACTCTTCCCCACACCTACTTTCTCACAGGTGTGAGAAACTGATGTACATTTGACCTCCTTTCTCCCTTCTGTTCGCACTCCACCACTGTCAGGTGATTAGTTTAACTTCTCCAAAACTGTCTTTCTGTCTATATTGTTAAAATCTTTTATTTTCATATCCTGACTCTCCTGGTGGTAACTTGAAAAAAAGAAAAAAGAATACTTTTAATAAATACTTTAAAAAAATTCTCTCATTAAGTAAAGGGATGCATTGCAAGCCATGTTAATTAATTTTTGACAAAATCTTAAGAAAGACAAGTTTTTAAGCCCCATTAGCCAGTGAGGAGGGGCGAATTATTTTATGAGAGCTGGAAACACCCACCAAAAAAAAGGCTAAAATATTTTGAGTTTTTAAATCTTGTGCAATCAGTTGTTGAAGGAAATGAAAACTGCAATAGAAGTCTAGAATGTTTTAATGACTGTTATCCAAGGGAAAATGATTTTTCAGACAGTTTGAGAAAATTTAAAAAGCTAGCTGCAATTTCAACGTACTAGTCAAAATAACTACAGTATGTTCCTCAGGCACTCTTTGAGTAGATGAGAATGATTGAAAATTGGGTTTTTTTCTTGGTTTCAGGACTGTAGCATAGATCATGAATGAAATGGATCAAAACCAACTCTCACTTTGTTTTTCCCTTCTTCATTTTAGAGAAGACAAGGTCTGTATACGGAGCACATACCAGGTGCATACAAAAGCAATGTATAGTTTCAGTATGAAAACTATCTCCTCTGTGCCTCAGAATCCTGTACCATATGAATCATAGTACTTAATCTGGTGGATGTTATGATTGCCACTTTCAGGAGCATGAGAGCACAAGAGTAATACAAGCTGAGTGTGTCCTTCAGTCAGTTTTGGATTGGGCCCTTGGTTGTCCTTTCTGAATTGAGCACTGGCTCACTCAAAATCCTTGTAAAAACCACTTGGGGAAATCTTTTCTAAAAAGTCCCCCACATTTTGAGTTCTTCTTTTTTTTAAGATAGCCTAAATTAGACACCTGCTGGTAAGTCTTTAAAGCCAGACAACCGTAAACAGAGGCATGCAAAGTCAGTGAATACTTTTGAGCCTTTTCAGCCTTACCTCTGTATGGCTGAATAATTTCTGGTGTGATTTGGGAGGTCCAGATGAGTTATATCAGGGCTAAATTGTGAAGTTGATGTTTATATATATAAAAAAATGGTGAATTTGTTTGTTGGGGTTTTTTTGTGGGGGGTTTGTTTTTTTTTTGTTGTTGTTTTTGTTTTTCCCCCCCCAAAAGCTGATCAAGATCTTCATACTGTAAAGACTGAAAGTAAGTCCTCAGTCTACTTGGATACCTGTCCATGCAATATGGCCTGCTTGATGAGATGTATCTCTTGACCAAAGACGAAAGCAATGTATATTTAAATTCCATAACTTTAGGCACTGAAGATTGAGCTGAACCTCTCAGTCCAGTGTTATTGCCAACAAGAAGACATGATTTGCAACTTAATTCAAAAATGCAAAGGAAGGGAGTATGAAGAGAAAGCACATCTAGTGGTGACCTTTTTACTGTTAAACTTATCTCTGTCACAAGGAATTAAAAGGATAATAAATTAAAAAACCACTGAAAACTGAGAAATCCACAAGAAAAAAAGAGTATGACTCATGAAAGGTATGCCCTTGCTTTCCCTTATTGGTAAAAATGAATCACAACTGTGTGTGAGAGCTGAGTGAAAAAAAGATCAACTGTAAATACTGCTTTCTTTTTCCTATTTTTTTATCCTGTTCTTGTACCTATGAAAAAGGTTGCTAAGAAAAATAAATTGCATTTTCTGAGGCAATATTCACAGAGGCTGAGTCCTTACAACACTCAGCCAGCTAACCTGGAAGTTACCCTATGTTCATTTATTTTATTTAGTTGCCCAAGCTTTTCATCAAAGAGAATGAGACCAGTTTTTAAGGTTCAGTTCATCTTCCTGTGTACGTACAGCCAGTATTTTTGCTTTTTTTGGGAAACTCTTGTACTCAGCCAAGATGGAGAGATGTTTTTTTTGGTTTTTTTTTTTGTCTGAGCAGGCTTTTGAATCTTTGATTCTGAAACCTTGTGCTTGCAATTTTAGTTTGCTATGTTTGATCAAATCTTCTTGTGTCTTGGTTCCTGTGAATAAGCCTGGCCTTTTTTCTGGGCAGTCTGTGATTGAAAAATGAAGAGAAGAAGTAAGGGTGGTTTGATTTTGAAGTTAACAAAAGGTATAGGTATGTTTCAGTAACTAAAAGAAATCCTGCCCCTAAACTTGACCTTAGTGGTTATTGGCCTTTGATATAAAATCCTGAGTATGTGATATACACCGATGTTCAGTAAAAACAAAAGTAAACCCAATTCTGTTGAGTAATTGATTTTTTCCAGTAAAAGATGCCATATAAACCAGAAATGGGTATTTTATTTTTTTTTTTAAATTCGTATAAACTCCCATGTTACTTTTGGGTCGAATATTCACGCAATACAAATGGATATATTAACATTTGAACAGGTAGGGGCAGATCCATGATCTCTTAGAAATCAGACCAACTTACTTTTCCTAAGTGGTGCTGCAGTGAGTTTTCCCTCACTGAGGATCAGTACTACTGCAAATTAATAACTCAAGTGTGGAGCTGCTCCCAGGAGACTACTGCCACTAAAGTAAAAACAAGGTCTCAGATTATCAGTTCAACCTGGTCTTTAAATGCTTCAGTTGTTCTTCTAGGGAAGTGAGTAAAGTCTTCCAGAATCTGTCCAAAAGGCTTTTATCACTCATATGTATACCACTACCACTTGTATTATCTGTATGGTCTTTAAGTTAAATCCATAGATCTGTTTATCAACTTCAAAATACCATATGCCTCTTCAAAACTACCCAGCACAAGCAATATCCTTACACCTCTGATTTAACAGGAGAACCAGAATGGATCCCAGGCTTGGCAAGAGTGTTGAGAAGCAGAATACATCTAAAATGCAATATAGATGTGACTAGAATGCTTTTGGAGGTCCATAGTTTTAGTACAGATGGCAAAGGCACCATCAGAAATATCTCCAGGTCAGAATAAACCAGTATTTCCATTTTTTCCCTAGCCATGTGTGACTCTCTCTGCTGTACTGGAGAATTTCTACTGTACTGTGCTAGTCACTATGGAAACATTAAATACATCTGGATTCAGTAGACCTAAGACAGAATCACATCCACTTGAGAGAGTGTTTTTGTTTGGTTGGAAGTCACTGATAAGCAGATTTGAAACCAATTTAGCCAACCTTATCTACCTGATGGTGACCATATCAAGATTCTGCTTCCCTCCAACAATACCACATGGACAATGACAAACCTTTAACTGTGGTAGAAATACTGCCTGCTTCTGCTTCTTCCTTCTGTGCTTACCTGTCCAAGAAATTAATTAGTTTGGTGTGAAGTGAGCTCTTCTCGACACACCCCTGTTCCTTTTTTATCACTTTATTATCTTTAGGGCTGTTGATATGGATTGTTCAGTAATTCAGTACTATATTTTTATAGACTGATTAGTTTATGATGCTCGGCATCTTCACACTTTTCTTTCTCCCTCTGTAAAAGGCTTCTGCCTTTTCTCATTTTCTAGAGCTTCCCTTGTCCTCCCCATGTTCTCACATGCAATCACTAATATTTGGGAAAGTATGTTGGTTAGTTCCAAAAGCAGCTAGTTTGGCTAATTCAAACTTTCTCTCATTTTGTCTAGGGTAAATTTCATCTACTTCTGCTGGCTAAAACATTCATTTATTTTTTTTCTTTAACCTGCTTTTTCTGTACTCTGTCTGATACTCTTCTGTCCTTCTTAAAATATATTTTTTCCACGTGTCTGAATGCAATGTATCTTTCATGGTTGTGTGTATGTGAAGCCACTCTTGCTTGCTTCCTACATTATGTAATGTACCTATACATCGTTTTCCTCCTCTTTCTAATATATTCATAGCTACGTTTTTTCCTTGCATTTTATGCCTCATGATAATTTAAATATATTTTCCATCTGAGATTTTTCTGATTTTTCACCACTTCATCACACTTGGAAATAATGCTTATAAAATAATATGCCTTTCAAAAGTGCTTGCTGTAGAAGTGGAAATTCTACTGTAAAGGTGAGGAAATACAAGTTTAAGTACTTAGCTTGCAAAATAAAGTTACAAAAGAATGAGAAAGTGACTGAGAAACAACCAGCAGTTGTTCCAAAAGAAAATTACTTCTTCCTTTCACTCAAAGTTTAAAATCAGTAGCTGCATATTATGTGACACTATGAACTAACTCAAATATATTGGATAAAATATTTGTAATATCAGAAAAATATGGAAAAAAGGTGACTGATGTTATTAGGAAAATAGTGTCAAGATGACAATATAAAAATTCTGGGTTTTTCCTATAGAAGATTAAATTTTAGTTTTGACTTACGGATGCTGTAGCTGTATTGTGAGATGTGTTATCATGTAACTGCCCCAAAATCTTTGAAAAGTATCATACACACTTCACAAATAGCTTCTCTGAGTACATATTGTCCCTTGTATGGTCATGCACCTTTCTCTCTTCTGTTTAGAAACCTAAGCTTTTATAAAGAGTCTGTGTTTTCTTTTAAAAGCTGCTGTGATATGCCTTTGAGCATGTTTCATTTGCTGTTTTGACTGGCTTGACTTTTCACTTCAACAAGGCAGCTGAATTACAAGTCTTGCATTAATTTTAATTCATCCTTTTGATAACATTAATAACAAAGAAGTCAGTCTTATCAGGGGTAAGAATCAAGAAGGATTAAGAAGCTGAAGCATGTGGGACAGAATGGAGCATGAATCAGGTCAGCCAGATGGAAAATCAAATTATGAAGAGAGAGGAGTAGGGGGTAGCTCATTTAATAGTGAGGAATGAAATTGATGAATTTTGTGGGACTTCACACACTATCAGACTTGCCTTCAGATATCCCAGCTTTTTCTGAGAGGCCCTGTGAGCACAGGCACTGCAGTTCTGGTATTGATGACACAGAGGGAGGTGGCTGTTGTTCCTGTAGTGTGTGAAACTGGGAGCAGGTCATGCATGGTTGCCATGGCAAGATCACATGCCATGAGCCTGTGCTGGACTTGGGATGCCTAAGTGTTCAGGGATGCCTTGAGTGAAAGGAGAGGAGGTTCATGACCTAGCTCCAAGCCTTTTCCCACCCATTCCATGGGGCAGTGGTGCTACAGATTAAGGAAAATATGCTTCACCTCCCACCTGTCACTCCTCCTCCCCAGGACCCCCCCTGCCTGTTCTCTGGAGATACATGCTGACCTTCTTGCCCTTGGCCACAAGGAAACTTTCTTAAGTGGCCTGGAAGAAATAGCTGAAGTTGATGGGTATCACACAACCGAGGGCAAAGACAAGCCACCAGTTTCTGGGTGCTGTTCTGGCCACATTAACTTGAAACAGAGACTGAGTTTTTAGCATGTTACTATTCATAATGGAATTTTCAAAACATTGAAGGGCAGTTAGTGACAAGCCCCAGTGAACATCAGTGAGGACTAGACACAACTCTCAGCTGCACCTCCCTTCTGCATCACTTACAGGGCTGACAGAAAACTAAATCAGGGAAGAGGTAGACTAAGGAGTGTTGCTGGGGTGAGTAGGAATAAGAAAGGGAGAGGAGCAACAGCAGAACATACCCATATCTTTGGGTTAAAGGAGTATTATATTGACAGGGATTGGCAATCAGCAGTGGGAAGTATGGATGAAGGAAAACACTTCTTTGTGGTTCCGTGGTTATGCAAAATTTTTTAAACAAAAGAATATTTCATGTAATTGCAGATTTCATATGTTGAAATCAGTTGTTGCTTCATTAGAGTGTTTTCAGTGTGGCTGGTCAATTTCCAGATATATAGATATATTGGTGTATACATATGTATATATGTATTTTATTTTTGGGGGGAATCCATGCAGTGTTTCTCTGACTTCTAGTGTTATGTTTAAAATAGCATGATGGCTGTTACTATAATACAGCTTTATCATGTGCACTATTTAAGTCTGCCAAAATAAATGGGGATGTAAAGGAAAGAGAGGGATGGTGGCTGACTGAGTAATGTTCAAACTGTCAAATTTCTCATGAACAAATTAGCTGATCCTAATCTAGTTGACATTGGGAAACCATCCAGGATTTTTTTTATTATTATTATTTGAGGTTTTTGATATAAGATGACTTTTTATTGGAACTGAAACAACTGCTTCCTTGGCTCTGATTACATCCTTCCTCACCACAGAGTGCTTGGTAGGGCAAGCAGGATGAAGTCTTATACTTATGCATCCTGCCTGTGCATCAAGACAAAGGGTTTGAGGAATAGGATAAGAAAAAACTCTTTGCTGAAGGCAGCCTGGAGAAGAAAGCCTATGGTAGGCTGATGCAGATGTGAGAATGCTAAAGCTTTGCAAGAGGGTTAGGTTGGAGCTGGGCCATTCCATCATACAAAAACAGTCACAATTTTGTCATGATCCTTCTGAAACTGGGCCTTTCCCATCTTCTTGGAATAATTATGTGCTCTTATTTTGTCCTTGAACATCTGGGAATCAAAACCCTGACAACAAATGCCCAGAAGATAAGTTCTGATGTAAAAGACTTCTGTTGTTGCGTGGGTGAGCTGTGCCAGTTTTAAATTGTCATGGGAAATCTCTGGATGTGCATATGATATGTTTAAATGTGGTGCCTGGGAGAGCTCTTCAGAAGTCTGTTCAAGTTTTGTTCCTGTTCCAGTTTCAGCAGGCTGGTCTACCAGCTTGGCTTTCTGGTTGAAGAATGAACAATTTGTTACTTAAATACCTTTGGGTTACAGATTAAAAGTGAGGTTTGGCTAAGTATCAGTGGATGGTTGCTGGATGCTGGGGAACTAAAAGACGACAACCAGAGGGAAAAGAAGGAAACTCATGTCTTCTGTTCAGAAACAAAGAGAAAAAAGAAAACCCTTTAAAAGGGAAAATTAAGAGTTACAGCAGCCACATATTAGAGCTAATTGCCCGGACACTTTACGAAATTTGATTTCTGTGTGGGGGAACTTAATTTGCTCTTGGCAACAGGGTAGAATGCTTAATTCAACTTAACAAAAATACGTTTTTTGAAAGAGGAAACAAGACTGACAGAATTTTGGCATGTCAACAAAAGGCAAGAATACAAAAAGAAAAGGATTAGTGAAAAGAAGATCAAGAAAGGATCAAAAATATATTGGCTAGAGTCCAGGAAACATTTGTTACATTTTATAAGCAAAGCTATTCTTCCAAAGTGTGTAGAACAGAGGAACTAGCTGATCTTTACCTAAAGCGATATTGGCCACCCTGTGTGCTAATGAACAGATGTCCCAATAGGAATCAGAAAAGCGTTGATCTCCCTATGGTAACTGAAATGGCATAAACTGCCAGGTCTACATGCATTTTCCTAAATGGAAAATTCAGTAAGGACTTGGACATTTAGACTGATTTATAAGTAAACAGCACTGCCCAAATATTTAATATAATACACTAAAATGATTTTACGTTTAGTAAAAGCTTTCTTGTTTTTTACTTGCATTTCTTGCAACATAAGGACCTGAGCCACTCCATAAAATGGCTAGGCCTAATAGGAGGAGAATATTTTTTCAATGTGATGTCCAAGTCTACTGTGGCAAAGCCAGTGTCAGAGGACAGCAAGAAAGTCAATATATAGATTAGTTAAAAGACATCAGTCAAATCAACACAGGGTGGATTCATCAGGAGGTTTCAAATTGAGAGACCTCTCATTTGCTAGTGGCCAATGCAGACGTTGAATACTGAGCTAGACCAGTCTTAGGTGTCACTCAGAACAAATATTTTTATAGTCTACTCTTGCACTACTAAGACCTGATTTTGTATCTGCCATGTTATTCTAACAAACAACTTGGGAAAAATTTATTCTTAGCGGCTATTCCCAGGTGAGGCTTGGTAACTAAATAAATAAGCATTCTGTTATGAAGTCAAACAGATTAGTTCAAGGCAGGCTCAGGTTGTTTCACTTAGTAGTAAGCCTCCTCAATATTCCACTGAAAGGGACTAGGAGTGTTCACAGGGTCAGCAATAATACAAGCAACAAATTATCCCAAACCTGATGTTTTTTTTCAGGTAGTTACAATCACTGACGTATGCCTTGAAGCAGAATAAAAATTCAGAGCAGAATTACTGGAAAAATTATATGACTGTTGGTGCTGCCCACCCAAAATTTTCATGTTACCTGTGTGTAATAAGATACAGAATGATCAGAGTAAAAAAATTCTTCCTGTGGTATAAACTAGGAAGGGTATAATTTATTTTATTCAATTCATTTCTCTGCAAAGCAAATTAAAATTGAATGAATTTCCAAAACTATTCAAAGCTATTACAAAACTGTATTATGTCAATTTTCAAAAGTGTTGCCTGCAAAATTTGTATGAATACCTTGATACTTCTAGGGTACATTTTTGCCTTGCCTAAATTCAGATCAGCTGGGGAAAAAAAACATTTAGGACAGAAAACTGTGGGAACTGTCAAAAGGACTAGTAATTGTAGCCCAGAGTCTTCCACTGCTAAACTGTGTCCACATGGACACTGCTAAATGTGTCAAATAACTTTGATTTAGCTAAACTCAAACGACCCACAACTGTCTCTTTCTGATATGGAAAAAACATTTTTTTTTTTTGTTTTCACTTTGTATTACCTCATTTGGAAAGGGATTCATGCTTGACTGGGAAGAACATTCTCATACCTGACAGAAAGTTCAAGCTATTTTTATCTGAGCAATGATACTGGTGAAAGCAATCGACTCAACCTTCCTGTGAACGTAAGGCAGGAATCAGAGCTCAAAGGCCATGGAAGTAACCAAGAGCCATAATCTGGTGGCATTCCAGTGGTCTGTTAGCATGGGTTCTGACCAGTTCCTGGGAGATGACCATCACCACCAGGATTCCAATTAATTTACAGTCTGAGGTAGAGCAGTCAAGATTGATTCTCTGCACTCTGAAATGGCCTTCCAAGATATGAGGAGCAAGTAATGTAAGCAATCCTACTCACTAGAGCCCACTGGTATGGCTGTTTAGAGGCCCAAAAAGAAGAAAACTAAATCACAGGTTTTTGATATGAAATGTTACCCAAAGTTTTTATTCACAAAGAGAAAAAAAAGTTTTTGAAACAACTAGAGATTGTTATGATTGTTATCAGTTTTAAAAATGGCAGTGAATCATCAGAAGTCACCAGCAGTGACTCATACTGTGGTCACAGCTTTCATATGTCAAACAGGTATTTTTCTCAAAGAATACCTTCTCATGTTTCTTTGTTTATAGTCAGTTATTCAGGATATGTCTTTGTCTTTAGTCTTCTCCACGAGTCCATACTATGAAGATACTCACTTCAGTCCGTCAGACTAGCTAATTGTGCAACACCATGTTCGGTACCTCTTCTGGTTCAGCTATTGTAAGCTTTGGATAGTCAAAGACAGCTCAACTCACCTTTGGTTTACAGTGTGTAGGTACACATGAACTCTCCTGCTGATTGCCATGGGATGGGTTGTGTGGGCTTCTGTCCAAGCACTGGGAGCAGATTCTCTGCCTCCTGCAGTCTGGCCTTAAGTCCAGTGCCCACCAAAGCCCACTCATGTTTGACTTCACCAAGCTTTGGACCTGGATACTCCTTTGGGGTGTAGAAGCCATACTGTCATTTGACAATGTCCTCTATAACATTGTCAGAATGCTTTTAGTTGTCTGGAGCAATGCTAAGACACTTGTAAGAAGAAGGATGCAGTTGTGCTCCAGACTTCCTTCTTAGCTCCTGCCTTTACTAACCACCTGTTCAATGGCAGTTCTTCGAGGTTCAACAGCAACTAGGTGGGTAGGATTTAATTTTCCTGTAATGCACTATTTAGTATGTTACCATGCTACTTTCTTCAGGATATACACCTAAAACCACTTCACCCCATTTTCAATAACACCTGTGAATTATTCAATAGAATTTTTTATTATGACTGTACTCAGTCTCTGGGGAAGAGAGAGTCTTGCTGCTGATTTTAAAGATGACTTTCCATTTGGCATAAGTTTTAGTATTCTTTTCTGTGTTGTATATAACATGCCTGTTTTAGGAATTTTTCATTGTTTTTACTATTAGTGAAGAATAGTACCAAATAAATGTGTTATATTAATGTTACTCCTTACAGACACATTTGGAAGATGTGACCATGTATAATGAAAGGACCAGAGTTTCTCTGAATACTTCCTTAAAAATTAAAATCTTTAAAAAAACATTTTTTAAAGTTGCTGTAGAATTTTTTTTAAGAAATTCATTACTGGTTAATTTTAATGGTGTTCACAATATGAACTTATGGAGAAGACTAAAGACAAAGAAATATCCTGAATAGCTGAATATAAACAGAGAAACATGAGAAGGCATTCTTGGAGAAAAATACCTGTTTGACATATGAAAACTCTGACCACAGGTAACCACTTCTTTTTAGAGGAATTGATTGCTTGTGTGGTGATTTGGGGAGGAATACTCTTTACCAGTACAATACGGTCTGTTACACAGGAAGCCTGATACTTTATAAAGGTTCAATTTAAAATCAAAATATTAAAGCTGTAATGCAGTTTTGCCAGTAGCCACACTTCTCCCTCCTGGCATTTTTGGAGAAATCAAGGGTTTGCAACAGGTGGAGTTAGCATGTCTTGGAAAGTTCCTGGGGCACCACAGTGTTTCAGCTGGGCAGAGGGGTCAGGAGCACGGGCTAATGTACAGCAGTAACCAGGCTGACTCCTATGGCCCTTGCTAATGCTAAGTCTTGTTTACAGTTTTGTCCTTTGTTCAACTCTCCAGGGCTTACATACATAGAGTAGCACTTGAAGGAGTGGCTGGCCTTGAGGAAGCAGTCATTTTGAGACTCCTCTTCTGGTATGTTAGAACAAAACTGTGGAGACTTTTAACAGTGTGGTCTATGGATGTGTTATCTCTGTTCTGTTTGACAGGCTTTTGATGCTGTGATGACTCATAAAAAAAAAAAAGAGTTGGCAGAGAAGCCACGATGGGCCATGTGCCCCACTGGTGATAGCAATGAAAAAACAATGTCTCGGACAAAAAGTTTGTCTCAGCCTTTGTTTCAGAAGATACCTTTTGTTATCACTCTTTGCTTTGAAATATATATTTGCACAATTAATTATGCTCAATTTTGGTCTTGTACTAATATATTAAAACACTTCTGTGACGGTTATTCTTTTTTAATTGGACTTGAGATTTTTGTCAGTAGTCTAGAGAAAATTGACAATGCTAATCAAACTTAAATGATAATCAAATTTTCTGTGTGCCATAACTGCAAGTGCTATAATTGTACATTGTATTTGTTTATGCAAGTAAACATTTGAAATTTGTTTAGAAATTATGCATATACATATCAACATATTCCTTAGCTATTTTGTACATATACTTAATTGCATTTAAAGATGCATTTGGGGTGTTTATTCACTCATATGCTTATTGAACAGCTTACTGCATACTGAATATTTCTGATTACAGGGAGGTTCTGTATTTTTAATTTACAGGTGTTTCCATAAGCAAAGGAATTGATGGCTTCCTACAGGTTTGAATCTTTTGTGCCTTAGCCATTTTGACCTCGCTCAACAGTAATTTTTTAATGGCTGACCTGGCAAGACTGATGTGCTCTGTGGTCAGCCAGTATGTGTAGGTCCATTGGACAGCAAGGCAAATATTTATTTGAACTGCTGAGTTCTTCTTTTTGCTCTTCTCTAGTATTAATGTATGAGGTATTCCACTAAGGAGTTAAATTCCAAGAAACACTTAGGATCATAATTATCTTTGAGATACTTGCCAAATTTTGAAATGTGTAGAAACTGGCTAGTGAAATCAAAAGGTATGGGGCAGGAGACAGGCAAAGGAAGAGACAGATCTCTGGACACAATCAAATGTACAATCAAATGCTCATTACCTTAGGAATTCAAGTTAAAAAAAGAAGAGGAAAATTTATGACATTTGGCTTACAGTATCTACTGTAACTTTTCAACAGCTCTAGGACAGAGGTTGCCCCAGATCTATGGTTACCCTGGAATCCATGTCCTGAAATTAAGTTCAACTGAAAAAGGGACAACTAAAACAACAAACTGTTCTATGGCTCTACTGTTGCAAAGAAAACCTTCCAAATAAAGAGCAGTAAATCAAAGTTTTTTTCTACTTGGTCCTAGAGAAAGCCTGATGTAACAGAGTAGGGAAATCTTACAATCACATGATGATATGGGCTACAAATACATTATTCTCACACAGTAGTTACTCTGATCTAGCCAGAATGACCTAGAATTCTCTTTGCTTGTATTGTTTTCACCTTGAAAAAATTTTCAAAATTTCTGGTGCTTTTCTATCTCCTTGGCCTAACTTTATTCTTTTTTCACCTTTTTCTTGTTTCTAGTATTCAAGGTCTCTTAGCACCTGTTGACTGTCTCATTTCCCACAGTTTGTGTCATCATGTGATAACACCAGCTGAAGGGCTGCTTCTAAAACAACAACCACAGAAGCAGACTGTGGTTTTGAGAAAGGCACATTTTGCAGAGGGTGACATCCAACACTATCATGATGCCACCTGCATCTATATTTGAAGTAGTCTCAAAAGTAATATGAATCATGTCTGACTTTGTATAAGTGTCGGAGGTCCAGTGGAGAAATTTGAAAAGAAAATTAGCTGCTTTTATTAAGAAGTTAGTTACTAGCAAGCAAAAATAACACATTTTAAGCACTGAAATTAATTGCCTCCACTAGGATACTTTGAGGCCCTAACCATATCACCACATACCATGACTCTTACTCCTTAGCTCTTCCCCAAATATAACAGCCCCAAACTCTGTACTGCATTCCCATCCTACCTGGTGATCCCAGTAGCAGCTGTACTCGCAGAAGGTCTTTTTGTTTGAAGTTGCCCCTTATTCAAGTACTGTGAACATCTTCTTTCCTAAGACCTCATTCCCTGCCTTCAGACATATTGAGTGAAGAAGGAAGTGACACCTGCTGCCTACCTGAGAAGAAAACTCACCACCCTCATGGAAGACTTATGATTGGGCAGCAACAGTCAAAAACTCCCTCTTCCCTCCTCCAACAGCCAGACAAAACTAGGATGGTATCAGTAAGTGACTTTCAATGTTCAAATACTTCAGCTAGAAGGGTTGGGTCTTTCACATCACTGCTTTCTCCTAGAGGATATAATACTTTTTGAAAGAAAGGTACTACCAAAAAGGCCCCAAGCCATGAAAAATACTAATACTAATACTAAAAAAACAAACCAAATCAAAAGAAGCATGGATGACTACTTAAAAAATACTTTCTATTATCCCCTCACGTGAGCGGGAACAATCATTGGCCTCCTCTTCCCACCTGAACATTGAAGAAAATTCAATGACATAAAAATTAACACTATACTTGAATTCATACTGAACAGGCACCTACATAGTAGGCCTTGATATGACCACCTCCCCACCTCCACCACCTCACAGGTCAGAAAAAAGTTTGATTCTAAGACAGCTTCAGAAGACAACCGTACAGTTATATACAGTATAAAATCTGTATATATCTGTATATATAAATATCTCAGATATTCAGAATAATCTGAATTATTCAGATCAGAATAATTGATTTTCCTGTAAATCCTCAGGATTTTCAATTCTCAGAATGCTACTTTGTTGTATTATTACAATTACAGTGATCCCACAAACAATTACACCAGTTGTGAATGTCTCTGCAGATGTTACTTTCCCTGGGATGGACAACACCTGTCCATTTCCTCAGCAAGGACAGTCAGCCCAGCTAGCTGTTAGCCTGCTTTTAAGGATAGCTACCACACCACATATTTACTTGGGAGAATAAACAGGAAACAATATATGCAAGAACTGGGACGCAGGTTGGGTATGTAAGAGTGCACATCTTGGAGATCCTGAAGCTATGGTATACGAGCTATGTTTATTAGATACTTAGTAGTCAAGACTACTACGGAGTGGAATATGTGAACTACGGGAGGAGTGGAATATGTGAAGAGGGAGTGTTGCATAAATGACAGAGGAGTAAACTGTAGATGAAGAAACCTAAGACAGTGGCTGCAAGCTTAGATAAAGGTCACGGAGTTTTTCTTACACATGCAAGTAAAACAGGGTCAGAGAGCTCACACTCATGCACCCTTCTGCAGTTTCTGGTACTTCTACAGTTTAAGTACACTGATCCTTAAAACCTACCACTACTACTCCAGAAATTGTGTGGGTATCACAAAGTGGAAAGCATGCAATGCAAACCTTTCCCATTAGTTCTGGATAAAATAAATCTGGTTGGGATGAGGTGGTGGAGATTTTTGGATCTCGATTCAAGCCATGTCATGTGTTTTCTGGGTGAATGCACAGTTTCCAGGCTGGTTTACCTATAAATGTAGTCCAAAAGACCTGTTGTAGAAAGGGAGCCAGAACAGAGTGGCCAGGGGTTGTTGGTTGCAGGCCTCTGCCTTTTTTCCTGTCTTTCAAGCATTTACTCAAGAGATCAGGATAAAACAGTACATCTAAAAGCCATGAATCAATTCAAATAGGAACTGCTTCCGTTTACGTAGGCAGCCAGGTTATGTGGTAACGTTAAGACTCTTAATTTATAATCTTTAAAAGGATATGTATTCCTGGACAAGACAGAAAAGAATGTTTGTCAGAAAGGAACAATAAACCAGAAACCAAGTAAGTAATTCCTGTGACGATGAAATCTATCTCAAGGTTAAAGGTAGTTCCATTATAACTGAATGCTGGAACTAAGTTGTAAATCAGCAGGAACTTGTGTGTGGGTTATAAATGAGCATAAAGTATTGTCTTCCAGCTCTCACTGCTGATACCAGGAAAAGCCTTACAGTCTTCACTGGCTGTTGAAAGAAGCGTAATGAAGTGTAGTATTTCTAGTTAAACAAATCACACATGTTATTCTTTGTAATTACTCTATCTTTTGTACACAGGCTGGAGGTTTCATTCACCTTTTTTTAAATGTTTTCTTGTTTTTGCATATATCAATGTTTCATTTTTTGATTTTTTTAAGGGAAGACATTTTGATTTTTCAGAATCAGATGGGGTTTTGAGAGCAGAGGTGGAAATACTGAAATCAACTCACTTTTGTTTCTTAGTGGGAGGCCCACAGGAAACAGCAAAAACAAGTTTCCTCAGCCCAGACAAGTTTAGCAAGATAGTGTGAGCTGAGAGCTCAGACATATACACTGATCATCTGCAGGCCATGTATTTGATGAGCATAGAGCCCCTATTGTTGATGGTGTACAAATCCCCCAGGAATTGTCACACTCATATTGCATAACCAACCAACTTGTCCTCAGTAGAAAAAAATTTACATGAATGAATGGGGGCACTCTTTGAGAAACATCATGGTGTGAATTCTCATGCCCATGAATCAAACAATTTTAAACAAATTGCATATAGCTTTTTTAAAAAAATTTTATTTGCTGATGGTGGCTTAGGTATAATCCTTTATCAGAAGGGACTGTCCTAAGTTGTGGTTGCACTATTAAGGTGATGGTGTTACATAGCTGCCTGCAGACCAGCCACATTTGTGTGCGTGTGTCCCTGACAGATACCTGAAGGTGACACTTCTTCCCATGATCCCGTCTGCCTCTCCTGTCACTGAGTCATGTCAACATTGTTGTTCTACCTCCAACCACTTTGCCACTTGAAAGGCTAAGTATGGGCTTCACTTCTTGCTTTTCCAGGCTAAGTTTAGTTCATGAGAGGCTGCTGAAATACAAACAGGTACCATGGAAATGGAGCTCACTGCAGTTGTTAAGGGTGAAGTCAAGGTCACTGACAAACAGCAGGAAATCAACAGCTGGAGTCACAAACACCATTCATATAAGAGCTTTGCAACATATGGGAACGTATCTGTAGCTGGTTACACTCACAGAGCATGGATGGATGGATGGATGGATGGATGGACAGATCCATGTCCAACACAATCCCCAGAATAAGCATGGAAGTACAGCTTTCCTTGCTGCTCATGCCTTCCCTAACTCCTACCAACAGAAAGTCTAATGAAGAGTAGTTATAATCTAGCATTTGCACACTCTTACAACTGAGATCTACATTTTTAAGCACAAGCTTACTTTTCTTCATTTGTCTGCCGACCTGTGGTTATACAAATCTCTCCATACTTTGTTTTTCATTAGACATTTATCCCTCAAGTAAAGAAGGGAAACAGAGTAAACAACTATGTCTGTGCTGCATAGAACTGGTAGAAATTATTGATTTTTTTAAGCAATGATTTAATCAATTTGCTTTTAAAAAGTTTTTGAAAGATTTGGATTCTTTATTATTACAATTTCCCCTTTTCCATGAAGATCTGGTTGTGGGGAAAATGTGTATAGAAGAATCCATTATTCCCTTCTTGCCTGGGGCTGCAATTATAATGTTAGGCCAGATAGTACCTATTACCTGCCTGCTTCCTGTTATTTTTGGAATGATCTTAAACAAGGTGAAAGTGCTTATTCAGGGTGTGGGAATAGGAAGGCTTTATTTCACTTATCCAAATATAAACTCTGTATTTAGCCAGTATTTTACATGACAAGCTAAGGACCAAAATCAATTCATCTTTATGTGAATCTTACAATAATGTCAAATAAGTTGGATGAGACCCTGAAATAACAAGAATTACACATCCTGTGGGAATCTGCAGATGTTGCATTGTCATTCTCAGCAAACACTGTACACCATGTGGCAGTGCCTGCAAGCACCTCTTTTTTTACTTTCTAACCCTCACAAAGTATTTACTGTTCACAGTCAAGTGTGTTATGTCTGTATGAGGCTCAGACTATAAATAGTCACATTGCTTATAACTGGAACAGATTGCTTGTTTGAGCATTGTCATGAAATAAAACTTTTTACATCAAAGCAACACATCCACCCTTTCACCAGCTAAACCTTTTTCCTTAATACTGCTGATGCAGAGATCACATTTAAACTGTATTGAAAGTCTGTCTGTGTTTTGCTTTTTGTTGCTGATGTAAAGTACTGTAAGAGACAAATTTAGCTTCCAGAGAGACAGGATAGCATAAAAATTAGCAATCTCTTTGGGGGAAACTGAATGTAGACCTAGTTTTACAGATTCTTCCCTTGCTGAAGGAAGTATATGCAATTATTTTGTCTTTCCTCAATTATTATTTTCCTTTCTTCATGCATATATCTTTATTATGGCTATATTTTTGTCCTCCATTCTCAATTAATTGATTTCTCCCTGGTTATTTACAACAGAAAAACATCTCAACAAGATTTCAATAGCTCTATTTGTGCCTTGGAAGCTTGAAAGCAATGTGACTAACCATGGGTTCTTTACTTCACATTGGTAAGTAATACAGTCTTCTACTATTTCACACCTAGCTTAGGATTCTTTTCAGAATGAGAGCATGACAGAGAGAAAAATAATTTCCTCTGGGTCTACACCTGAACAGAATATTTTTTAGAAAGATATGGTAGTTGCAAACAGGTTATAAAGTTTTAAATCCTGTAAACTTAATGTGTAATCACATTGAAGGCATTTGCAAACCCAAGCAATGATGTTCATTTGAACAATATTAATTTATTTCAGGAGCCTGAAAAGTCATGTAATGTGTACAAATGCAACTGCTCTAAGACTTACAAGTGAACTTCCAATACATTGACAGTGTTTTGGTTGGTCATAAATATGTGTTTATTTTCATCTTTGAGATACCAATATTTTGCTGCTATTTCTCTTGTGTGTCATTTCTGGAGAATAATCATGCTGTTCTCATTAGGGCAAAAATACAGGAAAATGATACAGATAATCCTTTTTACAAACAGCTTACAGCCTGAGAGAAGCATTTTTTTTTTCTGGTTGAAGAATAGTGACTTTTCAACAAACAAGAAGTTTTCTTAAAAAATTTGAAATCAATTGATCGCAAAATATCTCTTTTTTCCTCTTTGTTTTGAGAGGTGATATTTTTTTGTTGATATGCACTCAAATATAATATGTCAAGTCTGCTTTAAAATACTGGAAATGGTCATGTCTTTATTGCAAGGTGAAGAGCTCATACAAGCACACAGTAGTTGCTAAGTCCCTGTATTTTTGTAAACTGGCAGGCTTCCTCACCTGCCAAGGGGAAAAAACCCCCAGTACCACACCCAGGCCTTTTTAAGACACTTCCCTCAGGCACAGTTCATTACCTGAAATGCAAACTCTACCAAGCAGCAAAACACAAGGTATTTCCCCTGACTATGGCCTCTACAATAAGGAGTCCACAGATCCAGTTGAGTTTCTTGGTCCTTAGCAGAACTCACTTGATGACTTCCCCTTTGCTCAAATAAAGGCTCAGAAGTGGCTGGTTCCAGTGCTCCTCTCCCACCTCCTCAGGCTCAAAGTGGCCCTTGGTTATTTGCCTCCTCTTCGCTATATTTCACTTTTTTTAATACGATCTTGTGTTTCCACAGATAACATCCATTGAGTTTTTCTCACTGCCTGAGAACATAGATAAGAAATTTGCTATACCTATTATTATCTTTTGTTGCTCAGCTCATGGTTTCTCTAGCAGTAATAGGGTATCTAACACAATTTACTCCACTGGAACTCAATGTAAAATTTTGTGCTTTTGTTCTACCAAAATTCTCTTATTTATACATTTTGCTGGTCTGGTTAGTGTCAAGTCAATTCATGAAAGGAAATGCAATTATCTTTATTGACTTCCTGGAAGTTTGAACCAGGGCCCAAAAGAATTTTTATAAAAAGATGACCAGTATCTTATAGCTGGACAATATTAGTAGCATTCTGCTGTAACTTTTATTGGCAATGAAATGCAGATTTCCTCATGAGCACAGATGAACTAAAGTGTAGTAGGAATATTTTCTGTTACTATTGCAAAGGATGCCCTTACTCATCCTGACGGTAGTAACATTGCCAATCATTCTAAGCTTTCCTTTAACAGAATTATGTGACTGATACAGAGGGCTGGCATTGCATCATAGCTGTAAATTATAACCTCAAATATTTGAAATCCAGCAAATTACAGATGCATCTACCTAATGCTTCACCAGAATAAGGATTTTGAGTGGCATGTAGACATTTTTTTATTAAATTTATTGCTACAGGATTAAAACGCATTCTGGATTAAATTTCACTTAATACACTTTTATACCTTGCAAAGTAGATGATAGTAACTTAATTCACTCACTATAAAACCTGCAGAGTGTCAATTATTAAATACTGAATAAAAGTAATTTCAGTAAGTCCTGAATATCCTACAGTCAAATTGAAGTAATGTGGATAGTCTTTGACGATTTCCATTAAATACTTCAGACTACAGGAATAGTTTATGTTAAATAAAGAAACTATTCCACAAGTAGCGGTGGGATGAAACGTGGATTCTTTTGCACTGTATCTGTTGTCCCCTAACTAATCTTCACAGCTGTAACCAGAATTGTCTCTATTTCTCTGTGACCCATCACTGGGTCCACACTATGACTAATGTGAAACTCTGCGTATACACAGTGCATGTAACATCCACTTTTTACATGTTTCTCCATCTGAGGGAGCACTAATTTGAGTCCCCCTTCTGCATATTGATACTGAATTTATGATGATTAAATATATTAAAATTGGTTTTTCATAAATTTTGCTTCTGTAAAAGCTTTCAAATCCTTCCCCACCAAAAGGCTCCACAAAATTACTAACGTAGAAGGAAAATTAAGTTCATTCTTTATTTCTATGAGTGCAGGGCAAAGAGAGACTGTTGCTGCAGGGACTCTCTCAATTCAAAGATGATGTAGTTGATATTATAAGTCAAAGGTGCTAGCCTCTGGTGTTAGACAGGTATTGTCTGTAGGAATGATTGGCGCAAGGTACCAGTATGAAGTATTCTGGGAAAATATTTTATCCATAGTAGAGAGACAGAAAGAACCATTGTGTTCATGCACGGTTTGTGAAAAAAAAATAATGTTAACTGAATTTGGCTTACACTACAAGGCTGTTGTGTCTTTCAGGGAATTCATTCCACGGATACAAACATAAAACTCATGTGGACTTCAATACAAAGATGAAAGCACCTGAAATCAGCAACAAAATCATGTAAAAAAATTATAATTTTAAGAACATTAAGCAAATGTTCATATAGTTAACTTGTCCTCAGAGATAGCTTACAAAGTGAGACTATTCTTTTGGACAGTTTTTTTTGAGATACCATGATGTTTAATTAGAATATCCACATCAGTTCAGCTTTGGACATCAATATTAAAATATTGATTCATAAGGCCTAAGCTATGTTTGCTTTTATAAAGCACAGATATGAAAATTGGGGAGATGAATAAGATACTGCCAGTTAAACTGAAATCAGGCTGTCACCCATGAGGTAGCTGCTGCAGCACCCTAAGACCAAAAGCTTACATGCTGTTGTTCATAATATGTAGTGTACAAACTTGGAAACTTTGGACTGGTAATTTTATTTTTTAATTGGTGCTTCTCCTTCACACTTTGTGGCTTAATGTTTTCCTATTATCGAAGTCTTGCATATTTTAAGCACCCACCCAATTCTGTGGTATTAAGTATTTTTTTTTTAAGGTCTGAGTGACAAGTACATTGATATAAGTGAATCATCATTTTGCAGGCATAAATTCTTATCAGATCGGTTTTCTCATAGATTTATACATTTAAGACAGTGCATCTGCCATGAAAGATTAGCTCATGGAAGATAGGACACTGTTCTAATAGCAAGTGATAGAATTTTATACTTTAAACATGTGAAACAAACTAGATAGTAAATGAGCATCTTGTTAAGTAGTTTCCGGTTATCAGATAAAAAGAAAAAATGGAACTAAAAGGATATTATTGCATAGATTATTGCAAGATTTCCATTCCCTGCTAGAGTCTCTGCTTTGTGATGAAGGACTGCATTTGACTCTAGGATACACCAAATATAACCAGAAGACAAAGCAAAAAATGCAAAATAAAAGAGCATCTGAAGTGCATAATATCATGTGATTTCAGGATGAATTAGCAATACCTGCTATGGGATTCTTCAGTGTGCAGTACATGAGAATCATTTGAAAGATAAAGAGGGATTGATAATTTTTTGAAGAATCACCCCTTGAAAGTGAAATTTTTGAGGCGAGAGGAAACAAAGACTTTAGTCAGACTGACGTATAGTATCAGTCTGAATGAAGCCATGTTTCTTATTCATCAAATGGTGCTTCCTGACACATTTAGTAACACCATATAAATCTTTTCAACCTGATGTATCCCAGTTTTACAGACTCACTTCTGAGTCTCACATGCGAAGAAACGTGACTCAGAATAACCATGGAGGTTAACCATGAGAGAGGCAAGTACAGGGGGTTTCCCTGACTCAATAGCCCAAAATATATAGTTGGGTTTGTCAAAGGCAGGTCTGAAAAATCTAAAAGTGCAGAATACGGAAAACAAAATCAGAGTAATTCTAACATAATTCTTGGACTTTAACAAGCTGCTTTCTCAACAAGCTAAATATTATTGTGCCTCCCAGAAGCACATGTCTCAGCATTTGTTTTTCATTTAACGTCATAAGAAGAAATCAGTAGTGGAATGTCTTAGTAGATTTGTGTCATTAATCACTCCATACAGAAAAGTGATGAATTTCTCAAACTATATTTACCCTGTTTTGATTTGCAGCTACAGATACTTGTGTAATGTCTCTCAAAAGACATTTTCCAGGATCTAAGGTTGGTTTGTTGTTTTTTTTTTCCTATGGATGAAGTAGAAAAAGGTCTCACTGCTGTTACTGAAAACTTGATTGCATCTCTATGTCCAGTCATTACAGACAAATTGATGCAGTCACAGTTTATGGCAGTAGCCAGGATCCATGACAAACTTTTAAAAGTGCTTCATAAATTGATGTATATAACCACACACAACAGAATGCTGCCTTTATGCACTATAAATATATATATATGTCATTATAAATTGCTTTAGTGTGGACATGTGCATTATATTCAACCAAGTCATAATGACAGCCTTCTGTTTTGTTTCTTCCTTAGGTCTTCAGCTCCCTTGATTTATCCTGTCAGTCACCTGTAGCAAGAAAATATACTGAATCTCTAACATGAAAATTTTCATACTTCTCAGAATTTTATATAGACTTGAAATA